>NC_067403.1:10144104-10802920 GCF_016432865.1 Antechinus flavipes | reverse complement strand
TGCCCCTCTACTTTCCTTTATTTTTCTCAGTGGGACATATCATGATATTGGAATGACTTACTGAAATGAATGCAGCACCTTTGGAAGCTCCCCTCAATCAATTGATCAAGTTGCTTAGTTTGGTGAGGTTGTAATTCCCCAAAGCAGACTTAGTACTATACAAGAGAGCATATAGGTTCCAGAGGTTCCCAATGTTCCAATAAACATTGGAAGTTTTTTATACCATGTTTTTACCTTTCTATGATTTATTTATTTAAACTAACAATATTTATCTTTTTGTGTGTGTATGTGTATGTGTAATTATCTGAGTAAATATATGTGACAGTTTGTAAGTGGAAAAAGGGGACTCATCTAGAAAGGTGAAGTTAAAGCTTTAATCCATGTACTTGAAAAATGTTTCATACTCTTTGAGGGGGGGGATTTTCATTTTTCTTTTTATTTTAATAGCTTAGGGAAATCTGCTGAGCTTATTGAGTGGCTCTAACCCAGTATACTGTTTTATTAGATAGTGTTACTGTGGTGAAGTGCCTATGAGGTTATTCACTTGGGTTAACAGGAGACCTAAAGAAAAAAATATCTTCTCCATCCCTCAAGGCCATATGATTATGACACATTCTTTATGTTGTAATTGTTAAAGGAAACATTTATTCCAATACCTAATTATTTACCTTTAAATGAATGTTGTGCAATTTGCAATTGAATAGCTTTACTTTATTGAAAGCAGATGTTGTCAGGAAATGTAATTCTGCATTAAGAGATTTAACTATTTTACTAACACTCAGGACTATTTTAGCTTACCTTTAAAGCTCTGTCTAGTAAATTGATGAACTTGCAATGTAAGTGAAAAATCAATTATTTGTCTATATGTTTCCAAATGTTTTAGCTGGGGACATTGCTTAGATTAAATGCTAAGAAAACAAATGAATTTTTAACTTGGAAAAAAAAGTAAAGCACCACTACCATCACCACCACCACCACCAATAACAAATTTTCTTTGAAGAGAATGTCAACCAAAAATACTGCATAAAATGCCTTTTTACTTTCTTTGCCAATTTTAGTAGCAATATTTTGCCAGTGCTATTTGTATGAATTTCAGATATTGAATATATTAGTTTTCAAAAACTGTAAATGTAGGTCATCGAGGCAATGGAGAGGCTTATGGCAAGACCTTGATAGTATGATTCTTGTTGATATCTACAAACTTGGAAAATTGATTTCCTGTCTGATTAAAACAAAGGAATCATAGGATTTTAGATCTAGGAATAATCCTTACAGTCTCCCAATACAATTTGTTTAAGTTGTTTTATAGATTTATAAAAACCAACAAAATAAGTTTTTGTATAAAGTAAAGAGTTCTTGAATTTATATTTGTTTAATATAATTGATGATTAGAAAATGTTTCATCTACTAGCATTCGCAGCAGATGACATCCCCCAAAAAAGGCAGATTAGGTCAATTGTATTTTCAGGATACCAAAGAATCAAGCAGTTTCAGGACAGTGAGCTTCTGGGGCCACTTCTTTACAATGCTTTGTAATTAGAAAGTTTTTGTACAATGTTTTGATTATTGCAGGCACTTAAATGTTTGCTGAACCGAATTTCTTACTATAAGGCTTTAAAATATTAAATATAAAGTATAGTACAAGTATTATCTTCAGTTTATATAGGAAAAAGCTGAAGATCAAAGGAGGGAGAGTGACAAAGAAAGGGCACTTATTAGGAATTTGTAGACCAAGATTCAAATCCTGCCTCTTCTATTAGTTGTGTGGGTAAGCTGATTCAACTCCCTGGGCCGGTTTTCTTCATCTGTCCATGAGGACCCTGCATTATGTGTCTCTCAGCATCCTCTCACTAGAGCCATCATCTATACAATGACTGATTTGGGGGAAAGTGGCTCAAAAGGGAAAGGAGTAGATCTTGGACTTTAGCCCATGACTTCGGACACACAATCTAATGTATAAAGATACAGCAAGGATAAAAAAATTTTCATCATGCTGTGTAGACACAATAATTTTCCTTCCCCCCAACCTTTTAAATCTCTTAGAAGACAAAAGAATGTGTCTTTTTTTTTCTTTTATCACAGAATTTATGGAATCCAGGACTAAATAAAGGTTCCAAAATTCAACTTGTTCATCTCTGCCTCAAGAACGTCCCCCCTAGACATTTCCAGAAAGGTATAAATGCATCCTTCAGTCTCAATTGAATCCCTCTTTCTTCATTTGAAACCTATTTTTTCCATTCTTTAATGAGCAGCTGGTCATTCTTTTCTGGAAATGACACAACATTTACTCATAAAGTCATGTGGAATTAAGAACAGCAAAATAGCCTTCACTGGAGTAATTACCAGATTAATGAAGAATTGTAGTTTAGCCTATTTAAAATAAATTGGTGATCTTAGTCCAGAGTCCCAAGGGAGAGGGGCTCGTATCCCAGCTGTATCCCCAATTGGTAGGGATGTGTGGCTTGGTTTGAATTTTCAGCAAACATGGGGGAAAATGCAATAGACAGAGAAACCAAGGACAATCTGACTGGCGGCAATCCCTCCCAAATGGAACAACAGGCTGCTGTGGTAATATTTAGGGAAACTTGCATTTGACTTGTCTGGTGTCTGGTTTTTTTCTGCCATTTGAAGCTCTTCCCCTGCCCCCTTTCTTCTACTCAAGTTGCCAATCCATTATTTATTTAAAGCTCTGAGTAAAGTATATATTGTGGGAGGAAAAATAAAATAACCCACTTGGGCCTGGATATGCATGAGCATAGGGGATCCTAGAAAAAGGCAATCATTGTGACTAGGCAATATATTGTTTTACAGAGAAAGAAAATAAACACTTTGTACTAGGGAAGTAGGCTGCTTGGAAATTACCTTAGCACTTTGAATTTCAAAGAGTTAAACTCCATTTTTACTTGACTTGTTTCCAATCCAGCCCAAAAGAAAAATAAAGAAGATGCACAACAACCTGATATTTGGGTAATAATAGGTTTGCTACATGATGGCCTTAAGAATCGGTGGCCTAAGATTGCTAGAATGGAAAGCGATTAACTAGTCATTTCCTGTCCTGCCACTAACAAGCCTGTGATAGGTACAGAAAAGTACTGTCCTTGACATGCAAGGAGATGCTACTGAGATGACTCCTAATGGGGTATCATGGGTCAGTAGAGCAAGTGCTAATCTTTGCTTGAAAATTATATTAGCATCCTCCCCCCAGCCCACACCCCCACATGCACCATTACACTTAAAAACTATAGAAACCAGGGCTAGAAACAGTGTTGCAGAAACAGTACAAGAAGGAGGGATTTTTACAGTAACTTTAGTTTCATAAATGCCTAAAACCAAGAGCTTTTATTTCATTTAAGACTAACTCTTTGGTAGGAGTTCTCCTTATGAACTGGAAAGCTAAAATATTTCTGCTGTCATATCCTGCCTGGGGCAGGGTCAGTACTTGTTGTGGTGATTAGGAAAACAGCCAGACTGGGGAAGGGCAATCCCTGCCTGGGGAAAGAGGGAACAGAACAGAGCAACCACAAAGCAAAGACAGTCAGGGCTGGTCCGGGGTGTCTGCGAAGTCTCAGGGGCTGAGCTGGGCTGGAAAACAAGATTGGGTGGGAAAGAGTCATTACAGAGCACCAGTTTGGGACCAGTGGTCAAAACAGAATGAGTTCTGAGGAGCTGACCATTTGGCTCAAGTTGTCCCTCTCAAAAACTGATCTTGTCCAAGCTGATGCAGCAGGCCCTGCCACAGCCCATCTTGGATTACTGGGACTTGTTAGATCCTTAGTTCATAAATAATTATATTCTTTCTTTCCTCCCTTCTTCCCTGTCTTCCTTTCTCCTTCCCTTCTTCTTTGCCTTCCTGCTTTCCCTCCCTCCGTCCTTTCCTGCCCTCCCATCCTTCCCTTCTCATGCTCTTTCCCTTTCCTTCTTTCCTTCCTCCTTTTCTCTTCCTTCCTTTCTCCCTTCCTTCCTTTTTTCTTTCTTTCCTTCCTTCTATCCGTCCTTCCTTCCTTCCATCCATCCTTCCTTACTTACTTTACTCTCTTCCTTCCTTCTTTCTTTTTTTCCTCCCTTCCTTCCCCCCTTTTACCCTCCCTTTCCTCTTTCCCTTCTTTCTTTTCTTCATCTCTTCTATTCTTCCTCTCTCCCCTTTTTCTTTTCCACTGCCTGGGACAAAACCTGATATAGAAGGAGCTTCATAAGGTTTTATTGATTGATTTTTTAAAAAGTATGTTCTTATAAATATATTTTGATGCTTGTTTGTCTTGACACATATACCTCCCTGATAGCTCTGACAACTTTCACCTGTAAAAACAATTAAGCAGAGAAGGAAACAAACCCCAAAAATCTTATTCACAAAACCTTGTGTAATGATACGTCTGGACTTCTGACCAAGTAATTCCCTATGTTTGTGCCATGAGGGAGGAGGTGTGTCTTCTTATTACTTCCCTAAGACTTTTCTTGACATTTTCTATTATGGAGTTCAATTCCATTTTAAAATGATGTTTTCATTTGTATGAGTATAATCATTATATATAAAACACACATTTCATTGATACTGCTTAGTTCTCTCTTCGGTAGTTTATAAAAAAGATTTCCATGTTTCTTTAGACACCTCATCATCATTCTTGACTGTATCCTGAGCATCCATTACTGACATATGCCATATTCCCTCTCCCTCCTACCCTCACAGCCATTTTCCAATTCATGGGTACTCACTTGGTTTACGATTCTTTGCTACCACACAGAGAATTGTTGTGGATCTTTTCATATAGTTACTGAACCTTTGCTTCTGCCTTTTTCTTCCTTGGAATGTTTTTAGCTTTAAGTTTCAAAATAAGGGCTCAAAATTATAAATTACCCATGAATGGTGATCATTGCTAGGTAGTACAGTGGATAGAATGCTAAACTTGGATTCAGGGAAACTTGAATTCAAATCTTGTAGCTTAGACACCTTGACAAATCCTTTAATCTTGAAGCACTTTGTAAAATAATAACTCGTCCCAACTAGCCCAAAAGGTTTATAGTAGCATTGTGGTAACAAAGAACTACAAAGCTAGTGGATGCCCATGGATTGGAGAATGGAAGGGGAAAATATGGCACACAGAAAGTATGGAATCAGTGTATAGTAAGAAATGATGACAATGAGGTATCTAAAGAAATATAGACACATGCTTTGGTAATTGGTAAATATACTGAGCTAGCATAAGTTATTTTTCTGGTAAATGTGCCAAGATCTGTCACTTTTAAAAGGAGGGGGTGGATCCTTGTGTCATACCTCCTGGGGAAATCTTGCATTCACTGAAGTGACTCAAATTTTAAGCAATCCAGAAATGATTGTTTAAAACTCTTAAATAAAAGATATTTGCAATTACTTAGTTCGAAAGTGCTCTATGGAACAAACCGTGGCAGTCATAATGAGTGAGTACAGGTTCCAAGGCATTTTGATCAAATTAAAGCAAACATGTCAAAGAAGTGGGAAACCACAAACCATAGGGGAAAAGTTGTAATAGGAATTTTGCTGGAGAGTCCAACCAATCAGTTTAAAGAAGAGACATATGCCAGGATTGAATGATTTATGTGGAAATTTAGAAAGCCTGATCCACACCCTAATGAAATGAGTTGATCATGAGAGCATTCGATATTTCATATCTAAAACCTAAGAACCTATTTCACTACTCTCAATAGTGAGTAAAACTGACAGAAGATACAGGAAGTTTGCTGATGGAAAGCTTTGGAAGAGGCAGAATTCCATTGTACAATTCTTGATAGCATTTGGTTTTGGTAATTTGTGATTCTCATTATTCAAAAAAGGAAGTGTTGTGTTTTAGGTAGATAGTAAGATCAGAAAAATTTAGAGTTGCCACAGAGTGACTGGGCAAATAATTTAATCTCCCAGTGGCTCAAGCAACTTGCCAAAAATATGTCCATGATGTTAGTGAAATAATTTTGCACCTACAGCTTCCCATCCTGAAGACCTACACAACTGACCCCTTCCCATTCTCTACAAGGAAATGGGTAAAATGCAAGGGCTTGCATTTAATAAAAACCTAAAGGATAAGTTCTTAAGAGGCAGAGACAATGGAATAAGTCTTTAAGGGGCAGGATCAATGGATAGGTTTTTAAGAGGCAGTCAATGAAACCGAAAGGACTGAAAGAGTTCATCAAAGTTGAATTGTCAAAAGTCCAAGAAAACTTACTTAGTTGGCAAGTTAACTGGGACTGTCATATCCCAGGTTCATATTTGATCTTTTCTTATCATAGACACTAATTTGTACTTGGGCTTTCATTGTGGACATCCTAAAAATCTTATCCTTTCATCTGGACTGAGTATTCAGTATCTCATTTGCTTTGTTTTAAGCCATAGTAAATGATTTCAAACCCAAGCCCTAAGCTTTCTCAGGATATACTCTCAGCCTTCACTGGAGACATCCTACCCATAGCACACCATTACCTGAAATTGGGCCCTGACTCTCATTACCTGTCCACTACCAATGTTCTTGATCCTCATTAAATTCCCATGTTCCTTTAATATAAGAGAACATTTGTCTGGAATGGAGCAGTGTGGATGGGAGTGGGAGATTTAGCCATTTTGGCCTATATATTAAAACTAAAACCACTGTGTACTGCTGAAAAACTTCCCTCTCCTCTTCTCCATTCTAGAGAAACATGCTGAAAGCACTTTGAGCATCAAAACATTTGATTTAATCATTTCAAGTAGATGCACCTCGAAAGGGTTCCCAAAGGAGAGCTCAGCAGAATGACTTCCAACTTACTCCAAGTATTCTGACTCCAAAAATGTATCAGAAGAAATGAATTAAAAGGTTTTACTTAAAATACTCAAAAGAGGCAGCACAATGCCAGGAAAGCAGGACATCCTCGGAGACAGAAAGATTTGACTTCAAGTCGTATCTGGTACACACTAGTCAGATGGGAAGGTGCAATCTCTCTAAGGTCTGCGGAAATCCCTAGGACTTTAAGTTAGTGGTTTGCTGATGGTTTACTGACTGATACTTGTGGATGAAATCATTCTATGGAATTGTTGATATTGATGAAATCCCATTAAAAAAGGAATCATAGAAAAACTCTCCAAAAATATTGAAACCTGACAGCACTTTCTCCCATCATTGAAGAAAATAAACGTGGAAACGTGAATATGGACAATTCTTGCTTTACTAATATTACTATCACAATTAGTATCTTAGTCAACTGGGAAATATCTAGAAGTTATATAGATAGACTAAAAAGGGATCATTGTGGTCCAGAAGATAGTATTCAAATGAATTATTAATTTGATTTGGCAAATGAGAATGAAAAATAATCCTCATCATTATGACTCCATTTCTGTAGGTTTTAGCTTTTCTGGAGCATTTTCCTCACAATGACTCTGTCAGTCCAGTCAAAAGTGGACATGGGACATTTCTGAGCCCTTTGTGCCAACGCATCCCCTCTACACACCCTGCAAGCCTATGGTGCCAATACTATTATCCCCACTTATTAGGGGTACATATTGTGTCTAAGAGGAATTAAGTGATTTGTTCATAGAGGTGCATCATTACTAACATCTGCGCCCCAACTTTCTGGCTCCAAATCTAACCATTTGTCAAGTGAAAAAAGCACAAGCAAAATGGAGCAATTGAGAAGGAATTAAAAATTAACATTAAACAAGACTTTTCACATAAAAGACAACCTGTGGTTCAGATACTCCCAGAGATGAAGCTGTACAAACTCCAGCTACTGAGGCCTGATTCTACATGCTACTGAGCTAATAACAATTCCAAAGGCATTTCATTTCAAATGGGTCAGGCCCCAGAATGGCCTCATCTTCATTAATTGCAATATTATCTTTAAACACTGAGAGCACAAAAAGATCCAAATACATTAAAATTGGGATCCCTAAGATCTATATAGGTCAGGGATTTTAGCAGATTGAATCTGTAGTAAGTCAACAGTATAATATTGAAGCCAAATCTTTCTCTCTTCCCCGCCCTTCCTCCCCGCCTCAAAATCTCTCTCTCTCTCTCTCTCTCTCTCTCTTCTCTCTCTCTCTCTCTCTCTCTCTCTCTCTCTCTCTTTCTTTCTGCCCCTTCCCCCCCATTTCTCTCTCTCTCGCTGTATCTGTCTTTGTCTCTGTCTCTTCCTTTCTCCCTCAATCTCTCTCTCTCTCCCTTTCTCCCACAATCCCTCTCTTTCTCCCTTTCTCCCTCAATCTCTCTCTCTCCGCTCTCTCCTTCCCTCCCTTCCTTCTCTTTGCCTCCCCCCCTCCTCTCTCTGTGTGTATAATTGATCTTGGGCTGTTTTAGAGAAACATAGGGACCAGGACTAGGGAGTTAATAATCCAACTGTACCTTGTCTTGATTAGACTTGTTCTGCTTAGATACAATACAACTAATATATTGTGTTCCATCCTGAGCACCATATTTTAGAAAGAACATTGATAACTAGGAGAGAATGTATAAAAGGGCACTTAGGAAGGTGAAAGATGTTTAGATTATTCCACTTGAGAAAATATTGAAACAACTGGAGAGTTTTGTCTTAAAAATTTGAGTTCCAAATTCTCTTCCCCTTTCCCTCCTCTTCTCTCACTAAAAAGGCAATTTGATTTAGATTATACATGTGTAGTCATGACAAATTTTTTTTCCAAATTATTCATTCATAAAGGAAAACAGAAACCAAAATATCGTTAAAAACTTTACTAAAAATAAAGAAGACTTAAAAAAATATGCTTTGACCTGTATTTATGTTCTTCTAGTTATTTCTCTGCAGGTGGATAGATTTTTCTTCATAAATTCTTCAAAATTGCCTTAGATCATCTTATTGCTGAGAATAGCTAAATCATTCACAGTTGATCATTATACAATGTTCCTGGGGTGAACAATGTTCTCTTGCATCTTTGCTTTTTACTGTGCATCAGTTCATGTAAGGCTTCCCAGGTTTCTTCTGAAAGCATCCTTCTCATCATTTCTTATAGTACAATAGTAACATATCACAATCATATACCAAAACTTGTTTCAGTTGTTGCCTCAATTTCTAATTCTTTGCCAGCACAAAAAGAGTTGCTGTAAATACTTGTGTACATATAAAAACAGTCTCTTTGTAATATAATATAATATAATATAATATAATATAATATAATATAATATAAATTTGGTATTATTGCTAGGTCAAAGGCTATGCATATTTTCCTAGCTCTTTGGGGAGTTTCACATTGTATTCAATAAGAGCTGACTGTTTTTACAACTCCTTCAACAGCATATTGTTGTCTCAATTTTTCCATATCCCTCCATCACTTTTTATTTTCTTTTTTTGTCATATTATCTAATCTGATAGGTATGATGCTATATCTCAAAGTTGTTTTAATGTTCATTTCGCTAACCAATAGTGATTTAGAACATTTTATATGACTAAAGTTAGGTTTGATTTCTTTGTCTGAAAACTACTTTTTCATATCTTTTGACCATTTATCAACTAGAGAATGACTTGTCTTCTTATAAATTTGACTACATCTGCCTATCTATCTGAGAAATGAAGCCATTATCAGAGAAACTTGTAAAAACTCTTCCCCCTCCCAAGTTTTCAGCCTTCTTTATAATACTGGCTGCATTGATTTTATTCAAAAACCTTTTAATTTGATGTAACCAAATTATTATTAATTTTGTGCCCTGTAATGCTCAATTTTTATTTGTCACAAATTATTTGCTTATCAATAAATCTGATAGGTAAAATAACCCATGATTTTCTCGTTTGCTTATGAATCACATATTCATTTTGAATATTCTGTATATAGATATTAATACCCAGTTTCTGTTAAACTACTTTCCAGTTTCCCCAGCAATTTTTGACAAATAGTGATTTACCTCCAAATCTTGATTCTTTGGGCTTGTCAAACACTAGCTTACTAAGTTCTTGTTCTACTATGTCCTTAAAGTGTTTTGGTAGTCAGATGACAGTGACAAAGAGTTTGGGGGATTTAGTAAAATGATATATAGTAATCCCACAAGACCTCTGTCTTACTGGAAAGTGGGGGTGATTCTCAGCTCATTCAATCAATAATGGTTATGTTACTCTGTATGTGCATGTAAATTTAAGTATGTGTGTGTTTGTAAGAAAGAGAAAGAAAGAGAGGGAAGGAGAGAAGGAAAGAGAGCTCAAAGGTCTGTGAAGGAAAATATCCATACTAATGATCCTTCTAGACATGATGCTTCATAGGGTCTGTGTGATCTGGTTATGGGAGGAGAGAATAAAAGGAGGAAAGAAGATGGAGAAAGGATATCTATTCACTTATTCACTTGGGTACTCTGTCTTGAAGTTTAAAGGATTCCCCCTCACAGGAGGGCTTTAATCAAAGACTGGATGGGGAGGGGGATAGGAGGCTGAGCCAGATGACAGGGTAAAATAAGAAGCTGGGTTCTCCCAACTCCCTCCCATACTTTAAAATAATTTTCAACATTAAAATTAGCACCTCAAAATGAATTCTTGAGTGACAGAGCTATTTTTGAATAGGCGAGATGACATAAAACATGTGTAAGGGACATCTGTGACATATAGTTGAGGACTTACACAGAGCTCTCTTGGAGGCACCACCAGCTATGCACCTTGAAGTTGATAATAGCAAGAGTAACAGCATAAACTTGGGAAATCTCAAACCAGAGATAAGTAAGAGTATTGGGCAATTGATTAGAAATAGACTACAGGGGACCCATGTGACAACACTTGGTACTATATTCATTTTTGGATTATAGTTTTCGTATGGAGAGAAACACTTGATGATTTTAGGCAGCAAGGATCCTGAGGAGCAATATTACTTTTAGGCAGAAGGGAGAAGGCCCTTGAAGAGCAGTCCCCAGATCACATCACCTTGGAAGTCCCAAAAACCTTCAGACCCCTAGAAATAGCTCTAAAAACCTCAGTATGGAAAAAGTCTGCATCTTAAGATGATCCTCTCCCTCCTCACCTCTAGCCCTATCCTATGAATAGAATTTAATTTAAACATAAGTTAAGTCAAGAAATGTGCTGGAAAAATGAGCAAACATGAAAAGAAAAATAACCTGACCATGGAAAGGTACTATGATGAGACAGAAATCAAGGTAGAAAACAAGAAGACAACAGAGTCAAAATAGCCAGATGCAAAACTTCAGAGAATAATGTGAATTGGCAACAAGCTTTTCCTGGAAAAGACCCAAACTCATTTTAAAAATCAAACAACAGAGATAGAGGAAAATTTGGTAAAAAGAAATGAGAGGAATCAAAGAAAAGTATCAAAATTGACTTAATAGCTTAGTAAATGAGGCATAAAAATACTGAAGAACTTTAATACTTAACAAACAGATTTGGCCAATTGGGAAAAACCCCCACAGATTTCACTGATGGAAAAAAAAAAAACTTCTTAAATATAATTGGATAAATGGAAAGGTGTTACAAAAGCTGGCTTAAGAAAATGAGTCCTTAGAGAAGCAGTAAACTGCAGGGAAACATTTATATCTTAGGGTTCTGATAAAGGCCTCATTTCTAAAATATATAGAGAATTGACTCAAATTTATAAGAATTAAAGCCATTCTCCAGTTGATAAAACATCAAAAGATATGAACAGACAATTTTCAGATGAAGAAATGTAAACAATTTGTAGTCAGTTGCAAAAATCCTCTAAATCACTATTGATCAGAGAAATGCAAATTAAGACTACTCTGAGGTACCACTACACACCTCACAGATTGGCTAACATGATAGGAAAAGATAACGATAAATGTTGGAGGGGATGTGGGAAAACTGGGACACTAATGCATTGTTGGTAGAGTTGTAAACTGATCCAATCCTTCTGGAGAGCAATATGGAACTGTGTCCGATGGGCTATCAAACTGTATATACCCTTTGGATCTAGCAGTGTTACCACTGGGCCTGTATCCCAAAGAGATAATTAAAAACAGACAAGGACCCACATGTGCAAAAATGTTTCTAACAGTCCTTTTTGTAGTGTCCAGAAACTGGAAACTGAGTGGATGCCCATCAGTTGGAGAATGGCTGAATAGATTGTGGTATATGAATGTTATGGAATATTATTATTCTATAAGAATTAATCAGCAGGATGAATACAGAGAGGCCTGGAGAAACTTATAGGAACTGATGCTGAGTGAAATGAGCAGAACCAGGAGATCATTATATACTTCAACAACAATACTATATGATGATCAATTCTGATGGACGCGGCCCTCTCCAGCAATGAGATGATTCAGGCCAATTCCAAGGGTCTTGTGATGAAGAGAGCTATCTGCCCCAGAGAGAGGACTGTGGAGTTGAGTGTGGATCACAACATAGTCTTTTCGCTTTTTTGTTGTTGTTTGCTTGTGTTTTGTTTTATTTCCCAGTTTATTTCCTTTTTGATTAGATTTTTCGTGTGCAGCATAATTGTGGAAATATGTATAGAGGAATTGCACATGTTTAATATATATTGGATTACTTGACATCTAGGGGCAGAGTTGGGGGAAAGAAAGGGAGGAAAAACTGGAATACAAGATTTTGCAAAGGTGAATGTTGAAAACTATACATGTGCTTTGAAAATAAAAAAGCTTTATTAAAAAGGAAAAGAAAAAAATTAAAGACTCCTTAAATTTTGGAAGTGGGTAAGTGAAAGCAAATGACATGAAACATCAAGAAAAAATAAAACAAAGTCAAAAGAATGAAAAAAAAATGAAATATCTCATAGGCAAAACCAAAACAGCCTTAGATTCTGAATGTTATACCAGAGAGTTTTCTGCTTTTGGTCCATCAGTGGAGTTTCCCATGTCTGTAAATGATGCTGGCTTATTACAGCATGCTTTTTGTGAGATCATCCTGAAACTGCTATTCTTACCCACCATCCTGGGAGCTATAACCTGTGCCATGGAACCTACATAGCCTTTAGCATTGGCGAGTTCCATCTCTGCCTAATGATTCCTACTTATGCTCTCTTTTCTTCACAGCTTTCCCAACATCCTCCAATGCACCAGATTGAATTAACCTCAATAAAATTCTTGACTTCTCTCATACTCACTCCACCTCATCAATCTGTTGCTTTGTGGTTTCTAAGCTTCAATTAATTCCCAGCTCCAGGCCATCTTCTATTTAGTTGCCAAAGTGCAGATACTTCTAAACCGCAGATCTAGCCATGGCACCCTCTCCTCATTCCCCCAACCCAGTGAACTCCAGTGGCTCCCTATTATCTCCTGCATCAATTATGGGAATCTTATCTTCTTGCTTTTTTAAAGCCTTCACACCCTGGCCTTTCTCTACCTTGGTAATCTATGTACACTTTAGTCTTCTCCACCTATTCTGTGACCCAAAGTGACCAATCTGTTTCTAGTATCCAGTCAGTCAGCTAACATTCAGAACTTACTATTTTTAAGCACTGTGTGAATTCCTTGAAATGAGAACACAAATAGGAAGGAAGCCAATCCTAGTCTTTGGAGAGTTTTTATTCTAATATGCAAAGACAACACTTAGAAGGAACCTGAACTGGGAGAGGGGAAAGAAGGAAGGGTGGGGATTATAGGGAAAATAGAGAGTTCAGCCTAGACAAGTCTGAGATATGTTTGACCTGACACCATCTTTAAATGGAAGTGGGGAGGGGAGCCATCCCTTCCCTACTGGGAAAGCCAAGCAGATAGAAGGTCCTTCCAATATGTGGTGGGGAATTGGTGCAGGGGAGGTTCAGGATCCAAGAACTGGGAAATGGGAGAGAAAATCTGGATTATAAACTGAAGAAATATGATAATACTGGGAATTCCATCTCAGACACAATGTCTTTTCAATTTTGTCTTCTATGGGGAATGTCTTGCCTTCTTCATCTTTGCTTTTTATTTTCCTTAATTTCGCTACAATAGTTTGAATACTTCTCTACAATACAGACAAAGTCTACTGATTCCCCTCTTCCCCTGGCTCATGCTCCTTCTGTAACGCTTTCTTTGCTCAAAGTGCTCTCTATCCCCCAGCCACCCCCAAACACACACTGCAGGGATGCAAACAGCTGGCATTTCACTCACTGGATGCATTCGTGCCCACAAATGTATGAACAGTACATACATCCACATGTGCACATGTGTGCAACATGCCAGCTGTTTACAAATTCCCTTCCATAAGACTGGGGCTCCTTGGTGACAAGAGCTTTGTTTTTACCTTTCTTTAGCTCTCTGTATACACAGTAAGAACTCATTAAATGCTTATTGACTGACTTACCTGGCTGGTCAACTGACATGGGATGAGCTAGGAAATAAAATCCTAGCTCTTTCCCTTTCACGTATAGGATAATTATCCTCCTCCACCTAGCATATACCTTCACCTTCAGTATAAATGAATACATTTCTATTTCAAGCCCCAATTCAAATGACCTTTTTCATTTAGCTCTCCAGATTCTCCCCAGCCACCAGTAACCTTTTTCTTCCTTTAAATACCCAGCACTTTGTTCCTTATTAAATTTTGCTTTATTTTGCATTTTGTTCATTTTTCTCCCCTCCTAAAGCACAACCTTCATTTTGCAATCTCTTCCAGTATTTAACACAGTGAATTGTAAAGTGGAGAAATGTTTGTTGATTGAATGAATGGTTGAATGAATGAACGCACAAACGAATATCAGGGATCTAAAAGAGATCTTCTTTCTATGGTATTTTCTTTCTGACAGACTGGCAGAAACAAATAGGAATTATTTATGAGTGAGTTTTCAGGTCTTTCAGTGTATCTGGTAAACTAATTACTTTGAGTGAGCTAATCCTTCGGAATGCCTCCCCTCATTTGTATTGTTGCTAGTGCCCTGATATGACAGTTTAATGCTATTATGCTACAAAATATATGTCCTTCCCTAAAATAAACATTTTTATAATAACAATACATATGTCTTCAAGGGGTAAGGTTATCTAGAGATAATTGGGCCCTAGAGAGATTACAGGCATTTAGATCATGAGAGCTGTGTTTCCAGTACCCTTATTAAAAAATTGCTAGGAAGCCAAACACTACTATAAATACATACACTCTCTGTAATTATCAAATAAATAAATATTAACCCCAGGAACCTGCTGATATGCCCCACTGATGAGGCCTTTATCTTCTTGACCCTATAGTGTCTAATTTATGGCTTAATATGCCATTACTTTCAGGTGGAGTTTAAAATGAAGTGAGAGCTTTCTTTCTTTCTAAATTGAAGCAAACAGGAGCACCATTTAAATCACAATTTTATAATTGGAAAGACTCTTAGAAGCCTTTTAAACTCAAACCCTCATTCTTCAGATGAGGAAACTGGGGACTTGGGTGGCTGAGAGATTGTCTTGAGTCACACAGGTAACATTAATCCCAGGGCAAACCTAGGACTAAAATGCTGTTCCCTTACTTGAAAATTCTCTTTGAGGAAAGTCTCAATAGGACTTATAATGCTGTGTTATTGTCAGAAGAAAGAAGTCAAAAATTCTTTTAATCTGGAAACCTGAGAGAGTTGCTCAGTTTCATAGAACTTCAGAACTGGAAAGGACTCTCACCTAATTCTTACCTGAAAGGAAATCCCTACAGGAAAAGGACAGAGAGATCTCTAGGATCCACCCCAGTGCTTGACACATAGGAGGCGTGCAATAAGCATTTGTTATATTCAATTGAACTGGAATTGAATTGAAATGAATATGAGAAATGTTCCAATAAGTATGAGGGGTCCCCAAATCTTTGTGACTGCTGATTCCAAGCAGATGATAGGGTTTTTATTATTTCTATTCCCTCACCATGGTTTTAGGCTACTTTTTGGTTAAGGGTTGAATATATATATAGCACAAGGGATCTTTTCCTCCCAGATACCCAATTGCAAAACAAACAAAAAAACAAATAAAAATAGATCCTGTGTTCCACCCCCTCCAGTATGTTCTTTTTTTCTATACCAGAGTATCACAGATCTTGACCTACAAGGACCTGCAAGGCCATCTATTCTTTGTTTTACAGTTGAGAAAATTGAAGTGACTTGCCCAGGACCACACAGGTAGTAATTGGGATAGAGGAGATTAATTCAAAGCTTCCAGAACCTTTCTTCCAAAAGGAAACCTTTCAAATGATCCTACCTTTGGTTTTGCTTATATTTCACCTGATCTGCTTAATTTTTGATTGCTTTAAGAGACAACTTCCAAAAATAAGGAAATCCAATGGTATGTATGTTTCTCTGCCCATTCTCTGTTTGCAGAATTGTGTTCATTTAAGAAAGGAAATTTATTGACAAAATAGAGAATGCTCAGAGAAGAGAAACTAGGGTGGTGAAGAGTTTGGGGTTCATGCAATGAGGATTAGCTGTAGAAACTAAGGATATTTGGGTTTGGGAAGCGAAGATATCGGGAGGATGTTAAAGAAGATGGACAGTATTGTTTTTGTTCAGTTGTGATCAACATTTTGTGACCCATTTGAAGGTTTTCTTGCAGAGATCTTTGCCATTTTCTTCTCCAGCTCATTTTATAGATAAGGAAACAGGCAAAAAGAGATAAGCAATTTGTCCAACTATTCACAGCTAGTAAGTGCCTGAGACTAAATTTAAATTCAGGTATTCTTGAGTCCAGGCCTGGAGCTCTATCCATGGTCCCAACTAACCTCAAAGTAAGGTAGCTTTCTTTGTATCTAAAGGGTTGTTACTTAGAATAAGAAAGCCTCTTTCTTTTCTTTTTTTCTTTTCTTTTCTTTTCTTTTTTTTAAATTTCCTTTCTTAAATGAACACAATTCTGCAAACAGAGAATGGGCAGAGAAACATACATACCATTGGATTTCCTTATTTTTGGAAGTCACATGTCTCTTAAAGCAATCAAAAATCAAGCAGAGGACTAGTTTGGAAAACATAGGTGTTAGCTAATGAGTCAGAATAAACTTTGATGTAGAAAAAGTGTCCAAACAACTATTCCAAATACTTCTCTTGAAAAGTAGTGGATATTTCCTTCTTGGAAATCTTTAAGCAAAGCATTGTATGTCATAAAGGGAATTCTTTTTCAGGTAACCATCAGTTGAGAGTGCTTTCCAACTCTGAAACTGAGCCATTCTCCCATTTCCATATTACAAGAGTTTTAGATTTCTTTCTTCTGACTAAAACATAATATTATAATAGAATATGTTGGATATAATGCAATATATAATTAAATTTATAATAAAATTTCAGATGACTGGAATATGAGATTTTAGTTCATAGTGGATTCACTCGACGGCGTTCTCTTCCTTTTGCTAGTATCGCAGACTGTTAAGAGCTTGAAATATCAGGTTATTCTTCATGACTGTTCATTCAGTTCTGGGTCAGCATGTCACAACCTTTATGAACACTTTCCTGATCCCTCAGCTGAGAGAATTTCTCCATTTTCTGAATTCTTATCATCCTGGTTTTGTGCCTCTCTCATGACACTTATCAGAATTTCCATCGCACTTATTGTCAGCATGTTTTTATCTCTTCAACTGGATTGCAAATTCTTTTAGTGCAAAAGAACATCATATTGCTCATTATATCTCCAACAACGATCAACACCAGGCCTTACATATAGAATACATGTTTGTCAAAGGAACAAATAAGTAAAACCGGCATCTTTTTCTACTTGAATGGCTAAGGAAGATTCTTTTTTACTGTGTACTTCCAAATTCTTCAGTTCAAAAACCAAGTATATTTCCAAGAAGGCATATTAGGAACACATTTCTGACACATTTGTGAAGCATATTTTGTGGAGAAAGAAATTACTTAAGGATTGAAATCTTTGCTGCCAGAAAGGGAGACAGGTCTTTCAGAAAACGTATTTTCCCTAACTTAGTCAATTGTAATTATGGATCAAAGAAAGCTAATGCAACTCAGATATTCAAACCGAACTATCTACCCACCTGGTTTTATAAGATGTTCAGATTTTGCAAATATTATTTTCAATTAGTGTATTGATCACATAAGGGAATAAAAGAAAATGTGGATGTAAGCGGAAGGAGAGGAAATAAGCAGTTAGATAATTCCCACTATGTACTATTTTTTTTTTTACAAATATTATATCATTTATTCCTTACTACAACACATAAAGTTGGTGCTGTTATTGCCTCATTTACAATTGAGATTATATAACTTGCCCAAAGTCACACAGCTAATGAGTGTCTGAGACTGGATTTGAATTCAGATCTTCCTGAGTCTAGTGTTCTCTCTACTGTGCATCCTAGTTACCTGGGCTATTATTTGTTCATGGGAACCAGATGGGGTAGAACATAAAACAAAAGATATCAGCCTTTTCTTTCTCCAACCAGCACCACTGCATTTGATATGAATATATCAGAAGAACACAATGTGTACTGGTTACAAGTCATCCTCCACTTGGTTTTACTTCGTTCCTTTTTTCTTAGCAAATACACTCCTAATGACATTTGTCCCAGATTTGGTAAGAACTGAGGTTTCATATGAATTTAGAATCCTAAGACAGATGAGAATTGAATTGAAAAAGTCAGCCGAGAATGCAAAGAAGTAGCAAGAGGAAAAAACCAGATGAGATTTGAGCCTGAGAATTCTCAGACTTCTGTTAACAGTCTAATAGAAAGAATTCCAGTTATTGCATGAAAAAGCCGCCTGTGGGCCCAAAGCCATCCCCTCCTGAGAAGTGACTTAGGAGCAATAGCATCCTTCAATGGAATGGTGGTGACAGAAAGGGCTGTTTAATGGCCCTGACCCTCCCCTCAAAGGAGAGAATTACTAACCATGGCATCCCCTGTATTGGGCAGAATATTGAGTTATAGTGGATAGCTGAAGACTGGCTGAAATGGAGACATGGCAGGGCTTGATGGAGAACAGTGGTTGTCTGATATCTGGTAGGGGGTGACTAAAGGAGAAATTAAGAGGAGATTAGAGAGAAAATACCCTGAGGGATACAGGCCTAGCCCGGGGTGCATGATGAAATGATTCAAAGACACTAGTAGCTCTTCAGCTTTGAAAATGTGACATGTTCCTCTCACACATATAAAGAGCTCTCACTTTGTGATGTACCCCTTCCAACAGAAGAGTGAGACCAACAGAAAATGAATTAGACAAGAATTGCAGACCTAGGGTTGGGGGTCCAGTTCCATTTCTCTGAATGTGCAGCCGTTCCAGAGAGCTCTGGAGTTTCCCCCATGGACAATTTGGCCATCGTGCTGCCAAATACAAAACAAGACCCAAAGCCTGTCAAGATTGTATCATAAGGACAGGAATCAGACCGCATCCTAGATCAGATCATTTCAGGAACATTAATATTTTTAAGGCTCCCTGGCCTGAGACATCCCTGGAATCCTTTAATTAAACAGCATGGATATGCAGAAAGTACAAAGGCATGACCCTGGGTAATAGAAACCAGAGCCACACAAAGCCAGAAAATCCCCTTGGAAGTTCAAAGAGTTTGGTCCTGACAGAAAGTGCCATCTGAGGAAAATAAAAAAGAATTTCTGAAAAAGATGAAGCAAGAATTTTTTAAAGAGTTTTCAATGACTTTATAAATTAAAGGAAAGCTCTGGGAGAAAGAATCTTTTTAAAAATCCAAGCATTTTGGAGAGAAGGGTAAGAAGGAGAATTAATAGATAAGTATAAGAGGCAAAAAAAAAAAATGTATCCAAATAATACACAACTTCAGGATTCAACTTGATCTTCCACCAAAATTAGTGACTATATGAAATTATATATGTATATATATAAATAAAACTTGAAGACAAATAAAGGTGATATCCAAAAATGATTTTTAAAAGTTCCATTAAATGGAAATAATTTAAGAATGATTGGATCAATAAATATGGAAACAAGAAGAACTTGAATTTCTTATTTATAGTACTCAAGAAAGAAGATTGCATAGCCATATCAAAATAAGATAGCAAAATGAAAATGGAAAGAACCCACAGTTCATTCCTTCTTGAAAGAAACTCCATAATGAAAAATCCAATGTATATTAAAGATAAAATCCAGAACTTCTAGATCAAAGAAAATATACTGTAAGCATCCAGGAAGAAAGAGTTCAAGTACTAAAGAACTACCTGCAGGATCTCACAAGATTTAATAGCTAACATAAAACAATAGCAAGATTTTGGAAAACTATATTCAAAAAAATAAAAAAAAATGTGTATAACCAAAAATGTTACACAGAAACACAGTGTAAAATCCTGCAGGGGAAAAATAAATCTTTAATGAAATAGAGAACTTCTAAGCATTACTGTTCAAAAACAAGTAACTAAATAAAGCAGAGCTGAGTTGAAACTTTGAAATGCAAACATCAAGAGAAATATTAAAGGAGAATACAAGTGAACAACTAGAAAGCTTTATTAGGATGGTATATTTCTATTATAAAATGGGAATACCGTGACCTCTTAGAACTCTGTCATCAAGATTCATAGAAGTAGTCAAATAAGATAGGGATTTAGAGTGATTTGGTTATATTTTATGAATTTATATATTTTTTAAAAGGAAGGGGAAATTGGGATTATATTGGCAAAAGATATGGGAGCATGGATGGAGAAACTAGTATTTCATATGATCAAACTGCGCAACAAAAAGATTGAACAAAACTACATGGATGTTTAGGGAAGCTGAGCATCATTTGAATCTCACTTTCATCTTAAAAGGCAAAAGGAAGATAAAATACATACCTATAAACACAAAGATTTTGGTGGAGAAATAAACTGAATTCAGCACTAAATTAGGAAGTAATGATAGGATAGATTCAAAGATGCATTATTCATAAAATAACTGTAAGCTCAAGGATTGGATTATGAAGGGAGCTTTTAAAAGGGAAAAAAGAAAGAGAACCAGTGCTTAATACCTTGGTGGGGGGAAAGCAGATTGTAAGGAGAGTAGAAACATAATGCATAAAGTATAAACCACTGGTGATGGATGAACTGTTTTCTCATCATCTTTTTTGTAAAGAGGATGTCAGAGACAAAGAGATGAAAATATATAACAGAATAGGAGAGAAATTTACAATGAACATTTATAATAGTGGATTGGAATGAACTCCCCTATTAAATGGAGATGGAATGAATGAAATTGAATGCCTTTCCTTCTAGCTCATTCTCCTTCCTTACATCCCCCTTCCCTTTTTACTTCTTCTATTCTTCTTCTCTCTCTGCATTCTTCCTTTCCTTTCCTTCCTTCCTTCCTTCCTTCCTTCCTTCCTTCCTTCCTTCCTTCCTTCCTTCCTTCTTCCTTCCTTCCTTCCTTCCTCCCTTTCTCCCTCCCTTTCTCCCTTCCTCCCTTCCTTCCTTCTTTTCTTCTCTTTTCCTAACACATAATTTAGTACCTGGTGTATATGTTAATAAATGAATATTGAATTGAATTAATTCATAGGGGGACAGGTATATAGAAAGAAAGGTGTAAAATGTCAAGAGAATAATTATAGAATATTTCAGTAAATGACAGAATAACGGAATTTTTATCAGCCATAGCTATCAAAGCCATTCCTGATCTCCTTGAGATTTAAGTTCTCTTCTCATTGCTAAAATCCCTTTGTAATGACTGTGTATATTTCATATTTACTTCTTATGTTTCTCTTTTGTACTCTCTGTAGAATGTAAACTGTTTGCCAAAAGGCCATATTGAAAGCATGCTGAGATTGTGTCCTTGCATCCCTCTTGCGTAGCACAAGATTTTGCATGAGGCACACGCTTGGATTGAATTGAAGTCATGGCTACTGGCATTTTGACACAATCAAATATTTTAAGGATTGTGTTTAATTAAGTCTCATGAAAATAGGAATCATCTGTAATGTATAGGCTGCCCCTAGTTTACAAAGAAGTTGAGTTCTACACATTAATTATCTGAAACTCCGAATGCATTTTCCCCTAGTTATTAGAACGCTTTCTTCTTTTCTGGCACAAACACGATGTACATTGTGGGTAAGAATTCTGTGGGTTAGCCTTGGACCCTAATTCCATTCATAATACCGGTTTGATGAGAAAATGCACGCTGTGGTGAGAGGCCAGAAGGGAACGCAGTGTCTGGGGAATGCTTGAGCACAATGGGAATGGAGCTGTGGACTCCATGCTCAGTATGTAGGGAATGTGTGCCCTTTCTCCAAATACCGCCCCTTCCCTTGCCCCAGATGAATCACCCAATGGTCTCATGGCATTTTATAAGGAGGGGGTTCTCCACGATTACTTCAGCCCATGACTCTCACCAACCATTTTCATCTCAAGACTAAATAGAAAGGGGTGTTCTGTAGCTCCAAGAGACATTACCAGGGTCACAGAAGTTTCATCTTCCATGATATGTGAGGATACTCATGATTGTGTGACTTTGGATGCGATGTTTAGACTCTAAGCCAGTTTCCTCCTGTATAAATTGAGGGTGTTTAATACTATGACCGTTATGGTCCCTCTCAGCACCAGCTCTGATTCTGTGCTCCTCCTCTTGACATCCCATACTTAAAATGAAGTCCTCTCTACAAATGGTCAAAAAACCTCTGTCTGAAGATCTCTAGGGATACTGGGACTCATTCCATAAGCTTGCCCATCGAGGGACAACAATAATTGTTAGGAAATTTGCCTTTTGAAATTAGCCTCTGGTTGTTGTTCCTTCTTTCCCAAGAGTTCATGGGACTGAACCTATTATTAGTGATTAATATTCTCTTGAAGATGGAAAAGGATGGAATTCCTGCTCTCTGATCAAGATTTGGTTGTTTCAGGAATTTTAAGAGTAGGAACAAAAGGGAATTGCTTCAGTGAGACTAGGTCCCCAGTGCTCTGGTTCTAGGGCTGTGCCTTGGAGAGAATGGTGGCTTTTTGTCAACAATACGGTGACAATGTTTTCTGAGGGAAAGAACATATAGTGACAGAATAAGACAAGAAAAATACTAATGAATGTCTACAAGGAGTTATGAGAAGGAGTAGGGAAAAGGAATACATCGGGAAGTTTTGCTGGATCCTGATTCCTAAGAGCTACACAGACCTGCATGAAAACACAAAATTGGGAGTAACATCTGACAAGTCTGGAACTGCTGAGGACCTAGAGAGGATTGCGCCTGCTGGGAGTTTTAAGTAGTTTGATTAAAAACAGCCAAAAGTTGCTGTATCCCATTGGTTGCCAGGTAATCATTGGAGGGTGTCGATTTTCCAAGATTCCTGTCTAAATGCTTGGACTTTTCAATCAAACTTTCCTTCCAATTTTCCGGCATCCTTACTAAGGAGTTGGTATTAGTAACCCAGCTTCTATCTACTGCCTAGAAAACCTGAGGAAAACAAAATGAATTATGTCACATAATGACTTCCTCAAGTTTTTGGGCAATAGTTACAAGCTGGATAAATGACCCATGCCCTAAAGTGAACCTTAACCTTTCAGATGGAGACTCTCTATCTTAAGGGTTATATTTAATAAAGCTGAAAACTTTTCCTAGGCAGTTTCCACCTTCTTTTTGGCTGGGGCATCACATTATTTATTGAAAGATTATATGTGGGAAGTGGTAGAGTAGGATAGGGACATGGCTATGGAAATGGAAAGGAACATATGAAATAATGTGAGGTAGTGGAAAGGTGATCATATCTATAACAATAAAACCTGGATTCAAATTGTGTTTCTGTTACCTATTATCCGGGTGACTTCAGCCTGCCACTTAACATTTCAGGGCCTTAGAAAGCTCTATAAGAAGATAAATTATTTACTGGTAACTGAGTGACAGCTGTATCATTAGAGAGAGCTTTCACTTCAGATATCCCTATATTCATGAATATATAAGAAAGAACAAAAACTGATTTCCTAGATCCACATAAAAGAGAAAATAGAAGTACTGGGTACAGATGGCTGCCTTCTATTGCCAATAATGGCACGTGACTAAGAAGTGGTATTAAAATATCATATAGAATATATCCTCCATAATTAAGTAGGTGCTCATCAGTGGGAGGATGGATGAATAAGTTGTGGTATATGAATGTTATGGAATGTATTGTTCTGTAAGAAAAGATCAGGAGGATGATTTCAGAAAGGCCTGGAGAGACTTGCAAGAACTGATGCTGAGTAAAGTGAGCAGAACCAGGAAGTCATTATACATGGCAATGGCAAAATTTTACAATAATCAATTCTGATGGATGTGGCTCTTCTCAACAATGAGATGATTCAGACCATTTCCAATAATCTTGTATTGAAGAGAGCCGTTGAATCCAGAGAGAATCTGTGGGAATTGAATGTGGATCACAACATAGCATTTTCACTCTTTTTGTTGTTTGCTTGCATTTTATTTTCTTTCTCATTTTTTTCAAGTTTGATTTGATTTTTCTTGTGCAGCAAGATAATTGTATAAATAATTATGCATATATTGGATTTAATATATACTTCTACCATGTTTCACAAATATTGGACTACTTGCTCTCTATGGAAGGGGATGGGGAAAGGAGGAGGAAATTGGAACACAAAGTTTTGCAAGGATTAATGCTGAAGAATGATCCATGCATATGTTTTGAAAAATAAAAAGCTTTAATTAAAAAATATCAACCATCCATCCATCCATCCATCTATGTGGGGTATGTTGATATATATCTCTATATATGTGTGTGTGTATATATATATGTTGATATTTACTTATATGTATATATACATATATATGTTGATATTTACTTATATGTATATATACATATATATATTGATATCTAGAATGTAAGGGGTATTCAGGGAGGGCTAGCCCTTCTGATGTGAGGGCTCAGCACTTTTTAGGCTGCTCACCCACCTTTGCTGTTTACCCAACACTGAACTCTTCCTTGTGGCTCTAAGAAGCTGAAGCATGGGCAAAGACCACACCCTGGCAAACTGTCTCTGTAGAGGGACTAAACCTGTTTGAAGGTAACCAGAAGACCTTAAACTCATCAGTGACTTAGGGAGATGTCTACTTGACATCCATGAAGACTTTCAGTGGCAGAATGGTGGATGGGAACAATTTGTTCCAGTGGCTATGAGGATAAATGAAACAGGTGGAGTGCTAAGAGCTTGTTCAGGTATCAAAGGCGCCAAGACCATTCACTGCACACTAAATCATCACCGGTCACCCCAAATTTTATCTTGTCTCTGGACTTTGATGCCTCAAGAAGAAAGATTGGGGCTGATGACTTTGTGCCCCGCTGCTTAAATCCAATAAATGTGCAAGTCAGGACATCAAACTGGGAGGCCATTGGTCCTCTTCAAAAAGTGAAGGATGAACAGTAGCAATCCACCTATAAAACATATACACACACACACACACACACACACACACACACACACACACATATATAATGTATATATGTATAAGTACAAATATATGAATGTGTATATGCATATATGCACACATGTATATGCATGTATATAATATATAAATATAAGCTGCATACACATATGTTTGTATGTATACTACACACTATGTCTATATATTCGCCAAAAAATGAAATGGGTTGATCTTATAGTACAAATAAGAGAAAAGCATGGATGAACACTGACGTCCACATGGAGCCGGACCTCAAAACGTTAGGGGTGTCTAATACTGGTGAGATAAGGAAAATCACAGGAAAGAGGGCTACAGGATAAAGGAGCCTGAGGAAGGTGGGGTTTATGGGTGAGATGATGCATTCATTAAAATATAACTGAAGTACGAATGTTATAAGTTGGTGAGAGTCCGAAGAAAAATATAAATATTCCTTCTTTTAATTTAACTGAAATCTATAAACACATTTTTTTTTTGTATGAGAAAGAATTTGGAAATAGAGAGGTTTACACAGGCATTCTGGATGGATAGGAGAAAAAAAAAGAACATGATAAGACTATCCCCAATGATTTCTAATATTTTCTAAAATCAGATACAAAACTCTGCAGAATGTGGAAGATTTTGCATGCTGTGGTTAGCTTTTGAATTCCTGAAGCATGCAATGACTTTCATCCAGTCGAAGTCCCAATTAAGTAAGTACCCCATTCCATTCATGCTCTAAATCCATAAAACTTGCATTTTAAAAAGAACTCGAGAAATTACCTATAACCCAGCTCTGTTTTTAAAAAGTAATAAAAATGGTTCAGTGGTTTTATGTCCTGCTTACCCCTCATCTTCCTTCTGTTATCACATTTTAGGGGAGAGCAGAATATGGGCCCATAAGCAGGATAGCATTAGCTTGGTTAAAACTAGGGCCGACATAATAGCAATGAATGAGGAAAAGAGAAGTGGTTCTTTTTAATTTTATTTTTATATTTGATTGCAACTTTTAATACACTTTCCTATTTCATTATAGGAAGAAGGTAATTTTGGGTTCTTCAAAACTATTTGAAAATTTAACAGGAATTTTGTAATCACCCTGTCAATTTTATTGTGGTTCAGTCATTCAGTTGTGACTAGCTCTTCATAGCCCCAGGTACCACCCTGTTCATGGCGTCTTCTTGGGAAAGACACTGGAGTGGTTTGCCATTTCCTTCACCAGTGCATTAAGGCAAACAGAGGTTAAATCATTTGACTAAAATCACACAACTAGGTTTGAACTCAGGTCTTCTATTCACTGGGTCACTTATTATGCTAAGTGCTGAGTATATAACAATAATAAAAATAAATGAAAAAATAAAGTCTTTAAGGGCTTTGTATTATGTTGGAAAAAAAATAAAGCAAATATGTAGTTAATACAAAGTAAATATAGAGTAATAAAAATAATTTTTAAAAAGTAATCTCCTACTGAGGGGGAGAGGGAAAGAAAAAAAATCAGGAAATATTTCAAGTAGAAGATGGAACTTGAGCTGAATTTTGAAGGGATTCTTGATTGAAATAGGGAGCAAGCGCATTCTAGGGATGAGAGATAGCTCCTAGACTTTGACATGAGAATTAGTCTCTTGTAAGTAGGAACTGCAAATGTGGTTTGGAGTGCAGTGGAGTAATGTGAATTCTAACTGCAAGGTAGACTAGAGCCATATGGTGAAAGGCTATAAATGTCAAGCAGTAGACTTTTTAGTTTATACTGAAAGCTGAAACTCCTCGAGAAGGAAACAGACTCAATCAGACTTGTACTCTAGGAATATCACTTTGGCAGCTCTGAAGAAGGTGCCTTATGGAAGAGAGATATTTGCAGTAAGGACACCCATAAGGAGGCTATTGCAGTAGTCCAGGTAAAAGCTGACGAGGGCCTGGGCCAGGATGGGAATCATTGGAGTAGAGAGAAGAAGGTAGCTTAAAAAAATACAACTGACAAGCTTTACCATTTCATTGGATATTATGGGAGATGGAAGAGTTAAAGATGACCTGGAAAATTTTTGGAGGAATCAAGTTAGATAATAGTTATGAAAGACATTTAAAAAGAATCTTATGCTATGTAAACTTTGATTCAGATGACATCTGTCACTGGGGGCCTAATCCTATATTCTTCTACGTGGTTATGAGTTTCTCTCCTCAGAGTTTATATATAACCATCATGCAATATATCAGCATTATAGTCAGCTCAAGAAAGCCCCCTATGGTAACTGATTCTGCTGATGCAACCCAGCTATCAACCCAACTATGACTTAGTAGATGGCACTTGGGGAACTCTTTAAGGTATTTAAGTAATAGAGTATGTTTAGGCATCACTGCCCTGATAGACTTTAAGAATAGGAACTATGTATTTATAAAATGTGTTTCCCTTCCATTCTACCACAGTGGCCTGAATATGTAAAATGTGGAATTATTTTTTGCTTTGCATTTTTTGATGATAGTGGATATTGGATAATGAGTAGAGTACTGGGTTGTGTGCAGATTATTGGGAAAGGTCTGTCATGTCAGGGAAGGAAGTGACTGGACTTGGAGCTCAATGCAAGTCACTCGGGGCAGGCTAAACCAAGGCACCATCATCAGGGCTTGGGGATGGTTACATTGGCACAAAAGTTTTGGAAGCTCTCAGACAATAAACAGCAAGAAGGTTAAACAAATGGGCAGAAGATTTATAGGGGACCCTTTGCTGGCCCTGCATGTAGGGTACTTCTTTGTCCATACATAGTTCTGGGTTTCTATCTCAGGGCAAAGAGGAGAACTATTCCCTAACACTTGATTGTAAAGATGCAGGGCCTCTGGTCATAGTTCCAGGGTAGAGAAGAGTACTTGTGGTTGCTCACAGACCAGAGCATAGATCAAGACCCTATCTCTCCTTCAATCATAGTACTTGGAAGAACAGAAAACTTTAAGATCTCCAGGATTAACTCTGAAAATGGTAGCATGGGAAACCTGAAGCTTGGGATAGTGCCCCTTCTACCCTGGAAGCAGAGCCCAATTTTAACATAAGAACAAGAAATAGGTTGGAAATTTTAGCAAACAATAAAAAAAGAATTATCTCCATAGAAATTTACTGTGGTGACGGGGATGATCAAGACGTAACTTCGAAAGGAGACATGAAGTCAATATAATTATCTACAAAATACAAAATTGTGAATTGGTTACAGAACCCTGAAAAAAATTCTTGGAAGAGCCTAAAATGTATCTTAAAAACCAAATAAAGTAAGAAGGAAAAATCTGAAATGAAATGAGAGTGATACAAGAAAATTATGATAAAAGAGTCAACAGCTTGGTAGATTCACGAAAATACTGAAGAAAATAACATCTTCAAAACTGACTTAGTTACATGGTAAAAGTGGTATAAAAATCCAATGGGGGGAAAAACTGCTTAAAAAGTAGAACAGGTCAATTGGCAAGGAAGATAACAAAGCTCACTGAAGAAAATAATTCCTTAAAAATTAGAATTGGTCAAGCAGAAGCTAATAACTACATGAGACAGCAGGAAATAATAAAATCAGAACAATGAAAACATAAAAGAAAATGTAACATATTTATTGGAAAAAACAACCGATGTGGAAAATAGATTAAAAAGAGATCATTTAAGATGTATTGGACAATTTGAAAGCCATGACATGAAAAAGAGCCTAGATACCACTTTTCAAGAAATTATCAAAGAAAGCTTCCCTGATTTTCAAGAAGGTAAAATAGAAATTGAAAGAAGCCACTGATTACCTCTTCAAAGAGATCTCAAAGTGAAAACTCCCAGGAATATTCACCAAAATTCCAGAACTCTCAGGTCAAGGAGAAAATATTGCAAGCAGCCAAAAAGAAACAATTCAATTATATTGGATCTCCAGTAAGGTTTACACAAGATTTATCAGTTAAAGGATTGGAGCATTTGGAATATGATAGTCTGGAGAGCAAAAGAGCTAAGATTACAATAAAAAATCATTTACCCAACAAAACTGAACATATTCCCTTAGAGTGGGGGTGAGGAATGGATATTCAATGAAATAAAGGATTTACAAGCATTCCTCATAAAAAGAGGAGGCATGAATTGAAAATTGACATACAAGACTCAAAAGAAGCATTAAAAAAAGATAAGCAGGAAAAGTAAATCACAGAGGAATCAATGAGATTAAACTATTTACATTCTTATATGGAAAGATCATACTTGTAACTCCTAAAATCTTTCTCATAATTAGGACAGTTAAAAGGAAAATACATAGAGAGAGAACATGGAAATGTGTGAAGGGGAACAAATGAAAGAAGCTGGAAAGTTAGGAAGAAGTCAGATTAGGAAAGATTTTAAAAGCTCATCAGAGAATTTTTTTTATTTGATGCTAGAAGCAATAGATCACTACTGAGGTTTATTAAAGACGGGGATGTTTTAGTAAGACCAGTGGCTAAGGAAGACACATTTTATGTCTGAAGAAAGGGTGGATTGGAATGGGGACTTAGATTAGGGGGACCCAACAAAATGTTATCATGTTTGTTTTTAATGAATAGCCATTGCATAGGCACATGGGTCAAGTTCATACCCTTTCCTATGAAGAATTTTTATCATTTCAATCTCAGTTCAAAACAGTATGTTATTGATGACTGTCTTCTGTCAGAATACAGGGAATAATTTGTCCCAGCAATGGATAATAAAAGCTAGAGTGGTGAAACAGGTAAAATGGATCCTTTCTAGTTATTCTCCATAAATAAAACATTCTATTACCAGTGATAGAGAAAGTAGTAGGGGCAAAGAGGTGAAATGCAGAAAAAGGTGAAGGAAAGAACAGCCATCCTCAATGTACCATAGAGCACTTCCATGTTGAGCAAAGGAAGGACAGAAACTCTTATAACCCTTATCTAAGGCATTTCAAAGGAATGTGCTAAAAATACATTTTTTAAAAAAATACTGTGAATATTAGCCAGGAATAAAGCTTGTCCAACTAAGAAGGTTTTCAATTTGCTCTTGAAAGTCCCTAAGAAATATATAGTTCTAATAACAGATAAAAAAGAAAGGAAGAAAGAAAAAGAAAAAAAGAAAGGATGAAAGAAAAGAAGGAAGGAAAAGGAGGGAGAAAGGAAGGGAGGAAGGAAGGAAGGAAGGAAGATTGAATGCAGCTGAAGGAAGTATAGCTATTTTGTTGAATTAAGTTGCACAGAGGACACTACAGGAAGATGGTTCCTTGAAGGAGAAAGGTACAAGTACATGGTACTTGAGGTCTGATTATGTGGAGCAGTGGTGAGAAGTGAACACAGCCCTCTATGGTGGAAAAATGGTAAAACTCAGTGTAGAGAACAACCAAAGTTAAAGCCAAATCAAATATCATAGACCATATCTATACAATAATAGATTATTTGGCTCTAAAGTTATTTTTTTGTTTTTGTTTGCATGTTTTGTTTTAAACTAAGCATATGCTACACAAACATTTGGAACCATTGAATTAAGCATATATAATGTTTTCTGCAACTAGGAATTAGTTTATAAATGTTGAATTGATAATGGATTACATCTTTCACTTTCAGTCTCAAGTTTAGAATTCTAAAGTTTGGGAACAGATTCATGGGACTGAAAAATAAGAAGTTATTTATGTTAGTTTAATCCTCTCAAGAGAGTTAAGTCAGATAGAATATTGGAGTCAAGGGGACTTAGTTCAAATCCAGCCTCAGACATTTACTAGATGTGGGACCCTTGGCACACATCTTAACCTTGTTTGTCACAATTTCTTCATTTGTAAAATGAGCTTGAGAAGGAAATGGCACTACTTCAGTACATTTGCCAAGAAAACACCCATGGGTCATGAAGAGAAAAGACAAAATAACATTAAAAATTATCTCAAAGTTAAGATATAAACATGAGTAACATTGAAATTACCCATATTACTTGGTGTAACCATAACTAAAACCTCTGCCCCACCTTGGGCAAGAGCATGCCCTCACCTGGAGATGGGATAGGAATGGTCTTATGGAAGGCAATATGAAACTTAGCTTTATTTAAGGGGAACCTGAGATCCAAGGCAAATTGGTAGATAGAATAAAAGCAGGGTGAGTAAAGGAAGAGCTCACACGAATTTACCATCTGATCAAGCTCCTATTTTATTTTTTCTTACTTAATAGTGGTTTTTTTTCAATTACATGTAAAGATATTTTTCAACATTCATCTTTGTGAGATTCTGAACTCCAAATTTTTCTCTCTATTCCTTCCTTCTCCTCTCCTCTGTATAGCAAATAATCTTATATAGATTATATATGTACAAACATGTTAAACATATTTCCACTTTAGTCATGTTGTAAAAGAAGACTCAGAACAAAAAGAAAAAAAAAAACACAAGGAAGAAAAATAAACAATAAAGTCAAAATAATTTCATTCAAACTTCCTTAGTTATTTTTCTGAATATGGAGAGTATTTTTTATCACAAATATCTTGGAATGGTCTTGGATCATTTCATTGCTAAGAAGAGCTAAATCTCTCATAACTGATCATTACACAGTTTTGCTATGCTCAGTGTTCTGGTACTGTTCATTTCACTCAGTGGCAGGTCATGTAAGTCTTTCCAGGTCTTCTATTCATCATTTCTCACAAAACAACAATATCCCATTTCATTCATATACCACAACTAGGTCAGCCATCCCACAATTGATGGGCAACCCCTCAATTTCCAAATCTTTGTGACTATAAAAAGAGCTGCTATCAATATGTTTTTGTACATTGGATCCTTTTTTCCTTTTTTATCATCTCTTTGGGATATAGACTTAGCAATTAGCCTTCCATTTAACCTAATTATTCTTGAGAAGCTGCTAAGCTCATTTGTTTCTCTCATGTTCAAAGACTGCTTGTATTATCAGAGTCCTCTGGATTTGGTGTCCTGGGAAAGCTCTTCAGTTATTATGCCATGGTCATGATTCTGTTAATTAGATATCATATTGATTATGCCGAAATATATTTGAGTGTCTATTTCTGAATATCAGTGATTATATAGAGTTTTATATGGAATTCCAATGGAGATTCTAAAACAGAAAGAATAAACCAATAATGTTCTAGTATTTGTTGACTAACTGGCTTTCTAAAAATTCAGAGAAGAGTTTTAAGTTTAATATGTATTATTAACATTTTCTTCAATCACATTTTCAAGTCTACATAATCAACAAAAGAAATCAAACTCTGAGCTGTAGGATTTGGTAATTTCTGACACACAAATGCTTATACTGAAAACCTAACAATCACACTGATACACACAACAGCTAAGATTGCCACAGTGTCTTTAAGGTGGCATTCAACTAGAAAATCAAAAGAAAAAAATATTCTGTTCAGCTAATCTTCATTTTCTTTAGAGACATCTTTTAGTTTTTACTTTGATTTTTATGCTGACCAAAGTTCTCCTGGTAAACATTACTTCCTTTGAATTAAAAAAAAATCTTGGAGTTTATATAATAACCCACATTTCTGAATCCCCCAACTCTGGAAAGGAGTGTAAGGAGAGATATTTTATTATATTTATTCTTTGGCACCAAACATATTCCTTTTCTCTTCAATTCCATAATCATCTTTTTTTGTTTGTTTGTTTTGAGATTGATGCTCTCCCTACATTTATCTTTGTTTAGTGATTACCTATATTCCTTTTTTCTTGTAAGTCTGCATGATTCCCTGATTTTTATCATATTTACTCTTTCTTGCTTACAGCATATTCCTTGCAGTGGCATCTGTAGGCCAAATATTATACACTTTTTAACCAATTTAATGCTATAAATGCAAATGGCTTTACCAAAAAGCAGTAGTAATTTGCTGTTCCACGAACAATACAATAAGTTGTCTATTTCTCCATGATCCTCAAAAATCGACTTCCTGTCTTTTTCATTTTTGCTACTTCCTGGGTATAAGAAGAAACCTCAGGTTTGTTTTGATTCTATTTTTCAGTTTGTTATTAATTTGTGATATTTTTCATATGGTTATTATTGGTTTCCAGTTCTTCTTTTGAGAATTATTTGTTCAGTTCCCTTTTCTGTCTTTCTATTTGGTGATATAAATCTATTAGTTGTTTATATATCTTGGATGCCAAACCCTTATGCAAAGATTTTGACACAATGATTTTTTTCATCATTTGACCGCTTCGTATTATTGCCATATAATGGTTTATCAATAATGCTTAAATAATTAGAGTTTCATTGAGCACTGATATCAAAATACAAGTTATCCTAAGTTCTAGGAATATTAAGTGAATATTAGAAAGCATGTAGACGTGCATTTGTGTGCTTTATTTTCATTTTTCTTTCACTTAGGGGAGAGGTCAGCTGTCAGAAGGGAGACTAGGGAAAGTTTTGCATGTTTTCCTATTGAATGGATCTTGAGTAGACATGCAAACTGTATGGGTTGAAACATAAACCAAATGGAAAAGAAGTAGCACACAAGACCCCCCACCACCCACACAGACATTGCTGCCCCAGGAAGTAATGGTAAGCTAGCGATGATAGCTGATATGTATATTCTATGGAAAAAATGAATTTATAAATTGTTCAAAGTGGAAAAGGAATCCAGTTGAGTTAGGGACAATTCATGTCATAAAGTAGCAGGAGGGAAAGAAAATTAGGATGCTAGAGTAGTGCTGGGGATGAGAGTGGGCTGTTGGAAGGTGGGGGTAGTGATAGACTGTCTAAAGACATCTAAAAACATTTCATTTGGTTTGCTCTTAGGAACGGAAAAGTATGGTTGAATATAGGGATGTCTATGAAAGACAGAAGCTATTTTTGAGTAATGGGTAAATTGAGATCCCAGGCTGATGTTGTAGAGGCTGATTGGGTTTGAACATTCTTTGTGTGTAGTTATGGGTAGAAAGCTGTAGTGAATGGAATATTGTTCAGAATTTATTCCATTTTAAATCCACTAGCTTCTGCAGCTTATCGAGCTGTGTTTGACAGCGGAGTAGAGGTGACTTCATTTCAGTTCAGTTCATTTTTTTCTGCCTGCCCAGACTTTCTTCATTAGTGCTCTGCTTCTCACTAATTGCAGTTTCCAGGTCCTGACTCCCTGGGACACGTTCAATGTAAATGATATCTTATTTACTGATTTAAAAATGGTCCCATTGTAACGAGTTATGAAACCCATGTCCAAACGAATGTAATCACTAAAAAGTCTTAGAAAATAATGGGAAACATTAGAAGCATCAATAGCAAGGGCAGGAAATCATTCTGACTGGTGACGCTGAGAATTTATGAAGAATGATTGCACCATGTTGCTATCAGATATGTCACTACAAGGTCAAAGTCCCTGTCGAGTATTCTAAAGAAATAAACTTATACATGTTATTTTTCAGTAACAGTTCAGTGAAAAAGCCAAATGCTTTCCCATAAAACAGTAAAATGGTTTCAGTTTAATTACAAGAAGCAGCGTTCCTATCCATGAGAAAAATGGTACCAGTAACTGATATTTAAAACATCAAAAGCAGAGGAATACTTCATTGATATCCAAAGGGTCATCCAGAGTAGAACATATAGATTTCAAAAGAATATAGATTCAAATGAGATATTATATGTAGATGACCTAAACTCAAATTCAGAAACATTTTTTTACCATGTGAACAATGATAGAGAAAATCTATTTTTTGATGTTCTTAAGGTATTTAGTCAGAAAAAAGAATTCTAAGCAATTTATCATGAAAAAAATCAATTCTATTCTCTAGACCTCAGCTTTCTTAATAGTAAAATGAGACACTAAGTCCAGTTACAGAGGACAATGTAGACAAAGATATAGAGATAGATTAGGCCAAGAACACAAAGGGAGATAGGTAGAAAGAAGGAAGGAAAGAAGAAAAGAAGGAAAAAAGGAAGAAAGCAAGGAAAAAGGAAGGAAAAAAGGAAGGAAGGAAGGAAGGAAGGAAGGAAGGAAGGAAGGAAGGAAGGAAGGAAAGAAAGAAGGAAGGAAAAAAGGGAGGGAGGGAGCAAAGAAGAAAGAAAGAAAGATAGGCAATAGCAATTATTAAGCACGTATCTAACAAATATTTTACAGATATCACATTTTATCTTTGCTATATTCCTGAGAGGCAAGGGCTATTATGAAATCCATTTAACAATTGAGGAAACTAGAGTAAACAGGTTAAATGACTTGTCTAGAGTCACACAGGTAGCAAGTTTCTGAACTAAGATCTTTCTGATTTCAGGCCTAGCTGAATTCCCTGGGCTTCAGTGTAGTTAAGTTTGCCTCTTTGAATAGTATGAAATCAAACCAGAAAGCTCCTGTGAAGACAAAGAATGGAGGGGCTGGAACACACTCTCACGAACATCCTCTTTGATCAGTGAGTAGCATTGTGCTTAAAGATTGGTCAGGTAGAAGTGTTTTCAGAATGGAATGGGGAGAAGCAAGAATAAAAACAGGGATTTAGGAAGTGATTACAGCAGTCCCAGTGAGAGGTGATGGGGCTGGAAGAAGAGGATTGGGAGTGAGAATAGAAAGAAAGGGATAGTGGGGAGAAATATTTTGGAGAGAAAAAAATCGACTTTCAGAGTTGAATGGTTTATGGAGATAAAGGAGAAGATGGAGTCAGATATAATTCTGAGCTTACAAATATAAAAATTGCATATGAAGAAGAGACTTGAGATCAACTCAACAAGGTTGTTGTGGCGCTGACTGTTACTCTGAGCTCCCTTTTCTGAGGGAAGATCAAAGGCTGCATTTTTGATAGAGAGCTAGTTGGCATTCTGGGCACACAGCATGGCGAGGTGTGCGAGGAGCTCACATAATCATTTTAGAATAGGAGTTTGGTGTTTTTCCTCAGCATATTAATGGTATCAATGTAAATACTTTACAACCTAAGATATTATGAATACATTATCTAATGGGATCCTGCCTCAATCCCCGGAGCTGAGGGCCAATATTATCAACCCACTTGATAGAGATGGAAACTGAGATGCAGGAAAATGAACTCAATCTGGATCATATAGCCAGAAACTGGTCCGGTCTCTGATTAAAAGCTGGCTTTCCACTATACCATAAGGCCTCCCTTTGTTAAGTCTTTGGTAAGCTTTGCTCAATTAGTCCATATATGTTATTTTCATAATGAAGTAAAAATTCTTTGGATCTGGCACCAAAGAAGTTGTGTTAGAAACCCATTTCCACTGACTAGTTCCATCTGGGTAACTCTGGGGACTTCCCCTCTTATACCTCAGTTTCCCTCTATGTGCAATGAAACAGCAGATGACCCTTAAGGTCTCTGCTGTGGTAAAACTCTCATATCTATGCTGTCTTTTCAGCCTCACAACACCAAAAAGAATGTAAGACAAGTAATATTAATATGATTTTATTTGAAAACAAAAGGCTTAGAAAAAGGTTAAATAAAATATCTCCACAGCCAGGAGGCAGCAAATTAGGATTATAGGGGAGATCATCACCTTGATCTTTTGATTACAAGGGTGGTGCATTCTTCCTTAAGATAGGAGGCTAAAAGTGTTTGCAGGCATGTTGGAGGCCCATAGAATTCCAAAGCTGCAAAGGACCCTATAGATAATAATGCACTTTACCTTTACAAAATGCTCTTAAGGTTTGCAAAATGCTTTATGTGCATCAGCTCATTTGAGTCTCAAGATCATCTTATTAAGGTAGATGCTATCATTATCCCCATTTTACAGATGAAAAAAGTGAGAGTAAGAGAGGTTAAATGATTTGGTACAATCTAGTAAGTTTCCAAAATAGGAACTGATCCCAGAATTTTATAATTCTAAGTCAACTTTTTTATCTTTTATCTTTATCACTTTTTCCTTACCAAGCACAAATAATTCAGACCACAGATAAGGAAACCAACATCGAGAATGGTTCAATGATGTTAGTCAGGAATGTAAGTTGAAGTATCAAGATCTAAATTATCTTCTACATAAATTAATCCATTGTATGTCACTATATCTAAAGGGAAAGAAAATGGAAATTTTCCAATTAGTTTTTAAACCAAAACCCTCCTTGTAAATTAAAAAAATAAAATAAAATAAAATAAAAAATTAAAAAAAACAAAAAACAAAAAACAAAACCCTCCTTGTAAATTAATTAAAAAAAAAAAATCCAGTGCTCAATGTTTATCAGCTCTTCCTAAAATCCAGAAATGTTCTTAACCCAAATGAAAGTGTAGCAGCCAGTAGCAAACATTATACTCCTTTAGTAAGCCTGATTTCTCAGACATTTTCCTTTCCATATTCCTATATGGTAATTACTCTGAATATCTACATTTTACAGAAAAGGAAACTAAGTCAAGGAAGGATTAAATCCCTAACAGGGTTCTTAGAGCTGAATTTTGATTCCATCTTTTGATTACAAACCTATCCAATGTTCTTGACATAGTTCCATAGATTTTCATGTCAAAATGTCTTTCTTTTTGCTTTAATTGTACCCCTAACACTTAGCATAGTGCCTGGAGCATATTAAATACTTGTTGCTTTGCCTGGAAACCACATAATGGGATAAAAATGAAATGTTAGTAACTAGCCATTAAACTGAAGCAAAAACCAGCGGTGATACAAAGTGTATTATTGAGGCAATAAAAGTAGCTAAGACCAAGCAACTAGTTTAAAATAAATACATTCTTATAGGGAGAATAAGAATGAAATCCAAGCACAAATTTGGATCTAATTAGTGAGGAGCTTTTTGGGCCGAGCAGTGGTGAGTTGGGAGACATTTCTTAAGTGTGCATGCCAAACCTGGGAAATCTATCTAGGATACTCTACTCAGTTCATTAACATATCTTAGGAAACCAAATGAATATTTGTCATAAAGAATTATCTAGAAAGGAATTAGTAAGCTCAGTGTTGCATATCTTTATGGATATTGCCACACCAAAATTAATTACATTTATTAATAGCTGTTTTCTCAGGGGATGCTTCTCTCAGTTATCCAAATAAGTCATCCTACATTCAGGCAGCATGCAGTGTGTATCTCTTTAAATATTAGGACATTTTTCACGGGTTAAGAAAATAATGATAACTGCGTTAGCATTAATAAAAGTAAGACAAAATTTGGTACTGAATTATTGAAAAATTGGAATTATATATAATGCATATATAGAGGTTAGGAAATTAAGTTTGAGACAAAAATCCCTTCTATATCCTAGTTGGTCCATGACAGGATTGTTCCCTTAGAAGTTCCTATTATTAAAAAATCCCATTAATATTAATAAGGGCTATCTGCTCAAATTAGAAAGAAAATAGCCACCTTTAGTACAGAATTGTTAAATGAGTATCTATCACAGATGGGCAAAACAGGTTGAATAAAGCATCCTTATGCAGTAAAATATTGGCTTTTTGAAATTTAAGCATATTTACAGTAATGTTTTCCCTTTTTCTTGTTCACTACATCGGTGGGTGGTGCTGGAAGGACTGCTGGAATATGAATAGATCCTCTTTCGACTTGGTCTTGGGGTCCTTACCTGCCATTTTGAAGGTCCTCCTGTGGATGCTTTATAGATCAGCATCATTCTCCTCAAAGGATTCAGGGTGGTGCTCCAGACGTGTTCTAATAAGAGCAGATTAACTAGAGAAGTTGAATGATGACCTCCCTTGTTATTGATATTGTGCCTCTCTTAATTCAGCCTAGTCTATTTTGATGTTTCAAAGGATCTGGGGTATCCTTCATGTGAAAACTCTCTCCAATAAATGCATTAGGTTTTGTGGCTGCACACTACGGACTCACTAATATCGAGCTTGCAGCCCACTAAAATCCCTGGATCTTTTCCATAAGGATTATTAAACTAGCCATGCTTCTGTCATGTTTTCTTAAGTTGGTTTTTTGAACCCAAGTAGGACTTTACAATTATGATTTAATTTAATCTCATTTTATTTATATTAGATCAAAGAACAAAAGATGCTGTGTGGGACAATAATTTGGCTGTCATTTACTTGGGATTTTTGGTATCAAGTTTGCCTTATTTTTCCACCATATTGAATGACAAAGTTTTTCTGTAATTGGGAACCCATAAACTTCAAAGACCGGCTATTTTATTATGTTCAAATGACTTTTAAAGTGAAGCATCCAGATTGGATTGTGAATACCCAGAATCTAAAGGCTAATCAGCCAGTTTCTGATGAATACTTATTCCAAAATGTTACCTACACTGCTGAGAGATGAACTCCAGGGCCCCAGGTGAGCTCTTAAATTCCTAAACCTCCTTCTCAGGAAACCTCACACTACCTAAGGAACTATTTGCAACAAAGCTAGAAATTCTAGGGCTGCACCCTGCTGAAACCAATATGAAACTTAAAAAAAAAGAAAAAGAAAAAAAAAGACCTCATAGAAAAGCACTTATCTGACCTGTGGGTCAGAGTAAGAGGAGCGCTCTATAGGTGGTAGGATGCCAAATCCAAAGAAATCCATGACTACATGGGCAGCATTCAGCCTGAAGGGTTTGCAATAGCCTCATGTGAACAATCACTGTATTTATTTTGATGATGTGCCTCCAACCCAGAGTAAAGACCTTGTCTGGAGAAAGCGACTATTACGTCCATATGGCACTCCAAATTTCCTGAGAGGTGAGCTGGACTAACCGGTGGTTCACTCCAATTCCCTGGACTACAAGTTAGAATTTAGACTATTATGAAGCCATGGAGGTCAGTTTTCCTCCATATGGTCGTGAGAGGTCAGAAAGCTGGTCTACATTTTCTCCCCTCCTAGTAGAACTGAGAATATAAGTAAAAAAACAGGAGGAGGCATTTTTATACTCAGCAGCCCTAGAAGATGCTTTCTTGGCCTTTGGAGGGCTGTAAGAGTAAAACTGGATCCATTCCAAGCAACCTTCAGGAGAATTTTTCTTTCGTTCGTTCTTTTATTGATTGAAAAAATTAAGCATGGACCTCCAGAAAAAAAGGGCATTTCACTTAACTAAAAACAGAGGGTCAGAGGTATATTTTCTCTCTGATTTATTTCATTTTGTAAGCTGAGTTTCTCCACAAGGGATTCAGGTAATTGCTGCTGGGAGGAGGCCATGTGCACAGGGGTGATTTGTTGGACTGCTGGACTGACCTACTTTGGTTGATGACCAGTAGAACAGGAAATGGGACTTTCAGGTTCTATATGTTATGTTCAGTTCTCTATCATTGTTTTCACCTAAGTGCAGGGTTCAGGACACAGCAGATATCCATCTTGCCAGGTAGTCCCATGGTTTCAATGGCTGTTGGTAGGTGGGGACTGGAAGCTTCGGAGGGCTCGTCTGGTATAGCACGGATGAAGACTTTGTAGGAATGACTATTTACGTGATCAAATATAAAACCAGCCGTGGGGTTTTTAAGTCTCTTATAACCTTGTTTCTTCAAACATTTCCAGTTTTCTTGAATTTTACTCCCTTCCATGTATTCTGAAGTCCAGTGGTACTGACCTTGCTGTTCCGCAAACAAGACACTACAACTCTTGCCCCTGGCCGTATTAACTAGCCCTTTTCTCTGCCCATCTCAGTCTCCTGGTTCCCCTGGCTTCTTTAGCTCTCAGCTAAAATCTGATCATCTACAAAAAGCCTTTCCCAATTCCCTTTAATGCCAATGTTTCCATTCTGCGATTATTTCATTTTACCTTCAATATTTCTCCTACTTCCAATATTTTGTCTTCCTCATTAGAATATGAGCTCTGTGAGGGAAAATATCATATCCTCCCCCCTTCTCTTTATGTCTCCTGCACATAGTGCAGTGTCTGACACAGAATAAACACTTCAAAAAAGCTGGCTGATTTGACTTGACTCCCCTCTAACGAGGAGTTTCTCTTGCTTCTATTATGATCATTCAAAATTTCTTCATAAACTCCATTATGATAAAAATCATTAAACATCATTCTGATTATTATATAGTGTTTTAAATTTTTCTAAGTGCTTAGCATACATTAGCTCATGAAAACTTCCTAACAACCCTATAATACAGATACTAAATGTATTATTATCCCCATTTTACTGATGAGCAATCTGAGAATTGGAGATGTTAAGTGACTTCCCCAGGCTATTATAACTAATAATGGTCAGAGATGAAATGAAAACCCAAGTCTTCCTGTGTATAATTCTATTCCTCCTTCCATTTCACATCGACATGTTACCTCTGCAAAATGTTTTGTGCTGATTGCACCGAGATAGAACATTAGAGAATACCTAAGTGAAATCCATGTTTACCGAAAAGATACCTAAAAATGCAAACAGAAAAACTCAATAGATGAAATAAATTTCTCTTTCATAGAATGCTCCATGCATATGGAGTGGTCAGTGCACTTGGTATTTAAGTATCCATCTGGAACAAGCATGCTGATTACACAATGACCTCGCCAAGACTTGAGGAATTGTGGGAGCGTTAAATGATGAAATGCATTTTGTCAGGGAGGAGGAAAGAGAAGCAGAACTTTAGAGGTAAAGGGGATCTCAGAGCCATCATGGCTCAATCCACATCTGAGCAAGAAGCCTCATCACTGATGTGCTCATCTCATATCAGCCTGAGACTTTCAGGGAGTCAGAACCCACATTCATCTTAAGTCATTGATTTTATTTAGGAAGCTTTTAACAATTTTTCTTAAAGATCTACTTCCCAGAATCTTCCCATTTTGCTTTCTGTGGCCAAGTGAAAGGAGATTCATCCTTTTGTAAACATGGCAATCCTTCTGATACTAGGTGATGGCTATCTCATCTGCCTTACACTCTCATTCACAATTATGTTGGTTTCATTCAAGTCCCTTGCACCATTTTCCTTTGTACCCACATAGGCACTCCCTATGAAGACTTTGATGAGAGAATAAGAAATTCAGGAACTAGGTGGTTCAGTGAATAGAGCATGGGCTGTGGAGTCAGAGAGACCTGAGCTCAAATCTAGTCTTAGATACCTACTAGTTGTGTAATCCTTTTAATCTTTGTTTTCCTCAGTGTCCTCATCTATAAAAGTATAATAATAACACTTCTCGCCAAGGTTTTGTGAAAATCAAATAAAATATTTTTGAAATGTTTTACAAACCTTAAAACACGATATAAATGCTAGGTTTAAAAAAATCTTAATATTTTGATAGAGAATTTCTCTGGGATTCCTTATTAAGGAGTCCTAATACAGGTATTGCCACAGAGTGTGTAGGGAGATGGGAGGAGAGTAGGGAGATCAGGGCATCTTTTCAAAGCCTTGCAACATACACTCTTGTTTACATGAAGTCCCTACTCAAATATCCCATCTATTAATTTATCTCAGTCAGTCAACAAATATTTATTAAATGCTTGCCAGGTGGTAAAACTATAGCAGTGACCTTTAGGGGGGTTTTCTTGGGAAAGATATTGGAGCAAATTGAAACAAAAAGGATTAAGTGACTTGCCCAGGATCACACATCTAGGAAATGCTTGGGAGCAGATTCAAATTAAGATCTTCTTGACTCTGATCTCTCAATCCACCGTGCCACCCAACAGCCCTTGTGGAAACTTGTATAAAGATAAAATGGGTCTGTCAACATAAAGTAATTATTAAATAAAAATTTTAAAAAAAGATAAAATGGGGTCTTTTTCTTCTTAATTACTTTTAAAATTTAGACATTTTAAACAAACAAGAGACACAGAAGGTAAGGTGCAGAAGGAAAAAAGACAGCTACACTCACATGAACCAAATCTCATTTTGACAGAGTCTTAGATAGGAACATCTCCTACAAATTGCTACTAGTGTGAGGATTTTGTGCATGCTCATATTAAACAAGAAGCTTCTTAGAAGAGATGACTAGAGAATATTTACTATCACCAGTGAGATTTAAAAATAATGTTAGGTACCAATAGCAATTTCAGTCATGCATGTTCTTATTCCACCAGCTTCCTGGATTGTACCTGACCAGGTGTTTTTGCAACTAATCATGTGGCCAGATGACAATGGCATATGTTCCTGGCACAAATCAATACTGAGCCTGAAATTCAAGGCTGCACTACTTCCAAATCTATGGGAGAGTATTAGTGCAATGATAACTTGAGGTGCAATCCCAAAGCAGGTAGATTTATTTCTGAAGAGACCTTGCTGGAAGATTGTACTTGTCCATGTTTTTCTGATGATTATATTTTCTATCTTCTGCACCATGACTGCAATAAAGTAGGCAGTGCATCCGGTCTATTGCACACATCCCCACTGATATCCTGTCCATTCTTGTCAGTATCTTGTCTTCAAGGTAATTCAGATGATTGTTTTCCCATAATGACTGTGAATAAATGAGAGATCGGGTCTGAATTTCTGTGCTGCATAGGCAATGAAGGCAAAGAATCATCTCACAGATTGCAAGATTTCAGTTTGTATGTAGGCGTATAAAATCAGGTGATGATTTATCAGGTGGTTTTTCTTCTTGCATCCTGGCTTCCGACTCATGATGTCACTCTTAGATTTCTCATAAGCTAAGGCAAAAGAAGGGTAACCATAGCACCCAAGCTGATGAACAACAACAAAAAGCTGTTATTGATGGACAGAGGCAGTCAGCAATAATGAAGGTCAGTATTTTTTGGTCAGGGTGAACACAACAATTTTCTTCATTTTGTCAAAGATAAATCTGAATCTATTAAGGAAAAATTGTCGTCTAATAAGACTTTTTGCTGCATTAGAACCTGCAAAATCCAAAGTAATCTCAACATAAGGCTTCTTTGGGGCTTCAGAATCATTAACACCGTCCCCTGCTGCCTTAACAACAGCATCCTGTCTCTGCTAGTCCTCCTGATTATCAGCTTCTGCTGAGGAGATAGCCTTGCAAAGACCATTTTGATACGTAGGGTCTACAGCTCACCTGGCTGCTCTGGGCTCCTCTCCTTAAGCTCCATTCCACTGACCACAGCTGCCTTTGCCTCCCTTTTGTTAATCTGCTCCATGGACATGGTAAGACTTTCTGTCGTGTCTTCCACAGCCTTTCCACTAGCTGAAAAGCTACCCATACTTTTAGCAATAGCTTTGGCTGTGACTGATGATCACCTGTCACCATAATCACCTTGATGTCAGTAACATGAAGACTATGTTTTCTTCACCAGCTCATTTTGCAGATGAGGAAACTGAGGCACACAAGGTTAAGTGACTTTCCTGGGGCCACACAATTGTTGCTTAGACCACCACCATGTCTAATGCGATATTTGAACTCAAATCTTCCTGCCTCCAGGCTTAGCACTCCCTCTACTGTGCCATCTAACTGTTCTATCAGTGTTACTAGTTCCACAAAGAAGAGATCAGAGGTGGGAAAGTTCATGGTCTCTATCAAAGGAATAGGAATGTGTAAACTCATCTTCTGGCAAATAGAGGTCACAGAAACCCAGAAATCTTTCCCTTAATTCTCCAAGCTTCATGTAGGAGGGTCAAAAGGCTGTGCCCTTATTTAGGGTAGCTTCTGGCCATTGATCATGATGGGGATGCATTTCTCCAGGATTATCTAAGGGATTCCTTTCATCACCAAGAAGAAACACTTGTCATTGGGGTCATCTGTTTGACAGATGGAAAGTGAAATTTGTTGATAGAGTTAACAGAGAACTCATCCACTTTTCTGTTTCTTTTCCTATAACTTAAGCATAAACACATGTGTTTCTCACTATATAACTCAGAACTGAGGAGCCCACAGTCTTTCCACTGTACTGTCTCTTCTTCTTCCCTATCTCTTGTATACTTTGGCCCAATAATGTCTCTGGATCTCAGTTTCATTATCAATAAAATGAAAAGGTTGAATTAGATGATTTCTAAGTTTTCTGTTATCACCAAATTTATATTCCAATGATATAAACCAATGGAGACTTCTAGTTCTCCATCACACATACATTTATATGACTCATATTTATGAGCCAGTTCTCTGTCCATGTCCTTTACACCACTCTTCTCCAAGCCAATTCAATTACTCTAAGCACATATGTGCTTTTATACATTTAGGGACTAAGTTCAAACATTATGCATCTCACCAGCTCCAATTAGAGAATATCCCAAGACTCTTTAGATATATTTAAGTAGTAACTGGCAGTGACAAATCTGCCTCTACATTTTGTGATCCATATTTAAACCCATTTCCAGCAATCCAAGCTCCCAGAGCCAACATATTCGGATGTCTTCAAGTGATTCTTGTATATCACCTTATCTGCCTTTCCATGGAAGTATTTCAGCTCGTCAATTCCTCTACTAAACTACCTCTACCTCTAGATCCTGTATTCCAGATATTTTTTGACTAGTGAAGAGTATTCTTCACTTCTTTATGCTGGATAATATGTCCCTCAGAGCAGCCTTGGATTGACTTTTTTACTTGCTATGTTGAATTAACTCATGATGAGCTTTCATTCCTCTGCAAGTCCCATCTATTTTCAATGGAATTACTGTCTTAGCATGTTTATTTTATTATAACAGTATAAAATGAATTTCTTGAACACTAAGAGAGAACTTTAATTTTCCCTATTATATTTCATCATCAGATTTGAGCCATCATTTATACTGCTGACATTTGTTTTTTGATCCATGACTATCATTCAAGATCACAGCTACTCCTTCTGAATTTCAGTCATCTAGTTTTTATTTTCTTGGTTTATATAGTATCAAGAATATCTGTATAAATGTGGTCCACTCTTCTAGAAATATGTCAAATCACTGGTCATTGGATAAAAACTTTATATTTAAAATATCAATACCTAACAACAACAAAAAAAATAAAGTAGTACTTTTCAAAAAATATCAATACCTAAATTAATATGTATGTTATAATAATATATTCATATTATTTATAATATAATATAGTCATATATGTAATATATTATAATAATATATGAATAATCATTCAGGGTCTATGATTATTAACACCCTCTGTCATTTTTACATCACTTTTGGAGTAGAACTCGGCCATTTGCATTTTTCTTTGCCTCCTGACATGACAAGGCTGACAAATACATCATTTAGATGAGGGGTTCATTTTTTGTGTACCGAATCCCTTCATAGTGTGAAAAAACCTATCTTCCAAGAACAATGTTTTAAAATATATAAAATAAAATGCATAGGGTTCCAAAGGAAACCACTTATATTGAAATGCAGTTTTCAATGCATTAAAAATATTCTTGGACTCTAGGTTAGGAACTCTAAGCTTAACTTACAAATTGCATTTTATTTCTCTAGGTTGGTTCTAGAATGATAGACTGTCTGTTATGGAATGACAATATTATTAATTTTTTTGACCTCTCCAGTCAGTTCAGCTGGGTCATATGATGTTAGGGATTTCCTCGACAATCTATTGGAGTAGTTTCCTATGTCTTTCTCTAGCTCATTCTATAGAGAGGAAACTGAGGCAAACAGGATCAAAGTTACCCAGAATCACATAGCTGGTCAGTGTCCGAGCATGGATTTGAACTTAGGAAGATGAATCTTCCTGATTTCAGGACTATCTACTGTGCCACATAACTATTAAAATCTCTATGACCTCATTTTAAGGTTTTCTTGTTAAAAATACAGCTCATTTTACAGTTGAGGAAACTGAGGCAAACATGGTTAAGTAACTTCCTCAAGGTCACATAAGTAGAAAATCTTTAAGACCACATTTGAGCTCATGCTGATGAGGCTTTCTAATTCCCATTGCAGTGCTTTATCTATTGCACTGACTATCTAGTACTTATCAGCTATGTGAGCTTGGACAAGTCATTATCCTTTTAAAAATTGAGCTTCCTCTTCTTTAGGATGGGGATAATAAAAACCATCGATTGTCCTTAAAGCAATCATTAAAATGCTATGTACGTGTCAAGTAGTAATATTAAAATTGTTAGCTTGTGACTTGCACATCTAATGCCAGAATTATCAACAGAAGAGGGAGCTGAAATCAGTTGGGGTCAAATAGTGACAGATGACTATTGGAGAAAAAGTGATAAATTGAAGGCTGACTGAAGCACTATAAAGATTTAGTGTTGCTTCTCCGTACAACCATCCTGCCACATTTGAAATTATTCATGGGGCTGCTGTTAGACTTCATCAAATTATTGCCGATAGAGCGCACCGAGAAATGATGGAACGTGACATTCTCACATCCAGTAACACAAATCATTGTATGTTTGACATTTAGACTCATGGTTGATACTGTTATTTATTCTTAATGTTGGCAGTATACTTAGCACTTACTGTAATTGTCTTTCACTCTTCGACAATGTGTGATTCAACATATAATTAATTTTGCTGCATTTCTTTGTAGAAATTTTATGCCCACGGTGAAGTTTAATTATCACGAGTTTATTAAACTAAACCTGAATGTCTTCCCGGAGACATAATGTATTCGCTTCTTCATTTTGTTTTCATTTCTGTATTTCTTTTTTAAACAAGATTATTATCTGTAAATATATTTTTCAATATCATTGTTTCTTATCTGGAAAGTAAGTGTCATCAAATTGGAATGAAATCATTTTTCAAAATAAATACTACAAGATCATATTCTTCAATGACCATAAAATAAATCTCATCTTATTATATGAAGTTATTCATTGATAAAGTCCATCAGCACTGATGGGACCAGTCCATGTAGGCAGTAGAGGCTAATATGATAATTTGACAGGTAATATGATAAGCCTTCATTTTTAGTGACCAATAAATTTATGATTAAGATAGTATAAGAGTGAAATGGCTGTCATGGCAATGATATATATGTTTTCTGGATGAAATAGAGTTGCAAAGGATGATATCAAAGGATAAAGCTCAGCATGATACCATATACCGACTGAATGAACGAGGGAAAAAATTACATTATAGTACATATAGACATATGACGTACCACTGTCATGTCTTATATGTCTTATATGTCTTATATGTCTTAACATATAAGAAAAAGAAACAGAACAGAAAGAGGAAATCCCTGAAAAAATCAGGAGTGGGGTTAAAGGACTAGGAGATTGAGGTAAGTCACTTGGGCAAATGGTGGCTAAAACCACTAAAGAAGGCCTCAGCTTGCATGAAATGAAACAGATTGCCTTATGGACTCCATGTGCATGGCCACCTTCCAAAGCGGGGCCTTTATTACCTCTCATTGAACTAATGTGATAATCTAAACAGTCTCCCTCCCTTCCAGTGTCTCCTCTCTCTTTCCCATCATTCTAACAGCTATCAAAATTATCTTCCTCAGGCAAAGATCTCACAATGTTTTTCCTTTCAAAAAGAATTCTTCAGGGATTCCTTTTCCTGCTACTCTTAAACCTAAACTTCTCGGCCTAGCATTTAATGTTCTTCCTAATATTACTTAAACCTACTCCCTAATCTTATTTTACATTGCCTTCCATTACATCTTGTTTGGGATAAGAGTTTAAGGCACTCAGATGGCAAGCAAGTATAAACTAAGTTTCACACAGTGAGTAGGGTGATCAGTCCCTAATATTTGGGATCTACCATCTTAAGGCACTGTACTACCTTTAGTATATGTTATAGTTCAGAAAAATAAGACAAAAGAAAAGAAAAACTAGATTCTTTTGACCTATATATTTATGTGTAGTATGTGTATATATATGTATATTTATATAATATACTTATACATGTACACAAACTCACATACCTATATATATATATACACATATATATGTGTACATACACACACACACACACACACACACACACACACACACATATACCTGTATCTCTCTGTCTCTGTCTTTCTCTCTCTCTCCCTCCTTTTCTTTCTCCCTCCCTCCCTTCCTCCTTATAAACTCTTTTCTTCTCTGGTACTTTCTCTCCAGCTCTGTCTTGTATACCCTTCTCCACATCTGTAAAAACTTTTGTACTTGGGATATCATAGGTGAAAAACTTTGGATTAATGCTCCTTGTCTATGATCTTAGGGGTGGAAAGCCATCCAGACACTCCTTTGCAGGATCCCATCCCTCCCTGCTCAGATCCAGAATTGGCTGTGGCAACAGAGCTGATCCAGGTTCTAGCCTGTCTCCAGATTTTCTCTGAATCTTGGATTCAGTCCTGATTTGGAATGGGGAAGCTCTGCTCCTGGCAGGCAGGATAGAAGAGTTTCCTCATCAGGATATGAATCACGTCCCCTTTATAATAGAAATGAGGGACTCTTCTAGTTCAGAAAATTTCATTCCTGGTCAAGTTGAAAGGTTCATTGGGCTGCCCTGCTTCTTATTGTCTTTGTCCCTTCCTCCCTAGAATGGACAGTCCCATATCATTTTAAATCATCTTCTCAAATTCTGATATTTCCTTTGTGGTAGAAGTGGGACTGGGACCCAGGTCTCCTACCCTCAAATATCCTTTCCCCATAGTTCAATTTCTCCAAGTTTTTCTTTAAAACATTCACAGATTTGGAAGATTGATCAAAGTTCACCTTGCAAAGTGCCAACTTGACCAGAAATCCCATCTGTCACATCTTAAATAAATATTCATCCAGCCTTTCCTGAAATCTTCATTGCAAAAGTAAACATATGTCCTTTCTTTTTCAGCCTTCCCATTAACCAACAAAAGGGATTTGCTGCTGCTGTTTATTGTTTTGTTTTGCTTAGTTTTGTTTTCTTTTCCATATTGATTGGTTTATCCAGTTACTGTATCCTTTTCTACCTAGCAGTTATTTCTGATTTCAAGAGATAATTTCTGATACATATAGATAGAAAAATTTCACTGGATCCCTTTTTATTCAAAGAAACTCTGAAAAATATGCATTGTATGTTCTGCAGACATTGAGGCTTTGACAGAATGAGATGTTTCTTTTTTAATCCTCTCTCTCCCACACCGCAGCATCCATTTCTGATTCTGGCCACTTGAGTTCCCTAGGAGACAGATCTTTTAGGTCTATGTTGTTGTGTGTTTACATATGATGACATTTCTTTAAACCGAATAGCTCTGTTACTTGTCAGTAGCAGAGGATTTTCAATCCTCTGCTTCAAACAGTATTTGGAGATATTTCTCAAGTCCTATCATTTCTATCTTTATAACACCTTTGATATTCCTTTCTGTCATCTGACACGGCTATTCTCCTGGAGCAGACCCCTATTACTTCATTCTTTATAAAATGTTTAATTTTTTTCTTATTATCTCATTTTTACCCTATTGGAATACCCATTTGGTTGTCTGTCTTCCTCAAGTTTCTCTCCACTTCATTTCATCCTCAACTCATGTGCTAAATCAACCTTTGTAAAAGCAGATCTGACCATATCACTTCGAGATTTAATTAGTTCTCATTATTCCCACTTACTTCTAGGGTCAAATATAAAATCACCTGTTTGGCTTTTAGAGCCTTTCATAATCTGGAACCTTCCTATCTTTCCAGTCTTTTCCCATTCTGCTTTTCTCTGTACTTTGTGATTCGATGACATTGACCTCTTCCATTTTCCTCATTGATTTTACTGGCTATCTTCCATCCTTGGAATATCCTCCATCTCCTGGGATCTCTGGATCCTTCAAATCTCAGCTAAATCCCTAACTTCTGCAAACAAACAAACACACAAAAACTTTCCCCTGTCCTTTAATCACTCTTCTGAGATTCTCTTGAGTTATCTTGCAATATTCATATATAGACAAATTTTTGCTTGTTGTTTAATGCATTAGACTGTGAACTCATTGACAGAAGAGGCATTTAATTATTATTATTTTTGGGGGGGATATCCCCCATGCTTAACATAGTGCTTGGCATATAATAGGGCTTAATAAATGATAGTTGACTGATTCTGAGTGAGCATCACACTGGTCGAGAGGGTAAAAAGGGAACCAACTCAGCCAGTAGTTTGCCTTGAGAGTTTTCACATAGAATACTTATAGATCACCTATATCAACCTTCATTAATAAGAAATTCACCACAACCCACTGCAGTCCTTGCTAATATTGCAGGCGTCCTTAGCTTGTATTCATTAATAGTTATATAAGATTGGCCCTCTTGAAAAATGTTGGAAGCATGACTGGCAGTAACATTATTTTTTTTAGAAAAACATCATAGTCATTTCATTCATGGTACTGTCTTCCTTTGGGAACTCCTATATAGAGGCATGCCAAAGGGAGTAGATTTTAGGCATTTTTAAAGGAAGGAAAGTTTGCATTTAAAAAAATATTCTCAACAATAAATATTTATTAAGTAACTAAATACTGTGCATAGAATACTACATCTGGTTCTGAAGGAGTTACATTTTCTCGAGATCTCACAAATCTTTTGTTAATGCTGGAACTAGGAACCAAGTTCCCTGGCCCTTAATCTGATCCTTAACCTTTACCGTCCCAACATCAGAGCTTAATTGCTCTGAATACTAGAAATTTCATAGAATTTTGCAGGTGAAAGGTATCTGAAAGAGCATTTAGACTAACCCCTAATTGATCAGGCAATCCACCTTATTTTATCCCCAATTTTTGTGCTGCTGTTGAAAACCTCCATTAATAAGAAATTCATTGCCTCCCACTGCAGCCCTTTCTAATTTTGGACAGATATAATTATGTACTGTCCCACTACATAAAAACCTCACAGTTATACCTTTTTATTTTTCTTGTTTCTGAACATTTCTGGGGCCAAGTAGAACAAAAATCATTCTATAAATAATCAGGTTTAGCCCTTATATTTCTCAATAAGCCATATCATTTCCAACCTCATCATCCCTAGCACCCTCAGCCAATTGGACCATACTCTGGATTCCACAATTCTTTGCAGGGCCTTTATTAAAGGGGCAGTCTGGTTTTAAGGCATGCATCTGCCCTTGGAGTCATGAATTCTTAGGTGCAAGTCCTGATTTTGATACATTTCACATATGTGATCATGGGAACACCACATGGTAAACATAACTCTATAAGATATAATGTATACAAGAGTTTTGGGATCAGTTTTGCTAGTTTTCAATGCTAATAGTCCTATATATTGATAACATAATAACTCTGAATTGACCAAATTAAAAAAAAACCCTAAAGTTACAAATATTCTTTTAAGGGGCATATAGTAAGTAAATCATTATCTAGTATCTGGGTTATAACTTTAGCTGGATTAAGTAGAACTGGATCACAAGATAGCTACCCATGTGTGTGTGTGTATGTGTGTGTGTGTGTGTGTGTGAACGTGAATACAGACATGTATTCATGTGTGTATTTGGGGGCAGGGACGTGTGTTTCAGAGGCAGCTGGCAATTGAAGTGGACAAAAATGGAGTTCAAGTGGAAAATTCAGGAGATCCAAGAGGGAGAGAAAGGGGGACACTGACAGGGGATATGTGAATGTATCAAAGATCTGCTTCAGTATCTTCCCAATTTTCCTTAGTGTTAGTCTGAATTTAAAAAAAAAAATCAAATGAACAGAGACATAAATTTAAAAAAATTCTTTTTAGACATGGAATAAGAGTCCAAGTGTATCTCACCTTCCACATGGAGATTAATTTCACTGTAACTGGAAAGACCTTATTAATTGGGTCTACAAATGTGCTTTCCATTTTTTTTTTTTTTGTAAGACTTTCCTAATTTAATCTTATGTCTGTTGCTGGCGGCTGGTGATGTCTTGCTACATACTTTAGCAACCGATTAATTTCCCATTTGTGCCTTCCTCTCCTCAGTGGGTGAAATGCAATGTTGGTTTTTCGCCTGAAAAAGTCACGTGACGAGGAATATTCTACTCTGCATCCGCAAAGAAAAGTAATGTTGAATAGAATCCCATCAATTATTCACATTCCTCGAGAAGAAAGAGCAGATAGCCTGGCCCCTCTAACTGATTTCTACCTTAGTTCCAAATGAAAGAATTGCTCCTCAAGGGGTCGATTGCTTTGCTTTCTCCTGGCAGATGACACACCATTGTTGGGGGAAAAGAAAAAAGCTCATTTTCTAACTTGATTTTAATGAAGGCCAGATATGTGGTCAATCAATGAAATATTATTCAGTGAAAAATATTAATAGAAACAGTGTTATTTGGATCATCTACTGACTGAAATTCTTTACCCAGATATATAACCTCAAACTGGATTGAATTATCTGGGTATTCTGTGTTTAATGTACTTAGACAGTTGGATTGAATTTGTTTTCAGTCAGCTCTGCTAGTAACATTTCCTTTTCCTTGTGAGACCGTTAGAAGGGACATATTCCCAGCTCCCATACGTAGCAACCCACATTTATGAAGTCTTTTATAAAGCATAAAAGATGGCGACTTGGGAAGGACCTCCCAACCATCTCAAGCCAAATCCCTCACTTTCCAGTTGAAGATGTCGGGGTGTGGAAGTGACTGGTCAGGGATGATACAAGTAGAAAATGGCAAAGGCCCAAATCTAACTGAGATCCTCTGCCACTGGATATATTCAGGACCTTTTTCAGCATGGTTTTATCCCTTTGAGACAATTCACCCAGAAATAGTTCCCATTTTGCAGATGAAGAATTAGAAACAGAAAGAAAGCCCATGTGCCTTTCTGAGGACCATGGAGTGATACAAAAAGGACTTAATACAACAGAAGCATCCCTGGCCTTAAAGTGAGAGAAGATAGACTCAAGCCTGATCTTTGATGCTTATTACCTGTGTGACATTAGATAAGACTTCAGTTTTCTTCACTTGTAAACTGAATATGTTAAACCAGAAGACTCCCAGAAGCTTTTCCAGTTTTGACTTGAAATCACGGTTTTCTGATTCCAGAGTCAGGGTTCTTTCTACTGTATCAAGAAACCTCATAAAGTTTCAAGAGAATACTCCATTATGTTTTTTTTTTTTCATTTAAAAAATAAACTTTTCTTTAAAGATCTTTTTGTTTTAATGAACATATTGAAAAGATACCAGTAATACTATAACCTGCATTAATGTTTGGGCTGGTTAAGTGAAAAGTACTACCACAAGTCCTCCGAGATCAGTTGGGATAGGATTTGGGGGGTGGGGTGGGGTGGGGCTTGGCAATGAAACATGAAAGCAAATCTGCATCAGGAAGTGAATGCCAAGAATTGCAATTTTCCCAGGATTGCTGTTGGGCTTTAAGACTGAAGGGAGGCTTATATTGTAGAAGGCAGTTTATAAGTCTCCTATGGCAGGCTTAGAATGATAGCAAAACTCTGTGATGTGCAGGATGTTTCCATTATATTCCATAAATTTGCATTAGCATTTCAGAGTAACATAAATAATACATGATAAGTTCCATCAAAAGAATTTCTGGATATGGTTAGCAAATGAGTGAATGCAGGAAGCAGAGGGCCACTTGGAATGCTCTGTGTTTGATTGAGCATATAACTCTTGGTAACCATCAAAGTTGCTGAAGCTTATCAGTTAATCTTGAATTTAAAAAGAAAAATCTCTAATATGAATTAAGATATGAGAAGACAAAATAGAGGATTAGTCCAAGTGAATTCAGGACAAAATATCCACAGAGACAAGGACTTACTTTTTCTGGTGTCACACTTTTGTACTTTGATAGATGTATAGTTTGATTAGTATGGATTCTCCCAATTTCAAAAGAAATCATAATTCCTACCATTACATCTTGGGGATTTCTTATTTGAGCCTTCCAATATAATGGAAGCTTTCCTCTGGTTCTTTAAACATTTTGGGGGTTCCTCTGCTTATCTTGACTTTTTCCTGCTACATGTTTAACTCATCTCAAGTATGTCTTTCATAATACTTTCGATGGGATTTTTTTTTTGCACATAATTTAGAGGCACTATGGTGTAATGGATAGAGCCAGAAAAACTTGGGTTCAAATCTCACCACTAATAAGGTGGTTTTGTGATCAGAAGTAAATCATTTGAAGTTAAAAAAAAAACAAAAAACTCTCACTTGATGCTTATATTCATATTAACACTCATTATATGTACCTTCTGTGCTTTGTGGTCAAACTCCATGGAAAGGGATTTTTACTTTCCTCTTATGACTTTGTAACATCTTAAAATCTGATTTCTTCCAATTTCATCAGTCTACTAAAATTGCTCTCTCCAATGTTACCAATGATTTCTTAATGGTCGATTCCAATTATTTTTTTTTCCTCCATTTTCATTTGCCTTTATTTTTCCAGAGCATTTGACACTGCTGAACATTATCTTCTTGATCCTCTTCTCTCTAGGTTGTCAGACATCACATTCTCCTGGGTATGTGTCTACTTCTCAGTCTGCCCCTTTTCCCATCACTTTTGTAAATTCTCATCCAGTTCAAGATTTCTAATTGCAAATGTTTCACAGGGCTCTCTCTTGGGCTCACATTTCTCTCCACTGTTTCATTTGGTTATCTCCTGAGGTCCCATGAATTTAATTACCAATTCTATGCTTCTAATTCTCCAGTCTACTTATCCTACCCTAATCACTCTACTGACTTCCAACTTCACTTCTCCAACTTCAGAAATCTCAAATGGGATGATCAGTAAACATCTTAAGCAGAACATATCCAAATTTGAGCCCATTGTCCCTTAAACCCTAACCCCCTCTCCTTAAGGGTACCACCCTCCCAATTCCTCAGATCACAACCTAGGTACCATCTTGGATTTCTTATTCTGTCTTCTCCTTTCACAAATCCATACCAAGACTCATCAATTTTATCTTTATAATAAGTCCCAAACACCTCCTTCTTTCTTCTACGGGATTATACCTCCTTACAGGTTCTTAGCAACTCATGCTTAAACTGTTACTATTGCCTGCTGGTTGCTCTACTTGCCATAAATCTTTCCCACTCTAGTTCAGTCTCCATTCAGCTGCCTTTGATTTTTTTCTAAAGTTCACATCCATGAACCCCCACTCAATAAACCCCAGTGAGTCTCTATTATTCATGAGATCAAATACAGCATCCTGTGCTTGGCAGTCAAGACTTTTCTTAACCTGCCCCCTTCACTTCTTATTCTCCACATATTCTTAGTACTTAGTCTTGCAGTGATATTGGCCAACTTCATGTCCCACAAGCAAGGATGTCACATTTCTGGGTTCTGGGCATTTTCTCTAGCTGTCAGGGTTCCAGGCAGACAGAGAACCAGGTTTAGAGTCAGAAATATCTGTGTCCGAGGTTTATTTTAGACAATTGTCCATCGTGTGACCCTGGGCAAGTAATTTAAACTATTTTGCTCAGTTTCCAAATCTTTTAAATGGGTATAATAATGACATCATTCCTCCCAGTGCTGTTGTGAAGATCAGAAAAGATATCAAATATAAAGTGTTTAGCACCATACCTGGCACATAGTAAGCACTATTTGTCTTCCTCATCTTTACTTCCTGATTTCTCTAGATTTTTAAAACTTTGTATTGAAATCCCATCTTCTACTGAAAACCTTTCTTAATTAACTCCTCTTAACCCGTGTCTTCTCTTTCCTAATTATTTCCTATTGATCCTGTAATATAGCTTGTTTTTTACATATTTATTTGCTTCTTGTCTCCACATTAGATTGTAAACTCTCTGAGGACAAAGACTGTATTTTGCCTCTTTTTAAAATGTCACCAGTAGTTAGTAGACCCTTAATAAATGTTTATTGGCTGTGTGACAACTTCTCAGTGTCCTAGAAAGTTAGTATGAGTTTAAAAGGATCTGAATGCTATCTGAAGTGAAAAAAAAACCCTCCTTATTAGAAGTTTCTAATAATATTGAAATCATATGCTCAGTACATAGTGCTGTATCATCACTAGTATTATGTCTGGCAGCCTGCCCACTATGGTTCTTTCCGTTGCTCCCTCAGGATTTTGATTTTGATTTTCCTAACATTTTTGAGGTAGATGATTTGTAGAAATACAGTGTTAACTCAAGAACACTGATGTTAGAGCTATGAACTACAGCAATATGAAAGCAATGTAGGATCATTGAAAGCTTGACAGTTCTTCAAATGCTGTCTGATCTGAGATGTTTTTATCACTCAATTGGTAGACTTGGTTCCCTGACCATTTAACATTTCTGCCCGAGATATACTGGTTAATAGATCATGATGATGGACATCCTATCCTTGTGTATGTGGTAGGGTGGGCAACATGGAGTTTTCAGGTAATTTAACTCTCCCGTGAAGATGGTTGAGTCATTGTCATTTTTTTTGTTCCGATGGAGCCCATTTGAATATTGTTAGCCCTCTATTCTCTATACCTGAGGTGAAGTAGAGAATCTCACTATTGATTGAGGATCCTTGTGTTGTTTTAAATCTGTGAAGATTACCTTCCATGATAATGTAGAACACCTTAGATGAACCTCTATGACTGTTTTGGGCATTATTTAAATTATCAGTAAATCAATGAAAAACTATTTCTGAAGTTTAATTTCTCATATAAATTCTTTTATTTTAATATATGAATGGGAGGAACTATGTTTGAAGAGTCTTCTTCATGAGACATTTTTAAAAATTGAGAGACTATCATTTTATTAATAAGACCAACAGTTCATTTTAAAAGGATGGTTAGTTGACTAGCTCTCTTGAGCCAAAGACAATCATAGCACCAGGTTCACCGTTTATATACCCTTCTAATGAGGGCATGATGGCACCCTATCCTCATGCCTTCCTTGGACAGAGAAAATCTCTACAGCAGTCCATTCCCAGTCTTGGACTACCTAGCCAAAAGCATCTTTCTTCACCCAAGTTGGAATAGAAAATGATGGGTTTAACAACCTTAAATTAACTTTTTTGCAAAGCTGGGTAGGGCTTGACCAAGGTCAAGGAGAGTTAGTGCAATCTCATTATCAGTAATGTCCTTCAAAAAAAGCTGAACTTTTCAAATGAAGAAATCAGAAAAAACCCAAAGTCTCTAAAACTCCTCAAAATACTGGTTATTAATCATCATTTCATTAGGCATTATATTCTACTCTACCATGCACTTTTAAAATTAATTAAAATAGCATAGGACTTTATATTTGTTACAGTGCTCAGTCAATTATGTAATGGTTAAAATATTCCTTGTCATTTAAAATAATCTATGTAATTATTTTTTGTTCTTTTCATTGGACTAGAATTTTAGAATTGGAAGAGATTCATGAGATCAATGTATTCAGTATTTAAATTTGGAAGGGATACTTGGAGGTCACTTTGTATAAGCTTCTCATCTTACAAATACAAAAACTGAGACCTTAAGTAATAAAATCACTTAGCTAAGGACACAAACTATTAATTGTTAGTATCTGATCCTTATTATTTCATCAAGTTGAAATCATACATGTATAAATTATCCTCATAAGGATGTTATAGATATGAGAAATCATACATATATTAGTAGTTGCCAAAATCTCAATTCCTTTGATGGAGAGTATTAAGCAGTATCTGTTATCTTCTTCACTTTTAGACAACTTCCCTTTGTAAAGAAAGCAAAAAAATGATCCTGAGTGTCCTTAAAATTGTTTCATTGATTTCTTCTGTATATGTTCAGTAATGTCTCAATGTCAATTCTTGATTGTGCATTCTTATCCAGTTTCTCAACTCTGCTATCTGCCAATTTCTCTCTCTCTCTGTCTCTGTCTCTGTCTCTCTCTTTTACACACACACACACACACACACACACACACACACACACACACACACACTTATTAAGATAGCAGAATACAAATGAGGGGTTCCATTATTGTGGTTGGTGAAATTGGATTACCACAAAAATAAGACATAACTATTCCATTTCATATCTACTTGTTGATTTCCTTCTAGATTCATGTACATGTTTCCAGGATTATTTGATTCAGTTGAATCTCACACCAAGTTGTCTGAAAACTCACTTTCTTCATATCTGTTTCATGGCTGATATTCTTATTATTCTCTCTTATATTGTTTTCTTATAATTACTGTAAAGGAAAATAGAAATGATTTCTGAGTGAGGAGGTTAATGTCAAGATCAGAAGCCTATGAATTAGATATCCTGTCCTTTAATTTTCATACTTTAACAACTCTATTTTAATATGCATTATTATGATAAGTCCCAGAAGTTGAAGGGATGGTACAGATGAGACAGAAAGATTTATACAATCCTGTTTTACTAAAGAACTTTGAAGTTTTATATGAAAATCATCGCTACATATGCCTTTTAACATAAAATGTTAATAATTTTAATGATTTTATTATTAATGATAATTTATAATTTTAAAAATAATTTAATAATTTTTTTGTTTCATGAGCTCACTCAAGATTCACTGGAAGATGTTCTAAAATTTCAAGACACATTATTATAATTCATGAAATAGACACTTTACTTTCTTAATGCCTATTTCCCAAAACTGACTGAATTAAAAGTACTCATTACGGATGTATGCTCAAATAAGAAAAGGTCACAAATTAGAAATACTGAACTTTGGGTTAATGTAGACAAGTTTCCTATGTACATAGCAATTATCCACTGAAATTTTCTTTTAAAAGATTTTCTAAAAAAGAGCAGAAACAGCAGAGTGTGGATCAGATTCGTTCTGTTTAGGAATTTGGGTGCCTTTTGAACTTCTCTAATTGACTTGAGAATAGGTCTAAAATGATAAATATTGATTAGATAGCTGAAAAGAATACCTCATTAAATTTCCGAAGATAAATAATCATATTTTACTTTCCATGTCTTGAGTGAAGTCTCATAGCCAAGGGTGTTTTGTAATCTTATTTCTGATACATTTTTCCTAAGTATTATTTCATCAGGTATGCTCAAGCAATAGCAAATTTGTTTCCAATTTAGCAAATTATTAATTAAAGACAGTGCTTCACAGACCAATGGAAGTCATAATCAATTGATATCTAACCTGGGGCTTAAGTTGAAGCTTTGCCAGAATGGGCAAAATCTCTTCCAAAACTATAATAGCCAATCTGTAAGTGATTGTCAGGATTCCATGAAATAGACAGCCCTCTTCCCTTTTTACCTGATCCTGGGAAACATAACAATTTAATTCCTTATGATGGTTCCCACTGGCACCAGTTGGATTTTCTGGCAGGGATGAAAAATGATAAGCCATGTTCAAGTTGTATGACTGAGGAGGAAAAACAGACAGTTTCATTGAAATTAATCAAAATGGAAAAAAGAAACTCTAACTCCTATTCTCTTCCACCCTTCCCAGATTTCTCTATTTTAAACTATATACACAGAGAAGAATCAGTTATCCATGTCTAAAGTCAGTTATAGAATCAAAAAATTGCAAAATCTCCAATGCAGGAGCCTCCTTTCCATTCCTTTCCAGAATAAGGATTACACGGATGTATCAAGATGATAAACGTGTGGTCACCCAATGTCTACTTTAAGACTTCCAGCAAGATGAGATCTACTATCTTTCATATTAAGAATATGTTTTGTTCTCATACTCAGTCCAAATCTTCTTTGCTACAACTTTCATTGCATTTTGCTCTCTGGGACCAAGCAATATGCTCCAAATCCCTTTTGTACATGACAATCCTTTAAATACTTGAAGACTGCTCTCATGTACCCCCTAAGTTTTTTCTTCTCCAGGGTAACTATCTCTATGTCCTTCGATGTAGTTTTGTATGGCATAGCTCCCCTCATCTCACTAATCTGATTGCCTTCCCATAGATGAGCTCTAAATTTGAAGAACATATTAGATGTTAGATTAGATTGCTTGTCTTAACTAGCGCAAAAGCGAGGACAAAATATGTTTTCTCTATTAACAGGTTAGCTATCAATTATAACTTCCATTGGTCTATGAAGCACATCTGTGCCTAATTTTAATAATTAATAATTTTACTAAGTCGGAAACAAATTTGCTATTGCTTGAGCGTACCTGATGAAATAATACTTAGAAAAAAATATAATGGAAATAAGATGACAAAAGACCCTCGACTATTAAACTTCACTCAAGACATGGAAAGTGAAATACAATTATTTTTCTTTGGAAATTTAATGAGCTATCCTTTTCTGCAATCTAATCAATATTTATTGTTTAGGGAAGTTCATGACTCTATTCCTGCAGCATTATCACCTGCCATATCACATTCTGGGCTCGTTGAATTTATAGTTTACCAAAACTCCCTAATTTTTTTTTTGATTTCACATAAACTGTTCTTGAATCACATTCCCTATCCTGTGTATCTATCTATCTACCTACCTATCTACCTATCTATCTATCTATCTATCTATCTATCTATCTATCTATCTATCTATCTATATCCGTGACTTCTGTTCCTGTTCCTTCTTTCTCTGGCATCCCTGCACTAATCACAGAAAATTGATTAGAACTCCAAGGCCACCTAACTCATTCTGAGACTTTTAAGTTGTTAAAATGTAATTTCCTTATATCAAGCCTTTGTAAGAATTTACTTACATCTGCCTTACTAAAAGTTACATAATTTCCTTACATTTCTTTTCCTGAAATGTCTCTTTCTCCTAATGCTGTCCTTTAGGGCAAAGCTGAATAAGTCTTTCTTCCATGTCTATGATAGCCCTTTATACATTTGAAGATATTTATCTCATTCATGCTAAGTTGAAGAAAGTCTTATATTCTTTCTAAACACTCTCTAGTTCCTTCAAGTGCCCCTAAGATGGATGTGATTTCTAGTTGTCTAAGCATCGACCCATCCTATTCTACAACTACTCCAGGTTGTCAGTGTACTCCCAGACTCTGTTTTCCCAGAACCAAACACAATGTTCCAGTTGTGTACTGAAAAGGGCTGAACGTAGCTGGATCATTATCTTCCTTGTTCCAGAAACTTGTTCCCTCAAACCAGCCCTTAAGATAGTATTCAATTTTTTTTTATCTGCTTTATTTTATTGTTGACTTATCTAGAGCTTGCTTGTAATCTACTGAATCCCCTCCAATTCACAAGGATGCTTGTTTACCTTATCTTCTTTCATGTTGTATTTGTAAGGTTAACTTTTAGAATTCATATTTTTGGAGGATTGTATCTTGATCTGTTTTAAATCAACTAGGTGATACAGAGGGCAAAACAGTCAGCAAGACCTGAGTTCAAATGTAGCCTAGACTGTCACTAGGGCAAGCCATTTAATCCCTTTTTTCTTTAGTTTTCTCATCTCTAAAATGGGCATCAGAATATTACTTACTTTCCAGGGCTTTTGTGAAGATCAAATTAGAAAATTATTATAAAGCAGTTAGCATAGCAACTGCCATGTTGTAAGTACTAGATAATTATATATTATCATTTTAATCTTATTATATTTTACTGGATTCATTCTATTATTTTAGCCTAAGATTTATTGCATCCAAATCTGGTCTTCTAGTCTTTAGATAATTTTTTTTTCCCTGCTTCATAACATCTTTAAATGGGCTAAATATATCACCTATTGTTTCATCTAAGGGTTTGATAGCAGTGTTAAACAAGACAGGGTAAAGGAGAGATACCTGAGGTATCATACTTGAAATTTCCTCCCAATTATGACATTCAGGACTCTTACTCTGGTCTTGTTACCATCTTTTATATGCAAACATCACTGTTCTGATGGGATTAGAGATCTCACTGATGAGATTAACTCATCCAAGCGATTGCTCTTATCTTCTATAATCTCTTTCAATGTCTTCCTTTCAAAAGTCCTTAAAATAGCTGCTTACTTTTTGGATATTTTCCACTAGTTTTTTTTTTTCTTTGCATTTCATAGGAGACACTGCAAAACATGGGATGTTCATCTATTTTCTTCCCCTTTTATCACAATATTAGCAAAATTCCTTTTCTATTTTTAAAATCTAAGTTGGTCATTGAAGATCAGGTCCATCCACATGAGTTTCTCTAGACAGCCTCCCTCCCTACCCCTTTCCTCTTCATTAGAATTCTTCTGGTGTGTCTTTAGGGTATTTCTGAGTGCTTCCCATTCATCCTGGACACTTCCTTATAGCATAATGATAATCAACAGCGACATCAGCAACACATTTCCTCAGTATTAACATTTTCAGTGTTTTAACCACATGCTCTCATTAGCTCTTCCCAACAATCCTGATTTATGTTCTATGAGCAAACTGAGGATGAGAAGTTAAATGATTTCACCAGGTTCGCTTGGCTTTAGTAAACATCTGAGGTGATTTTTGAATTCAGGACTTTATGATAAGTCCTACACTCTATCTAGTAAAACCAAGATGCCAAATATAATAATCCTTTCTCTCAACCCTTTGAAATATATTTTCTCTAAATCTGGAGTGGACATTTGGCTTTTCTCAGTTTTCTCCATTGTCTTGATCATGAATTCTAAGATGAAAGTTATTTCTCTCTCCTCAAAGTTCCTGGCATTTCTACTTCAGTAACACGTTTCTCTTTTTGGTCAGAACAATGTCCAGAAGAGCAGTTTTCCTTGTATTGTTCACCTTTTGAAGAATGCAATTATTGTTCAGACTAGCCAAGAATTTATCGGCTGCTCTGCTTTTGGCAAAGAGAGAGCTCCGGCAGATGTCTAGATAATTGAAGTTCTCCTCTCTACAAAATCATGCCTTCATGCCAGCTTTGTGATCTTTTTCCCAAATACCTATTTGCTCCTTCCATCAAGGTTGTCTGTACTATGCTCCACTGACAAAATTGCTTCTGTTTCTCTCGCCATTGATCTTCACCCAAGTGTTCTCCATCATTCCTCCCTTCTCTGGTTTCTGGATTTCCTCACATGACTACATTTTTTTAAATATGCAATGCTATTTTGCCTTTTTTAAAAAAGCAACTCAGCAATTTTTGGAATAAATTATAAGTCTCAGAGTTGCACTTAAATCATTTATTCCATTTCTGCCAACTCTTAGAGATATCCATCTTGCCGAATTGTCTCCATGAATTAGGCTCTCTAGTTCACCTTGGTTGTTTTCCATACTTTGTTCATTTGAGTGTGTATAGAACTTGGAGGCCATCGGTTTCATTTCTTGTTTTCTTCTTGGATTTTTTTCTTCTGTAAATTACTAGGCTTCTCCATTATTTTTTTTCCTATGCTATAGCTGGTATTTTTTATGATATATGTCTTGGCAGGTATATGAAGATTATTTTCTCTCTTGCCTAGTTTCAGTTCAATGCCTTCTTGATCAGATTTGTAAGACTATAGGTAATATTTTATCAGCCCATATTAAGTATATCCCATTCCTGAACAATAAAATTTCCCATTTGTCAATCTCAGATTGTTGTTAAAATATACAAAACTCATCTTCACACATCATTTTCTTAGCCTGCCTCAATTTCTAATTCTGTCTTTTTATTTTCATGCTCTTATCTTGAATGAACAGCAATTATGAAAACAATATCTATATCCACAAGGACTTCATTTTCTTGTCTAGGATGCCCTAATTTTTAGTAAGTCTATTATAGATTTATCTTGATAGTATTATTTGCCCCTTTGTAAGCCATCAGAAAAAGTAGGGAATAATACCAGATATTCTGCGCAGATCACAGCAATATTTTTGATTTTGTAACTTCTGGAAGTTCAATCTTCATTTGTCAATTATTTTAACAGCAGTGATAAACTGCTTGCTTAACTGAATTCAGTAGATTTTATAGCAATTTTCTTGTCTTAGAAATTAGGAGAGTAACTTAGCTGATGTAAACAGCATATACATATATATGTAAGGAAACACTTATTTAAATGCAATCAGGAGAGATTTCATATGCTTTGGGCTATCCATTTATTTTCTTTCCTTCTTTTTACAAGATTAGTCAAATTTTTGTTTCCAGTTTTTTTTTTTTTTTTATAAGAGGCTGCCTGTCTCCTTGTTTTTCTATTGGTCATCAGCCAGTTCCTAGCTTACTATTCTGGTTAAATGTTTATACAAAGTGTCCTCTGTGCATATAAATGCAAGATTCTTTTCACCCTCCATATTGTCTGGATATGTAGTATTCTATTGTTTTTGTTGGCTTTCATATCAAGTCTCATGATGAACTGCTACATAAAACTACCTGTTCAGATCATCAGGGCTCAGTTAATGGGGGGAAGCTGAGGGAAGCTTTGTAAACATTCTTATATCAAAAATTTTCATGATTTTTCTCTTGATAAGAGTCAAATGCATTTGATCAACAATTTCCAACTTCATGCAAACCCCCCCAAAAACAAACAAACAAACAAACCAACAAACAACTACACAGTTCTCTGTGAGGAAGTCTTAAGAAGAATTCAAATAGCAAGCACTTCATACTTTCTTTTAAATCTTCTATATACTTTTTTAAATTTAAATTTCATTTTTATAGAAGACTTAAGAAAGAAAAAACATTTTAATACAAAAAGATGAGTTTATTTAAGCATCTGTGATCTGTTATGATGGTTTGTTTTTTAAGAAGTCTATGTGCTTTAAATTTAACAAAGTTATAACAAAACAGTTCCATTTCCTTGTGTCTTTTGTATTTTTCCTATGAAAAAAAATTATACATGTTTTCCTCTCTACTGGATCTGTTTCCCCACTAATATATCTCCTCTCTCTCTTCCCACCCACACATAGAAATCTTCCTTTCGAACAAACATGTATTATATAATCCAGAACATCTCCTATCTTTTTTCTAATCATATTTTGGAAGTTTCTTCTAGTAGCATTGATCATGTACTAGAAGCTTCTTCCCCTCCTATTAATTTCCTGCCCTGTCCTTCTGTACAGTCTGCACAAAACAAAAACAATTTCCACCAAAAGTTCAATGTAGCCTGCACAAATGATTGAAAATGCTTGAGGCCATGATGAATAGAGGTGGTCTTTCCTAGGTTGTCTTGGGGAGTTCCCTCCCTCCAAGATTTGTCCTTGGGCCTATTCTGTTCAATATATCTTTCAATGATTTAGCTAAGGGCTTAGCTGGCATTTATAGTTGACACAAACCAGGAAGGAAAAGCTAATGAACCAGATGACAGATTTAGGATCCAAAAAGATCCTGATGAACTAGAACCATATCTCAAATTTAAATGAACAATAGATCAGCCTCTTGTCATTTCTAAGTTACTGAAATGTCCTCCTGTTTTGGTTTTCTTCCTTCTAGCCTCTGTCTCTTTCATTTTAGTTTCAACTGACTTCTGGAGCCATCTTCCTAAAAGCACAGATCTACTATGTCACTGCCTTGTACAAGACTGGGAGCTGTGATCCTTTTCTAGGCAATGCATGAAGGAAAATATAACCCATTGGTTTCATCATCCGGAAAATAGGAATAATAAAAACAAAGCAAAATTATTTAATGAGAAAGATGGATGGTGATATCAGAAGCAACAATTATAATAGCAGTTATACAACAGTAACAGTTATATACGTGTATAACAGTTATACAACAGTAACAGTTAAAATTGTGTATAACAGTTATACAATAATAACAGTTATAATACTGTATAACAGTTATACAACTAAATTATAATCATGTATAACAGTTATACAACAGTAACAGTTATATACGTGTATAACAGTTATACAATAGTAACAGTTAGAATCATGTATAACAGTTATACAACAGTAACAGTTATAACTGTGTATAATAGTTATACAACAGTAACAATTATAACCGTGTATAATAGTTATACAACAGTAACAGTTATAACCATGTATAATAGTTATACAACAGTAACAGTTATAGGAATAGGGTTGAGATGTTAGGTAACTACTTTGTGACCAAGAAAAATCAGGTTTATTTTTATTATCCTAACTCTGTGTGTATATATGTGTACATATACTATATATAAATTAAGTATAATCTAGAGCCCAAATTTGGTATTAGAGAAAGGATGCTAGATGTAGAGTGGGAAGGTTCAAGTACCTGTTGTCAGGTATGTGTTAGAGAAAATCCCTTAATCTTTCTGATATCCAGGTTTGTCATCTGTAAAAAGGCAATCTGTCTGGAGGGACACATGCTAAATTAAGAATCAGGATATTTTCTTTTGAAACTCCCTGGCATGATGTTCCAGGCATTCACTTTGCCTCTTAGCTCCATGGTGCAGTGGAGAGAGCCCTGGGCCTAGAGCCAGGAAGATCTCAGATACCTGTAGGATACATGACTGTGGGTGAGCCATTTATTTACTGTTTGTTTCAGTTTCATCAACTGTAAAGTGACCATAATAATAACACCTCCCTTCTAAGGTTGTTGAGAGAATAAGATGAGAGAATATTTGTCAAATGCTTAGCCCAGTACTTGACACATAGTAGATGCTTTATAAATGCTTGTTTCCTTCCTCCCTCTGTGAGGAAGGAACCCCCTCTGTGGGGTTCATTATCTGTATAATATACATTGGTTTAGAGATTTCTAAGGTCAGTTCCAAATTTAAGGTTCTATGATTTCTAATTGTTGCTTTCCTTACCTCACAATGATTGAGATAAATGTGAAGATCAAAATAAATACTACACATAATATGCATTGTAAACACAAGTATCAGCCAAGTTTGAGTTATTCTTGTAGTTTTGTCACTTTTTGTACTACTTAAAAGAGTGAGCTCCCTTTAAAGGAAGTCATTATAATAATAATTAATATTTAAATATTCTTTATTATTGAAAAGTGTTATTTTTTCAGGTCATCTCACTGGATTCTCACAATCATATTCTAACTTAAATCTTACTCCAATTCCTGTCCTTACCTACACTGGAGGAACCTGAGAATCATTGAAACTTTGTGACTGACTCATGATAACAGAACTTCCCAGAAGAATCTGTCAGGAGTTAAATTTTGCCTCCTAATCCAGTATTTTTTTAATTACAACACAGAATTACATGGAATAGAGAACAGGAGTAGTACCCAGACCCATGTACACACATGTATGTGACCCAAAAGAGCATATGTTTTGTAAATAAAAACTGTAAATTGGCAAAGCAGATGAGTGGCGCACTGGATAGAGCTCTGGACTTGCATTTGCTGGCAGGACCAACGTCAAAGGTAACTGATGATGGCCAAGTATGCAGTGGATGACCTTCGTTTCTTTGATGTCTGATGAAGCTCTGAATGCTCGCCAGCTTCAACCACCTCAATGGCTATTGGAACCAATTGTCCTGATCCACTCATTCTAACAGGGAATGTCTTCAAATGCTTAGGAAAGACACCCCTCTGACTCACTGATGATTGGCAATTTGCAACCTGTTAATCAGCTTCCAATGGCTTAGCCCATTTACTGAGAGGGCACATAGTTGGTGCTTAACAATAACAATATGTTTAAACACTGAGCACAGATGAACCATGAAGACTCCCTGAAGAAACCTGGCTATTGTTTCCTACTTCTAGTTTATATCATGACCCTACATCCATATAACTTTACAGGGTATATATAGAGATACATTTATATTTTGATGATTTGATTTGATCATTATAGTAGTATCTATGAATTACATTTAAAAACAAAGAGGAAGGATTCTAGTGAATGGGTAAGATCATTTATGAAGGATTTATGAAAAAAAAAAAAAAGACAAGAATCATACCAAATGGGAATATATATGGTTCAGAGTTACAACAAATACAATTTTTAAATATGTTATTCAAAATTCTAACTTGCTTTTTTAAGCTGATATATTTTAGGAAGAGATGAATAATAAGAAAAGAAGTTCATTCACGAGATTTATTTATGCATTTTTAAAGAAACATCTAGGGTAATTCATGAGACCATACAGATCTAAAACAATCTCATATATGTTTTAAAATCTTTGAAGCTTAGTACCCATATTTAGAAGGTCATAGCAAGATCCTTAAAAAATCCCATGTTCCAATTCTTCAAAGTTTCAATCATATTAATTAAATTCTCCTTAATCAAGGAAACACATTAGTAACTAGTTCAGGAAGAATTTCAGCAATGAGGAATAAAGCAAGAATATTTTTTTTCCTAAATAGACCTTAGTTCAATTAAACAGCACATCTCATTTGTGTTTTTTTAAATTTCATTTATTAAAACTTTTTATTTATAAAACATATGCATGGGTAACTTTTCCACATCTCATTCATTGGGAATTTTGATTAATCAAATGTGTTGCAAATAGTCAAAATAAATAGGCCCAATTTTCAAGGGATTTTAAAAGAATTTAACAGATAATATGTGGAGAAAGGATGATTTTTTTTTCTCACTAGACTTTTATGTTCATTCACACCTGATCAGAAATATTTTTGAATACTTGGATGAAAACAGAAAATCTGAGTATATCTTTCAGAACACTCAATGTCCACCATATGCTTGATATAGTAAAAAAAAAAAAAAAGAAGAAGAAAAAAAGACTAATGAAGTTACAAAGATTAAAAAAAAAACTAGTGTAAGAAACCTGTTTCAGGGGTATAGACTTGATTTGACATGAAGTTCATTCCATGATTGCAATTCAAGAGCTAGAATGACTCTTAAGTTCTAGGCTTTTCCTCTCTAGTATAGATGGTCTACTTACTTTGCTTTCAATGGTGAAGACCATTTCTTTCTTTCTTTTTTTTTTTTCCATATTGTTTTGTTTTGCTTTGTGAAGCAGTTGGGATTATGTGACTTGCCCTGGGTCACACAACTAGTTACTGTTAAGTTAGAGGTCTCATTTGAACTCAGATCCTCCTGACTTCAGGGCTAACTACACCATCTAGCTGCCCTTAGATCATTTCTTAAAAGCAAGGCTGAGTCTGTGAAAGGGTTGAAAATGGAGTAAAGGGGAGATTTTGCTTTCTCTGAAGATAAAATCCTCCCCCCAAAGTAAAAAAAAAAAATGTTTGTCATCCCCAAACATTTTTTATTTCTTTTTAAGATCTGAGGCTATCTGCAATATCTTAGCAGGGAGGCAATTGAGGGTGGTAGGCAAGCTAACAAGCTGCTGGCCATTGCCAGCAGTGGGATTCCCCTGCGCCAGGATCTCTGTGGGGCACTTACTTTTACTATGTCTTAATAAATTGGATGAAGTACGTTTTCATGCCTTCTTCTTGGCAGACAGCCTAACGAGTGAAGGTTATACTCAGCAGCTTCCAGCAAGAAGGGGAAAACAAATCGCTAGTAGTTCTGAAGGTCAGGAAGGACTGCTTTTACATCAGTCACAAGCAGATGTCAAAGTTCTGCCCTTTTAAGAAATGTAATTGCCCTGTAGGAGCTTGAAGAGGTGTGCCTAATTAGGATCATTGGCATTGGTTCCATCTGGATGGTGTTAAGGGACTAGAGGGTTCACCTAGGAAGAGGATGGGCTCCGAGCAGTCTCAGCGGCTGTCTCCATTTCCCAGGAGATTATCACATAAGGTTCATTGCCCACAACTTTGTTTGACTCAAGTAGAGTACAAAGTGGGTATGTCTTTGATGATGTTTTCTGTTTGGGGTTAGATTGGATAGAAATGATCTAAAACGACCAGTTACTTCATCCAGTTAGGCAACAATGACGATAACCATCGTGACAACAAACAAACAAGCAACAAAAACCTGTTCAATGGAATTATTAATGACAGATCGATATATTTGGTATCCTGCAAAAACAAAAAAGTTGACACAATTTTGCGATAACCTAGCTATAATTCCTTGACATCTCTGAGTTAGTCAGTTAATAAGCATTATTTGCTTACCATGTGCTAAATAATGAGGATATGAAGAAAGGCAGAAGCAGGGTCTTCCTGCCCTCAAAGAGTTCATACATCAACGGCTATGTAAATCCAGGATTGATAAAGAGATGGAAGGTAATCTCTAAGAAAAAGGCACTAGCAGTTAGGGGAAGTAGGATTCCACTCCTGCAGGTACTGAGATTTGAGACTGTCTTAAGGGAAATCAAGGGAATCAAGGTTGGGGGGGAGTGTTCTGGGAAGAGAGGACAGCCAGTGTGAAGGCACGGATTTGGAGGCTGGAGTTCAAGAAATGGGAAATAGGGCTGCATGAGAAGAAGAGTAAAGTGTAAAAAGATTGGAAAGGTAGGAAGTGGGGAGATTGAAAAGAGCTTTAAATGTCAAACAGTTAATTTTTGATCTTGACAAGGGAACTAATTCAATTTAATCCAATAAACATTTATCAAGGACCTACTATGTGCAGGTACTGTGCAAATCATTGGGGAATATAATCATTAAACAGAAAAAGAATCTCTGTCCAAGGGAGCTTAAAAAGAGGGGGGAGAAATAGCAAACAAAAGAAGGCACCAATGGTGTTTGTGTGTGAGAATATACCTCGTATGGCTTGTTTCATTGGATTGAAACCAGGCAAATGGCAGATGCAAAGCGTTGTTCACTAAATAGGGGGATGATATAGGCAGTTCTATACTTTATAGAAGCTCATTCTGGCAGCCAAGTAGATACAGGCAGTATGGAAACCAATTGGAAGACTGTTGTAATACTGCGGGACAACAAGGTTGAGAATCTGAACTGGGTGAGATGGCTGTGTGAGTGGAGAGAAAGAACTGTGTGTTTACACACACACGTATGTTTATAGGTATATGTGCACATGTGTGTATATGCATGCAAGTTCATGTATGTTTTATTTCACACTCATCCATGAATATGCATATGTACATATACATATATATACACATACGTAGTTGCATAAATAAACACACACATTTGTGTCTAATGATAACCATTTGTAGGGTGGAGGGGAAGAAAGAAAAAAAAAAGGACCAAAAAATGTACATAACTTCTTGTTCATGGTCTTTGTAATGGCGTTCCATTCATGGTATAGCCAAGATCCTGCAGACCTTTTTACTGCTGGAGTAACATTTTGATCATCTCTTAATCTTGCTGAACAATGAGCCCATCACCATTTTAATTATACTCGTGACCATTTTATGTCTCGTGCCAATTGGCACACAATTATATCTTTTTGCTGTTCTTGTGGTTTCATGGATTTCCATGGCTCAAAAAAAAAAAAAAACTATCTGTTAGGGGGGTCAATTTACTAGTAATGTCTTTCTGTTCTTTGTTAAACTAACTCTTGGGCAGCAGATACAGTCTGTCACTAGAATGTTTCTGTGGCTTTTTCACCGTAGCAGAAACTTCCCGTCTTTACATTTTATTGACTTAGCCTTCAAGACCTAAGTCCCTCTTTGCCACAATAAGACATCAAGGTAAAATATATTTTTAAAAAATCTTATCTCCTGTGCAAGTTATTTAAAGATATTTTTGTCTGCTCTGATTTAGGGAATCTGCTTTACTCGAGGGTGATTGTAACAGAGTTGTCAAGCTGAAGCTTATTTAAGGGAAACTCTAAGATGGGACTGATGTCACAGACTCAGGTACAATAAGACAAATTTGTTCACCCTCCAGAGTACCCTTGTTATCTTTAGGTAGTTCTTGTTTTCTTGATATCTGAAATACTTTCTGAATCTAGAACCATGTTTGTACTTGCTTAGCCCATCTCTTTAATGTCCCAAATTTGCAAAATTCTATACAACAAACCTGATGTTTTTGGGGCACTCCATTTCACTCTTTCTTTTCTCGGTCATTACTTGATTTCTTGATTGAAAAGTCTCAGTTTAGGCTGTGAGACACCTTGAGAAATGGAGAGTCCAAAGAGAGGGAGAAAACATTTGTGTCTTTTACTTAAAATAAAGATAAATATCAAAAAAGAGGGAATATGGCATAAAAGATAAAGACGTGGATGTGAATCCAGGAAGACTTTTAAAATCTACTGATTGTATCAACTTAAACTATTCACTTAATTATTTCGTATTCCAAAAACCAAAGGCTATAAATTATAGAGAAGGCACTGTTCTGGTTGAAGGCATTTCCTTATCTGGGAGTTCCCTATTTATATGAAATCACAAATTTAATCGCTATTCTAAAAGAGGGGAGTGCTCTGTAAAGTTTTAAGTATGGAAAACTTTTTTTTCTGTCTATGGATAGGCTGTACCTAACAGAGGGAAGAGCTTTTATTAATCCTTATGGATTGACATGACAAGAAAACATTTTATGACTTTTTTTTTTACTTTGAATTCAGTAAAATTATTCTTAAAGAAAAGATTTTGGAAAGCCTATACAGAAATATGAACACAGATAGTTAATGTTATTATGGAACGTTCAAGGAACAGTGGTTAATTTTTATTGCATTTTGCTGGGATTAAAAAAAAAAAAAAACTATTACCTTTCAGTTACTTTGATAGTGTATCTAAATAACTTGTTCTCTAATTAACATTCCCTTGTATACCAGAATTAATAATGAAAAGGTTATCACAACTTCCCATGAGGCATTTGGAAAAGAATTAGACTATATTATCTATGGAAATCAAACAGATCTCCTTATGCATTAAACCTTAAAATGTGTTGATAGGCTCATTAAGCAAAACAAACTGTTGGATCAAGGTAAAATTTTTCTACCAGAGGCAATAAATAATTTTAAGGAGACATCTCAAAATATATAGTCAATGCAGTACAAAGTTTTCTGCAAGTATTCTATTGCCAGTGGAATAGATCATAGTATCAAAGATTTAGAAATAGATTCACAGGTGGTCTAGTACCATGATTTTTACACAGAAAGAAACTGAGGCTCAAAGAAGTCATGACTTGATCAAGCTTAGATAGCTGGTAATCAGCAACTACTTCTGATTCAGGATAAGTGTCAGAAATTTAAAGCTAAAAAGCAAATTTGTATTCATTTTTTGTACATGAGAAAGTTGAAGCTCCCTCAGAATGACTTGCTCACACATCTAATTAGTGTCAAGGACTACTTAGATCTTTGGACTGCTGAAGCAGTCCAGGCCTTTAGCATCATACCACACTTCCCACTGCATCAATATATTCAATTTTTTTTTCTGTTATCAGCTTGAGTTTAAACAAGGTGACCTCAAAAATTTAATTTTGATTAATTCATTGGATTTACAAGATGAAAGATGCTATGCACACCTACTTAAAAAAAAAAATTCCCCAAATCTTATGTCTATATTCTTTAAGAATTTAGCTCAGCTTGATACTAGGGAGCTCACAATGCTTGAATATTAAATTTCCTTAGAATAGGATTATAATGGAGGAAGAATGAGACATAGTAAATTACCTAAAGCTTTATTTGGGAATGTTTCTGAAATAGATAATAATGAATAATACATAGTTAATTTATTTTGCCTATTTTGAAAATATGTAAATCATTAAGAAAATTGCTTTTGAAGTCATGTGTTTTATAAAAACAGTCCATTCTTATTACAGCATGTAGATAATATTTCATATAATTACATGCAAATAAATCTTTAGTCTTTTTGGTCAATTAAAAAATCTGAATGTGTCTAATGATAGAGTCTCATTCTCACAAAATCAGGACTTTAAGGCCCTGAGTTTCTATATCTGTTATTCCAATCCTGATTTCTATTCCATCTTGACATGATTGATTGAATCTTGTTATTCAATGGTTCTTGAAGGTTATTAAATTTTTCCCTTTTTAATTCTCTATTTAGTGGGAAGCTAGAAGGGGGCTTTCATAAACAAGTTCTATTTCTTTTTTCTATACTCCATCCTTTATTTTTTTCTTCTTTTCTTAGAACTAAAGTATCTTAGAACTATACTGGGTCTGAGAGAGTAGTAAAAAAATTTAGAGTAGATTTAAATATGTTCCCAGCTATATGACCTTGGGAACTTCAGCTTTCTCAATTATGAACTGAGTATAAGAACATGATTGTGGCAAGGATCAGAAAGTGCTTTTAAAAACAAAATACAAAAGAAAAAAAGAAAAGGAAAAAAAGAAAGAAAAAAGAAAAAATATCATGTGCGCAGCAGAACATCAAGGAGCATTCAAAATATGTGACAATAAATTTCCATTTCAAGAAAGCATATATAATTATAGAAGACATTGCAGACAGAAGATATTCATGACTGACCATCTTTTCTTTGCTTCCTTGCAGATTTCCTTTTGTTCTCTACTTTACCCTTTTTACTTTTTTTCTTTTTCTCATATTTTTCCCTCTCCCACCTCTCCCAAGCAGGATACAGTTAAATACAGATCTATTTTTGTGGATGTGCTATATAGATAGATGATATTTATACACACACACACACACACACACACACACACATATACACATCACTCACATATATACATATATATATATACCCCTGCATATATATCTATATATACACATACATCTACACATATATACTATATACATACCTTTATAAACATGAATCTAAAACAGTTTTAATATCACTGACATATAATGTAGATTTCTATCTTGATTAGATTTTTTTGTTTGACTTTGAGATCAATGGATACTACTACTTTTCTTATAAATTCTACTCCTGATGTTATGTTTCTATGTAGCTCTTATTTTCTATCCCTCTTGGCTCTTTTCCTTTAGTTCCTCTTGACTTGCCTCTACTTGCTACTACTGTGCCCCTTCCTCCCCCACTGTGGATCCTGCTCTTATCTTTTTTTCCTATTCTTTCCCTCCCTCTTTATCCTATTCCTATTAATCTATATACCTTATCCCTTTCCCATTAATCTAAGTATCCTTTTATGCTTCACCTTATCCTTTCCACATTTTTATAGATTTTGGAGGGTGCTATATCATTCTTCATGTGTGTGTGTGTGTGTGTGTGTGTGTGTGTGTGTGTGTATGTGTACATATGTATGTATGCATATATATCTTGTTCCCTGTTTAACCCATTCCAGATGTGTAGGTTTTCAGATCTAACAGCCCTCCTCCTCCTTCTAAATCCTCTGTGTGGGTTCTTGCTCTTCCACATCATTCACATATACTATTTTTATTTTTTCCTAGATGATTTTGCTTTTTAGAGTTTTGCCCCAATTTTTCTTTTGATCTACCCGATTATTAATGGCAGTTTTGGACATATAGCTTATATTTCCACAAATAAAACATAAACGGTTTGTTCTTATTGAGTCTCTTGAAGTTAATCTTTTATGTTGCTTTTATATGTTAAATTTTCTATAGAGCTCGGTTTTGTTTTGAAACAAAATCCTGAAAATCTGAGAGTTCATTAAATGTCCATTTTTCATTTAATATTGTGCTTGAGTTTATTGGTTATGATATATTTGGTGCAACCCTAGTTCTTTTGATCATTGATATATAGTCTTCTGAAACTGTGGTCTTTTAGTGTAGCTGCTGATAAATCATGTGCAATTTTAACTGTAGTTCTAGAATATTTGAACTATGTTTACTTTGTTTCTCGTAAAATTTTCCACCTTAATCTGAGGGTTTTGAAACTTATTTTGAATAACTTATGTGTTTTTCTTGCAAGTTATTTTTGAGATGGTGATCAGTGGATTTTTTTATTTCTATTTTTTATTATGTCAGGGCTCTTTTTGTTGGTCATAGCTTTCAGGTGTGCAATTATTCTTATGTTTTATGTTCTTTATCTGTTCTTCAGATCTGCTTTTTTTTTTAAGTTTCATATTTTCTTCTGTTTTTTTTCATTCTTTATATTTTATTATTTCTAAGTCTCTCATACTTTTCACTGGCTTCCCCTTGCCAGTTCAAATTTTTAAAGAATCATGTTTTTCTTTAAGATTTGGGATCTCCTTTTCTAGTTGACTTACTTTTCATAATCTTCCTTGTTTTTCTTGGATGGTCTTTATTATTTTTTGTTTGTTTTTAGTTCTTCCTCAATCTCTATCATTGGGTTTTTAAGTTGTTTTTTGAATTCTTTTATAATTCTTTTTGGGCAGGTAACCATTTAATTTTTACTCTTTGACATATGGGTCAGAACTCTGAAACAAGGAATCTTACAAGGTGGTAAGTCAGTGGAATTGATAAATACAATGGTTATCTAGTTTAGCATGATTCAGTATGATTGATTTAATCTTACAACAAATAATAGTTTCCTAGTGATATAATGATTGATTTATACTCAGTGTTGCGCCTATAAGCTGGGACTCAGACTCAGAGCCAAATTCATTCAGAGCCAGATAGACAAGAGAACTGGAGGCAGGAGCTCAAGCTCTCGGAGCCAAGGAGATAGATTCATTCCATCTTTGGTCAGGCTCCTGGTGGCTCTCCTGGGGGACCGAGAGGCTCAGAGACAGAGCCAGAGAGAGACTCAGAAGGGGCCCAGAGACACATTCATTTCATCGTCCACCTTTATGGTGGCTGGAGGCTGAAGCATAAGCCCTCAGACTCAGAGAGATTCGTTCATTTCATCAGTCTTGCAGTGGCTGGGCTGGCCTCCTGCACTTCTCCCATTGAGACCAAGGCTGTTCTGAAAGGCTCTCCAGAAAAGTGCCCAGCCCCAGCCAAGGAGACAACAAAGAATTTGGACTTAAACACGTGGCACTTCTTGTGGTGATTAATCTGCTGAAAGGACCTGCTCTCTAGACCTCAAGAAAACCAAACAAAGAACATTACAGCAAACTATTGGTGTAAGAACCTCTAATATTGGGGTAGTGCCTCTGGCTTCACTTCATCTCCCCTTTCTGGCCTGGAAGCCCAAATTAAAAGCTTCCCCCTTGTGCAAGTACCAGCAGCTAGCAGTGTCCTTGCTTCTGCACTCCTGGTCTGCTGGTTCCTTCTTGCCTAGGGTTGCATCTCTGCAGAACAGCTGGCCCTGACCTCCTATTGTCCAGGAGATGAAAGTTCCTATGATTCAGGATGTGGCTCCTTTGGACCCCATCTAGCTCCAGGATTTCCCACTGACAGTTTCTGAGAAGCTAGCCTGGATGCATTTACACTTCACACTTAGCCTGAATATATTTACACTGCAAAGGGTCCTGGGGTCCCAGGAGGATTCCTGTTCTGTCCCAAGTTTCTTTGTTTTTCACCATCTATGTTGGCCCTGAAGTGAGATTTAGTTTGATTTATGGGAAAAATCTGGAGAGCTTGGAATGTTCTGACCTACTACACCATCTTCCCAGAATCCTCCCCAGAAAATATTTTGTACCAACAAAGTGCCATCTGGGTCTGAATTATTTATACTTATCACAAGCATTAGAGAATGAAATATCACTGACTAGAGTACTAGGAGTGAAATTAGTAAATGTTCTGTTCTGATCTCTGACACATATTGTCACTGTGACCCTGAACCAATCAAATAATATTCCAGCAGCTTGCAGAGCTCTTTCAGAAAGCAAATTATGAGTAAGTGAAGAGTTTCCCATACTATAAACAAATGGCATTGCTGCTCAGAGCCTTATATCATCTCATTTGTGGGATGGGGAGGATGTAGATTAATTAATCCCTAATATTTTTTCTGGGTCTGAAATTTGGTAAATTTATAGGATGAGGAAATGGCAGGATGAATGAAAAGAGATAGGAAGAGAAGACTTCAGAAATGTAGGGTATATAGAAAGAGGAAAGAACACTTATCTGGGGAGGTCAGGTGACTAGGATTATAGTCATAATGGTTATCCTATGAGGGGTGCAATTTTCTCATATTTATAATAAGTGGAATAGTACTGGTAGTTCCAGTACTAATGTACTTTGAATTACTTTAAGAGCCAGCTAATTATGAAAGAGTCCTACCCATAAACAGGGAAATGGAGTCCATAATTTGGACTTTGTTTAGAGAGTTATTGCATAATGTCCAAGGTATTGTTGCTCAGACACGATGAATATTAGCCCCAATTACCAATGGTAGGTGGGAATAATGGCCCTTCAGTGGCCTACTGCATTGAAAAATGCATTTATTTATTTGTTCTTCAATATTCCAGGTAAACAGAGAACTCATCTGGTAGCAGCTCATTGTTTTTAGTAGGCATCATGGTGGAAAATAGTGTGATTCGGGGCAGCTAGGAAACACAGTTGGAGAGAGTACCAGCCTGAAGTCAGGAGGACCTGAATTCAAATCTGGTCCCAGACACTTAATATTTCATAGTTGTGTGACCCTGGGCAAGTCACTTAATCCCAGTTTCTTTAGCAAAAAAAAAAAAAAAAAAAAAAAAAAAAGTGTGGTTCAATAGGTAGAGTGCAGAATTTGGTTTTGGTGCAGTTGGATTCCCATCCCAGCTCTACTATTTGAACCTATGTGAACTTAAATAAATCTCTAAATCCTTCTTGGCATCCATTTTATATTCCAATTGGAACAGACCAGGGATGTCTAATCATTTTTGGTCATGAAACAAAGACTTGATGACACTTTTGTATCTCTTTCTATAATTTTTTAAAATTACTACATAAAATAAAAAAAAAAAAACCTTGTGATCTCAAAGGAAACCAATTTAATTAGAATGTGTGTGTTTGTGTGCATGTATTTATATATATATATTATATGTATATGTATACATATATATGTATACACACACACACACACATATATATATATATATATATATGTACACAGAACCTAGAATAATATTCTAGAGCTAGATGATCTAAGATTTTTCCTAACTTTAAACCTTAGAATTGTTTAGATTTGTAAGAAACCTGAACTAGTTAGTATACTATCATGAATTAAGCAGCACTTAAATTCTAGTAAGCATATTGTTGATACCCATGGAGATTTTTTTTTTTTACAGAGTCTTCCCTCACTTTTCTTGAACTTTGTTGTGTTGTCTAATTTGGTAACTTTTTTGATTGCTATTATTTGGAAGCATTCGAAATTTTAAAATAATTATCTAAACTCTCCTACAAGTTTTCTTTCTTCAAAAAGAAGTTATATGGCAAAAAAAGGATAGAGGCTTTGAACTTTGATATACTAGTACTAAAACAGAAGATTAGATTTCAGCACAGATTATTTAAAACCTTTCTCATGCAAACACTTTGTCAAGTTCAGCTCACATAGACCATGAAGATTGTGTTCTTGCTGAGAAACTGACCTTTGGTAACTAGAGAAAATCAGAGGACTGCTGGGAGAATATCAGAAGTCATGGAAGCAGATTGATTCTCTTTATTAGGGTAAGGGGAGAAAATAGGGACAAAATACTATTTGTGTCCATGTGGTTCAGTAACTTAAACTACACCAATGGTTGACTAGTAGACCAACTCCGAAATGATGACTTGAGAATATAGAGAGTCATATATTTTACCTTAGGTCTCATTGGAGAATACCCTTATTACTAAAAGAGTTCTAAAATTTTTATATATCATGCAACCTCTTAGCAGGCTGGTGAAGCTTATGTATCCCTTTTAAAAATCATATTTTGAAATGCATATGATTATAAAGAAAATCAATAATGTTAAAATATAATTATTTTTTAAGAGTTCTAAGATTTCAGGTCGAGAATAAGCTATCAAGTAATCTCCATAGATAAATCTCACACACTGTGATACCATGAGCAATCTATCTGATACTCAATAAATGTTGTCCAACTCAAGAGAGACTCTATGGATTGAATCTTAGAATATGAATTTTATTTTTCTCTTAGTGCTTTTAAAAATGTCTTCCAAGTATATGCAAATAGAAGTTTTAACATTCATTTTTAAAGATGAACTCCAAATTATTTTCTTCCTGTCCCCTTCCTTTTTGAAATAATAAGAAATTTAATGGATGTTATACATGTGAAATTGTGCTAATCATTTCCCATATTAGTTATGTTGTGAAAGAAGACTATGAGAGTTTTAGAATGACAAAAAAATTCCTTCCTCAGTTAATTGTGTATCAGGCACACTCTTCTTTTGAAATAAGACCTATTTCCTGAATGTCGCATGCACTCAAGTCACCCACATTTAATTATTGGCAGACCCAATATGAATCATTAGTACACAAAGAACTTGGAGAAAGAATTAAAATGTGAGCAGGGCAGAAGTGAACCAGACAAATAAGATGACTAAGGAAAGAGCTTTAATGGTAATTTAGAATTAGTAGTAAATTATACATATATAATTAATATTTATATATTATCTTTCCATATAAAAACAGTTTAATGGTATTAAGGAATAATATTTCTTTTTTTATAATACTTCATTTGAGCCATGTATTTCTGTTCAGTTCTGGTTTTATCATCAGAAATGTTTAAAAGTCCTCTTTTTCATTAAATATCCATTTTTTTGTCTTGACGGATTATACTACGTTTTCTTGGTAGCTTATCCTTGGTTGCAATCCCACTTCTTTGGCCTTCTTTATTTCATCTTCTGAGTTCTCCCTTCCTTTAATACAATTGCTGTTAAATCTTACAGGATCCTGAATGTGGCTCCATGGTATTTGAATGATTACTTTCTGGTGACTTGAAGTATTTTATTTTTGACCTGGGAGATTTGGAGTTTAATTTTAATATTCCTTAAGGTTTTCATTTTGAGATTCCTTTTAGGAAATGATCAGTAAATTCTATCTTTTTTTTTTATTTTATGTTTTTGTTCTAGGATATCTCTGGAGGTGGAAAACATTTTTCATCATGGATGCTTTGAAAAGAAAAAAATCAACTCACTCATCAAAAATGACAAGGATGGATGAAGATCAATGAAGATGAAATCAAACCAATTATAAGTTATTTTGCCCAGTTATATGCTAGTAAAATGGACAAGATAAGCAAAGTAAATGAATACATACCCATATATTCCCTCCAACCCCCTCACATCACACATACATAATTACATACTACCCAGATTAACAAAAGAAGAAATAGAACATTTATTTTAAAGGGAAAAAAAATGAAAAAAGCCATCAATGAGATCCCTAAGGAAAATCCTCAGGACCAAATGGATTTACAATTATGGATTTGGTGTAAATCTTTACACCACATATTTGAGAAATAATTAATCCCAATAGAATATAAACTACTTTTAAAAATTAGCTAAAGAAGAGTCTTACCAAATTTCTTTTATAACATAAATATAGTTTTGATTTCTAAACTAGGAGTGCAAAAATGAAAAAAGAATACTCTGATCAAAATGATTTTCTAAGACAATTCCAAAGGATTCATGATGAAAAATGCTTTCTACCTCCGGAGTAACAAACTCTAAAAAACTATTAAAGCATAACTTTGTAACAATCTTTTCACATTTTTGTTGTGTTTGTTGTCTTTGCAAAGAGTTAATTTGAAAATATGTTTTCAATGACTTCACAGAGTATAATTTATATTCAGATAGCTTATTTTCTCAAGATGACATTGTGGGTGGAAGGGAGGAAAGAAATTTGAAATGCAAAATAAATAATATTTTTGCATAGATTTGGGAATTATTTAATAAAATAAATAAAATAATTAAAAAACCAAACACATAAGAAATATTTCCTTCAGTAACCTTTTGTACCTTTTTCCCCTCTCCTTTGCCAATTTTGCTTTTAAGGGGTAATTTTCATCACTGAAATTTTGTACCATTTTTCATTTTGCTGATTATTTTTAAGGTGTTATTTTCTTTATTTTTGTGGCTCTTTTTACTCAGCTGTTAATTGTTCATTTTCAATTTTCTCCCTTTGCTCTCATTTTAAAGCAATTTTTTCTTCTATCACATTTAGGTCTTTAAGAAATTTTGTTGGGCTCATGTCCAATTGATTATTTCTTTCCTTTGAGGCTTTGCTTGTAGCTATTTAAATTCATCATCTTTTGAGTTTATTTCTTGATCTTCCCTGTCATCATATTAAGTTTTTATGGTCAGATGTTTTATTTCCTCTTTCCCACTTTATTTCTTTCTTTCCTTTCTTTTTTCTTCTTTAAAAAACAACAACAACAACAACAACAAAAAAACAAAAAAAAAACAACTCTGTTAATTTTGGGCTCTGCTCCCTGTATATCCAGAGTGTAAGGTCCCAAGAGTCAGACTTTTTTGCACTGATGTATTTAGATCTGGCTCTGGAGTTTTGGAAACTTTGGTACTTCAAAGGTGATGTGATCTAGTGAGAGGTGTCACCTCTGCTCTCCTGATTCTCAGTCTGGTTCTTAGCCTGAAAGAGCCTTGGAATTGTGATCAATCCTACTCCTCAGGGCCCCTGATCCCTTGTGTCCAAAAGCAATACTGCTTCTCATGGCCACTGCTTTTCTTGATTTAAAATGCTCTTCTTCATCCTTGAACAGTGACCTCAAAGTGGGTACAGTTGATTGAGTTACCAACCTGTCACATCCTGCATTCAGGCTAGCACAGGAGTTCCTGTAACATTTTTTCTGACTAGTTTATCAGCCCCCCTTACCCTCGCTGGTTTGAGAGCTCCTGAAGCTGCTTTTTGCTATCACCTAGACCTCTCCTCCTGATCTACGTAGTCTTGGTCTGGAAGAATGGCTTAGCTTTGACTCCTGTTGCTGCTGCCACTTCAGAATTTGACTTGAGCAGTTATTTTAGAGTTTTTGTAAAGGAATATTGGGAAAGCTTAGCTGAGCACTTGCTCTACTCCATCTTGGCTTGGTGCCCCCGTTTTGTTATTGTTAAATCTACTTAACATATAATATTATGTTATATGACAACAATAGCTAGAATTTATATAGTACTTTTAGTTTTGCAAAGTACTCTATATAGATTATCTCGTTTGATCCTCACCACAACCATGAACAATACATGCTATTATTATCCCATTTTACCAATGACTAACTGAACCAGATAGAGATTAAGTGACTTTACCAGGATCACACAGATTGTAAGTGTCTGGTGGTTTAATATCTAGTCATTCTGAAAACATACAAGTCTAGTCCTCTAACTACTATGTCTCCAAATGTCTGTTTTTATACGAGGCCTTGAAGGTAGGGGACTATGTATTGTCTACAATTTATATTTCCTCCAGTGCCTACTTCTGTGTGTGCTGAATTTGCAGGTAAGTTTATATTTTTTACATTAAGTACTTAATTTAAGTTTGTATTTTTTAATGCATTTGTGCACTTGGTGCTTGGTAGTTTGGCCTATATCTACACATATAAACTGGTTTGAATAAAAAAGTCTAATTCAGTCCCAAAATGGATTATTTTCGGATTAATGTAATTCAAAGAAAGAACTGTATAACAATAGATAATAGTTGCTCCTTTTCAAAATAATAGGCTACTTCAATTCAACTGTGTGATTTCTCTGGGGGAACAACAACCTTATTTTGTGTATAGATATAACCTCAGTAGGGTAGCTGGTGAGTCAACTCAAATTGATTATTAACAGTTTTTGTCACCAAGGCAAGCAAAAGAAAATGCACCGTGGGCCAAGTAGCAAGGAAAGGCTTTTGGGTAAATCCTTTTTTAAAAAGAAACTCACTTGGGAAAGAAAAATCAGCATAAAAATCTAGAACTGTTAGCCTATGTACCTACTTTCCCATTTATTAAAAAAAATGATAATAATCATAGATTTGTCATTGAAGGTATCAATGAGAAACAGGCAAGCTATTGCAACTGATATTTCACAGTGGACTATATCTTTACTCCTAACTACTTAAATGTCAAATGTTGAGATATCTGATGATAGTATTTTTATTGTTGGTTGATTATGTAAAAAAAGATTCCATACAAGAAAACAGCATTTTAAAAGTTCCCTTCCATCAAGATGTCTCTCATCTGTACATCAAAATCATTCAAGATTCCTTGAAAGATATAAGAAATTATCCCAATCAATGAATCTCTTTATAAATATTGAAATTTTTTTTTGATGAGATCCATAACGGCCTAAGAAATTCAGCCTGATCATTCCATCGGAAGCACCAAGTAGACCAAGAGTGTTTCTGTATAGACTATGACATATGGTTGAATGAATATCTATACTTGAAATATATAGCAGGATAATAAGACACAGAATTTAAAAGATGGAATGAGCAGAACCAGTAGAACACTGTACAAATAACAGCAATATTGTATAATGAACAAATCTGAATGATACAGCTCTCAGTAATACATGATCCAATACAATTTTGAAAGACTTATGATGAAAAATGCTATTCACCTCCAGAGAAAGAACCGATAGAGTCCAAATAGAAATAAAAAAAAAATTACTTTATATGTGGTTTTTTTTTCTTTTGCAAGATGACTAATATGGAAATATGCTTTGCAGTACTATACATATATAAACGATATCTAATTGCTTGCCTTCTCAAATATAGGGAGGGAAAGAGGGAATTTGTAATTCAAAAATAAAAACAACAGTTAAACTTGTTTTTACATGTAATTTAGAAAAATAAAATTATAATTACAAAGGAGAAGAATAATGGGACCAGGGAAGTTCATGGCAGAAAGAGAAAATAGGCTGGCCATATGACAAAACCAAGAGAAAACTCTCCAGATCCCAGTGTTCCTCTGGTAACCTCATGATATTAGGAGGAAATGGGAAAGACTCTGAATACATTGGGAGACTCTTGTGGTAAGCTTGTGGGATGATTCATACAAAAGTTGGATGGGTAGGCATAGCAAGTCTGGGAGCTACGTTGTTGGAGCTCAATATTCAGACTGAGGAGCACACAGATTGATTTGAGCTTTTTGTTGGCTATTTGACAAGCTCCATTGCTTCTACCTGCTGAAATAGTACAAGTATTGCCAATCGCTTTTAAGTTTTGCTGCCCTGGAGAAAAATGCCAACAACCTTACCCTAGTTACAGCTAAATTTGTCGCTTGTGTCCTTAACACGTTTTCCCAAAGAATATGAACTCCTGTACTGTCCTTTAGCAACTTGTGATTTGAACATTTCCCTTCACACCCGACCCACAGTTCTATCCAATGAAGGCAGATTTATTCAGGCAAAAACTTTAAACAGATTTTCCTAGCCATAGACTTATTGTTTCGTCAAAGTTATTACGAATAAACATTCGACTCCCCACCATTGAATCAAAGTCTTAAAACAAAATAAATCGTGCAGTATTGACTTATAACTTGTGTAGATAAAATGCAGTTCCAGTTTCCAATGGCCATCCCCAGAAAGTGTCTCGACTCTCCCCATCCTAGCAATGATAGGATGGAAAAGGGGGCTATTAGTCACAAACATCTAGTCAGAAGAAATCACTGTCCAGAAAAGTGTGCTGAATTCAGCATCGTACCCCCCAGTGCCAAGCATTACAGCAGCGGACCTGGCAAGCCAGCCTGGTTCTAGCATGTGATGCACCATCAAACCAATTTTCAAAGGCTCTGGAAACAATTAAAAGTGAGCGAACGGCCCCCATCCTATCCTCTGGATGTTTTAAATTGCATTTTGGTCACCCATAACCACTCTCCCAAAATGATCCTTGAAATGCCAGGGCCAGGGGCAGAAAAGAAAGTTTTTTTGTGGTCCTGCCAAAGGAGAATTCTGTGCTTTGGGTCATTAGGAAGCCAACATGTTCAGGCTCAAAAATAATTGTTTGGTTTATAGTCACTGGAGGCTACAGCTTGACTCAGCCCTCAGCTGCGGAGCGTTGAGAGCGCACGTAATGCAGGAGAAAACAGCCTCCTGACGTCACTGGCAGAAGCATATGCTCTACCCTGGCCTTCCCCAACAAATCCAAGCCGCCTGTGCCAGCTTCTGAGAGACAAATACCATCACATTTGCGAGCCATAATTTGGGTTTCCATACAAACCTAAGAGATGTAAACAAACATGTTTTATATATTCTAGCACTGTGTCAACATACAACATACACTTCTCCTAACATGGTGGGATTCAAAAAACTAGATTTTGTTGGGAGCACATTTTCCAGTTAAAAGTAATTCACATACGTTACAAATAGGATCCCTTTCATCAACCCTTTTTAATAAGCGATGAAAGTATGGTATCTTATAGATAAATATACTGACTTTCAAAGACATAAGGAATTTTTTGCCAAGGATCATATGGCAACTTAGGTGGGAAAAGAGCCAGAATTCAAACCAAGGGTCACATGATCATGGATTTGGGGCAGCAAGGGATTTCTTTCAATTTATTTAAGAATAAAGTGAAGCTCAGAAAAATTCAATCGGTAAAAGAGCAAAACTAGCATTTAAATCATCTGACAACAAATCCAATTTTTCTCTTAAGGGAACCTAAAGAGACAACTGCTGGATCCAATGAGACTAGGGAACTATGTCTGCCTCACTCCCCATTCTATACCTAGTCCTATAGTTTAGATTGGCTGCTTTCCTGAACTTCATCATCTCCAGAAACTCATCATTCAGAGTGAAGAAATCAACTCTGAAATTCACTCTTCAGGACCCTCTGCCCCCGGGTCCCCTCCTTCCCTCAGGATGGAGAGGGTGAGGGGAAGTGTGAAAATCTGGGAGCTTGTCTCTCGTTATCCATCATGTCAGGAAAGAGTCCACAGAATTAACCTTGTTATTTACCTCCCCACTATTTTCCTGGACTTCATAATTTCCAGAAACTCATCATTCAGCAAGATGAAGTCAACTTTGAAACTCTCACCTCTTCACAGCATTTCCTAATCCAGGTCTAGGATTTCCTTATGCTTTATTGAAAAGAAATCACCCCCAAGATGGGGACGGAGCAGGCACACACGACTCTCTAAGCTCCTCTCATTATCCTCATAACCAACTATTTAATCCAGCCTCAAAAATAACTCTTCACTGCTTAAATTCATGAAGATAAGAAGCACTACAACTTACCAGCCGATCCGGAAGCTCGCCAGGAAAGGTTTGTCCTGAGGGGCCAGGAACAGACCAGCACAGGCAGCGAGAGGCTGGCGTCCTGAGCAGAACAGGGGCGGGGGTGATCTCTGTGGCTAGAGAAGTTATAGGGACCACTCTGCTATAAGCTAACTGCTCTGCCTTGATCACAAAGCAGTAAACTGGCAGAGAAGTTAAAGCCTAAAACAGAGGGTCCTCTAAAAAACGCCAGAACCTAACGAGATCTGGATGTAACTCCTCAAACCCGGAAGTGACTCAGGCAGACTTTACCACAATCCTTCGGCCACATCCGGCAGTCCGGGGCTTTTGCCGGGGCAGTTACTGATCTGCACGGCAGGGGGGCACAGCCTGGGCAGCCTCTGATCTGCAGAGTGGGGGGCTCGGCCTGGGGCAATAGAACCTCCCCTGCTGACTGCGCTTCCCGGGCAGACACTTCCGGTCCCTGCAAATCCATTCACGCTCAGCTGCTAATACCCCTAGCCCCAGGGCAGGGTTTGGCTTGGGAAGTGAAACTCTCACTGCTAAGTGTCTAGCCCCAGGGCAGTCGTTATCTCTCACAGCTGGGGTTCTTTGAAGGACACTTTCCCAGCCCGGCCCTGCAGGCCTGAGTTACTTTCGGGTGGGAACTCTTTCCCAGAGCACTCCAGTACCTCCCTGCTTCTTGTAGCCGGTGGACAGGACAGCTGCCAGTCCATACACCTTTCACTGCTCTGCAGAGGAAGCTGGTAACCTCCTGGCTCTGAAGGCTTTAACAAAATGAGTAAAAAAATCAAAAGAACGATTGACAGTTTCTACACAAAATTACAAAACACTTTCCACACAAATTAAGTCTGATCTAACCAACTGGAAAAATATTAAATGCTCTTGGATTGGGCGAGCAAATATAATAAAGATGACAATACTACCTAAATTATTCTATTTATTTAGTGCTATACCAATCAGACTCCCAAAAAAACTAGATAATGATCTCCTGGTTCTGCTCATTTCACTCAGCATCAGTTCATGTCAGTCTCTCCAAGCCTCTCTGTATTCATCCTGCTGGCCATTCCTTACAGAATAATAATATTCCATAACGTTCATATACCACAATTTACTCAGCCATTCTCCAATGGATGGGCATCCATTCATTTTCCAGCTTCTAGCTGGAAAGTAGATAAACTAGTTTGATAACTAGATAACTAGTTGATAAACTAGAAAAAATAACAACAAAGTTCATATGGAAAAACAAAAGATCAAGAGTTTCAAGGGAATTAATGAAAAAAAATCCAATGAAGGTGGCCTAGCTGTACCAGATCTAAAATTATATTATAAAGCAGCAGTTACTAAAACCATCTGGTATTGGCTAAGAAATAGACTAGTTGATCAATGGAATAGGTTAGGTTCAAAGGACAAAACAGCCAATAACTTTAATAATCTAGTGTTTGACAAACCCAAAGACACCAGTTTCTGGGATAAGAATACATTATTTGACAAAAATTGCTGGGAAAATTGGAAATCAGTATGGCAGAAACTAGGCATTGACCCACACTTAACACCATACACCAAGATAAGGTCAAAATGGGTTCATGACCTAGGCATAAAGAATGAAATGATAAATAAATTGGAAGAGCATAGGATAGTTTACCTCTCAGACCTGTGGAAGAGGGAGGAATTTATGATCAAAGAAGAACTAGAGATTACTATTGACCACAACATAGAAAATTTTGATTATATCAAATTGAAAAGTTTTTGTACAAACAAAACAAATGCAGACAAGATTAGAAGGGAAACAATAAACTGGGAAAACATTTTTACAATCAAAGGTTCTGATAAAGGCCTCATTTCCAAAATATATAGAGAATTGACTCTAATCTATAAGAAATCAAACCATTCTCCAATGGATAAATGGTCAAAGGATATGAACAGACAATTCTCAGACGAAGAAATTGAAACTATTTATAGACATATGAAAATATGCTCCAAATTATTACTAATCAGAGAAATGCAAATTAAGACAACTCTGAGATACCACTACACATCTGTCAGATTGGCTAGAATGACAGGGAAAGATAATGGGGAATGTTGGAGGGCATGTGGGAAACCAGGGACATTGATACATTGTTGGTGGAATTGTGAACACATCCAGCCATTCTGGAGAGCGATTTGGAACTATGCTCAAAAAGTGATCAAACTGTGCATCCCCTTTGATCCAGCAGTGTTTCTACTGGGCTTATACCCCAAAGAGATACTAAAGAAGGGAAAGGGACCTGTATGTGCCAAAATGTTTGTGGCAGCCCTGTTTGTAGTGGCCAGAAGCTGGAAAATGAATGGATGCCCATCAATTGGAGAATGGCTGGGTAAATTGTGGTATATGAATGTTATGGAATATTATTGTTCTGTAAGAAATGACCAGCAGGATGAATACAGAGAGGACTGGAGAGACCTACATGAACTGATGCTGAGTGAAATGAGCAGAACCAGGAGATCATTATATACCTCAACAATGATACTGTTTGAGGATGTATTCTGATGGAAGTGGATCTCTTCAATAAAGAGAGCCTTAATTGATCAAAGATGGACAGAAGCAGCTACACCCAGAGAAAAAACACTGGGAAATGAATATAAACTGCTTGCATTTTGGTTTTTCTTCCCAGGTTATTTCTACCTTCTGAATCCAATTCTCCCTGTGTAACAAGAAAACTGTTCTGTTCTGCACACGTATATTGTATCTAGGATATACTGCAACCCATTCAACATGTAAAGGACTGCTTGCCATCTGGGGGAAGGGGTGAAGGGAGGGAGGGGAAAAATTGGTACAGAAGTGAGTGCAAGGGATAATGCTGTAAAAAATTACCCTGGCATGTGTTCTATCAATAAAAAGTTACTGAAAAATAAACAAACAAATAAATAAATAAATAAATAAATAAATAACATTATAATAAAAAAAAAAAAGAAAAAAAGAAAAGAAATCACCCCTCCTAACTCCTTTTCACCTTTTTTTTGTGCTTTGTCTCCTCCATTTCATTGTGAGCTCATTGAGGGTAGGAACAGTTTTAGGTTTTCAGTGTATCCCAAGTGTTTAGCAAAGTGTCTACTGTTACATAATGGCACCTGAGAGATAAAGAACAAGTGTTCCGAAGCTTGTCTGAAATGACCGTCACTTCTTCCTTTTGCTACCAGAATAGTTGAGGGGAGGACAAAGGGCCCACTTAACATTTGCTAGATGATTTAATATGCCGAGTCCTTTCGGCTCTGAGAAGTAGGCTCCAGTGCTCGTGTAGGTGGATGATGCCAGGAAGTGTAACCCCAGACTTCTGGGGTTTTCCTTGTTACATTTCCATTATATAATGCTCTACCTCTTCTGATTCTGAATTCAATAGTTTCCCCCGACACTACCTTTCCTGTTTTACATCCTAGTCCTGAGAGACAGGGATGTTGTAAAACATTACAAAACTATGGGGTTCAGGACTTTTCTGCATCTATTAAGTTGCTTTCACAGTGTCACTCAGGCAAACCATCGATTCTGTTAATACTTAATTTCGTATAATTTAAAATATTCATATAAGGCAACATTCTGATGGAGGGTTGACAGAAGACCTATTCAAATTAGGTATATAACAGTTAATAATTTCACTTATTATGATATAACATTTTAAAAAGTTAAATAATTATACAAGTTTCATATGTAAGGATATAGTGAGTAGCTAAATATGATCATGTAGCACTTTCATAGCTTTTTTTGAGCTTCTATGGTCATCTTGCTCTTCTTCATACATGATATTTCATCTTTCCTCTCCATGTGTCATCTATGGCTTCCTTGAAAATTCCCCCAAAATTCCAATTTAGTTTCTTGTTCTGACTTGTACTATATAAAAATCATGATGGAGAAAATCACAATATAGAAGCAATAAGTGTAATTTTTGGCTGATTTCTGTTGTGTTCAACTCCTGGTGACCCCATTTGGGGTTTTCTTTGCAAAGACCCTGGAGTGATTTGCCTTTTCCTTCTTCAGCTTATTTACATCTGAGGAAACTGAGTCAAAGAGAGTTTTTTAGCCTACCCAAGGTCACATAACTAATAAGTGACTGAGGCCAAATTTTATGTCAACTCTTTCTAACTTCAGGCTGGGTATTCCGTCTATTTTTTTTTAACCACCTAAATAATTCTATGACTTAAAAAATATATTCTCTCACTTCCTGAAAACAGCAACTTAAAGAAGACCAGCTTTGGATCTGGCCGCCTTGCCTTTGAGCCCTGGCTATGCCATTTCCTAGTTATGTAACTGTTCAAATCCGTTAACCTCTTTGATCAGTAGTTTCTTCATCTATAAAATAGGAAGGTTAATACCTGAAGAGTCTACTTAACATGCAACTTTGTGAAGATAAATGAAGCATTTCATTAGTTTTTGTAACTTTAAAGTGCCATATAAATGTGAGTTTTTGAAGAAAATAATTTTTTTCTTAAAATACCATATTAAGTAATTGTTCACATGTTGCCTTCCAGTGTTCCTGTGTCGTGGCATATAGATATGTGTTAATGGAAGCTTGCCTGCGAGTGCAAAGGATAATGTTGTAAAAAATTACCCTGGCATGGATTCTGTCAATACAAAGTTATTATTAAATAAAATAAAATTTAAAAAAAAAATGGAAGCTTGCCTAAAGGAATCATAATATGGAATAAAGATTGGACCTCTATTTCCATTGTTATAACCAAGAAATAGAAACTCGTTCCTTCAATGTGTCAGCACCTTGTTATGGAGAGTTGTCTAGAGCACCAAGAACGTAAGGATCACAAAGTCAATCAAATAGTCTTTGTGAGTCCGAATTTGAATTATGCTCTTTTTGATTCCTAAACTAGCTCTCTACCTATTTCTTCATAACTGCTTCTTCTCATGTAATACACTAGATGCTGTGATCTAGATATTATAATTTTTGTTGTCTTCAAAGAACATGTATTTACTTTAAGATTCTGATGTTCATTTGTATTCCTTTTTTCCAAATGACCTACTAGAGTACAAGGCTTACAGAATGTGCTTAATTAGTGCTTACTGAATGAGAAAATGAATGTGAACATTCAGAACAGAAAGATTTTTTTTTTTTAAGATTTTCATTGTCAAAGCTTTGTGCTTTGAATGGCCCAGATGTCTTTAATCAAATTCATGATTAGCTACTTTGTTGAGACAATCTGTTTGGGAAAAGATCACAGGTTTATCTGTGACTACACAAGGAGAATGATAGGACAAAAAATAAAAATTTATATTTTGAAAGCTGAAGTGATGGAATTTTGAAACTGTAGTGGTTTTGTTGGAATGTCACAAAATCCATAATTTTCCTCTCTAAATTTCTTCAGCTGAATTTATAGTTGAACAATAGCTTACCATAAGTATGCAACAGACTGTTTGCAGCTCATTGTTTAGTTCAATTCAACAAATATTTATTACAAAATCAAAGAATCCCTGAATTGGCTAGATCCTCAGAACTAGCTAACCCCACCCATAGCTGTGTAGATAATTCCCTCTAGAGCATTTCTGACTAATACTAGCCTGTCTTTTGCTTATTTAAAGTCCTCTGGGGGGGGAGACTCAACTACCTTCCTAGGCAACAATTCCACTCTTAAACAGCCCTCAGTGTTTGGAAGATCTTCCTTACTTAAAACTTTAAATTTGTCACTTTGCTTCTTCAACTCTCATTCTCAGTCTTGCCCTCTGGAATTAAGTTGGATTCAGCTAATCTCTCATAAACATGACAGACAAAAAAGTAGCCATTATGTCTCTAAGACTTTTGTCTTCCAGGCTAAACATCCCCATTTCCTTCAACTGATCATCTTATAATGTGCACATATCTTTGTCGATCTCTAACATCCTGAAGCTAGCTTATCAATGTCCTTCCTAGTTACACAGAACTGAATATAATGTTGCAGAAATGATTTGAACAGGACAGAATACAGTGGCTATAGTTTCCTCCCTAGTCCTAGTTAATATTATTTCCCTAACACAGTGTAAATAATCATAATGTTTTGGCTGTCCCATCTACTAAAATCTCATATTTTCCTTGAGAAGTTAATTATAACTTCATTATTTTTCCTTGTGAAGTTATTTTTTGACTCCAAGTGCATCTTTACATTTATGCATATTAGAGTTAATTCCATTATTTTCAGCACAACTTTTTAGAATGTTAGCTAGACTTGTCCAAAGAGAAATAAAGATGGTTTCTGTTAATCTTTTCTAAGTGAAGCCATGGAATCTCTTTGTGATTGTTCTTCATTTTCTATGTGTTTATCAATTATCCATTTTATAATATCTTCTATTAGGCTCTAGAATATTTGAACAGATGCAGGGTAATGTATGAACAAATAATAGAAATCTTTATATAATTACTTGAAACTACTTCAAAACCATCTATAATTCCAGAGAACCAATGATGAAGTATCCTATCTAATTTCTGACAGAAAGCTGAATGGCTCAAAAAGCATACTGAACCATATTTTAACAATGGGCTCTACAGAAAATCGTTTTGCATATTTGTTTTGAAAGTTTAGTTTATCTATTGTTTTCTTTCTTTCCAATAATAGCTGCTGTGGGTAAATGGGAGAGAAAATAAATGCTCTTTAATGGAAAGAAAATAATATCTTTTCTTTTCTTCCTACATTCTTTTTTTAAACCTCATCAGCTCCCTAAGGTTTAATTATCAGCTATGCAGATGACTCACAGAACTCTATAGCTAGCCCAAGTATTTCCTATGGGTTTTAGTGCCAAATTACCGATTGCTTTTTGGACATTGAAAATGTGTTGTTGCAGAAACATCTTCAATTCAATGTTTTCACAATAAATTTGTTACCCCTTCTTACCTAGCAAATTGTCCTCTCTTCTAAGTTTTTAATGAATGCTTTTTTGATTTCTCTCTTTGTCACAAGGACTATGCCATCCTTCTAGTCTTGGATTCAGAAAAGTTGTTATCCTTGGCTCCCCATTCTTCCTCATCTCACATAATCAGTTATTTGTCAAAGTTTGTCATGTATCTATCTTCAAAATATCTCATATCCATTCCTTTTGATTTGCAATACACCTGCCACCTTTATTTAGACCATCATTTCATCTCTGGATTATTGCCAGTGCTCTCCACTCTCTGATCTATCCCTCACACTACTGTCAAAGTGATTTCATTCAGGGCAGATATGATCATATCTTTCTCTTATCCATCAATTTCAATTGCTCCTTATTATCTCTTCGATGAAATCTAAACTCCTCAGTTTAGCTTTTACAACTCTTTATAATCAGGGAATCAAACTATGTTTCCAGCATCTTTGAGTATTAATTCTCCTCCCATACTCTTTGATCCAATTCAGCTGACCTTTTGGAAAACTATGGAATTTTATGAAGGGTTCTTTATCCATAATTTTAACTTAAAAGTTAGAGAAAGTACCTTATTTTATTTCTTCTTATTTTAAGCTTGGCCATTTAATTTTACAGAATATTACTTCATTTTTTCTCTACCTTTACCATTGAAATCCTTATAATATATATGTATATATTTCTTACTTCAATTTGCTAATTTCACATTGCATGATTATTAGGTTTCTCAATCTGTCTCGATTCTTATAACATATATTTATATATGCCACATTTTAATATACAATATATGCTAATATGTTGTATGATAAAATTTTATTTTATTCAACTATCACAATTTATTTAGCCATTCTCAATCACTGAACAATTATTTTGCTTCCAATTCTTTGCTACTATCAAAAGTGACTCTATTACTATTTAAGTAAATATGAAATCTTTCTTTTTCTTATTGACTTTCTTGGGATATTTGCCTGGGAGTGGAATCTCTCAGTGAATAGGGTATGGGCATTTTCATTTTTCTTTTGGCATGCAGCCAAATTGTTTTCTAGAAGAGTTGAGGCAATTTAAAATTTCACCAACTATTTATCAGCATGCTTGGATTTTCATAAATGCTTGACTTTCAGCATTGTCTCTTTGACTCTATTGTAATCATTACCAGTTTTCTGAGTATGAAGGCAAAATTTCAGAATTGTTTCATTCTAGATTCTTTAATTAATGATCTGTTGCCATCTTTTATATGGTCAGTCAGTTTTTCATTGTAAATATTTTTCAGTTCTTTTAAAAATTAGTTGCTTATATTCATGGTCATTTATAGTCAAGAAATGGTGCTTGAAGGCATTTTTTTAAGGTTGCAAATTTTTAAAAATTATTTTTATTTTTTTATTGTAGCTTTTTATTTACAAGTTATATGTGCATGGGTAATTTTACATCATTGACAATTGCCAAACCTTTTGTTCCAATATTTCCTCTCCTTTCCCCCATTCCCTCCCCCCAATGGTAGGTTGACCAATACATGTTAAATATGTTAAAATATAAATTAAATGCAATATAAGTATACATATCCTAACAGTTATTTTGCTGTACAGAAAGAATCGGACTTTGAAATAGTGTACTATTAACCTGTGAAGGAAATCAAAAATGCAGGCGGACAAAAATAGAGGGATTGGGAAATGTAATGGTTCGTAGTCATCTCCCAGACTTCTATCGCTGGGTATAGCTGGTTCAATTCATTACTGCTCTATTGGAACTGATTTAGTTCATCTCTTTGTTGAAGATGACCACGTCCATCAGAATCGATCATCATATAGTATTGTTGTTGAAGTATATGATGATTTCCTGGTCCTGCTCATTTCATTCAGCATCAGTTCCTGTCAGTCTCTCCAGGCCTTTCTGAAACCATCTTGCTGGTCATTTCTTACCGAACAATAATATTCCATAATATACATATACCACAATTTATTCAGCCATTCTCCAATTGATGGGTATCCACTCAGTTTGAAGGCATGTGTTTAATGATTGTCTATGTATATTTTCAATTAAATCTTTTAAGAAATATTTAATAAAAACTTTTTTGCCTGTTGATCACTTCCCTTTTTATCCAAATTCCATAACCTTTGTTTATGCAAAAGCTTTACAAGTTTACATAATCAAAATTATTTATTTTGTGTTTCATTGGCACTTCTATTCCTTGCTTAAGCATTCACTCCTAGACATAATTATGAAGCAACCCAATTTTCATTGCTCTTTTTTTTTTTTAATGACATGATCTTTAATTGTGGTATAAAGTGTGAGATATTTGTTTAAACATAATTTCTATTAGATTATTTCAGTTTTACAAACAATTCTTGTGATAAAGCTTATCATTTTCAAAATAATTTCTTTGGGGTTTGTTAAACAATAGGTATTAGTTCCAATTATTTTGATGCTTGCTTATCTAGTCTGTTCTATTTATATGCTTTTTACTATTTAGTTCAATATAATTTTATAATCCCTACTTTAAAATACAGTTTGAATACTAGCATTGATATTCTCTTTTCCTGCAATCTTTCACCCATTAATAGTATATATCCTATTTTTTTCCTAAATGAATTTTGTCATTTTCCTCAGCTTCATAATGCATCCCTTTGCTAGTTTGGTATGGCACTAAATCTGTGAATTAATTTCAGTTGTGATATAAATTCATTAATTTTTAGTAACCAGTTAGCAACTCTGATTCTCCTCAGTTCTTTAAGTTATTTATTTTTATTTCTGTATAGAATATTTTGTAACCAGATGTAAACAGATATTTCGTATGCTTTGTTACATTGGCTCTGATATATTTTATGTATTTTGTTGTCATTTGAACTAAAAAAAAAAGAAACTAATTGAGATAATAGCTTCAATATAGTTTTAGAATAGAAAATTTAAGAGTCTACATATATGTGATATTTTTAAAATCTATAACTTTACTAAAGCTCTTTTCTCAAATAGTTTTTTTTTTTGCAAATTCCCTATATTTTCTAGATAAATCATCATGTATATCATCGATAAATAGAGATAAGTTTGATTCTTTTTGTATGTATTTATGCCTCTTCTTGCTATTGCTATCATTTCAAGGATTCAAAAAGTAAATAGAGGGAAAATGTTTTTTTTTTTTTACCTGCATTGATGGGAAAGTTTCTACCATTTCCTCAATGTCTATCATATTAGTTTTTCATCATTAAAAGAGGTCTTTTTGCCTATATTTTAGAGCTTTTATTCCCTTGGCATAAATTAGTACACTGCTTTATCAAAAGCTTACTGTATCTAGTGAGATTCTTTTTGGATGTATTTTTTGTGTAGAGAATTGAGCATTGTTTTTAGAGTGATAAAAACCTGATCTTGAATTGTGCCTGAGATATTTCTTAGTCATGCACCCTCAAGGCAAGCTATTTGACCTCTCTACATTACTATTTCTACTTCTATGAACAAGGAACAATGAAATACCTGCTTCATGTAGTTATTGCGAAAATCAAATGACATATAAAATTGCTTTACAAATTGGAAATATTGCTCACAATTATTATCATGTCAATTGGGAATGCTTTTTAAACTAATTATCAAATATATTAAGACTTTTCTGAATATTAAAATTTTCATACATTCCCTATAAAATCCATCATAGTTACTTTTTTTTTTTTTGAAAAAATTGCCATTTTTTGTGCAGAATTTAATTTTGGGATCACCATTTATGCTTTTGCTTATAAAAGAGATTCTCAACTTTGTTGTAATTTTGACTCTTTTGCTAGTTTGATAAAGCCTATAAATCCCTTCTCAGAGTAACATTTTTAAATGCATAAAAATAATAGCCACAAAATTACTAAGGAAACCAAATGTAAATGAAAAATAAACATGATTTTTCCCATATCCTCCACTTTATCAAGAACTTCTGGGAGATGCTGGCATTAGAATAAGAATTTCTACTCTATAGACTTCTTTTGTTAATTTAAACTTTTTTAGTTACATATTTTCTTTATGTATTTTTGAGAAGAAGCATTGTAATGCAGACAAGATTAGAAGGGAAACAATAAACTGGGAAAACATTTTTACAGTCAAAGGTTCTGATAAAGGCCTCATTTCCAAAATATAGAGAGAATTGATTCTAATTTATAAGAAATCAAGCCATTCTCCAATTGATAAATGGTCAAAGAATATGAACAGACAACTCTTAGATGAAGAAATTAAAACTATTTATAGACATATGAAAATATGCTCCAAATCATCATTAATCAGGAAAATGCAAATTAAGACAACTCTGAGATACCACTACACACCTGTCAGATTGGCTAGAATGACAGGGAAAGATAATGTGGAATGTTGGAGGGGATGCGAGAAAACAGGGACACTGATACATTGTTGGTGGAGTTGTGAACGAATCCAGCCATTCTAGAGAGCAATTTGGAACTATGCTCAAAAAGTGATCAAACTGTGCATACCCTTTGATCCAGCAGTGATTCTACTGGGCTTATACCCCAAAGAGATACTAAAGAAGGGAAGGGACCTGTATGTGCCAAAATGTTTGTGGCAGCCCTGTTTGTAGTGGCTAGAAACTGGGAACTGAATGGATGCCCATCAATTGGAGAATGGCTGGGTAAATTGTGGTATATGAACGTTATGGAATATTATTGTTCTGTAAGGAATGACCAGCAGGAGGAATACAGAGAGGACTGGCGAGACTTACATGAACTGATGCTAAGTGAAATGAGCAGAACCAGGAGATCATTATATACCTCAACAATGATACTGTTTGAGGATGAATTCTGATGGAAGTGGATCTCTTCAATAAAGAGAGCTAATTCACTTTCAATTGATCAAGGATGGACAGAAGCAGCTACACCCAAAGAAAGAACACTGGGAAATGAATATAAACTGCTTGCATTTTTGTTTTTCTTCCCAGGTTATTTCTACCTTCTGAATTCAATTCTCCCTGTGCAACAAGAGAACTGTTCGGTTCTGCACACATATATTGTATCTAGGATATACTGTGATATATTTAACATGTAAAGGGCTGCTTGCCATCTGGGGGAGGGGGTAGAGGGAAGGAGGGAACAAATCGGAACAGACGTGAATGCAAAGGATAATGCGTAAAAAATTACCCTGGCATGGGTTCTGTCAATAAAAAGTTATTAAAAAAACAAGAGAGAAGAATCATTGTATTATAAGTCATATTTGTTGGCAGAATTCTCCTACAAAATTATCTGGGCATGATTTCTTTTTCCTTTTATTAATACCTTTATGCCAAGTTGACTTTTTATTCTTTAGTTAAGATTATTTAGGATCTATTTTATTATTTCTGTTCTGTATTTCTAATCATTTGTTATTTTATGACTAGCTTCTTGTTTAAAAAAGAAAATTAGAGGAAGAACTCTCACACATTGCATATTTATTGAACTTTTATAAATGGGCCTGGACAGTGTCATAAAATGGAAAGAGTAAGGGATTTTGAGTTAGAAACCCTTGGCTCGAGGCTTGGAGACACTACATGAACAGATGCTAAATGAAATGAGCAGAACCAGGAGATCAATAAGACTATACAATGATCAATTCTGATGCATGTGGCTCTCTTCAACAATGAAATGATTCAAATCAGTTCCATTTGTGTCATGAAGAAGAGAGCCATCTACACACAGAGAGAGAAACGTGGGAACAGAGTGTGAACCACAACATAGCATTCTTACTCTCTCTGTTGTTATTTGTTGTTATTTTTGTTTTATTTCTCAGTTTTTTCTTTTTCTCTCATCTTTATCTGATTTTTCTTGTGCAGCAAGATAACTGTATAAATATGTATACATATATTGAATTTAATATATATTTTACATGTATTGGACTACTTGCCAGCTAGGGGAGTGGGTGGGTGGGGGAAGGAGGAGAAATTTGGAACAAAAGGTTTTGCAAGTATTAATGTTGAAAAAATTACCCATGCATATGTTTTGTAAATAAAAAGTTTTAATTTTTAAAAAAAAATCCTTGGCTCAAATCCTAATTAAATAACTTAACTTTTCTTCCTCTACAAAATGAAGTGATTGCATTTCATGACCATCACATTTTCTTCTAACTGGAAATCTTTAAACCTGTGCAAAACATGAAATGTTTTAGAAAAAAAAAAGCATAAATGGGTTGTAAATTTAATACAGTTGGAAGAAATAGCTACATTGATGAGATAATCAAGTCATTGAAGCACTTAATATCCCACTAAGCAACAGAGTCAGGATTCAAAGGCAAATGTACTGATTTTCTGAAATTCTAATGATTTCAAATGTTTTCCCTTTCCTTGTTATCATTTTCTTGTTCTCTTTGCCTTGATCAGGATTATTCTAGTATTTTTTCTTCTCTCACCAGTTTTTCAAAACTTTATGATCATTAAAAGAAGGTTGAGGGGATTAGAAGTTACTCTTTGTAAAGTGTCCGAGAGGGAAAGAAAAGGCTGTGTCCATGCTAATACTCTTTAACAAGATATTCGATGCATGATTAAACATTTAAAGATAATTGGATATGTGGAAGGACATAGATGAATGAGTTCAAGATTAGCTTTCTCTTTTTTTTTTTTCTGTCCACACCCTTACCCACTTTCTCTTGTGTACGCAAGGATAGCTTTCTCACTGCCCAGCTCTGTTATTTGATCTTGCCTTTTTAATACATAGAGACTTACTGGAAATTTGTTGAGCATGATTCATCATATACAATATACTTTATTGTGATTCCTCAATGCCTCCATAACAGTGTTAGCGGTATCAAATGCCACCTCCATATTCAACAAAGTGTCAGTAAAACACGTGGGGATGACATCATTTTTCACATGCAGATGGTTCTAAATCTGTGTGTATGTGTTAGCATATCTCTGTATCTGTCCCTTTTACAGAGGAATCATGAAGTGATATAATTTTCCAGTGCCATCTTTTCAGGTATTATGGGAATCACATCTCTTGTGAAAATTAGAGTTCTTCTTATCCTGAATGTAATGCATGCTGTTCCTTTAAGAATATTTTATTTCTGTACAGGAGAAAATAAAACACTGAAATGCATGTCTACTCCATGTAAAATTTATTTGTATATATATATATATATATATTATGTATATGAATGAAATAGTGAGTAAAATATAAGGGTTTTAACACATTTTTTCCCTTTTCCCTCACTGTTGACAGCTTCTTTTCCAAGAAGGTAAAAGTAAACAATGATTGAACAATTGAGATAATATAGCTATTATTGTTATTATTATTATTAATGAAAAATATTATTAAGCATAAGTATGCACTCATTCTTTTTTCTTTTGGGCTCCTTTTATTTTAAACATGCTTATAAGTGTTTGTTGTCTCCCTATCCCATACCTATCGAACTGAACACTAATTACAAAAACCACTCCTACCAAACATTCATTGTTAATAAATGCCCACATGGGATACATCTAAAAACATATGTCTCCTTATTCTTTATTTAAAATCCATTAGCTCTTGGGAAATAGGGGAGTATCATGCTTCATCCAGAATTGAGGCTAATTTTTGCATTAATTGGAGTTCTGAAGTGTTTTAAAATAATTTTTCTTCATAGTTTTGTTACCTATTTTTTGTGATTCTGGTTTTAACTTTTTGTATTATCCATGGAATCCTTTCAAGTTCCCTCTACATTTTTCAATTTTGTCAATTCTTATGGCAGAGTAATGTTCTGTTACATTCATCTACCAAATTTTATTTAATTATCTTTCTAAAGATCAGGACTCTTTTAATTTCCAGATTTTATCTATTATTAAAAAAAACCCTACCTTATGCAAATATGAGTCATTTCCCTAACCTACCCAAATCAGGCCCATTGTCGTCTCTAATTCTTCCAGATTTAATTTTGTAATAATGGCTTTCATTTAGAAAGACCAATGTAATCCATACACTCCAGGCCATCATTAGTTGTTTTGACTTATGTCTTGCCATTGGACTTTGATGTCTCTGCAGGAGAGAAAGAGGTTGTTGATTTTGTACAGCTCTGACTTATTTAAATCTTATTCAGGCAGAAGTAAAGAAATCACACTTTGATATCATTCATCCTCTTTGAGAATGAAGGCTGAAAAAATAACAAAACAGAACAGAACAGAGATTCAGAATTTCTAATGGTATCCCTGGGTTAAAAGGTAAGAATAATGTTTGGGGTCATAATTCCAAACTGCTTTCCAGAATGATTAGAAAAATTCACAGTCGTGTATTTTTTCCCAAAATCCATCTAACATTTTCATTTTACATTTTTTTATCATTACCATACTTACGGTATGGGTAAAGTAGGATCTCAAAGTTACCTAAATAATGTCCAATACACTAATTTTAATGAGTTAGCTTTGAAAAATATAAATGTTGATAGTTTGGATTTCTTTCTTTGAAAACTGCCTATTTAAAAACTTTGCCGTCTTATCTACTGGAAAATGAATCTTAGCTTTGTACATTAAAATTGGTATCCTATATATTTTGGACACAAAACATTATCAGAAAACATGCTATAAAGACTTTATTCCTAGTTAAGAGTTTCCCTTCTAATTTTAACTGCATTGGTTTTGCTTGTATAAAATGTTCAAATTTTATGTAGCCAAAATTATTCATTTTGGTTTTTTTTTATGATTTTAAATATTAACAAACATGAAAATAAAGAAAAAACATTGTATTCGAAACCACAATTGTTATTACAATTATGACAAAATAATCCAAGTTGGTTGTGTTCCTTCCTGCAATTTTTTAAAATTGATGTTCCTTTTTTTTGTGTTCTTCCTTCTTTCCATTTCTCATCCCTCTCCTTTCCAAAAAATAATAGTTTCACTTTTCTGACACTCCTTCTGAATGCTCCTTCCTTAACAGCTCTGACTTACACAGAAACAATCATTTTCTCCTTCTTCTATCCCTTTAATCACTCTATTAATATTTATTAAGTACCTATTAATGATCATTGTGATAAGAACTCCCCCTCCTCTGTATCATATGATCACAATGACTTTCTTTTTTTTTTTTTTTTTTTTTTTAATTTTTTATTTAATAATTACATTATATTGACACTCATTTCTGTTCCGATTTTTTTCCCCTCCCTCCCTCCACCCCCTCCCCTAGATGGCAAGCAGTCCTTTATATGTTGGATATGTTGCAGTATATCCTAGATACAATATATGTTTGCAGAACCGAACAGTTCTCTTGTTGCGTAGGGAGAATTGGATTCAGAAGGTATAAATAATCCGGGAAGAAAAACAAAAATGCAGATAGTTCACATTCGTTTCCCAGTGTTCTTTCTTTGGGTGTAGCTGCTTTTGTCCGTCATTTATCAATTGAAACTCAGGTCTCTTTGTCAAAGAAATCCACTTCCATCAAAATATGTCCTCATACAATATCGTTGTCGAAGTGTATAATGATCTCCTGGTTCTGCTCATTTCACTTAGCATCAGTTCATGAAGGTCTCTCAAGCCTCTCTGTATTCATCCTGCTGGTCATTTCTTACAGAACAATAATATTCCATAACATTCATATACCACAATTTACCCAGCCATTCTCCAATTGATGGGCATCCATTCATTTTCCAGTTTCTAGCCACTACAAACAGGGCTGCTACAAACATTTTGGCACATACAGGTCCCTTTCCCTTCTTTAGTATTTCTTTGGGATATAAGCCCAATAGAAACACTGCTGGATCAAAGGATATGCACATTTTGATAATTTTTTGGGCATAATTCCAGATTGCTCTCCAGAATGGTTGGATTCGTTCACAACTCCACCAACTATGCATTAGTGTCCCAGTTTTCCCGCATCCCTCCAACATTCATCATTATTTTTTCCTGTCATCTTAGCCAATCTGACAGGTGTGTAGTGGTATCTCAGAGTTGTCTTAATTTGCATTTCTCTGATCAATAATGATTTGGAACACTCTTTCATATGAGTGGTAATAGTTTCAATCTCATCCTCTGAAAATTGTCTGTTCATATCCTTTGACCATTTATCAATTGGAGAATGGCTTGATTTCTTATAAATTTGAGTCAGTTCTCTATATATTTTGGAAATGAGGCCTTTATCAGAACCTTTAACTGTGAAAATGTTTTCCCAGTTTGTTGCTTCCCTTCTAATCTTGTTTGCATTAGTTTTATTTGTACAAAGGCTTTTTAATTTGATGTAATCGAAATTTTCTATTCTGTGATCAGTAATGGTCTCTAGTTCATCTTTGGTCACAAATTTCTTTCTCCTCCACAAGTCTGAGAGATAAACTATTCTATGTTCCTCTAATTTATTTATAGTCTCGTTCTTTATGCCTAGGTCATAGACCCATTTTGATCTTATCTTGGTATATGGTGTTAAGTGTGGGTCCATGCCTAATTTCTGCCATACTAATTTCCAATTATCCCAGCAGTTTTTATCAAATATTGAATTCTTTTCCCAGAAGTTAGGGGCTTTGGGTTTGTCAAACATTAGATTGCTATAATTGACTATTCTGTCTTGTGAGCCTAGCCTTTTCCACTGATCCACTAATCTATTTCTTAGCCAATACCAAATGGTTTTGGTGACTGCTGCTTTATAATATAATTTTAGATCAGGTACAGCTAGGCCACCTTCATTTGATTTTTTTTTCATTAGTTCCCTTGAGATTCTCGACTTTTTATTGTTCCATATGAATTTTGTTGTTATTTTTTCTAGATCAATAAAATATTTTCTTGGAAGTCTGATTGGTATAGCACTAAATAAATAGATTAGTTTAGGGAGTATTGTCATCTTTATTATGTTCGCTCGGCCAATCCAAGAGCACTTAATATTTTTCCAATTATTTAAGTCTGACTTTATTTGTGTGGAGACTTTTTTATAATTTTGCTCATATAATTCCTGACTTTCCTTTGGTAGATAGATTCCCAAATATTTTATGGTATCAACAGTTATTCTGAATGGAATTTCTCTTTGTATCTCTTGCTGTTGGGTTTTGTTGGTGATGTATAAAAATGCTGAGGATTTATGGGGATTTATTTTGTAGCCAGCTACTTTGCTAAAATTATGAATTATTTCCAATAGCTTTTTGGTAGAATCTCTGGGGTTCTCTAGGTATACCATCATATCATCTGCAAAGAGTGATAGTTTGGTTTCCTCATTGCCTACTCTAATTCCTTTTATATCTTTCTCGACTCTTATTGCCGAGGCTAGTGTTTCTAATACGATATTAAATAATAATGGTGATAGTGGGCAACCTTGCTTCACTCCAGATCTTACTGGGAAGGGTTCCAGTTTTTCCCCATTGCATATGATGCTTACTGATGGTTTTAAATATATGCTCCTGACTATTTTAAGGAAAAGTCCATTTATTCCTATGCTCTCAAGTGTTTTTATTAGGAATGGATGTTGGATTTTATCAAATGCTTTTTCTGCATCTATTGAGATGATCATGTGGTTTTTGTTTGTTTGGTTATTGATATAGTCAATTATGCTAATAGTTTTCCTAATATTGAACCAGCCCTGCATTCCTGGTATAAATCCTACTTGGTCATAGTGTATTATCCTGGTGACAATTTTCTGTAATCTTTTTGCTAATATTTTATTTAAGATTTTAGCATCAATATTCATTAGGGAGATTGGTCTATAATTTTCTTTCTCTGTTTTCAGCCTACCTGGTTTAGGTATCAGTACCATATCTGTGTCATAAAAGGAGTTTGGTAGGACTCCTTCAATCCCTATTTTTTCAAATAGTTTATATAACATTGGAGTTAATTGTTCTTTAAATGTTTGGTAGAATTCACATGTAAATCCATCTGGTCCTGGGGATTTTTTCTTAGGGAGTTGATTGATAGTTTGTTCTATTTCTTTTTCTGAGATGGGACTGTTTAGGATATTTACTTCTTCCTCTGTTAGTTTGGGCAAGCTGTATTTTTGGAGGTATTTTTCTATTTCATTTAAGTTGTCGAATTTATTGGCATAAAGTTGGGCAAAGTAACTCCTAATTATTGCTCTAATTTCCTCTTCGTTAGTGGTGAGTTCTCCCTTTTCATTTTTAAGACTAACAATTTGATTTTCCTCTTTCCTTTTTTTAATCAGATTTACTAAGGGTTTGTCTATTTTGTTGGTTTTTTCATAGAACCAACTCTTAGTTTTATTAATCAATTCAATAGTTTTTTTACTTTCAATTTTATTGATCTCACCTTTTACTTTTAGAATTTCAAGTTTAGTGTTTGACTGGGGGTTTTTAATTTGTTCCTTTTCTAGCATTTTTAATTGCAAACCCAATTCATTGACCTTCTCTTTCTCTATTTTATACAAATAGGCCTCTAGAGATATGAAATTTCCCCTTATTACCGCTTTGGCTGCATCCCATACATTTTGGTATGATGTCTCATTATTATCGTTTTCTTGGGTGAAGTTATTAATTATGTCTATGATTTGCTGTTTTACCCAATCATTCTTTAGTATGAGATTATTTAGTTTCCAATTATTTTTTGGTCTACTTCCCCCTGCTTTTTTGTTGAATGTAATTTTCATTGCATCGTGGTCTGAAAAGGATGCATTTACTATTTCTGCCTTACTACATTTGAGTTTGAGGTTTTTATGTCCTAATATATGGTCAATTTTTGTATAGGTTCCATGAACTGCTGAAAAGAAAGTGTATTCCTTTCTGTCTCCATTACATTTTCTCCAGAGATCTATCATATCTAGCTTTTCTAGTATTCTGTTTACCTCTTTGACTTCTTTCTTATTTATTTTCTGGTTTGATTTATCTAATTCTGAGAGTGCAAGGTTAAGATCTCCCACTATTATAGTTTTACTGTCTATTTCTTCTTGCAGCTCTCTTAGTTTCTCTTTTAAGAATTTAGATGCTACCCCACTTGGTGCATATATGTTTAATATAGATAGTGCTTCATTATCCATGCTACCCTTTAGCAAGATATAGTGTCCTTCCTTATCTCTTTTAATTAGGTCAATTTTTGCTTTAGCTTGATCTGAGATCAGGATGGCTACCCCTGCTTTTTTGACTTCACCTGAAGCATAGTAGATTTTGCTCCAACCTTTTACCTTTAACCTGCATGTATCTCCCCGCTTCAGGTGTGTTTCCTGTAAACAACATATTGTAGGATTCTGGCTTTTAATCCATTCTGCTAACCGCTTCCTCTTTATGGGGGAGTTTACCCCGTTCACATTTATGGTTAGAATGACCAATTCTGTATTACTTGCCATCTTGTTAACCCCGGTTTATGCTTTCCTCCCTTCTTTCCCTTTCCCCCCTTCCAAGTATTAAGCTTGTGAGCACCCCTTGCTTCTCACAGCCCTCCCTTTTTAGTGTCCCTCCCCCCGCCTTAGAGTTCCTCCCCCTATCTTACCCCTTTCCCTCCCAGTTCCCGTATTCCCTTCCGCTTAGCTTATTCCTTCCCTTTCCACTTTTCCCTTCTCACTTTTCAATGAGATGGGAGAAGTTTCACCATAGATTGAATATGTCTTAAGATTTTTCACTTAAAGCCAATTCTGAAGGCAGTAAGATACCCACTATATTCATCCCCCTCCATTCTTTCTCTCAGATATAATAGGTTTCCTATGCCTCTTCATGAGATGTACTACCCCCACTTTACCCTTTTTCTGGTACAATGTCCTTTCCACATCAATTTCTAGAACAAGGTATACATGTATTCTTTATGCATCTATATAGTCAAAATATAGTTCCCAAGATTAATCTTTACCTTTTTAGATTTCTCTTGAGTTCTATATTTGTAGATCAAACTTTTTGTTAAGTTCTGGTTTTTTCATCAGAAATAGATGAAATTCGCTTACTTCGTTGAATGTCCATCTTCTTCCCTGGAAAAAGATGCTCATTCTCGCTGGGTAAGTTATTTTTGGTTGCATACCAAGTTCCTTAGCCTTTCGGAATATCATATTCCAGGCCCTTCGATCTTTTAATGTGGATGCTGCCAGATCCTGGGTGATCCTTATTGTGGCTCCTTGATACTTGAATTGGGTTTTTCTAGCCGCTTGCAATATTTTTTCTTTCATCTGAGGGTTCTGGCATTTGGCCACTATATTCCTTGGTGTTTTGATTTTAGGATCCCTTTCAGTGGGTGATCGATGAATCCTTTCAATGTTTATTTTTTCCTCTGTTCCTATGACTTCTGGGCAGTTCTCTTTGATAATTTCCTGGAAGACAGTGTCCAGGCTCTTTTTTTCATCATGTTTTTCTGGGAGTCCAATGATTCTCAGATTGTCTCTCCTGGATCTGTTTTCCAGGTCTGTTGTCTTTCCCAGAAGGTATTTCACATTTTTCTCCATTGTTTGATTTTTTTGGATTTGCTTGACTGATTCTTCTTGTCTCCTCGAGTCATTCAATTCCACTTGTTCAATTCTGATTTTCAGTGAAGTATTCTCTTCACTCACTTTTTTAAAATCTTTCTCTAATTGTCCAATTGAGTTCTTTTGTTCTGTGGAATTTTTTTCCATTTCGCCAATTTTGTTTTCCAGTTCACTAATCCTATTTTTCAAGGATTTTACTTCTTTATCCACTCTCTCTTTAACTGACTTCTCCAGGCTCTTTTGCCAAGCCTCCCTCTCCTTTTCCCAAGCTTCTTTCTCCTTTTGCCAAGCCTCACTCTGCTTTCCCCATTTTTCTTCTAGCTCCCTTGTGAGAGCCTTTTTAATCACTTCTATGAGGTTCATCTGTGCTGAGGAACAGACGATCTCCTCCTTTGGGGAATCACCTGGGGACTGCCTGTTTTTAGTCTCCTCAGGATTTAGAGTCTGCTCTCTATCTGTGTAGAAGCTGTCTAGGGTTAAAGTCCTCTTCAGCTTCTTGCTCATTCTGTCTATTAATCAGAGACAAACTACCAAAGAAAAACAGAAAAAACTGGAGTCTTTCTTTGGGGGGGGGCTGGGTGTGTTATCGAGCTTCCTCTACAGACTGCAGGTGGCAGCAGTGAGGCACTAGCAGGACTGTGCTGCGCCTGCGCTCTGAGATCCCAAAGCGTGCTGAGTCACTGAGGGGGGGGAAGGGGGGGGCGGCCAGGTCCTGAGAGACTCCAGCTGTTTGCGGTTGTGTTCTTCAGCCCCGGTGTTTTGAGCTTCTCTGCTGGGCTGTTGACTTGCTGCAGGTTCCAAACCTGTAGCGAAGCTCTCCCCGCAGAGACAGCTGCGATCACTCCCCACCCCTCTCCAGTCTGCTCCCGTGCTCTCACTGCCGCTGCCCGCCGCCTGCGCCCGATCTAAAACCGTCCCAGCCCTCCAGTAAAGACAGACCTTTCTTGGCGGATCTCAAGGATGGCTTCTCTTGGTAACTATTTGTGGGTTTTTTTCAGTCAAGCATTGATTCAGAGGCTTGTAATGAAGTGGATAGTGAGAGAAAGCGCGGAGCTTATGCAACTGTGAGCCTCCTCTCCGCCATCTTAACCGGAAGTCCACAATGACTTTCTATTGCTACTCTCACCAATAGAAGTTAGGGTCCGGGTCAACCCACAAAACAAAATAAAACAAAAACAAAAACGAAGCAAAAACTGGGTCAGGCACAGTCTTAGAGTGGAGAATAGCAGACAGAAGTGAAATAACTGGTACCCTCAGGAAGCTAATATTCTACCCATATGCAAAGGAGATCCAAGGATGGGAGGAGGAGGGCAATAGAAACTGTTTTGATGGGAAAGTGCATCAGGAAAGGCTTCAGATAGAAAGTGACTCGAGCTGAGACCTAAAGTACATCAGGGCTTCTAGGATATGGGTTTGGGAGCACAGCCATTACTGGCAAAAGGAAAACCGATGTAAAAGAAGAAGAAATAGGAAATGAAATGCTGCTGATGAGGAAAAGTAAGAAGGTCAGAATGACTGGATGCTACATTTAATCCTATAGAAAGATAGGTTGAGTGCTGATTGTGAAATTCTTTAAATGTCCCACAGAAGAAGTCCTATATATGTGTGAGCCGGGAAAGGTTATTGAGAAGGGCAACGTAATGCTAAAATCTGCCTTTAAAATTTTATTTTGACCTTTATGTGGAGGGTGGATTGGGGAGGGGAAAGACTTAAGGTAGGGAGACAAATATGAATTTCTATTCACTTCTCAGTCTATTAAAATAGGCACCTACCTGCTCTCTTTGCCTCTATTCTGTGATATGATTTGCATATGGAGGCCTAATTATTCTTTCTAAAACATCATTTTAATCCTGTCACTCTCCTGTATTTTTTACTGTCTTTTCAAAGTCAAACCTATATTCTTTAGCCTGGAATTCCATATAATATCTATCATTGGATTCAAACTCTTTCTTTTTGCCTTTTCTTCTCCCTTTAGCTTTAGGGGCCATATAAACCTGCCATCCCCTTACATTTGAAAAACTTACTCTAATCCAAAATTCAGGGGTGTTTGCCACCCTCTTGTTCTTAATCAACTCATTCCTCTTTTGCCTCATATTAAAAAAACAGAAACAAAAGCAAAAACAAACACACAAAAAAACCCCTAAATTTTCAACTCCTTGAGAGCAAATATTGTATCTTATTTATTTTGCCTTCCTCACTGACATCATCTACCATATACTAGGTGCTCAATAATATTTCTCAAGGAGTGGACTTCAGAAAGGAGGATGAAGAAGGGAATTTTGTCCTTTGTTGTATAGCTTTGAATCCTGAAACATCTGTTGAATACAGACCATTCCCTTCTTTTCTAGTTTTTTTTTTTTTTTTTTAATTTCCTGGCATCTATTAGTCTTTTGTCAGGCAACACTTTAACTTTAGAGACCATTTATAAATCAACAGTTTCTCTTACTCAGGATGTGGTTGGTTTGCCACAGGGATTTCAGGAAGGATTCTCATGACCCTTTCCAAAAAGTAGTTGGTGTCCAACCATCTTGGTTTCTGACTTGAACTACTTTTGGTCACTGGGAGACTTTTCCAATTGTTTGAAGAAAACCGGAATTTCCCTCCATTGACCTAGAGCCTATCATTTAGGATGAAACATTATTGTACTGTGTATTATTATCCACTGTTTTGAAAGAGGCACTGAAATAAATTGCCTCCAATGGACTTTTCATATTATCTTATGGCTTTCATTGAAGTCATTGCTTCATACTAGGCATTTAGTAAATATGTGTTGATTGGATTGGATTAGACAGGGTTGGAAAGGACTGAATTTTTCCACTAAAGCAGCCTATCTTTAGGGAAATGTTTCCAAGGAGTGTGTGTGTGTGTGTGTGTGTGTGTGTGTGTGTGTGTGTGTCTGCCTATTTGTATCATCTTGAGCTATTTTCTGGAAAAAAAAAATTGTAGACTTTTAGAGTGAGCCTGAGAATAATTTTATGTATTATTTTAGAACCTTTTCAGCAAAACTACACAATCTTATCACTGAGTGGGCAGCATAGCCATTAAAGCCACTTGGTCTTATTCCAAATATTTCCTGGAGCTCATGAAACAACATCGTGTTGAATTCTGGGTTTTGAAAAATTCTCCCATCTTTAAATTAAAGATACATAACCTAGTCTTGCTGGGGAAATGGAGGGAAGGTGGGGGAAGTTTTATTGTCATTTCAGTTACCCCCTACAGATGCAATATATTACCAGATGTCAAGTATATTAGTAATTACAAGAGTGACTTTTCTAATCCTTTTCATTTTCTGCTTTTCCTGGGTTCTGTTACAGTTCCTTTCTCTTCCCTTTTGGAAGCTTCCATCCTGACATCCCACCTCAGGGCTCGAGGGGCTCGAGGGCGAGTTGTATTTTCTCCCCCCTGTGGCTCTCTGTGCCATTCCCACTTCCCAGAAGAGCACAGCGAATGATGTTTAGCAAGTCGGGCTTGGATATATAGCTACTTTCCCTCTCCCTGACATTCTCCACATCTCCAGCACTAAGAAATCCCAAAGCCAGGCTGCGCCACAATGGTTTTCCTTTCCGCTGGCTGCGGGCCTAAGAAACCCACACCCATTTCCTCTCCAAGCTCAATCATTTCATGTTCAAACTTCATATTGCTTTTGGAAATAGCAAATCTGAGATTGGGAAACGCTCAAGTTTCCAGGAGTTGCAAAGCAGCTTGGAGGGGGGGAAACATGGGTCCCTTCTCCTCCCTCTTTCCCCTCAAGTGCAAAAGGGAGGAACGTCCAACTCACACTGGGTTAACACCTTGGACTGCACTCTTCGTTTTGCTTTCATCATGGCTGCTGCTTTTATGTTCTATTTAAAGCTCACTTTTAAACAGAGTATAAAGAGAACCACCTCTCTATTGAGACAATTATTCCTAGCACGGTCTTTTGCAATACACGGTGGGTTAAAAGATGTGGAAAAATAACCTGTGTCTAGCGTAGCTGAGCTTGACATTTAAACCTATGATTGAGATGTCAGTTCCAATGTAGCCCAACTCAAATTGCAGTTTCTTGGTGAGCCAAACAACAAACTGACTGCACTTTTTAAAAGTTTGACTTGGTCTTTTTTATTCAGTGCACACTGCATAAGGCATTCTGCTTCCCAGGGACGACGGGAACAAATGGAGGCGAAGGAGAAATGAATCTCTGCAATTGAGGTCTCTGGAATTATGACTGTCACAGTTTCCACGTATTTATTCTTCACTTCCAGCATCACTTCTGTCTTAAATGGATTATGCTCCAACTCGCTCTTAACAAAGTGAAGAGCGGGACTGGATGTGGAAAAAAAAAAAAAAAAACCATTAGGAGTTAGATAAAAAGAAATGCACAGCTGAGAATCATCAGGACCTCGCCGTATTCAAATCCACAATGCTGTGCTACCTCCCAGGGTGGCTTCCCACATACATTTGACAAGGGGAATGATAAAATAAATACCCGTGATACTCCACATTAGAGAGTCTTTTGAACATATTTGTCTTCCCTTGGTCTTTTTCCCCCCCTCTAACAGACACAAGAGAAAGCAGAGATGATGGGGCCATCATCTGATTAACTTGATAGTACAGGCAGCCCAACTGCAGAACTAGGAGTAGATAATTTCCTTTTCCCTCCTTTTTTTTTTTTTTGCCTGAAACTTTCCACTGATCAAATCAACTAGGGACTGTTCCTGCTCACATTTCTTCTTCGACTGTGACACTACACATTCAAGGTTGAGCGTGGGATTGAAATGGGACTACAGAACAAGAAATCCTTTCTTTTCTTCCCTGGGAAAGATTGATAGGATTGTAAAAGATTAATAGGATTGGATCAGCATGGGATAGTGGAAAGAGAGAAAGCCTTGGAGGGAAGGGAGACGTAGATTCATGCCCTGCCTATGATACATATTAGGTATGTGACCCTGAGAACATCCCTTTACCTCTCACTGCCCTGGAAACTCTGCCAGAGGAGAATTTGCTCCTGAATTGTGATATAGATTGGTAAAGGAATATTGTGCCTTGAGAGTTGGGCTGCAGACATCTATGTTTATCATTATTGTTTTCATTTTGAGTGGCCAGGGTCAATTTGTTTCTTTGAACTTTTTGCATTTGATATAAGAATTTTCTTTTAATGTCTCTCTTTTTTTTGGGGGGGGAAGGGCCTGACTTGGGGGGAAGCAGCAGATGGAAGATTAAGTACATGCTTGCATAAATAAACAAATGAATAAATAAAAAATGAATGACAAACAAAATAAACAATAAAATAAACAAATAAAAAAGAATGAAAATAGTCAAAATATTAATATTCACTAACAGAGCCTTTTCAATGCACCTAAGCTTGGTAAAACACATTTCTAAAGACAAACTAGCTTCATGGAATAACCATAAGTGATTAATATACATTATATAAATGAATATATAACACAAATTAATACATGATAATTTAAAACACTCTATGGAATAAGAGATTATGATCTAATGTGCTTTAATTCAATGGTTTTTGTGATTCCTTTGTTTTGTTTTATTTTTTGCCCTACCTGTTTATGTATTTTTGACCATAACCTGTGACTTGATTGCAGCAACCCAGCTCCTGCTAATGAAATTCCCTCTTCCAAAAACAGGCAAGAAAGTGTTTTGCATAATAATGCCCTACAACTTATAATCTTAAAAAAAGTATTTTAGGAGATCTGGAAGGTTCAGCGATATGCTCAAGATCACAGAAATAATTATTTGTAAGAGTTGGGATTTGAATCCAAGTATTCCTGAATCCCGAAGGAAATCTCTATCCACTATGCCAGAACTTCTTTAGCTTTTTCCATTCGTGAACCCTTTTCACCTGAGAAATTTTCAGGTCTGGTATTTTCTTCATGAATGCTTGAAAATCCCCTCTTTCCCTGAATGACCCTCTTTTTCTCTGAAGGAATATACTCAGTTTTGCTGGACAGTTGATTCTTGATTGTCTCTGGTCCTTGAATAGAGAAACTAATAAATCTTGTGTCCTGACTGTGGCTATACTATACTTGAATTTTTTCTTTCTGGATGGTTACAATGTTTTCTCCTCGACCTAGGAATTCTGGAATTTGGCTGTAATATTCTTGGGAGTTTTCATATTTTGTGATCTTTATCAGGAGATGATCAGTTAATTGTTTAAATTTATATTTTACTCTCTTCTTCCAGCATATCAGGAGAGCTTTCCTTGATAATTTCTTAAAATATGACACCCTGGCTTTTTTATCATAACTTGGAAGTAGATCAATAATTTTTATATTACTTCTCCTGGTTCTATTTTCCAGGTCAGTTGTTTTTCCAATGAGATATTTCAGTTTTTTCTATTTTTATTTTTTTGCTGTATTGTATCTTAATTTCTCATAAAGTAATTAGTTTTTATTTGCTCAATTCTAATGTTTAAGGAATTATTTTCCTCTGTGAGATTTTATACCTCCTTTCCTATTTGACCAATTTTTTAAAGGCATTCTTCTCCTCATTAACTTTTTGTATTATTTTTTGCACCCCTCTCACTTTCCCCCTAGTTTTTCCTCTCTCTCTCTTACTTGAGTTCCAAAATCCCCTTTGCCTCTTCCATAGCCCAGAACAATCCTCATTTTCCTTTGAGGCTTTGTTGTAGGATGTAGGAGCTTTGACTTTATCTTCTTCTGAATGTGTGTTTTGATCTTCCTTGTCACCATAGTAACTTCATAGGGATCAGAAACTTTTTCTGATGTCTGCTCATTTTCCTAGCCCATTATTCAGTTTTTAGTTCTTTGTTAAAGTAGGACTCTGTTTCCAGGATGGAGTGTGCACTGTCCCAAGTTTCAGGGGTTTTGTGCAGGTGCTTTCAGAGACTTCTAGGAAACTGCTCTGCAGCAATCTTTTCTGCCCTGGAACTGGTAGGATTGTCCCCACTCCACCATAGCTGTAGGATCTAGTGAGTTAAAGTGACAGAATCCTGCTTAGCCAGGGTCAAGGCTGGGGTGCAGTGACCTGCCCTGGGATAGCGAGCAAGGCTGTCACTCCTGTTCCACCTTTTCTGCTGACCTTCCAAGTCCTCCTTGGTGTCTCTGGGCTGAGAGGTCTGGAAGCCACCAGTACTGCTACTGGTTCAGAAGTTCAGCTTTGCTGAAGTTGGGGTCCCCAGGGTTGGGGTCTGCCCTGGGATTTTGTGCTGGTTCCCACACCCACAGATCTTTTCTGCTGTTGTCTTCAGTGTCTCTGGGCTGAGAGCTCTAGAAACCCCCTGTACTGGTGTTGATTCAGAGGACTCTACGATACCTACTTTACTGATATGGGGCAGCGGCTACACTAGAGACAACTTCATGTAACCCAGGCTTATAGGTATATAAAATAGAAATACAAATCAAACATTTACTGATAATAAATCCTACTTTCCCAACTTTCACATTGTTACATGACTCCATAAGGTGTGACAATCCATCTTTTAAAAGTTTTCCACTGCAAAATGCTTTCTTTATACTATTTTACTTTCTTTAAAAGATCTTGAATTGTGTATAATTTGGATGCTTTAAGCAGAACCTTTGGTATCTGAGAGGTGACATGCTCTATTGAGTCTTCATGGCCATTTCCTGGCTCTTTTAGGATGATTCCCAACCCATATTTGCTGCTCCATCCAATCCAATTTTAATTGGCTTGAGTAAATGAATTTCTATTGCTTCCCTTGAGAGATTATTCTATTTGCACAGTGAATTGGCTGGCAAGAAATGTTTTCATTATCCAGAGAATATTTTTCTACTTTGAGTTTCATTCATAGGACCTAGCCATTTTCTTTGGACCACTGGTGCAGAATTCTTAGTCTTCCTTGTTATTTATGTATTTCAAATGGTGGCTTTCATATCTTTTTCCTCATGGAGTAATTGAATGAAGTAGATTTTTTAAGACATTTTCTTTCTTTGTAAATCAAGCCCTGTAGATATGTAATCTTCAGGTTGCTTTTCTTTGAATTTTCTTCAATTTAAAAACATGTTTCTGGCGATGTCATTCTGTTCTGCAATAAAAATGTTCAATTTTGATAACAGCAATCAAACTTGCCTTACTTCACAGGGGAAAGATAAAGTGGAGACCTCCTAATGCTGAATTCACTTGTAATACTATATTACATGAAAATATTCAGCTCTTTGTTTTAACTGTTTCCACGGTCTATGCAAGGTTTAATATATGCACTGAGTATCTAGCCCAAAGGAAGAACTTTAGATGTAAAATTGTTGTGATAAAAAAGAGACAAGTTTTAACCTTTCTTTGAATAATTTATAATTAAGACTATGTTCATAAGGGGCGTTATACCTAAACGCTTCATTAAAATTGACTGTAAAAATGTTTGTTTGACAAGCAGGAGATATATTTTTCACTTAGTATTTTGCACTGATCTAGATGCTTAGTGCTCAGCTAAAATATTTTAGAGTTGAAAAGGACCATAAGGTTCCCTAGACAAATTTTCTACTCAACTTAAAGATCCCCCAATCAATATTCCTATTAGATTATGCTTGAATGTTTTCAGTGATAGGGATAATTACCTTGCAAAGTATCTCATTCTATTGTTTGGCAGCCTTAATTACATAAAAAGCATTTAAAAATATTAAAGCCATTATCCCTCTTTTGACCTTCCCCTATTGCCTCTCCCAGTTCTGTCCTCTGGAGTGACACAAAATAAGTTGGACTTCTCTTTTTGAGTTCTGGATTCTCCCCCCTTGTCCCCATACCTCCTCTTTGAGAAGACTGTGTGAAGCTGTGCAAAAAAATTTCCAGTTTTTTTTTTTTTTTTGTTGTTGTTATCTTGGTTTCTCTTGGGAATGGGGTTTGGTTCATCAGTATCCTTTTTTATAGATGTGAGATGGTAACATGTCACTATATATTTATACTATTGAATATGAATAATATTCATGAATATTAGAGGGATGAATAATAGAGGGAATACAGTCTAACAGCAAGATTCAATAGCACCAATCGGAACTTTGCCCAAATGGCTGTCACATTGTGCACACCCTTTGATCCAGCAGTGTTCCTAGTGTAGTTCCTACTACAGTCCCAAAGAGATCTTAAAGGAGGCAAAGGGACTCCCATGTGCAAAAATGTTTGTGGCGGCCCTGTTTGTAGTGGCTACAAGCTGGAAAATGAATGGATGCCCATCAATGGGAGAATGGTTGAGTAAATTGTGGTATATGAATGTTATGGAATATTATTGTTCTTTAAGGAATGACCAGCAGGAAGATTTCAGAAAAACCTGAACTTATGCTAAGTGAAGTGACTAGAACCAAGAGAACATTATACACAGAAACAACAAGATCTAGTCTGGTGGATGTGCCTCTTTTCAACAATGAGCTGATGATTCAAGTCAATTCCAATAACAAGACAGTATTTTCATCTTTTTATTGTTATTTGCTTTTGTTTTTTTTTCTCATTTTTTCCTTTTTGATCTGATTTTTCTTGTACAACATGATGAATGGAGAAATATGTATATAAGAATTGTACAAGTGTATTAGATTCTAGGGAAAGAAGTAGAAGGAAGGCAGGGAGGAAATTTTAGAACACAAGGTTTTGCAAGGGTGAATGTTGAAAACTATCTTTGCATGCATTTTGAAAATAAAAATCCTTTAAAAAATATTCAATAATAACTCTCTGCTTTACTAAGGGGAAAAATTGATTTTCCACATGATTTCCCTGATGAATAATGCTAACAAGTCTTCAACAACTCTACTGATCATTCATAACATTTCCATGACTTGTCCAAACAATGATCTCCTCATGTAATTATCAGCAAAGGAGTGAATAGGTAATGACTCTGGGGACAGTTATTTGAGTTTGTTTAATGTGGTGGATAGTATAGAATTCTAGACTTGGAATTAAGATGACAGGTTCAAATCGTATCTTAAAGCACTTAGTGTGTGCCCTAGACAAGTTACTTCACCTCTTAGTTCATTTCCTCCTCTGTAAAATATTATAGTGATATTGATAGTCTTCGCTTCCAAGATTGATGTGATAATCAAATAAAATAACCTGTAACCAATTTCCAAATGTCAAATCACCATCAGAATGGTAATTTTAATCAACAGTAGTGCCTTGCAAATGTTAAGATACTTGATGAATGCTTTTGAGTGATAAGTATTATGATTTATGTGGCTACAAACACAGAATGATAGAATTTCAGAGTAGGAAGGGAACTTGGTGACCATGTATTCTAATCCACAACTAATAATGATAAAAATGCCTATTGTCTAATTGATCCTTTTGAAAAGGAATCCCATCTGACAAATAGAAATCTAGCTTTTGTTCACATTGCCATTGCTGGGGACCCTTAAATGATGAGGGTGTGTTTGTGGATTTCTTTCTAGCGCATCCTGTTCCCTTTTATAATGGAGGCATTTGTTCCACAAAATTTTTAATCTTTTAGCCTAAATTTCCCCCCTTGACACTTTCACCATCATTCATAGTTCTGTTGTCTGGAGCCAAAATCTATCCATGGCACTCCTTTTAGTAATTAAAGACAGTGAGGGGATCCTTCCAAAGTACTTTATATACATTACCTCATTTGATACTCAGAAAATACCTAGGAGGTAAATACAAGGATTGTATATCATATATACCATCGATTTCATATATATTATATACTATATATGTATATATTTACACTATCTAATTATTATATACATGTTTGATATATAATACATATGAAATATAAGTATGTAGTATATAGTATATAATTATCATTACATGTTCCATAGCATGTCATCAGTATATATCAGTTTACATAGGAGAAGACGAAGCTGATGGAAATGACAGTTTTTGCCTTGTCTCCATAACAAGTGATAAATCTGAGCTCCTGGGATTTCTTATTTAATATCATTTTATACTACTAGATCATGTTGTTTTTCACAAATCACCTGCGTGAAAGAGCATTGTAACCCCAAGTCCAGTCACTTAACTATTACATATTTGTTAAGTTGTCCTTTACTTCATTCTTCATCAAAATACAAAGGGCTTTGATGCATCAGAACCGAGCCCTTCCTTTTAAGGAGTCTGGAGTTTGAATGGGGGCATAAAACACGGTCACCAAAAAGATAACTAAAATCTTCGCCCGCCTGTCTCTGTCTGTGTCTCTGTCTCTCTTCCTCTGTCTGTGTGTGTGTGTGTGTGTATATATATATATATATATATATATATATATATATATATATATATATATATATATATATATGTCTTTGTCTCTGTGTCTCTCTGTTTCTATCTCTATCTCTCTGCCTCTCTGACTCCTTCTCTCTGCCTCTCATTCAATTTCTCTGTCTCTCTCTCTTTCCCTCTCTTCCCTCCTCAGTTTCTGTCTCTCTGTGTCTCTGTCTGTGTCTGTGTCTCTCTCTCTTTCTCTGACACATACAATGAGAACAGAATACCAAAAAGAAGAAAACTACCATCAAAATAAAAATATCAAAGAAAAGATAAAAACAAAAAATAGAGATTAAAGATGAGAAAAGAGAAAAGGACATTGGTTACACATGTCTTTTTGCTTCTGCCTTTTTACTGCTCTTATCATTGTTCCTGCTGGGGTTTTACCTTCCAGCACATGAAATCAACTTGTTTTTCAGAAATATGATTGTGAGTTGATGAATGAGGAAAATTGCTGATTTTTTGGTCCCTTCGGTGTCAAAGACATTCTCTTAGTGGTCGAGCTATCATTGCTAGGAGATTCTATTCTAGTTTGTCAGACACTCTTCTAGAAATTGCAAATTTGACCAATGAGATTAGTGGATTAAAAAAGCAATTCTAGCATGATACTTTGCAAATAATGAAAACTTACGTTTTTTTGTTGTTTGTTTCTTTACTTCAGTAAGTATGTGTTAAACATTTACGGAGTTGTAGACAGTGTCCTGGGTTCTGGGAATACAAACTAAAATAAAATTTGACTCCATTCAGGGAGTTTACATTCAACTCCAATTGATTTCTAATTGTATGGAAACAGATGCATTTGCTTCCTGCGGTAGATGTACCTTTGTGCATGTTTATTCAAATCAGAGTTCTCTAAAGTCCTGTTTTGAATGCATCTTGGTGAGGTTTCATGGGATGCTCCTGTGCATTAAATCTCCCTGTTAGCCAGCCCTACATTTACCTGTTCATTAGAGTTATCGTTCTTGGTAGTGGTGCTGTTTGTGATGGACTTGAAATCTCAGTGATTTATGGGAATCCTCAGGAAAGAAATGACTGGGAGGAAAGTCATCCTCCCGAATGCACCTGTTCTGTAATTTAGTCTCAGACTAACATGTACCTGGGGCACAGAAAAGTTAAATGTTTGGTTCATGGTCACACAGCCCATATGAGGAAGAGCGTTCTGACTCTGAGGCCAATTTCTATCCTTTTTGACTTAATGCTTTTTGCTGGTTCCATAGTACAGAGTTATTGAAATAGCTTTGAATTGGGGGAGCCATGGCTCTAATGAGCTGTGTGACCTTACGTAAGGTAATTAACTTCTCTGGATTCCACTTTACTCATTTGCAAAATGAACCAGATTATGTGTAATCAAATTTAAGGTCCCATCAGTCTACATCATTTTATGTTTCTGTAAGTCTGGATTTTCATGTCTTTGGCTTTCCTAAAACAAAGAATACATATTTTCCCACTTATTAGAAAAATACAAATTGCTACATCATCCTTCAGTTTCTATGAGGTTGGCCCTTCAAATACTAGGCTTGGAATATGTTCATATCCATTATAGATATTCAGTAAATATTCTTTGGTCATTACGGCATTGCTAACCCGAACAAGAATTATTTTAAGCAATTTTACATAAAAATCCAAATTCTGGTTAATAGTTATCACTCTCCTTCTTTGGTTCTCAGTTTTTCTTGAAAATAACTTTCATTTTAAGCTTTGTTCTGGAATTTGAGATCTTCCAAAGCTCTTGTGCTAGTTTTAGACTCAGGAAAATGAAGTTAGGCCACAGTCAACCAAAGGACATCTGCTTGCCACATTCTGAAAGCGTTCCCTTCCTCTGGCGACCTTCAGGGCCAGTAAGTTTCTGATAGATGGTGGCTGAGATGCAACAAGACTCTAATTAGGCACCTAGAGGAGGACTGTTGTTCTTTATTAGCAAATGGATTAGTATTATGTGGCACTGCAGAGATACCCAAATAGGTGCATTTCCTAGGAATAACCCAAGTAAATGTTTTGTAGTGAAACCCATTCCCCATTGGATGTTCCTAGTAGAAAGGTCCACTTGACTTCTATGGACCAATGACCCCAAAGAAATTAATAAATTACATTTAAATTAAATTTAAATTGCACACTAATTAATTGCATTTTGGTTGATTAATTAATTAATTGATATAAAAGCCAGTCAGCCAAGATCTGCCAAGGATGGATACTTGGACTTCGACCTCCAGAGATATACACCTAAGGTCAAGGACAATTCTATATAGAAGAGCCTTTTCTCGATGTCCCTCCATGTCCAAATGCATGTGTCTGAAGAAAGATAATCCATGGAGAAAGGAACCATCAGTCTATGTAACTTTGCACTTTACTATAACTAATATTGATTGGATCATAATTTATAATTGAAGGAAACTCGGAGGCCATTTAGTCCCCTACTGTCAATCTAGAAATGAGGAAATTGAGATCCAGGAGGGTGGAGATGTCTGGGTACCTAAAAGTGACAATTAGCAGAGATGGGATCAACTGAACCTTTTGGTACTGGTGGAATGATTACAAAAGTGTTGTTTCTAGGCCAAAATCAAGCTTTCCAGAGGAAGGAAAGATGTCAACTGATCTTCAAGATAAATTATCACCATAACCAAACAAAGTTAGAGTGAATTTTGGGGGTATGAGAACAGACTCTATTTTAATAGAGATTTTATGAAAGGAATTAGTAAACCAGTGCATCAACATTATCCTGCTGCTTGTACTGTCTGTGAGGTGGAGCTACAATGTGGATTTTGAAGTCATCAGAACAAAGGGAGACTCTTAGTTAAAGCTGGGCCAGTTTGTGTCAGGCAGTGATGGACTTCCCTTTAAGGGTATTTTCCTAGATTTGATGCTTAATCAAATTGCTCCTTTGTAATTTCTAGCTTGCGGTTACACGGGAAGGACAAAATCATAAAGTAGTGTTAATGGGACTCCATAGTTAGCTATTCACACAGCTAGGCCATCTTGGGGAAAGAGAAAAGCATGTTGTCTGTCTTTGTTGTCATAAAATTCATAGTGTGTGTGTGTGTGTGTGTGTGTGTACACATACATGTATTTGTGTACATACATATACACCCACAAATATATAATACATACATATATATATATATATATATATAAAATTAACAAATTGAGTACTTATTGTGTGCCCACCTTTCTTTTTCCTGTTCTGGGCCCCAAATATACTCTTTTAATATGTATGTCTATATGGGAATTGGAGAATAGCAAGTGGTCTCTTAAAAAATCTGCTCATATAACTCACATAAAACTTATCCTAATTTGTTCCACAAATTATACCTTAAAACGTGTGGCTGTTTAGTATAGGAACCCAAAGTCATTTTCTGAACTGGAAGCTTTTCCTTTTGGATTATTCTGTGAACTATAGTCTCAGTAACCCCAAAATGACTTAAACCACAAAATTAAATCATCAAGACTTGGTAGAATACAGAATTGACTTGAGGTAGTAAAGGAGCAAAAAAAAAAAAAAAAAAGGGGGTCAAACCAATAAGCACTTTACCACTTTACAGAAGCTCTGGTCTTTGGAAGATGCCCAAATAAATTAGGGAGGCAAGAATCCAAGGGAGCTTATTATTCTATAAAAATGAGTATGTCCTCTAATTACATATTGAATGGATTCACAGAGACTAATGCCTTGCTTTTTTATAAAAAGAGATAGAAATCCCTCCAAGAATTTATTGTAAAAGTCAGTTCTCATTATTTGGGAACCTTTTAACAGGTTGTATTAGCAATCCTCCAAAAAGTAACCCTGGGGCAATGCAGGAAGGTTCCGATTGTCTGGATTCAAAACTGCTTCTTAAATATGCCTGTGACAAAGTTATATAACTGTGGGGGGCTTTGTATCCTTGGACTAGATCATCTGCAAGGTTCTTTCCAGTTCTTCCTCCTTTAAGCTACAATTGGTGTTCAATACTGTATTCCATCTTCAGGATGTTGAAATAGACAAATCCAATTCTTGGAGAAAGAAAGTACTGTCTATTATATGATAAAATACCCAGATGACATCTCTGAACAATTTCTGCATCAGAGTTTGGGGGTGGTGGAGTATCTCCCCCAGTCAGTCACATCTCTTTTTAGACAAGAGAAGATTGAGGGGACCAGGGAGGGTAAGACTTACCTGGAAAAATACATGGTTCAGAATTCCCATGAGTCCGTAATTTCATCTAAATGATCACATCTTCTGATGAACCAGTTCCCAAATCATTCATGCATTTTCACTGTTGCACAAAAAATCTTGTCCACCTCCTGTACACCATCGAAAAATGGTTCATTCAATAAATGAGGGGGGTTGTTATGGATTTTTAAAAACATTCCTTATGAACCATTTAGTACCTGATACTTTTGGCTCCTCTAGCTAATGTCTGAGAATAGGAAGTTAATAAAATATTAATTTTTATTTACTTTCATAGGTTCATATAGATTAAATAGTATTTCTTCTATTACACAATTAATCTAGAAACGTTTATTAACTCCTTAAGTAACATGCAAAGTCAGAGATGTTGGGAGCACAACTACAAGGAATCAATGACTACTCAGAAGGAGCTTACACTCTAATGGGAGAGACTTTTCTCACTCTTCCTTTTTCTTCTCAATCAGTTGCCTAAACTTATTTTTGAATCTTCCCAATGTCTGTTCCATTTGACTTCTCTCTACTCATACTTCCACCATCTTTGTTCAGGCTCTCATTACTTTTGGCCTAGATAATTGCAATAGTATCTCGATTGTTCTCTTTGGTGCAAGTCCCTCTCTACTCCACTGCAGTATGTCATTAAAGAAAAATTTGTATGAAGAAACTAAATGTAATATAGTTTAAGAGGAAGGGTTCTAACATTGCAGGGATGAGCAAAGACTTCGTGTAGAAGTTGGTTCATGAGTTGCATCTTAAATAGAAGAGCCATTCCTTGAAACAGACATAAGTAGAGAGCGTTTGAGAGATACCCAGGGAAAAAAGGCACAAAGATGGGAAATGGATAATTATGTGTGAGAAACAGAGAGAAGGCAGGTTTGGCTAGTCACTGATTATAACGGGGGAATAATGCCCAGTGTGGCTGAAAAGATAGATGGGATCCAAGTTGTGTAAGGCTTAGAAAGCTTAACAAATGAATTTGTATCTTATCCAAGAAGTAACAGAAGTGGAAGGCCCCAATGTGTTCAGATCTCTGCTTAAAGAAAATTATTTTGACAGAAATTTGTTGGAAGAACTGGAACAAGTGGAAGAACTGGAGAGAGACTTGAGGCAAGAAGAATAATTAAGATGCTACTGCAATTGTATAGGTGAAAAGTAATGAGGGCTTGAACAAATATGGTAGAAGTGTGATTAAAGAGAAAAGGTCAAATGGGATAAACATTAAGAAGGTTCAAAAATAAGATCAGGCTAAAGCAAAAACCCTGAAGTCAGGAGGACCCGAGTTCAAATCTGACCTCAGACTTAACACGTCTTGCCTATGTGACCCTCCTGAACAAGTTATTTAACCCCAATTGCCTCAGCAAAAGTAAATAAACAGAAAAATGAATGAATAATTAAACAAGCAAAAAAAAAAAACAACTGAATGGGGGGAGAAAGAAAAAGAATGAGGGAAAAAAATCTTAGATAATGAATGTTGAACTTATGACTAATATAGAAGAATAATGGTGTTGCTATCAATAGAAATGGGGAAGTTGGGAAGAGGCAGGGTTAGGGAAAAAGATAAATAAGAGTTTAAAATTTGTCTGGGACATGGAGAATATATGTATATATACACCATACCTATGTATATGAAACACATTTATATATACATATATATCCATATTTGTACCTTCTTATCTGGTAATTAGAGGAGCAAGGAATAAGCCCTTGTTAATTAGAAATTTGAGGAATATAGACTGAAGACATAATTTGATATTAATAACAATAGGAAAGATAATGATTTAAGCTAAGTCTGAATGAGTAAGCGCTGGTATTTTCACTGTAACTTTTGGTGCCTTTTCACTCTGAGATAGGAAATGGAAGGTACCACAGTAATACAACCTCTTGCTGTCATATGGCAGTGAAAATAAAACAAAAAACCCCACTAAAACCCAAAGTTGTGGTCAGATTACTTAGTCCCCACCCCCAACATTTGCAAAAGTCAATATTCTTCTTCTTATTAGATGGATGACCCTGAGCAAGCTACTTTCCTTTTCCTGGTCTTAGTTTTCTGATGTAAGTGATGAAATATGATCAAACTGAATAGTTTCTACTAGCTATATAAGCTTGAAACCTCTGATTCTGTGATTCTACAGATTATTTTCAGTCAGATGGCAACTTCATGAGAGTGGTTTTGTATCCACTTAGCATTCACAGCCCATTATGGAAAACATAAATTATATCCACTCTGCTTTTATGGAACTTTATTGGCTAAGAAGTGTTTTCAAAAGCAAGAAGATACCAAAAAAATCCCATTCTAACTGCTATTGAGCCAAGCTGGGAAATAGGGTTTTGTTACTTGATTTAAACTTAGGAAGAATATTATAAATAAATTTGAATCAAGAAAAGATAGTCAGTTCTCAATTAACATCATTCAATAGATGTTAAATCATAATGAACCCTAGACTCTCTTGGAACTGTCCATATCTGCATAATGTCAATAGCTTCCCCATTCATCATCTCTAATTCTTATCAGAGGTATGTTACATTTCCTTCTCATAAATCTTTATCCTAATCAATCTGCAATTAAAGGAAGGTTAATTATATTTCCAGAAAAGGGGAGGAAAGTCCTATGTTTCAACTGATTGCCACTGTCATTTTATTTTTTGGCTGAGCCAAACTAGGAAGATGTGCAAAGGATTACTTAGAGAAAGGAGTGAGTCAAGATAGGGAATCCAATTAGGAGGCTATTAGAAGAGTCCAGATGATAAGAGATATGCTGAGAGCAGGAACTGGAGTAGAGAAAGGGGGTCACATGAAAACTGGTGGAAGTGATCCCCGGCAATATTTGGCAAATGTGGAGTGAGTGAGTAGTTAAGGTTGTTGTGACCTTATGAGACTGGAAGGATGGTGGCGAGCAGAGAGACAGACAGACTGACAGAAACACAGAGACAAAGAGACAGAGGCAGAGATGGAGAAAACAAAGACAGACACAATGAGAGAGAGGAAGAGACAGAAAGACACCCAGATAGAGAAAGAAATCCAGATAGAGACAGAGACAGACAGACTGACAATCAGAAACAGAGAAAGATACATAGAGAAAGAGATACACACATATAGGTTCATCTTAATTTAAAGTCCAGTGGGGGGAAAAAATAAGTTTGTTTAATTTGGTGTGACTGAGGGCTGTTTCTGAATTTTAAGATTTTAAAAAAATCTTTGAATTGGGTTTTCTAGTTCAAAAAGTAGCTTTAAACTGTTTTGTATTAAATCCTTCATGAATTTCACTGTGACAGTGCAGATTTCATATTCTTTTGAAGATGTTATTTTCTATATGATAGATAGAAATTCAACTTGAAAGACATTTTTCCATCTCTAAAATTTGAAGCAAATACTCTGAAAGAGAAACTACATCTGAAGCCAGAACTACATCCACTTCAATAAAAAAATAATAAAAGGTGTATAGATTTCTGTGTTTTTCAATTTTCATGTACTTTCTATTTTAGTGATATTTGAATGAGATGTCTGATAAAGAAATTAACATAGTTCTGGTTCTCTAATTTGTAAACAAGGGAATCAATTCATTTTGCAAAACCATATAAACTTACTTAAGAAAATTCCTTCTCTTTTGAAAGGAATCAAGAAAATTATTCATAAGAGGTGGGAAAAGTTAGGGACTTGCTTACTTTACATCCATTCGAATAGCCAATATCTGTTCAATATCTAATTCTACAAATGTGATGAATGCATCTACATATGTATAACACACAGACATGTCTTATGTACATGTATGCAATCATATATGTTTATGCAAAGACAGGGTATTATTGTAGTGGCAAAATGCCTGCATTTGGCATTAGAGCCACATGTTTGAATTCTGCTTCTGCTATCTACTACTTGAGAGATCTTGAGCAAGTCTTGTGGTGATCCTAGTTACCTTGACTCATCCTTAAAATGAGATGAATGGATTCTATGATCTCTCTGACCACTTCAAGTTCTAATCCGTGAACCCAAATATGGGGAAGGTGCTACAAGTCGGCATTGTTCATTTCAGTTCAATTGTAATGAATTCATCCCGGAACTGGTTATGAGGGAGAGATGGAGCTGTGTAGAAACAGTTTTATGACTGCAATAATCTCTAATCTGTCCTTTTCGTTTTTTAAAATTCTTTTGAATGAATCACTAAATTAAAAAAAAAACCCACACATTAAGGATTGTATGCACTGTGCTAAGATCTGTGAATAAAGATAAAAATTAAAAGAAAGCTAATTTTGTCCTCAAATGGATGCCATCCTAATAAGGTCATTAATGATGTCACTCCCTGTTATAAAAACCCATATTTATTTGTCTTTTGTTTGTTTTTTAAACACCAATATTTCCCTATTATTGCCATAAGGCTATGAATATGGAACAGCAATATTTCAGAAGATCAAAAATGGCAGTTGATCCGAGATAATATAAAGACTACTGATGAATGTATGAAGAATATATTTTATATAGTATAGGATAGGATATTACCAGTAATGACTTAAAACTGAAAGGTACAGAAAACAAGAGGTGGTAGTATCAAATGCAAAAGTGGTAATTAATTGATCTAGAATCTGAATCTTTTATTTAATGCCATGATATATGAAAGGAACCAGCAATGCAGGATGTGTTTAGTTAATTTTCTTTTGAAGATTTACGGAAGGACATGCATACATATATGCACACACGCATGCGGACACATGTATATGTATATACAGATACATATTTATCTTTCCACAAGAGTCCCATATATAAAAATACATATGTATTTACACACATATTATACATATGCACACATATACATACATACATATACATATACGTATATATGTATATATGTGTATACACACACACACACACATATACTCATAGACACTTTTATTTTCTCTATAGTTTTCAAACCAAAACTTCCTTCCCTGATCATTACAGGCCTGTGTGTATTGCTCTCCCTTATTAGAATGGGATCTGTTTGAAGTCAAAGACTACTTTTCTTTTATTTTTATATCCACAGTTCTTAGCACAGCCTATGTCATACAGCAAATCTTAATAATTCATTTTTAAATTTAGTTATTCATTCAAAAGAATTAAACAAGGAAAAGGAAAAGCATTGGCGATTGTATGGGTAAAAGCAAAACTCATGTGGATGAGATTTTGGCTCTCTCTTTAGTAGATGGAAGATCCTTATGTATGTGATTGAAGATTCATTGAAGTATCAAAAAAAAAGAAATTTATCTGAAAATTTCTTAATCATCCAGTGCTATTCCCTTGGTCAGAATTATTATAATAATTGTAGCACTTAATGGGGAAAAAGCATTATTTAGAAGGATCCTAATAAGAACAGTTAATAATACTTCCCACCCAAATAAAGGCAGGAGGTGTAGGAGCAGGATTTCGGAGTGGAAGTAAACCCCGAGATCACTTAATTCAGTAAAATTATGATATAATAAGCATATTAGAGTATGATTTTTATACTATATTCAATAAGAGATTAACAGGGATAAAGTTCTTGCTATCATTAATACATTATGCAATCAAAAAATTGTTGACTTATGTGATAGGTATTCTTCTCTGGGTTTAAATGAAATAAGTTGATTCAGAGCTTCTTGCCATATGGAAGGTTAAAAAATGAAAGGCTAATAAAGCATTATCTCCATGTTAGTCATCCCTGGAATTACTTGAAAGAGACAAATTTTATTGTCCTTTGTAGAAAAGAAAAATTATTATTTGCATTTGTTGAGGTCGTATTCGGGGCTGGGTGTCCATTAGTGCGATTTCTTGGAAAATCCTTTGGGTTGGGATAACTTCATTTATTAACACCATGACTTACTATGAGAACTAGGAACTTCTTGACCTGAGAGACTAGAGGGGGCTACTTGAAGGATTTCTACCTTTAGACATTTGGAAGACTTGTTGCCATCAAGACAAGCCCTTAGTGTCTGTGAGCTTGGTCACTCACAGGACCTTCCTTTGGAGAACCAAAGTCCACTGATTCATAGATGTTTTTTGCTCTAAAAACAGAAGGAGGTTCTTATCTCGGACAGTCCAGCACATAAAGTCCAACAATTATTAATGAAGTCATTTTCACTTAAGTTATTCAAAATGTACGGCAAAAACAGTTAATTTGTTTTTGAATGCCTCTTCCATTAGCTTGCTAAAACACCTTGTGTAACAGATGGGCAGAGAATTGATAGGTCAAACTTGGGACATTGTATTCCTGGTTTAGTATCTGAACATCTGGATGGTAAAAATGCTAAATATATGTAGGTTATCTTACCTGTATTCCATATTAATATGTCAGAGTGTACTTCCTTGCAAAGCAGTCAAGGTTTGATTTAGCTAAAATAGATCACAAGAGAAGATGCTCCTCCTAAAATCAATCTTCTTTTTGTTTTATACCTGCACAGACAATTTATATACCGTACCCCTCAGGCTGTTGGCAGCCTGCTGCTGATGAGAGTCATCAGCAGACCTACAAGGACCATCTGTGCAGATTCTCTGGCTAATGAACAAAGTTAGAAGGTGGTTGGCTGGGAGAGGTGGCAGGGTAATGGTGTCATGGTGTTAATTTTAACTCCGTCTGTACCAGAGAGAGCCCTGCTCAAAAAAGGAGTTTCTCTCTCTCATCTTGTCAGCCAACTAAGGCTCTGGCATAAAAATCCTAAAACTTATGACCCAGAACTTGCTGGTGGAAAATCAGTGGTCTTCAGTCATCACCATCACCATGTACATATCATATTTGCCCAAGGATACCCAAAATGAGGAGGTGACAGTGAAGAGACAATCTGATTTTAAATAAGGAGCAACACCATTTAAAAATAGACTTTTTTCATTGAAAGAAATTTAATGAAACTCTTTAATAATGGCATTTCTTATTTCGTTTGTCTTGGATTCCCTTCATTAATGTTTGAGAACTTGGAAATTCACCTTTGTAAGATTAACAAAACATTTCCTTGTTTTAATTTCAATACTTGTCTTTTATGCAATACCCACTTCCTAAAAACCTCACATTGGATTGTGTCCTGTGTTTTTATCTCTAGTGAATACACAATGCCTGGAACATGTAGTAGCTTAACAAACACTATTGATTGATTGGTGTCGCCTAAAGTGCCCACATATCAAAGAAGTCATTGTATTACCCAATGAATAAATCTGATGAATCATATGCTTAGTGAATTATCCAATTTTCCATTATCAGAATGATAGAAATACTTTAGGAAAAGTAGGTGAAGGTGAAGAAGAGGTAGAAGGGACAGAAAAGGAACAATATCACAAGTATATGAGATCAATTACAGAATCCCCCTGACAAAAGAAAACATCTTTCAGGGCTCTTATCTTGATTCTCAGAGTAGATCTATGAATGGAGAGCCTAGAACAGAGCTTTAGTTTAGTTAGGATCACCTAGAACTTTATTACAATACTCGTCCAAAACATATCTTGTCACATGGACATTCCTTGGCAGTTTTATTGTGTTTTTATTCTGCACTAAAAAAATCCAAATGGTATTTACTGTAATACTGTTATTGAGTCACACATGACTTTTTATTTTAATAGATCTTTATTTAATTAAATATTTCTCAATTATGTGTAAAATTGTTTAAATTAATTTAAAAAATTGAGTTCTCCCTTCCTTTTCCCCTCAGCCTCATCCCTTGAAAAGACAAATAATATATCAGTTAGTTATTCATGTGAAGTCATATAAAACAAATTACATTAATAGACAACTAGTAAATTTGCATATATATTACACAATATGAGGCTGTAATAAAATACAGTTTGATTGGGTGGGGAGATGATCAATGAAGGGAATAGTGAGAAATCACTAATTGGCATTTCTGGCATCTGTGGTATGTCTCAACTTATGTGATCTGTCAGCAAAGAATACCATTGTTTCCAATTTTGGTTTTTTTTTCAAATATTTTGTGCTTTATAGATATTTCTGTTTATTTCTTTATAAAGATAGAGATGAGATGTGGCTAGGGCAAAATAAAGATTGGAGAAATGAGAAAACTGAAAAGAAAAAAAGATGATGGGAAAGAAAATGTCCATGAAGGAAATTTCATCTTGATGACATATTTCTATAGGAATGACTTGCTTTAGAACAAGATATCAAGTCACCATGAAATTGAGTATAAAATTTGTAATGTTATTGAGGAAAAGGTCTGTGTTTTAACTCTAACTATGCACAGAATAGGCACTTGGTTTTCTGTACATAAAACATTTCAGTTAGCCACAAATCATTTTTCCTTTCTGGTTTCTCAGATATAAGTAGAAGGGATTTGCCTGAGGAGATATAAAAGATTCTTTCAAACTTTTACAGTTTGAGACTTTGTAAATCTAGGAAATATATGTTTTAACTTTAAAAGTACTTTCTTAATTGTGAGTGGGGATAAGGGAGAGAATGTAGAACTGCAAAATTTTGGAAACAAATGTAAAAAAATGTTTTGAATGTAACTGGGGGAAAATATTAAATGAGCAAAACAAAACAAAAAGTATGTTTTCTATTTTTAGGATAATCTGAGCCATTTTCTACTAGTCTGGGTTGCTAGATTTTGAGAGTAAGGAAATGAAAAAAATATTAAATTCAATTTGCTTTATTTCTTCAGTAAACTTTTGCTGAGGAAGAGGTCTTTCTAAGCAATTTACAATGTCTAGTAAATGACATGGTGGATTTGTAGTGAGAGAATCTGGATTTGAATCATGACTCCATTTACTACCACTTTGAACTTAGGTAGGCTAATAGATCTGTATAGGCTTTGAGTTTCTTATCTATAAAATAGGAAGGTCTTCTAAATCTGTCTGACTCTAAATCTATGATTTGGTATTTGCCATGAGACATTAGACTGATTCCCAGATGTCATTTGTCAAGATCTTACCAATTCTACATCTTGACTCTGCTCCAGAAAAAAAAAAAAATCCTACTCCAGATAAAGATTATTTAGAGAAATATAAAAGACATAGCCAGAGTTCTGTGAAATGAAGTGATCTAAGAGTAAGAAAATTCACAGACATATGAATCATTCAGAGACAGACAATAATCTTTGCTTAATCCAAAGTAAAAACAAGCAAAAGTTCATTCAACCAACATTCAATAAGCATTTGTTAAGCATCCAGGTAATTTATTAGGTACAGAGAATACAAAGATAAAAACAAAACAGATAGTGAAGACAAGCAAAAGTTCATTCATCCATTGAACATACAATAAGAATTTATTAACTTTTATTAATGTATTAACATTTGTTAACATAATTTATTAGGTTTAAGAGATTCAAAGACAAAAACAAAACAAACCTTGATAAGAATATGTACACTAAAAAAGAATACAAAATATATTCGTTGTAAATCAAAGTAATTTCAGGGGAAAGTGAAAAACACTAGTAACTAAGAATATTTAGAGAGATTTTTATGAGAGTGTTCTGATAAATGTTTAAACACCATCTCTTTGGAAAACAAGAGCAACACTGCAATGCACTTTAAGTATATTATTAACACTTTCTTAGTTCTAGAAAACAACACAATAAGCCAACCCAGGATTTGGAGCATTTTCCTGTTTCCAAAGTGTAAATATTTACATTTGGAATTTAACAGTTGCTTCATGTGAATCATTTTGCATACCCCTACATTTATTCTTTAGCAAATTTAACCATTTAGGTAGTTTTCTAGATTAAAAAAAAAGCAAGATTTGGAGACAGAAAACTGCAAATTTTGCCTCCCCCACTAGTTACTTCTGTGACCATGACCAAGCTGCTTACTGGTCTGGGGCTTCAGTTTTCTTATCCATAAAACATGAAATTTCACTAAATGATTTTAGAGACCCTTTCAAATTTAGAGATCCTTCAAATTTTAGAGACCTTTTTGTTAAGTGCTATGGTCATCCTATGTTTTGTAATCTTCTCTGAAAACATGTCTAGCCTTCTATGGTGATGTAGGATAATTGATGATAGAACTTGGAAATTCCTTTCAATTTTGCTGGGCTAAGATTCCTTTTTATTTCACCTCCTTCACTTCTTGCAATTCTGCTTTCAGAATCAACAACTTTTAAAATAAAGTGAATGCTCTTCCCAATTTCTCCTTTGCATTATAAATGCAGCATTGTTTAAAGAAATGGAAACCTTTAAGTGTCAACCTTCTAGAAAGAATTTTCCCTGTTATGCATCTGGAAAAGGGGTGCTTTATAGTAAGTCAAGATTTTAGTTTATATGAGTTGTATACCAGCAAGAAAAAATACTGGGATAAATATATTTAGCAACTTAATATAAAAAAGGCTCTTCTAGAAACTAGAGATATATCTTGATTTGCATATTTTTTGTTATTTTTCTTTATGCATGCATGAAACTGATTATTTTTATAAATATACTTCTGCTTTGGATGTCTGAATTAAAACAAATCTATTTATTTAATGTATTAGAATTCAACACATCATCTCCCCTAATCATTGTTGCCATAGCATATCTGCCTGGAGCAAATTTGTGAGATTCTTAGTCTCTCTGGCTTCTTTGCACCTTTCCTTCTGTGTGCTGCCCCCCTCCTTTTTTTATCCTCAAAGTCCCATTGTCCTTTTAAACACCTCTCCCCAGCTGCCATTAAAACTCATACAAATTGTTAATATCTCTGAACATAGAGCTGTATTTTTAGTTCCTCCCTCCCACCACCACTTACCTTTTGAAACCTCCTGGAATTCCCCAATTTGAAGACCTGATTGTATGTAGAAGATAATTGTTTTATGAAAAAATGTAGCTAAATGAATATATATTTAATGCAGTTTAAGAGGAACTATTAAGTAGAGGCCACTTTCCTTTATTTTCTTCACACTAAAGAAAAAGAACTTGAATCAGGAATCTGAAGCTGATCAAATATACCAGGCCCATGCAAGATTTGCTACAGTTTGCTTTAAGTAAGTTCTGAACAAAAACAGCTGACAGAAGGGAGTGAGAGAGAAGAAAATAGGAGAAAGACAAAAATATACATTTATTTCTAAAAACTAGATGACCCAATGGGTTAGACCCATTGGGCTTAGGAAAGTCAGGGTTCAAATCCTGTCCAAGTCATTTACTAGTTGTGTGACACTTGGGAAAGTCATTCTTGTAACCTCAGTTTCCTCAGTTATAAATAGAAGGAATTAGACCCAACCTCTAATGTCCCTTCTAGTTTGAGGTATAAGATGCTATGATCCCCTTGCAAGAATCCTCTGTGTTACCGTGAGACTGTGGTAGTGGATGGAGTCCCACACACCATAAACTTTAACCTGGTCTCCCAGTAACTTTATTATCATAATGAAAATAATTGTAAACATATTAGGAGTGGGAAGTCCATATAATCCGGGTCTGCCTTAACTCTTCTCTGGTATAGCTCACACAGAAAGGATGGAAGCGGGGAGAACTAGGAGGGGCAAGAAAAGATCCCAAATGGGTTACAGAAAAAGATCAAGATGGGGAAAGGAACAGGAGTGACTTACATGCTTGAAAGCCTCTTTGACCAGCAGCAACAACAACAAAAAAGATGCAGTTATGTGCACATTAGTAACCGATAAGAAAGACAGATGTTGGGTTGACCTCCCACTTACTGGAATGAAACTGCCAGGTGAGTGACTCCCCTGCAGCTGTTTTGTGATGATCAGGTGGGAACTTAGGGCCACAGAGACATCCCAGTAAGTTCAGCAGTAAATCAGAGAACATCTTTTTCTGGATGAAAGCCAAACCTCTTTTTGAAAATGTCAGGGACAGCTCCTGACATGGTATCCATTTCAATCACTCCACAAATAGTCCCCAATGCTGGCTATTTTTTGGCAAGGGAAACTAAATTCTGGAATGGGCTCTTGGTTAAAGTTACAAAAAAGAAAGCTAAAGCATCCACCGTCTTCCACAAAGGCTCTGATGATGCTGGAAAATAGATATAAGGGACACAAAACTATGGCAAAGAATGAGAGTAACAATAGTTAAGTCTTTACTTTTCCTCCTTCCTTCTTCTTTCTTCTTCCTTCTCTATTTTCCTTCCTTCCTTCCTTTCTTTGTTCCTCTATTCATAGCTCCTTCCTTCTTTCCTTCCTCTATACCATCTCTCAAAACAGGTAAATACAAAGGCTCCTGTCTGGCCCAGAATGTCTAAGGCAAAATGAAGTTACAAGAAAATTATAACTAAAGTAGAACTAAGGCTTCATGATATCAAATACTTTCTTGAATAACTAATACAAGTAAATATATTTATCTGGATAAGAATAGACATGAAACTAGAATCCAGTCTTGATTTTTTCTTTAAGGAAAGATATGTTTTGTATGGTCAGAGTGTTTACTCCTTGTCTAATCGTTGAACACTCAATTTAAAAAGGTCAGAGAAACAATTTTTTAAAATCTCAAGAATAAACGCTACTGAAAAGCAGAAGAAGTTTTATTTAAAAGGGAAAATAACCATATCGATTGTTTAATTCTTTTGTGAGAAAATCAAGATGCTGTACTTTCTTAACTTGATGTGTCTTTGGGTAGTGTCTGGCATAAATTAAATATTGTAGCAAATTACAAATGTAAAATCATCATGGGTGGGAAAGAATTTTCACTTTATACATCTTTGCAAGTGGCTATAGAAAAGTAATTAGACTCTTTTCCCTTCCATTTTCCCAAAGACTCATGATGTTTATAAGCTTTTAGAATCAAATATTTTCAGACCCTGAATCAATATTCTTTCATATAATTCCAACATCATATTCATTTATCTTCAAGAAAAGCAGAAAGAAGTTAAAATATTTTTGGTTTGAGTACATTGTAATGTTGAATTCCTTTTCTTTGGGGGATGTTATAATAATGATTGTGCTGCTATTAGTTAAAATCAATGAAAAGAAATAAAATATTTTTCTAGAGAGCAAAGGAATGACTCCATAAAGCAGAGAAGAGGGACAAACTAGTTCGCTAAAACTGAGTTCTGACACGATAGAATCCATCAAAAAGCTTAGTGCTTGATTTTATAAACTTTTACAATAAGGGAAAATGACATATAACCCTCCTCCCATCCTGCTTCCTTTCCCACTCCCCTACCATTTAATCAAGAATGACTAAAAATGAAATGAATGCAAAAAAAACATTTTTTAAACTATGAGAACATTTAATACAAAATGTGTGGGATTCATGCATGAAGTACCAAAAGCCTCTGATCATTCATTTCATTTGAGTCCAATTCTCTACCCTCTGTTTCAATTTATAAAAATATATTCAGTGCCAAGTATATGTAAAGAATACTGGTAAGTGATAGTATTCATCAAGATTATTATTCTTCAGTATGTACACAGATAAATGTTTTATTTTATTTTATTTATTATATTTACTTTTAATATTCCTCTTTTAAATTTGGAGTTCCAAATTCTCTCCCTTTTTACAGTCCCTCCGGCATCCACTGAGAAGGCAAGCAATATGATGTTAATTATAAACATGTCACCATGTAAAATATGTTTCCACATCAGCCATGTCAGGGGTAACAAGAAAAGTAAAGAAAATTAGAAAAAAAATTATTTGCATTCAGAATTAATTAGTTCTTTCCTGGAGGTGAATAGTATTTTTCATCATGACTCCTTTGGAATTGTCTTGGATCATTGCATTTATTATAATAGGTATGTCTTTCACAGTTGATCATCTTTGCAATATGGATGTTACCATGTACAATGATGTCCTGGTCCTACTCAATTCAATTTGGATTAGTTTATATATACCTTCCCATGTTTTTTCTGGAACCATCCTGCTCAGCATTCCTTATAGTCATTAATATTCCAACAAAATCAGGTTTTGCAAATTGCTGAGCCATTCCCCAATTGATGGGCATCCTCTCAATTTCCATTTATTTGCAAATCAAAAACGTTATAAATCCTTCGGCACTTGTAAGTACTTTTCCTTTTCCTTTATTCTATTTGAGAAAGTCTTCATATTAGTATTTTGGGGTCAAAGGATATACATAGTTTTATGGCTCTTCATACATAGTTATATATTGTTTTCAAACTGGTTGTACAATTTCACAATTCCAGGAATAGTTCATTGATATTTTCACCCACAATTTTTCAGGGATAAGGTAGTGTCCTAGAGTTATTTTAATACCAATTTCTCAAAATAATGATTTAGAGCATTTTTATGTGATTATAAATCACTTTGAATTCTTCAGAATATTTATTATGCCTATGCCTTAATGATTAATCAAATGGTGAATGACTTATTTTATAAATTTGGCTCAGCTTCTTTTATATTTAAGATATGAATTATTCATAACATAAATTTGCTTATTTTTATTTTATTTTCATTTTCTTTGGTAGTTTTTAGCAAAAATATAGTTGCTTGGCTACTTTTTTTTTTTTTTTTTGGGCTACATCTGGGATTTTTATCATTGCTGTCCCTGACTGTTTTACTTCAAATGATAATAGATGATAGATTCTTCTTCAGGCTTTATTTTAACTTTGTGTATATATTTTTCTGATTTAAGTGTGTCTCTTATAGACCTAGATTCTAGGTTTTTAAAATTTATTTTAATTTTATTAAATATTTTCCAGTTACTTGTAAAACATTTTAGCAATCATCTTTTAAATTTTGAATCCCCAATTCTTTTTTAACCTACTTTTCTTGGGAAGGCAAGCAAGTTGATATTGATTATGCATATGAACTCATACAAAGCCATATTAGTCATGTTGTAAAAGTAATAAAAAATAAAAAGAGTATAAAGTATTCTTCAGTCTGCATTGAGAATTCATTAGTTGTTTTCTAGAGGTCACTAGCAATTTTTAGCATGGATCCTTTGAAAATTTCTTAAGTCATTGTCTTTTTCAAATGAGATCTTTCACAGTTGATCATTCTTACTATATTGCTATTACTGCCTACAATGTTCTCCTAGCTCTACTAACTTGAATTTACATAAGTTCGAAAATGTCTTCCTGATTTTTCAGAAACCATCCTGCTTTCCATTTCTTTTACCACAGTAATATTATATCACAACCATATACCACAACTTATTCAACCATTCCCCCATTGATGAGCATTCCATCAATTCCCAATTCTTTGTCAGCACAAAAAGACCTGAAATGAATAGTTCTGCAAAAATGGCTTTTTTCCTTTTTTGCTTTGATCACTTTGAATAAAGATCTGTTAGTGCTATTTCTGAGTCAGAAGTTGTACAGATTATTTGTCCTTTTGCTCAAGCTTCCAAATTGATTTCCAAAAGTGGTTAGATCAGTTCACAATTCGATTAACAATTCATTAGTGGCCTAATTTTTTCCCCTGAATTCCCTTTAGCACTTATCATTTCCCTTTTCTGTTATGTTAATCAATTTGATAGACATTACCTCAGACTTATTTTAATTTTCATTTGTCTAATCAGTTAGTGATTCAAAACATTTTTATGATAATATTGATAGCTTTGATTTATTCTTCTAAAAACTGCCTCTTCATATTCTTTGACTATCAACAGAAGTGTCTCTTAAAAAATGCATCTGTTCCTTATATATTTGAGAAATAAAGACATTATAAGAGAAACTTGAAAATTCCCCTACTCTACAATTTTCTTTTTTCTTTTCTTTTTACTTATATTCATTTCATTTTTATAAAGCTTTCTTTTTCACATATTCAAAGGTATCTGTTTTGCATCCCATGATTCTATCTCTTGTTTGATTATAAATTCTTTCCTTATCTATTAACCTGAGAAGTACACTTTTCTGTGTTTGCCTGATTTACTTGTGATAATACCCTTGATGTCTAAATCATTTTTGATATCTGGTCATATGGTATGAAATGTTGATTTTTAGTTCTTTTCTGCCAAAATTTTTTCCAATTGTAAAATTTTGAATTTTTATTCCTAAAGATTGGATCTTTGAGTTTATCAGACACTAGATTATTATGGCAATGTGTTATGTGCCTAATTTATTATACTAATCCACTATTCTGTCTTAGCAGGTACCACATTATTTTAATGATACTGATTTGTCATATAATTTGAAATCTGGAAATTCTACATCATCTTTCTTCACATTCCTTTTTTTTCTTTTTACATTCTTCCAAATGAATTTTGTTACTGTTTTTCTATAACTATATAACTTTTTGATATTTTTATTGTAATGACACTGGATAAATAAATCAATTTGGATAGAATTATTATTTTGATTATCCTTGGCTAATCTACTCATGGACAATGAAAATCTCTCTATTTGTTTAAAACTATGTTTATTTTGCTTGAAAACCATTTTGTAATTGTGTTCATATAATCTCTAGCTTTGTCTTGGCAAGTAAACTTCTAAATATTTTATATTATTTGTATTTATTTTAAAAATGATTTCCCTTTCTATCTCTTTTTGTTGAGTTTTGTTGATAGAAAATAGAAATGATATTGATTTACATGGGTTTAATTTATATTCTGCAACTTTACTAAAGTTGGTGGTTCTTTTCTCTAATTTTTTAGTTGATTCCCCCCAATTCTTTAAATATACCATTATGTTTTTATGCAAAGAGGGATACTTTTTTCCTCGTTGCTTCTTTTTATTCCTTCAAATTATTTTTCTTGTCTTATTTCTATTACCAGCATTTCTAGTATCACAATGAAGAATAGTGGTGATAATGGTCATCCTTTCTTCACTCATGGGAAAATTTCACTTATTGGGAAAGTTTCAAATTTATCCTCTTATAGATAGTAGTTGTTACTGTTTTTGGTTGGTATCTTTTATGATTTGAAGAAAATATCCATTGCAGTTTGTGCTTTCTAGTGTTTTTAATGGAAATGGGTGTTCTATTGTATCAAAAGCTTTTTTTTTTTTTTTTTTTGCATCTAGAGTTTATATGTATACATATTTACAAAAACACATACATATATATATATATATGTATATTTCACTTCTCTTGTAGTTCTCCCCATTCTTTTGACTTTGTTTATTTCTTAATGTTTCCATGGAGTCATGGAGTCATGGAGTATGTTTTCCTTCCACTTGAAAAATTTAATTAAAGTTGGTTTCAGTTACAAATTATTGGAAACTATTTGCCATATCCTCTAGCTAGAAAAATTAATAATAATAATTGAGCTATTTCCATGCCCAATTGACTATCTTCCACTTGCACATTTCTTAATTTCTCCAAAATTGCTTTTTTAAGTAAATTTTTGCATTTCTTTAAGATGTTATCCATTTCAATATTTTAGTCTGATTTTTATTAAACTCGTAATTGTCTTTTTACAGTTTTCTTTTTTTTTGTTTTCTTCCTTTACCTATTTTTCCTCTACTACTCTTTTTATTTCAAAAGTAATCTTTAGCTCTTCCATGAATTCTTCTTTTGTTTATCTTCAATTTCCCTTCATTGAAGCTTTTTTTTTGGTAACTATTTTAAATTTATTGTGTCGGTTTAACCCTAATTTCTTCTAATATTCTATTTTTCCTAATAATTCTTATTGAACAGGTAGTCCTTGACTTATTAAATACTGAGATTCTGTGTTCGATTGTTTTGGTGTTTTGCCTTTCTCATTCCTTCTATTAATCTGTTTCTATTTTTCAGCTGGTATGACACAATTTTTTTTATGTCTACTGATTCATAATATAGTTTGAAATCTGGCCCTTCTGGAGCACTCTCTACTACTATTGTTCTTTGTTGTTACTGTTGTGTTTTATATTGTAGACCATCATTTTATACTCTGAATTCCTTGATTAAAAAAAAAACATAGAAATAATTGTATTTCAGTATACTTGTTTCTTTCATAATCTTATGGTTATTGTTGTTTTTATTTTTAAATTTAAAAACATTCTTCTGAGAGTGATCCATAGGTTTTGCTGCACTGTGAAAGAGTTCGAAAGAACAAAAAGGTTAAAAACTACTTTTCTATGAATTGGCTGAGAAGGCAGGTTTCTGTTTATTCGCAGAGTAAGAGCCATTTGGTTCACAAATGAGTTGTTGCTTAGAAAAAAAGAGATAAACCTCTATATTGATCTTTATGGTCTGGAAAAGTTGGGTTGCAGATGTTAGGACATTGCCTCATATACACAAGAGAGAAGAGCTGACTCTAGCAATGAATATACTAACACATAACCAAATGACAACAGAACTCGTAGGCAGCCTAAATAATACAAATCTTCTAAGACTTCTTTTTCCTGCTTCCATTTTTTTTCTTTTGACTTCTTATTTTTATTTTTATAGTTATTAATTTTATTTTTAATATTTTGAATAAAACAAGTGTTTCCATAACAGCACAAAAAAGATAATTGCACATAAAACCACAAATCTTTTGTGTACAACTTGCTATTCCTTTAAAATATATAATAAAGTCAGGATATAGATTCTTTTTTTTCTTCCCTTTCCCCACACAAATAGAAAAAATACATCAGAACCAGAAAAAATTTATGAGTGAATTCCATCAAACTTTAAAGATCAATTGATATTTTAAAAAAGGTGCAAAAATTATTGAGGCTGCTAGATGATGCTGTGGATAGAACAGCAGCCCTGGTCAGGTGGACCTGAGTTCAAATTTGATCTCAGAAACTTAATACTTCCTAGTTCTGTGACCCTGGGCAAGCCACTCACCCCTAATTGCCTCAAAGGGAAAAAATACAAAGATCAATTAGTTCTAATATTAAATAAGTTATTTGGAATAGCAGACCCCCCAAAAAGAATTTTACCAAACTTCTTTTAAGAAACAAACATGATATTGAGACCTAAACTGGAAAGAGTAAAAAGTGAAAAAGAATGTAAAGACCAATTGCAATAACTACATGGATGCAAAAGTCCTAAATAAAATACTAGCTAAATGATTACAACAATATATTATGAAGATTATACATTGTGAACAAATGGGATTTGTATGGTTTAACATAAGGAAAATTATCAATATAATTGATTTAAAGCAATAATAAGAGTTTTAAAAGATTATATCAATAGTTGCAGGAAAAGCTTTGGATAAAGTACACTAGTTTGTGTTAAAGACACTAGAAAGCAATGGTATAAATGAATTTTTCATTCAATTGATTTTTTTAAAAAAGCATTTATCTAAAAACATCAGACGGACTTATTTGTAATGATGATAAGCTAGAAGTTTTCCCAATAAGATCAGGTGAGAAACAAAGATGCCCACTTTCACAAATATTATTCAATATCGTAATGGAAAACCTAGCAATAGCCATAGGACATAAAAAAAGAAAAGAAATGGAAGGAATCAGAATTAAGAATGAGGTAATATCTTTTTGTAGATGAAATGATGATACACTTGGAAAATTCTGAAGATTCAACTAAAAATTAATTAAAGAATAATTTTAGTACAGTTCAATAATATTAACTAAATCCATATAAATCATCAGAATTTCTATAAGAAGAAATATTAGGAGACACCCCATTTAAAATATCTCTAGATAATATAAAATACCTGGCAGTATATCTGCCAAAACAAATCTAAGAACTATAGTTTAAACTATTTAAAAATACTTTTTATAAAAACAAAATAATATTTAAATAACTGAAGAAACATCCATAGATAGGCAGAGTCAATATAAAAATGACAATTTACATATTGTCCCTATTAAATTACAAAACATTTTTGACGGAATTAAAATTATAAGAAAAATTATTTGGAAAGACAAAAACTCAAGAATATTAAAGGAAATAGTGGCAAAAATGTGAAGAAAGGAGGTTTGACACAATCAGATTTTAAACTACATTATCAGGTAGTAATTATTAAAACTATCTGATTCTAAGAAATAGAAAGGTATATCCATGTAGAATAGATGTATAATGTACAATTGTAAATAAATATAGCACTCTTGTAGTTAACAAATATAAAAAGAAGATTTTATATCTTTCTATTTTGTAGAACAATCTGGAATTATGCCCCCAAACTTAGGAAATTGCTTATGCCCTTTGACTCAGCAATGCCAGTAGTAGGTCTAGTGCTTAGAGTAAAAGGAAAAGAACCTATATGTTCTAAAATATTTGTAACAGCTCTCTTTGTGGAGGCAAAGAACTGGAAATTTTAGGGATGCTTTCAATTGGGGAATGGTGAGACAAGTTGTAGTATATGATTGTGTTGGAATACAATTGTACCAACAGAAATAATTCAATGACTTCATAAAAACCACGGTTAGACTTGCAAAAAAAAAAAATGGAGTTAAATAAACAATGAAACCAAAAGAATGGAAGGAAAGAAGGAGAGAAGAAGGATTAAAAATTAGTATGTTTAGTTTGTTCCATTTAGGCACTATTCCAGTGTATGTTACAAACATAATATCATTTGATCTCAATAGTCCTGGGAAATAAGTGATATTATTATTCTGTATATTTAGGAAAACTCAGACAGATAAAAAGGGAGAGTGGTCTAGAGGAGCAAAACACTTTTGCACACAAGCAGAGTGAAAGGAGAGGAAGAATGAGTAAGATAAATAAGAGGGAAATAGGATGGAGAGAAGTACAAGTAATCATAATTGTGGGGAAGGAAATTTGTATCAAGTTTATCTGATAAAATCCTTTTTTTCTCAAATATATAGAGTACTTTGTCAAGTTTATAAAAATAAGAGCAGTTTTTTGAAAGTTTTTTGAAAGGTCACTCCCTTTTGCAGTTCCTTTAACAAATTCTTGATGGAAGAATTTCTACCTTAAGTATTTTTTTTTTTAATTCTTATGTGCAAAAGATAGAAATAGTAGCCAGTTTTAACAATATATATCTTTGAATTGGGTGTGACATTTGCCTTTTTCAAAAGAAATATGTTTTCCCAGTTTTGTGGTATTTTATCTGTTTAAGGTGTGACTCATAGAATCAGTGATTTAAAGCTCACCAGAGATCATATAGGCCAACTTTTTCATTCCAAATTAGAAAACTGAGCTTCAAGAAATTTCCCAGAGTGACACAAATAGTAAGCACTTGGACTGACCAATTTTCCTCACTTAATTTTCTTATCAAGCTAACTTGCAGCTTTCTTTAACTAATCTAGACAATATCCTCTTGCAAGGGAATATTTGACCCATTTTTGTAAACCTCCCTTCTTCAACTCTTCCCACTCTCATAAAGCTCAACACAATACACAGTGACATATCGAGTATCACTCTTCAATACCACTGACTATGATTTATTTATATAGGGCTGTTGCTTTTCATTCTGGTTTCTTGTTCTCAAATTAAGAGCTGAATCATTTTCTTCTAACTCACCTGGCTGTCCACACGCTTTGACTGAAGAACTTGGCACTCCCCGCAGCCAGCAAGTTCTACGTATGCACCTGTAGGGTCAGGTCCCAAAGGTGTTTCTATCAAACAAGCTCAGCTTTCGGGCTTGTTTGAGATGATGGTATCAGTTTCATGGGCTACCAAAGTCTATAAGTAAGTTTTTCATTTCTCGAGGAAGCCTTACTTTCTAGAAGAAACTTTTTCCCTATTGAAGGAGAAAACAGAAAAAAAATATGTTTTGCTTGAATTTTTCTGCTTCTATTCTATCTTGACTCATTAAGCAGGTAAAACATGTTAGATATAAATATCTAATACACAAAGAATCACAAATGCAATATATTAGAGAAGTTTTATGTGCATAAAATAAATGTTTGAGCTTGTGATATCTGTCTGGGTATACGAACAGTTTAGTATATGATTTAATCACGTTTGGCAATTACCACATTATAAAAATAAAACCAAATAAAAACTCAATCTGACAAAAATTGAATAATATAATACCTTCAAGCTGTACTTTAAATTAGGAACAGACTGAAGTATCTATTTAAGAATGGGTTAAATTGAACATTAAGATCAGTGGCCAAAAGTTCTACTTTTGAATCTTGAAAAAGTAAGATCTAATCTTTAAACACACAAACATGTGTGTGCATATGTATGTGTGTATATGTAAATATTTGTACCTGTATGATGTACATGCATACTTACACATAGATTTACACATGTATATACACACCCTGCATATACATATGTGTGTGAATAAGTATATGCTAACCAAAAAATGAAAGAATTGATTAGCGAATGTTGAAAGAAAATGTTGAAAATGTCCATTCATTCATCCATTCAGACAAAATTTAACCAATTTTGGTATGCAATGCAATATAGGATAGATTATACTTTGATAAAAAGAGAACTCTGAATTTCTGTACATTAAACTGAACCCTATGTGATGGGAAATCTCTTGTTGCCTGATGCTATTAAATGCTAAAAATGTTTCACAGGAGAAAAATGTAGATCAAAATCATAAAATGCTTTTATCAAATGATACTGTTTTGAAAAGAATTTCTAAAATTATTAAAAACCAATTACCAGGCTTAAGGGCATCCCCCAAGCTTACAATTTACTTAGATTAAATAACTGATTGTCTAACATGGCACAATTGTCACTTAATGTAAGATTTTTTTTTTTAATGAAGAAAGCATATATGAGCAATTATTGTCTTGTCACCCTTTGGAAAGGCACATAAGAGGGAAAGACATATATGTTAAAATTGATTCATTTCCCCCCCCAAATGAAGGTTTACAGTGAAAAAACTGTGTTGAAATCTGTACAGATGGTGCTAGAGCAATGATGGACAAAAATGTTGGATTTATATAAAAAATTAAAGCTGGTGGCAATGAGCTTATCGTTTTTATTCACTGTTTGATCCATCAGGGAGCATTTTTAGTCAAAAAAAAAAAATCACCAGAGTTAGATGTTGTATTTAATGAATCTCTAAATTCACTAAAAGTTGTACTAACTAGTCATTTGTTTTCAAACCTTTGCAAAGACATAGACTCTGATTAGAAAATCTTATTACTACATGCAGAAGTAAGGTGAATCTCAACAGAGTGAAGTTTAAATGAATTATTTAAATGGAAAAATGAACCTGTTGTATTTTTCAATGAGCAGAAATGAAATTTTGTTAATTTTTTTCTGCTAATGAAATGGTTTTCAAAACTGTGTTGTCAGATATTTTGTAACATTTATGCTAAAAATAAAATAGAAAGTTTTACTAAAAATGTTAACATGGAAGAATAGACTGGAAATGGTTCTTTAGAAATATTTACAGCCATAGTTAATTTTGTCATTGAAAATAATTTTCCCAAAGATTTATTTTTCCCAGTTACATTTAAAATTTTAAAAAAATATTTGTTATTAAAACTTTTGAGTTCCAGGTTCTATCTCTTATTGTCCAAAGATTCAGAGATTTTGTGTAGCTATTTTCAGAGATCATTTTATGGACCTGACTACAAATACTCTTTTCGGTCCTGGAATTGCTAGGAGTGCCCCCACCCCACTGTAGCTGTAAGACTCAATGGGCTAAAAGAGCAGAATCTTGCTGGGCTGGTTCCAGGGCTGGGGCTGGGGCTGCACTTGTGCTGGGATTGTGCACCGGACTCCCACCCTGTTGCCACAGACTTTTTTTTGCCAACCTTCCAAGTCCTCCTTGGTGTCTCTGGGCTGAGAGGACTGGACGCCACCAATATTGCTGCTGATTCAAACCCATTTTATGCTAAACCCATTCCTGCTTTCCATGGAACCTGGGCTGGGCTTAGAATGGGGTTACACTGGGATTGCTGGACCCTCACTCTTGTGTCAAAGACTTTTTCTACTGACCTTCTAAATTGGCTTCAGCTGGAAAATATCTTTAAATGCTCTGATGCTCTAACATTTGTTTAGAGTCACTATTTGAAAGAATTTGAAGTGATTTGGGGGGACAGATTGGGTGAGTTCCTGCCTTTATTCTATGATCCTGGCTCCACCTCCCAAAGGTTTAATTATAAGAATGATAATTGATCATTTGTACCTGGAAGACACAGTTTCACGAATACTTCCCTTCAAATTTTGATACTAAAAAAACTGTTAGTTTTGTAAACCATCCTCAGTTGAAATAATAAAAAAAGATGTCATTTTCCATCAAAACTTCAAGAAGAATGTACTGTTTTATCAAGCAACACAGGTTTTTAAAATGAGCTTCTTAAAAAACATCATTAAATGAATTTTGGCTTGAAATTAGGACAGAATTTCCAGACATTTCTGAAATGGCCCAAACATACCTCTACAATTTTGTATGAAGCGGCATTCTCAGCATCAATGATCATAAAATCAAAGTAGCAATCTACTCTGAAAAACATTGAAAATGCTCTTAGTCCTGTAGTATTAAATATACTACCGAGATTTCATTCTTTATTGAAAAAGCAAACATCTTATTAATATAGCATTTTTCATCTTTAAGAAATTGTAAATGTATACATATATGTAGCACAAAAATTATTTTAAAATAAACTTATGGTTTAATATCAGTAAATGGTTGATTTGGATGCCTTTTTATTCATTTACATATCCAGGGTCACCTAAATGTATCTCTGGAGAAAAAGGGTCACAAAGGGAAATACTATAGAATATGATTCCAACTCACCTTGATATTTTTATCATCTGTTATTCATTTTTCTAAAGTCTCTTACCAAAAAAGTAAATTATTAACTATTTCATGAAGGTTCTATTTGCAATATCTAAGTACTTGCTTAATCTCTCTTGCCTAGAATACACTCTCAGCAATTCTAAGACTCATTATACCTTCAAGACTGATTTCATGTACTGCCTCCTCTTTGAAGCCTTTCCTCTTCTCCCACATTGTCATTGTTTTCTCCCCTCTCAATTTATTTTGAATTTTCCATATCTGTGCACATGTTGTATCACTGAGTAGAGAGTAGGTACCTTGAGAACATAAACTATTTTATCTGTCTTTGTGTAGCTGGAAGCTAACCGTTTTTGATTTAAATAAATGAATATTGAATTTAATTCACTTGACTAACAATAAAATCCTGGTTGCTAAAACAATGTACGGTTAAAATGCATTTTGAATCAGAGAACATAAGTTGAGAACCTAAGTCTGATAATCATAACAGAATATGATGATAATAATAACAATAGTATTTTTATAATACTCTAAGGTTTGCAACGTTCTTTAAAATATCTCATTGTATTTCCACAACTGAGAGATGGGCACTTTTTAATCCCCCATTTTAAAATGAGTAAGCAGAGACAAACGGAGGTTAAAATTTTGTCCAGAGTCACACAGATACTAAATGGATTTGGCTGGTTTCAGATTCCACTTCCTGATTCCAAATCTAGTTCTCTATCATCAACTATATCACTGTCCTGCCTTTTTGCAGAGGAGACCTCAGGCAATCCTCTTATCCCCACTGGGGATCAGTTTCCTCACTTGTAAAGAAAAGAATCTGGATAAGATGATTCTGAAAGTTTGTTCCAGGTCTAAATTTCTGATTCTGTTAAATGTCAAATAAATGATATTGACAGTCCTGTAGAAGTCCAGGCAACAGACTGTTCAATCAACCAAGGACTGACCCTGCTGTTTTTCTGGAATGAGTAAAAGGTTCCTAGGATTTGGAATTTCGTAACAGTACTAGAACAGAATCAAACTTCCTTTGGGAGGACAATCAGAGAGGAAAGACTGGGAGTTTTTTTTCTGCCAAGATCATTTAGTCGGTTTCTATCCAAGGGAACAAAATAAGCAGGAAATAAAAATTATAAAGAAAAATGATTTGTAAATATATCTGATTAAAGTAACAAAGTAAAGCAGAGCACATTAAGAGTCTCATTTGGTAGGAAATATAGAATATTTTAAAGATGATCTTGAGGATTCAACTTTTCTTGGCTCTGACTTTATTTTTCATTCTATAAAATTAAGTTTTCTCTAGTCAATCTAAATAGTGAGAAATCTGAGAGAGAGAGAGATAATATACATTTTTAACCTTTTTTGGACAGAAGCTGAAAATTAGAAGGAAAAAATGGCAAATATCAATTTCAGAATTGTGTTGAAAGAAGTTTGGTGATTTAAAAATTGTTTTCTAGCCTTGCTGATTTTAGGATAGAGTTTGGTAAGGATATAAAAATACTTTAGAAGTTCAGATTTCCTTGGGCTGGGGGTAGATGTACATTTTTAAAAGACATTAAGTTATTCAAATACCATGTAGTTCCAAAAAAAGTCTTCCAAAATAGATTGAAATGGACATGATGTTTAATTGGCGAGAAAAAAGGATATCAATTGAACTGTCTTGGTATGGGTATTTATATATAGATATGTGAGAAAACTTTAAAAGCCAGAGACTCATCTTCTTTACCAGGAAAGAAGTACAGAGACTACTTATATATTTTATCAGTAAAGGGAGGTTCTTGACCAGTTTCATTTCCATTTGAAAAATGGGCCATTTCATCAATCTTTGGATAGCTTCTTTTGCGATACACTCATACACCATTCAGAAGCCAGATAACTAACCATAAATCCAGTTAGTTTGTCTGTTAGTCTCTTGCCACCAGGAGTTCACAATATTGATGAAGAACTAAATGTAGTCACTTGATCAACATAGTCCAGTGCAGCTCAAAACTATTAAGCTGAATATATTTAATAGTGTCAGTGTCTCTGGTGACTGGAACTGCAGATATGCACTACTATGCCTGGCTTAAATGTTGTTCTTAAAGGAATGAACTAAGATGGAAGTTGGTGCAACTAGTTTTTTATATAAATAGACTGTGGTTGCAGTTATACAACTGTGGCCAAAGCAAAATAAAACAAAATAAATTGGTTCAGTTTACTGTGATCTTTCTCCAAAAGGATCCTGATTCTAGTCTTGAATCTTTTTTAGAGTCCTTCTGATCTTATCTCTTTTAGCATGTTATGGCAATTCTAATGAAATTTAATTTAAATTGGCCCATGATTGAATATACTCAGCCCATAATTGTAAAAACTGGGTTTCTAGGTTTTTTTTTTTTTCCCTCCCTTTGGCCACTATTGACCTTTCAAAGGATTTTCACTCTGAAAAAAATTGTATTTGAGTAGAAAAGCTTGAATTTATGCTCTTAATGGTGTAGATCATATAGAATTGGGGATAATAGCAAAATTGAAAGAAACAATTGGCTTGGTCTTTGCTTCTTCTTTCCCCATCATCTCCTTTGAATGGTGTAGGAGTGTATCACATAAGCATCTATTGTCTGATTTTTGTCTCATTTGTTTTATTATGGATTCAAAGAATTTGTTCTTGAATTCTTTCATGTGGGAGGAATTCAGCCTATTTAGTTATTATTATAATTGACAAATAATCTAATAATAGGGCAGGCAGTGAAAAACACTTCATTTTTCAATACTGGAGTGCCCCAGCAGCACTTGATAGAGAATGGCAGAGGGAATGAAAGGAGAGCTCCATGAACAGGCTAATAACTTTTTTCCTCAATAGTATTTTATTTTTCCAAAAATACGTAAAGATAGTTTTCAATTCTCTTTTTGTGTAAGATTTTATGTTCCAATTTTTTCTCTTTTCCTCTCTTACTTTTCCCCTCCCAAGAGGGCAAGCAATCTGGATATAGATTATACATGTACAATAGTTTTAAACATATTCTTATTTTGTTGTTTTAGGGTTTTTTAATAGCACAAGATCATAACAAGAAATATCATCTGCTATAATTATATTGAAAACTCAGCAAGTACAAAAGTATCAAAAGATGGTGACCTTTAATTATACCCACTTTACATTCCCTCCCCGCAATCCATGCTGTTAGCATATTGGCTGTTCAAAGTCAGAATTTATGAGATTAGATCTCTGTTCTTCCATGCACATAATTGTCTATCTAATTCTATGTACTGAATGTCTCAGAGTTTCAGCTTCTTCATATGTAAAATGAGAATACTTGCTGCATTCATGGCCTATCACAGAAAGTTCTTCTCAGATTTCATTTGAAAGAAAACAACAAAGAAGTTAGGTATCTGAAAAGAGTGGTATATTAAGGGTGGGAATGACCTGCGAGGCTTTTTGTGATCATTAAATAGAAATCTTAAGTATTTTCCCCTTGCATCACATACCCACCTTATAAAAACTGGTCACAGCACACATGTAGTGCATAAACAAAGGCAAAAATTAGGCATATCTTTGATATGCAACATTATCATCAAATAGTAATCAATGAAGAAAATATGAACACAAATTCAGACTTAAATGGAGAATAATTTTATCTCCCCCAAATGAATGGATCACAGACCAACTATATACATAACCATAGATGTGTATATTTATATTGTTTTCATTTAGATGTAATTTTTCATATGTACATACATATATGAAAACAAAAACACTAAGACAAAAATATATAGGATTCCCTTAATACAGCTCTTACAGAAAAAATGTCTGTCTCTAAACACTCATATTTTAAAAGAAACAAAAGATCAAATAAACTGGAGACTTGATTAAAAAAAAAAAAACTAAAAAGCATTAAATTAATAATCCTTAAATTCATTAAGTTCAAATATAGCTGAAATACTAAAAAATCCTACAAAGGAGAAATTATATCTATCTGTCTATCTATCTATCTATCTATCTATCTATCTATCTATCTATCTTTCTATAGAGAGAGATCTATATCTACATTTATAATATCTACATTTATATACAGAGAGATGTCTATTTATTTATATCTATATGTCTATATATAGATATCTATCTATACACATACATGCACATACTATACACATATAATTTAAAATTTACTTTTGTTCTCTCTGGGGAAAAACATTCATAAAGTCACTAAGACTTCTTAACTGTGCAAAATCATTTAATGAGGATTTATCAAATAGTGTGTGCCAGGCATTGTTCTATGGATAAAAAAAGGGAAAAAAAACACAATTCCTGTTATTAAGGAATGTACATCATCCGAGGAAAGATAGCATATAAATACATTAATATATACTGAATAAATAAAACTATTTGCAAAAATAAATAGGAAGACATTAATTGTTCATAGTCTGACCATACATATAGAAATAAAATGATTTAAGTAAAATAAATTCATAGAATTAGTAATAAAATAAGTAACTAAGAGATGACTTTTTAGAATGAAACATAATTAAAAATAATTTTTAAAAATCTAAAATCTTAAGGGAACTAATGGAATGGAGATTATTAGCATTTGATAAATGTGGAGTAATTCAAGAGAGGAAACATTGTAAATTGTCTGATTGTTTTTATAGAAGGTGATACTTGAAATGAAATTTGAAAAAAAACTGGCTATTTTAAGAGACTGAAATGAAGCAGGAATATGTCAAGCAGGCATGAGGAACAGCTAGTGTAAAGGTATAATACAGGACATGTATCATCACATATGAGGAACAACAAATAGACTGTTTTGGTTGTAAAGCAGAGTATATGAATGACATTAATTCATAATAAGATAGATTATAAAATAGAATTCAAATCCCAGAAAGGAGAATTTGCACTTTCTCCTCCAGGTAATAAGGAATAACTAGTGTTTTTTTTTAAGTACAAAAGTGACATGGTTAGATCTGAGCACTAGGAATATCAATTTGTTAACTCAATCTAGAATTGGAAAAGTTGGAGATATATCCATTCACTGACTTACATTTACATAAGATGGCTAAACATGAAAAGTCTTTTGTTTCTTTACAAATAAAGACTGGGCATTGAGAACGTTAAATGATAAGTATCCTGTTGTGTCAGTTTGTTTTACCAGTTTATTTGCAATGGAAGTTCTCTTTGGGTGCATGTGCAAGAATAACTTATTGGGAAGAGATATCAAAAAGCTAAAAGGACTATATTTGTTATCTATGCCATCAAATTAGATGGCCTTGGTGATATTGCATAGTTCTTATATATATTCCAAATAATTTATGACTTAAGATGCCAATTTGTTTAAATATAAATATTCTCATGGTTTGCTAATTATCTTGGAATAATAGAGCACCATGAATTTGAAAGAATCAAAATTACAGATAACAAGGGCAATGGCAATGATGAGTGATAGGAATAATGGGATTCCAAATGATAAATATAGTAATCCTAGAGTATATCTAAATTTGACAGTATATATCCAGACTTATGAGACTGCACATTCATCAAACTATTTGTGTAGAATTATTAATAATAAACTGATGTTCATAAAGCTGTATCATTGACAGGGAGATTTGGTTTTTGAATTAGTGTTATGAATACCTATGCTTTATAAAAGAGGTGTTTCTAGCTTTATGTCCAACTGTTAGAATAAAAGGTCCTTGAGAGTAGATGTCGTTATATGTGTGTGGGGGTGAGGATGTGGGTGTATGTATGTATGTATACATGTATATATATTTCAGTGGTTCCATAGAAAAAGTATTGAACTTTGTTGTAGAATCTAGAACCTTGAGACCTGAGTTTTGATTTTAGTTCTCTCACTACTTGAGTGATTTTCAACAAGTTACTTAAAGATTTCAGATTATCTGTTTCCCCATCTGTAAAATAATTGGTTGGATTACACAGTATCTTGTATCTTTTCTAACTCTAGCTATATGATCCTATCATCTGGAAAACAGGAAAAGATTGTTTTGGATATATGAAACAGGGCAAAATATTGGAGAAAATTAAAGAAAAAGACATTTTTAAGGAAATAAATCTCTTGTCAATGAGTTTTAGTTTATTGGCATATGTGTAGGAAATTCTGTGGTTAAGGGAGAGTCAAAACATAAATATAGAATGATGAGGGAGGACAAGATATTTTAAATGCAAAAAAAATCAATAGGATTATCTAAGTAAGGGCAAGAGGGAAGGAATGAGACTAGGGTTGCTTGAAGAGAACATGTAGTGTAATAACTTGATTATTTTGAAACCCTTTTTATAGGAAGTATGGTTAAATCTTAGTTTGCTGGATTACTTAGTTGAGACTGTAGTTATTTGTACATTTTCCTAGACTGACTTTTCAAATCAAGTTTGCTATTTGTGTAATAGACAATCATACTCATGAGTTCAACACAACAGTGCTATATTACCAAAAAATAACCCCAAAAAACAACTTGGGACAAGCCCTACCCTATACTTTCTGTGGCCTATCTCTACAGGAACTAAAAAGGAATAGAAAATCTTGCATTTTACTTCAGCTTCCTCTGATAAATCCAATTGTGTTCTTCACCCAGCTGCTTTTTTTATAGTTGATACTAGAATATAAGCCCTCCTCATAGAATGGAAGCTTCATGAGGTCAACATTTGCTTCCTTTTTTGTCCTGATTTTCTAAACACCTAGCACATAGTGCTTAATAAATGAATGTTTATTGATGTAGTTTGTGCATTAGCATCAGAGCAGAGCGCCATTTTAAAAAATACATTTATTTTTGTAGGCATTAACCCCTCAGGAAGCTTGTTTTGGTAGTTTGCTGGATAGTAAGCATTATGTAAGAGAATCTGTTTCTAAATTTCTTAGGTACCTATTATGCTGAAAACACCTGTAGAATAAAGCACTGCAAGTGCATACACATTGCACTGAGCCTTCCTTTTATTTCCATGGTCATTTAATAATGATAGCTGATGAATCTATAAGGCCTTTAGATTTTCAAAGCACTCTAGCTGCATAATGTCTCAGTTCTTCTAATGAAATTTCCAAGTGAAGACAAGCAGAATTTCAGATCAAATAAAATCAACAAACCATTGATGAATTGATTAGCTCTCCATATTTATCCAAGATCCATAAAGATACATTGATGCTTTTCTTTATCAATGCCATCTTTAAGAATTGTATAATCAACCTATAATCTATAATTTATGATCTTTTCTAAGTTATAAATTATACAATCTTAGGTTGATGTAATCATTGACCTCTAAAGTATCATCCAACCCGCGATCCCATGAGAAGATGTATTTAAATTCATTGTGAACAATGTTGAAACATGTTCACAGCTTCTACAACATCCCTGAAGAGAGACTATCTAGCCTCACCTTGTAACAACTTCCATTTATAGACATTTTTATTTGGCTTTTGGTGCTTATAAGGCAGCCCACTCCATTTGCATATTTAAAATTTTTAGGAGGAAGTTCTGCATTAATTTGATATTCCTCACAATAGTCAACATTTCAAATTTTCAACCTTGGGACTAGTGAGAGTAAAGCCTATCTTATTTCCACATGATATTTAAAATATCTGAAGATAGCTATTGTTACGACAAGATGTCTTTGAGTTTTGACTTTTTAACATTTTTGCATATATTTTCCTATATTTTAGAAGGCAGATATTATACCATTATATTCATTCAGCAAATATTTGTTGAATATCACTACAAATTACTGCTCTCACTATGAAACCGGGGAGGTAAGCCCACAAGAAAAACACAGTTCCTTCTTTCTATGGATGTCCAATCAAATAGGGCAGATATGATCAATATAATAATGCTGTCATAATTCTGTATCTCATGTGCTTCTTAACATATTTTATTTAATTCTTACAAAACCCTTATAAAACAATTTGTTATAATCCTATTCTTGAATGAAGCTGACATTTTCCCTTTCATTTGACCCATTTCCTTAATGATCAAAGTCTTATCTGAGCTAAAGACAATGAAAGGAATTCATACAAAATCTGAAAAAAAATAATGGATGATAGGATGGGGCACTGCATTGCCAATGAGACTAGGAGGCAGAATATATAAGGAGAGAGTAAATTATCCAGGGAGGAGAATCTATTAAATAGTAAAAGAGAGTGGTTTGGCACCTATCCAGTGGGTTGATGCTCTGAAAGAGCTTAGCTTGCCCTTTCCTTTGAATGGCAATGACATTGAGTAGATAATCAAATCAATGGCTAAACCATGCAAAAAAAAAAAAAAAACTCTGAAAAAAAAACAGGGATAAAGTATGACTCTGGTTGTGACATCATTCGCTCCACATCCTTGGATTTTGGAGACTTGTAAAGCCCTCCACTTTCTTTGGCTGAGTTTGGATATTGGTGAGCTATTCTGCTTTTCGATGATGGAAGTCTCTTTGCTACTGTCAATGCCTGATTGACACATTCAACGTGACTTTCTTTCTCTCTTCCAGATCTGGGGGGACCACATCTCTGCCTGAAAGCTGAATCCCTGTTTTCAGCCAAGTGTCTGGTTAAACATTGATAGCTTTCAATGATGAAGATTCTTTGTTTCTCTTATGGAAGTAAGTTGCTATCTCAGTGTTTACAATTTTTCTAGATTGATCTCAGGGGCCAGGAGAGGTTGGACTCAAAATATGGCCTCCCATCGCTCCATCCTATGAGATTTGGAAGAAACAGCTTGCTTGAGTCAGTCTCACATGTGTTGGGAGTACTTGTATTTGATATATTTCTTTGATTTTTCCATAGTTGCACTAATTAAAGTGCTTTGTTTTTACTACCCTCAAAATTTTGAGGTAATTTGCAAACAAGATTTTAAATATAAAATGACAAAATGTTGTCCAAAGATAGAGGCAAAAACAAAATGAGGGAGCATCTTAGTTTAGGGATAATAACAATTCAACCCCTGGCACTCACTTTGTTCCTTTGGAGTCAACCACCCTTTACATCATTAAACTCCTCCTACTACAGAGGCTTTTTGTTCTTCCTTATTGAGTCATTTTTTGTAAATCTTTCATAAATTTATATTTTCATATTGAGAACTGACACTACATTGAAACAGATTTGAAGGCTAGGGAAAAAGTGAGTTTATAAAGTTAATGTTTGGTGGATTATTAAAAAGAATGTGATTTTGTTACATTTGCCAATATTATAAAATAGATCAATTTGAATTGATGGTATCTTTAGTCTATAAGAAATGATACTACCCCAAGATTATTTAAAATATTATTTTCCAAAAGTGTTCTATTGAAATAAAATCATATCTATAAAACATAGATTATAAAATTTTGAAGTGACCTTGAAAGATCATCTAGTTTCAAATTATGGAGTTAGGTGGGGCAGGGAAAAGTGGGTCACAGAGTACATATCCCAAGGTATTTTTTTACTGGCATGGGAAGCCATATCAAATCCAATTCCAATGTCTTATGGTAATAGATAGGTAATGATGCTGAGATTATATAGAGCGCAGGCTGAAAAGACTTCTGTAGTCCCAACAACGATCTGTTCCTGCTTTACAAATCCCAATCTAATTTAGTACAGAGAGACAGTGTGTGTGTCCATCTCATCATCATCTCTGTGGACATCACGGGAAAGTATACTGCCAAGGTGAGCGAACCCATCCACAGAACTGAACATTTCTCCATTTGTGTAACTGAAGCTTTCCATGTGGATGTGCAGCGCTGGCTGCTGGAGAACTTGTTTTCTTGGTGTTGTCCGGCCAAAATGAGCCATACTGGCAGAGAATGGATTCACACTCTCTTGCATCTCCATCGCCAGTGCTGCACCGAGTACCCATCGTCTGCAAACCAAAAGTTACACCACTTTCCCCCCACTTTTGTCTTGACTTATAATCTAGTCAAGTGAAAGAATTTATTGTCAGCACAATAGCGGATCTTTTCATCTTTACTGGAGGAGTCTAATAATATTCCAGAAAACATCATGCTTAAAAAACAATCCCTGGAGCAAGGACCCAGCCCTGCTTCACTCCATGGTGACCGGGAGAGTAAGAGCATCCTCTGTTATCCAGAGCTCATGGAAGCATCCTCTCATGGCACACAGTACTGAGGGACTTCTGCAGAAAACCATATTTGCCCATGAACTTCCACAATCCCTCCTGACTGACAGCATCAAAGGGCTTGGTCAAACCAATGAACGCTGCATACAAACCTGTGTTCTGCTCCTGGAGTTATTGGCGGCAAACATCCTATCGACAGTTTCTTGGCCCTTTCTAAAGGCTCACTGGCTCTCAGGGAGATGACCATCTTCCAGGTGAATAGTCATCATTGAGGAGGACTCTGATAAGGATTTTGCCTGCAATAATTAAGAGAGACTCCCCTGAGATTATAATAGGAAAAACTATTTCCTTTTCTGTTATAAAGAAGCATCCTTAAATTCCTGGGGGGTAACTTCCTGTCATATAACCTGGACTATTTTAGTTACTTTTTGTAAGAGCAGTAGATGCCTTGCCTTGTAAATCTCAGCTGGAATAGAATCAACAGCAGATGCTTTGCCACTCAAGAGGAGCCTAACAGCGTTCAAAAACCTCTTCTTCAGTTGGAGGTTTAGCTAAAGAGATGCTGACTTCAGTCTGAGGCATGTGGTCACTGGCTTTGGCACTGGTTGGGGACTGGTAGGGATGCTATGGATGAAATCCACATCCAAAATGGATGAAAAACAATACGGAAAAGGACCTTTATGTACAAAAATAGTGACAGCAGCTCTTTTCTGGGGGCAAAGAATCAGAAATTGAGGAGATGCCCATTCATTGATGAATGACTGAACTAATTATGTTATATGATTATGACGGAGTACTATTGTGCTGTAAGAAATGACACGCAGGGTGCTTTCAGACAAACCTGGCAAGACTCCCATAAACTAAAGCAAAGTGAAGTGTACTGTGTACAAAGTCACAGCAATACTGTAAGATGGTCAGCTAGGAATTGCTTAGCTATTCTCAGCAAGGCAATGATACAAGACAACACTGAAGGGCTTATGATGAATAATACTATTTATATCCAGAGAAAGAACTGATGATGTCTGAATACAGATTGAAGCATACTTTCTTCTCTTTATTTTTCTTGAGGTTTTCATTTTTATTTTTTTGGTCTATGATTTCTTTCATAATATGACTATTACAGAAATGTTTTGCATGACTACACATGGATAACTATATTGAATTGTATGTCTACTCAATGGGGCTGGGGTAGGAAGAGAGAAAGGGAGAGAACCTGAAGCTCAAATCTGAAAAAAAAAAGTTAAATTTGTTTCTATAGGTATTTAAGGAAAAGATAAAATACTAAATAAAAGGATCTTGTTCTTATCACTAAACAATGTGTCTCATACTGAGTAGTTGAGATGCACCAAAGGTCTTTGATTCATAAATAACCTTCAAGGCATCATAAAAACATGTTAAATTGTTACTATTAGAATAGATAACTATTAGAATGGATACTAATAGATATTAGAATATATATATATATACACACACATACATACACATATAATCATGTACCTGATTCTTTGTCACTTGCCCATTGCCCCAGGACTTAATGGTATTTAAATATAGTAAAATGGTCAAGGGGGATATCTTTTGACTCCTATATAAATTGCATTTAAGTGAAAGAGCTTTGTACAAATATACAATAGATAACTAGAATATTTCATCTGCCTTATTACTAAGGCAAGATTCCTGTATTTCTCTAAGCTTCACTTATACTTTATGTCTGATAGAATTGAGCTTTGGCTTTTTAGAGACAGATAAACTATTCTGCTGTTAAACAGAATAGTTGTAAGAAATGAGACTACCCCAAGATTATTCAAAATATTATTTTCCAAAATTTTCTATTGAAAAATTATATCTATAAAAGATAGATTATAATTTTTTTATTTTTCATTTAGCAGCTTTTTAATTTTCCCTTTTTCATCAAATCAGCCATCCTGTTTCAGAGTGCTCTGTCCCAGAGGAGTAAATGTGATGCTATACACCAAATCTCTGAAAGTTGTTTACTCCTTTTTTGCTAGACTGTTGCCAATCACGTGCTGGCTCATTTTCCCCTTCAAATTAATATGCTGTTTGTGCTCAGGGATGCACTTTAATCTGTTGACAATAAGTCTTCTGATAGTCATTTCACCTTGGGACTGTGCTTTTGTAGAATGTGAATGTTTAGCATGAAAAGGATAAGTCTGTGATTGGTTCAGCACTCTGGGTCACAAATTGCCTTCATCATTCTGATATTATGGTTGCCTCTTCTTACAATGACAGTTTCCATTTAATCTAACATTGCAGTGAAGCTGAATGGCACAAAGTTTTAATGCATTTAGGCAAATAGAAAGTAGTGTTAGTGATGAGATACATTTTCAGTACTCAGTGGCTGTTTATGACTCCATTCCACCTGAAGACTTCCTTCCATGTGTGATATTCAGTAGTGAAAGAATCACCAAGAATTAAAAGCTTGTCTTTTGGTACATTGGTGATGAAGATCTTCATTTTCAGTAATTTATTTTTGACTACAAGACTTCCTTCCATGTGTAATATTCAGTAGTGAAAGAATCACCAAGAATTAAAAGCTTGTCTTTTGGTACATTGGTGATGAAGATCTTCATTTTCAGTAATTTATTTTTGACTACATCGGGATTTGTCATGGTGGGAACATAAGTGTTGATAACGGTAGGGCATGGTAAACTGCAAATGGCAATTACAGTGTCATTCACTCTTTTTTGGAGATATACAAGCTTGTTGACTAGATTAATTTTGATTATGTAATGTATGCCAGCTTTACGCTGTTCCCCATCACTGTTACTACTCCAGGAAAAAGAACAACAGAAAAAAAAATCCCAAAACATATACTTACCCTGACTTCTTAAAGCTTACTTTCATTTGTTTGTCTTATTTCACTCAGAATTACCATGTGAATGCAATAAGAGTGTCTGTCTTTGAGATTTACTGGGTTTTGTGTTATGTTATATATATATATATATATATACAGAGAGAGAGAGAGAGATTTGTTATATATTTATATATACATATAATCACATACCTGATTCTTTGTCACTTGCCCATTGCCACAGGACTTAATGGTATTTAAAAATAGTAAAATGGTCAAGGGGATATCTTTTGACTCCTATATAAATTGGATTTAAACGAGTGAGCTTTGTACAAAGTCTTTGACTTCATTCTCTCTTCCACTCATTGGAGTCCATTGGCAAGACAAAAGTCAAGACGACTGGTGATGGCCCTGGATGGAAGACCTTGGTTTCTGAGATATCTAACTGTGTTTTAAACATTTCTTCATCATGGTCTGTTGTAATAAACTATTCATACCTGCTTATTCCACTAAGGAAGTCATCACAGAAAGGGGTGGGGTAGATACCATGCTAGCCTCAATGGCTTGAGTCCTGTTGGTTACCCTTAAGCTGGGTTAGCCCCTAGGTTTAACAGGTTTACTGAGGAGGGGTCACTGCACATGGTCTAGCTCTTAGAGCCTTAGCTAAGAGTTGGGTGATCACTTGGACACTGAAGGTGAGTTACAATCCATCCAAAAGGTTTGGCAGCCCTTGAGCCAGAGGTACTGAGTAGCTGTACAACCTGGCAATGGTAAACAATAAATGAAGTCCTCATTAGTCTAATACGGCTTCCATCCATTTCTTCTATGACAGAGGTAAAATATTGGAGAAGGAGCCAAAATTTAGTAAGACTCATGCCATCTTTAGACTGTCCATTAACATTAACATAATCTGTCGATACTCTAAACATGAAATCCTTATCCACTGATCAAGAAGCAGACATAATATTCAAGGAAATGAATCATACCAATTCTGACATTCTTGCTATAAATGAAACCAGAAGACAAAGGAAATTACAGCTAAATAGAACAATGGTTAACAGATTCTCCTTGGAGAAGCAAATAAAGGATTTGGCAGGGTATGTTTTATTATGCATTCAAAGGCAATAAGAAACAAATTTCATAGTCCACTTGGTCATTCTATCTCCCTTTTCTCAAGATAAGTGTTTGTGAAAAGACCACCATGAAGATAATTGTAGCTTGTATGCCAACATTTTATTGTAGAGGATGAGGCTATAGAAAAGTTCTATGAATAACTCAATAAAAATTCTCCAAAATAAATCAGCTTATTCATTCATTTAACAGGTATTATTTGTTAAATGCCAATTATGTACCAAACACTTTTCTTAGCACTGGGCAAAAATAATATGCCCCGTTTTTTGTTTTTTTGTTGTTTTTTTGTTTTTTGTTTTTTGTTTTTTGTTTTTTGTTTTTTTTTTTTAAAGAAATTTCCATTTTGTTAAGAGAAAATGCATATAGATATTTAATGATTAATTATGAATGAATTTAATAAAAGAAATATGGATAGAAAGATGACTGGCCATTTGGATAGAAAAGAGAACCCTAGTTGTTTCTAGCAAGAAGCTAGATATTCTGCTGAGGTTTTGTATTTTGCATTCATTTTCAAAGAAGACCAATGAATGACATCAGAAGAGTATCTTTACTTGGGAACAAATTGGATTTAAGTGAGACAGAGTTGTACAAAGTCATCAGCCTCCAGGGTGTGGCCATCATGCATGCTACAGCTTCTTGGAACCACAGGTGAGAGTTGGCTGAATCAAAAGATGGAGGGAATAAGCAGCTCTGCTAAGGGCTTGCCAAGCCGTCACATCACAGGTGCTAATCCTCCTGAACATTATTATTATTAAATTATTATTATTATTATTATTATTATTATTAAGAGCCCCCTAGAGAAATTAAAAGAAAAAATGTATTCCAGGATTAGAAGACAATTAGGACAAAAAGTGGGAATTAGAAGATGAGATTTTGGTTATATATTTTGCTAAAAAATGGAGTTTACAAGAGATAGTATCATGTAATTAATTGATCTGGAAAGACAGATAGGATCCATATAATAAAGGGGATTAAATGGCCAAAGAAGAATTTGCATTTTATCTTTGAGATAATTAGGAGCAACTGAAGCTTCTTGTATATGAAAGTAAAATGGGCTAATATTCAGTAATTGTAATGCAAAGTAAGGCATAGGTTAATTCAAGCCAATTAAATACTTATCATGTCCCCGGCACAGTGTAAACAATAGATATACAAATAGAGCAGTAGCAGAGATGGTCCCTGTCCTCTCTGAGCTTACATTCTAATAAAAAAAGACAATTCTTAAAAAAAACAAAACATCAACAAAAAAAAAAAAAAAAAAAAAAAAAAACAAAAACAAACAAACAAACAAAAAAAAAAAAAAACAAGCAAACAAACAAAAAAACCCAATACCCTTAAAAAGGTGGGAAGGTATCCATAAAGAGAAAGAGGAGAAGCAGGAATGGAACCCAGAGAGGAATGAAGGCCTGCCTGGCCAGGCTACTTTCCTTAAAACTGAGAGGTAAATTCTATTCCCTGTTGGTGTATGATGGACTGAAATATATTTAAGGAGTACAAAATGAGAATGTGCAAGGGCTTGTCGACTATGTCATTATCTTACAGATTTGTTTTCTGAATACTCTCTTCAGGAGTCTGGAGGAACTAAGCATAAGTACCAAAAATCATCAAAAAATCAAACTGATTTTATTTGTTGACTATGGAACAAATAAAATCAGTTGACTATGGAACGAAAAAACAGTACAGCAACCACTTATAAACAATTTCTGTATAGATAACTATTTTAAGATTATATATTAAAATTGGTACCAAATTGAAAGTATAAAAATGACATGATATGCAGTGTGGGCAACTTCAACCTGACCAACTTAAACAAATTGTTGACATAGAAAAGTGGAAAATAGATGAAAGATGAAAGAAAATGAACACTCTAGCATGATTTCCTTAGGAAATTTGATCAGTGAAAATCAGCAGCCACTAAGAAGAGACCAATTGAGCCTAAAAATTGCCTCAGCCAGAAAACACTTGAGCTTCTTGCCAGGTGGAAATATGGCAGGCAAGCAAGAGCAACACTGGTTTAGAATATAAATTAGTTTATACAATTTTATAGAAGAAACTTGTAGGAGATTATAATCAGTGGCACCTCGTAAAGCAGAGCAAAGGGGTGAATGGAAAACAAGTTGACAGCTTGAAAGTATGGGGGGCTGAACTAAGTCTAAAAGTATGTAAAGATGAAACTAAAGGAAGGAAAAAGAGCCCATAAAAAAGGAAAATATTTATCAAGATTTCTATTAAAAATCGATTTTATTCTCCATCATTGAAACAGGAGTTGCCACATTTGGACTTGAACATTATCTTCTTCAGTGTAATCTATAAGAGGGAGAAATGCAGCAGAGAAATAAAGATGGAATGGCAAAGTGGCAGAGACCAAGTATGGGTGGGAGGTTCAAGTGAGAGGTGAGAGAATCTTGAGAAAACTGAGTGATAGATTCCAAAAATATCTGAAAGAGGAAATAATATCAAATATCTGGGGTAAGTATAGAAATTATTACTAAAAGAAGAGATAATATTGATAAGTATTGACTCACGGGTCTACTTACACACATTGATGAGATTTTCTTCCAATCTATTTATAGTTGGCACTCTTGTGAGGGGCACAGTGGATAGAGTGCTGGTTTGGAGACAGGACGACTCCTCTTCTTGAATTAAAATCTGGATTCAGACATTTATCAGCTTTGTGAGCCTGGGCAAGTCATTTAACCTCTCTTTGCCTCAGTTTCCTCATCTGGAAAATGACCTGGGAAGGAAATGGCAAATCCCTCCAATATCTTTGCCGAGAAAATCCCAAATGGGATCTCGAATAATCAGATGTGATTGAAAACAACAACCCTAGCTCAAACTGTGATGGGAAAAAGCAGCCTTGCAAATGATACTAAACAACAAGCAACAACTTTACAATCACAGAGTTAGCTGAAAACTATAGAGAATATCAAATCTTACTACACTGATTTTTGACTATTAAAAAAAATAAATTGACTCAGTAGAACAAAGCATCGTCTTAAACTCTTTCCTTCAATCATCTTCCACATTCAAAATAACAAGCACATGCCCACAAGTGTTTGCCACAGTCTAGGAAAATATCTAGTGCAGTGTTCCCATGGAAGAGAAGGGAAGAGGGATTCTCATATACACGATAAGGTCCTCCAGCTGAACATGGTTCTCATATGTGGCTAGTATCGGGACAGATAATGAAGGATTCTATCATCCACTCAGAAGTGCAGTGAGAAAAGTACTTTGGAAGCAGTACTACCCAATGCACCCAAGTGTGAGTTAATACCTTCTGTTTAGAGTCACAATGTCACTGGGAGTTAGAGATTTCTCCCCCCCTTAGAATGTCAAAAGACAAATCTTTACTGTAAGAGGAAGTTGTCTCTCCTCCAATTAGATATGTGAGAAGTGGAGTAAGGAAAGACCTGCTTCCTTTGTTGGACTGGATTCATGGAACATGGGTCACAGCTGGTGACAAATGAGCATCTAGAAGGCTCTGAGGTTTGATTCTAAATAGTCAGCTAGCTCAGAAGCCTCTCAAACTCTCAATTAGTGGCCCTGAGCTCATGACCACAGAGGTTTGGGCCTTCCTTCAGCAAGCAGCTGTCCCCTTTTTTGGGACAATTTCTGACTGTGGGCAACCGCATGGATTTCTTTTGAAGCAGTTGAACTTTTTCTCGGTATCATCTTTTATCTTTCCTTTCTTCAGAAGCTGAGAGGAAAATCTTATCAAAGGGAGCTTCTGGTTTTATTATGTTCCAGACAACTTTCTGGAATTCTCAACCATGAAGCCAGACCTCTTGGGAGCCATGATATGGGCTGCAAAGGTGGTTCCTTTTGATGATCTCTCTGCTAATATCTTCAGGCTGCCTGGAAGGGAGCCAGAGAGAACCTGTAACCAATAATTCCAAAGTTTGCAGTTCTGTACCATTGCCAGAAACTCTTGTTACTTTTTCCCTGTAGCAAATACTAACGCTAATGGTGGTGAAAAAATAATCACTAACAAACAGAAAAGACAATCCTCTTTTTCCTCATCACTCCATCTTCCCGTTCGTTCTTCTATCGTTTGTATATTTCTATGAGAATCACATTAGAGTAACATAGTGGATGGAATAGACTTGGTATCCAAAGACAGAACACATTGCTGCTGTTTATTGAACTCATTTTGATCCACCTTTCAGTGGATGATATTATAATGTGCATATCGAGACACAAAACATGTGAGTCAGCATGAGATGCTAACTAGCAACATAACCTTGTATAAAGTCATGCAACTTTTCATAATTATAAAATTGGAATTATAAGTTTCTCATAGGGCTGTCATGATAAAAATAGGAAATTACATGACATGAACAATGAGTTTTCCATTTACATCAAAGTTAAATGCAGTTGGTTTTACAAAATAGATCGTGGTATAAAAAGATATTTTTTATTTCCTAAGATAAACCATTTGAACTCTTATACTGTATTTTATCATCAGATATTGAAACCTTCACTGTAATCCATTTTATCTTTCCATAGTCCTTGGAATGAGAGCTTGACCACATGTTAAAAAATGCCATGGAATACAACAGACAAATTTTATGTCTTGATACATCAGATATCTGAGAATTGTCTACTCTCGTACATTAATTTATAATTATTAATTTGAATTTATTCTGTTCACTATAAACTAGAAACATAAACAGTGTATGCTACCCCAAATAATAGTTCCCACCTACACACACACACAACTCTTGAGTGAAAAGGTTATATTAAAAAAGAAGCAAACATAATCATTGAGAAATTGGTGATGATAGAGAATATAGTACAATGAAAGCACACTGTTCTGAATCAGAAGAACTAGGCTTGATTCAGATTTCTCCACATTACTAAGCGATCTTGTTCATTCCTTTGCTTTAACCTCTACTTACCTAAATGGAAATGGATCTGACTGGAAGAAATTCCAATTTCCAATATATTTTTAAAATTTTATTAATTATATTTTATATTACATTACATATATGTTTATTATAGTATATCTTTTACTTATTACATTTATGTTACATTACCTATAATTACCTATAACATATGTTTGTCATATTATGTCATTACATTTCATAACATTATTTTCTCTTATATTATTACTTGATTATATCATGATACTTTCTCACTGAGAGGATTTTTTTTTTTGAAAATTTAATTTTATTTAATAATAACTTTGTATTGACAGAATCCATGCCAGGATAATTTTTACACAGCATTATCCCTTGCAATCACTTATGTTTCGTTTTTTCCCCTCCTTCCCTCCCCCCCCCCAAGATGGCAAGCAGTCCTATATATGTTAAATATGTTGCAGTATATCCTAGATACAATACATATTTGCAGAACCGAACAGTTCTCCCGCTGCACAGGGAGAATTGGATTCAGAAGGTAAAACTAACTCAGGAAGAAAATCAAAAATCAAATAGTTCACATTCATTTCCCAGTATTCCTTCTTTGGGTGTAGCTGTTTCTGTCCATCATTTATCCAATGAAACTCAGTTAAGTCTCTTTGTCAGAGAAATCCACCTCCATCAGAATACATCCTCATACAATATCGTTGTCGAAGTGTATAATGATCTCCTGGTTCTGCTCATCTCACTCAGCATCAGTCCGTGTAGGTCTCTCCAAGCCTCTCTGTATTCATCCTGCTGGTCATTCCTTACAGAGCAATAATATTCCATAACATTCATATACCACAATTTACCCAGCCATTCTCCAATTGATGGGCATCCATTCATTTTCCAGTTTCTAGCCACTACAAACAGGGCTGCTACAAACATTTTGGCACATACAGGTCCCTTTCCCTTTTTTAGTATCTCTTTGGGGTATAAGCCCAATAGAAACACTGCTGGATCAAAGGGTATGCACAGTTTGATAACTTTTTGGGCATAATTCCAGATTGCTCTCCAGAATGGCTGGATTCGTTCACAACTCCACCAACAATGCATCTCACTGAGAGGATTTGAGAGTGATATCTGATATATGAAGATAAAATTATATACATTGCATTCTACTTTAATATGTCTTCAAATTCTTCCTCTAAGAACTATGGAGAGAAAAATGATTACAGAGAAGGTTTCAATATCTGATGATAAAATACAGTATAAGAATTCATGCATTATGTCTTTAAAAGTAGAAAATATGTGAAAGATTGGTATTCTTTTTATATTATGATTTCAAATTTTAATGCATAGAAAGCCTTGTGGTGATGAAGATCTGAGTTCAAATGAAGTAACCAACCCTGATACACTAGGTGACTATTGGCCAGGGGTTTAATTTCTCACTCCTGTAACTTGCTAACATTATAATTCGTAGGGTAGTTGCCAACCTATCTTTGTGAATTTCATTCTTTTCAAATTTATAGAAAACATAAATCTTAAAAGGCTGGTATATCTTAAATAATTTATATTACATTTCACATGTAAGTAGAATATAAATCATTTACAATTCAGACCTGAAACATAAATAACTTATAATCAGTAAAAGAGACATTTACTGATTGGAAATTGCTGATAGCCATGAAACTACAAATCTAGTCCTCTTTTTATCTCTCCCCTATTTCATTTGTTTAATTAAAATGAATTCCATTTTCAATATAAGTAACTACCTAAAAATACTTCTTCAAATTAAAACCCAGAACATGAATAATTTCTAATCAATAAAGAAATATCTGATATGGTGATACTATAGGACCATGGGAAAAGTGTTTGATTCAGAAACAATGGGTTCAAATCCTAGCTGTGTGATACTAAGATCTCAGTTTCCACTTCTGTAAAATGATGAGATTGTGCCCATGACCTCTTAGAGATTTTTTTTCATCTCTTCACCTATTATGTTAAGTACAGATTTTAGTCAGAGACTTGTTTTAGCTCGATATACCAAGGAACTTGTATCATTACTCTAGGACAAAACCGAAGCTCGATAATGGTGGAACAAAGAGATGTGCTTCTCCTGCAGAGCACTTCTGACATGGTCCAGTTACTGCATCATGACTTCATGTTTCTTGATCTTGGCAGTAGAATAAAGTCCTTAGCAGAGAACTTTTTTCAAGTCCAAAAACATGACACTTAAGGCTCTATGCAGAATTTCTCTTTTTATGTCTCCAGGATTTGCAGTGTTTGCAGATGGAAGTAATTTAATACCATGGTGATCTTTCATCTAGCCTGTTTCCTTTCAGTGACCTTATGTTTACTATATGAAAACACCAACAAGGTGTCTGATTTCTTCATGGAAAATGGCAACTATTTAAAACAAAAGGATCTTGTCCAGCGGAATCATAAATCTCTCAATGTTTCTGTAATTTGACCAAAAAAACCCTCATTTGTTCTGTGAGGAACATTTGACTAGGAGACAAAGCCAATTTGACTTTCTCATAAAAGATACATTTTTTTGGAGAGAGAAAAAAGATAGCAGACAAATAAAAAGTCAGTGTTCTATCCATGGCAAGAGAAGCAACCCTTCTCATTTCCATGGCCCACGTTGAAATTCTTGCAACTCATCATTTTGAATGATGCCCCCAGAATGCTTTCTGACACTTCCCAGGATGCTTTGAGAATAATAGCAGGTTCTACGCTCCCAGCATCCGTCTCTGCCTCGACATGTGGAGTTCCTGTTGATTTCAAAGACAGCCCCGCACCCTGAAAAGAAGATTCATACGGGGAAGGGGCCATTAGTAATCACAATAATATACCTCTCCATAGAACCTTCCCTCCTCTAGCACCTCGTGTGGCACCGGCTTCTATTTATGTTTTTGGCATTTCAGTGGGTCCCATCATAAATAATGGAATTGAACCCTTTCAGCCGAAAACAGAAGCCGCAACTGGAAGCAGACTTGAGAACATTAAGGAAATAGATAACATCTGCCTTCCCAGGATGCCTCCTTGAGATTGGAAGCAATTTTTTCCAGAGAGAGAAAACGCTAAAACAGGAGCAGAATGGATTAAGTAGTTGCAAAAGCCAACACATTTTGGCAAAATGATGATGTCATTATTAAATGAAAATGCACATGCAGTATTATAAGCCTGGGAATGGGGCTTTGTGATAGACGTTGAGTGAAAATAATAACAATCTAATAAGGATAATAATGAGCTTGGATGAAGTACATGAATCCTCCTTGATACTTATAGCCTCTGATACTGAAGTACTAGATGCCAAAATTAATAGAATAGTGAACAAATCAGAGTAATAGCAGGACAGTAACTTACCCTAGGACCATTTCTATCTGACTCTCTTCAAGAAAGATATTTAAAGTGAACTAATGGTAATAACGATGGTAATGATGATAAATAGGATGAGGTCCATGACATGACTGCTTTCCTGTCAGCTGACAGAGTTAACACTTAGGATAAACCTACGGAGGATGAATGTACATCCTAACTTTATTCAACTCCAAAATATGATTAATTTACTCACCTGAGTAATAGCCCATAGAACATTACATGGAAAGAATAACAGTAGATAGTAATTTGGTACTAGGACTGTTTATCTGAAAAAGATGGGAAGAATGAGGTAATAATAATATCTCACACATTCCACTAATGCAATAATGCCCCAAACAATTCTTTTAAAATGTGACATTTTTCAGGGAGGTGATTTAAATCCATAAAAGTTCTTCCTGGTCTTACTTGCCTTTCAAACTGAACTAAGTATGACTTGTAAATCTGCAGAATTAAACTAAAACATCGCATGAATCCTTGATGTACATAGGTGACATCAAGCTATATAGCTCCATCAAAAAAGACATCTTTATCACGTGAAAATGTTCTCCAATGTTATCAAGATGTTATTTGCATCTAATGGACATAAAGACTAAAGGTTTTATGCTTGAATTCAAAGGGCACGTTGAATTAATAGTAGAAGGAAATACTTATATATTCTTTGGTTCATTCCAGGCAAGATACAATGAACATAAATTTAGGAAAGAGAAATCTGTGTCTTAATGTGATGGAATTTACTGGCATTCTGAACCCAAAATTTAATGGGAAGAAAGCATTCATAACAATTAACACCCTTGAAATAGCTATTTAATGTACCTTTGTGGAACTGTAAAATGAATCATGGCAAGTTGGAAAGAATTCTAGTAAAACCCTATAAATATTAATGAAACAAAGGGGTCATCACCTAAGGCAACTATATAAAATTTGCTTTCCAAAAAGGCGTGAGAGGATGGTAACATGATGACTAGGTTAAAAAATAAAACCTACAGAAATACTTTTGGAACAAGCAGCTATCACTGCATTGAGCAATAGGAAAGGTGAAAATAGGTACATGCTATTGAATTTGACTAGATTACATGATGACTACATGATGTACTAGGTAATATGGTGACTAGGTAAAAAAACCCTACACAAATACTTCTGGAACAAGCAGCTATCGCTTCATTGAACAATAGGAAAGGTGAAAATAGATACATGCTATTGAACTTGACAGATGTAAGTTCACACAGTTAATTTTAGGTGGAGTCTATAGAATGCAGAGATTTCAAATATGGAATTAAATGTCTCTCAATTGGCAAAACCTGCATAAGCTTTCCCAAAAATATATGGACAAAATATCGAGCCCATTCTTAATTGAATTTGTATATGAAAAAGGAAGCATTTCTAATGACAATTCAGGAGCAGGTTATTACCACCAGAAGATAGGAAATGTTATCTTTGCGAAGCTTGTAGCTAGCGATCACTGGAGATTATAGAACAAATCTGTAGCATTGGTGAAATGCATTGCTATAGTTCAAAAGCATTCTGTACCTTTTAAATTACTGTTGAAGTCTTCCCCTCGTTCCCAAAATTATGCATCCAAAGCTATATTTCATGCTTTCTATCTTTCTATCATGAACACAAACATCACAATTTCCTAGAAACTTCTATCAATAAGCTGTCCTATAGTCAGAATATTATCTGATGTATTTATAATAGGCTAATTTATTACCTCCAGTTGCCTGAATGTTCCATTGATTCATTAAAAAAGATGTAAGAACAATGTTTTAAAATAGTTGTTGCTATTCCTAATACTATTTACATTGAAGGAAAACATTTCAATATGTGGAGACCTGGCAGAGGAGATAATATCACATTGCACAGAATGACATCCATATCATTTCTGTTATCCTTAATTTTTTGGAGTTGTACTAAGTTTTGATTTCATTAAAAATACTGAAAATGAGCTTGCATTCTAAATCTTTTCTTTTGCATCAAAAAGCAGTTATCTTACTTTCCAATAGTCCATAGAACATTATCAATAAAGGAATGATATAGTAAATCAACCAAACATATCTATTTTAACTGTATTTAAAATATGGAAAGAACTTTCATCAAAATACACACAGTGAAAGATGCAAAAACAACTGACATTTATCTATAACTTTAAACAAGAAATATTCATGAAGATTATGGTATAATAGAAGCACAAGCCCTTGGCACAGAAAACTATAATGTATACTATTACAAGATAATGCCTTTGAAAGATGCCAGTAAAAGTGTTTTGTGGTAAAACATTTCTTATAGTACAATAGTATTTCATTATAATCACATATCACAATTTATTCAGCCATTCCCCATTTGATGGGCATCCCCTCAATTGCCAATTCTTTGCCACCAGAAAAGAACTGTTATATATTTTTAATCTCTCTTGGCATATATGTTTAGTAGTCGTGTTCTAAGGGCAACAGGTTTCCCCAATCTGCCCTCCTTTTTATCACTTAGGATTTTTAAAATAATTGTCTCATTTAGATTTCATTTCATTAGATTTATCACAATATTTTAGCCTTCTAGAGATTTAGATAATGGAAATAGTACTTCAGAATTAAGGTTCTCTATAAAATATCAAATCAAATTTGTTCAAGTAACTGTGCTAATGTTAAGCAGTCTAGAATTTTGAAAGTGCTCCTTTTCAAGTTTTTGATGTTTTATTTTCCCAAATTGACCTTGGACAATTAATGACTGCATTATGGGTTTTGTCATAGGACCATAAGTCTAGAACTGGGAAAAAAAAAAAAAAAACTTTATATATCACCTACTCAACCCTCTCTTTTTCCACGTGAGGAAAGTAGGGGCCTAGAAAATGATTCACATGCCAAGATCACACACAATAAATTAGGAACATATCAAAGATTTAAACTGAATTCAGTTGGCTTCAAATTTATTACTCTTTCCACGATAATACTTTATTTATTTTTCTGATCCTAATACCAATCTCATATCTCTCCATCTAGCCTGAGGACATTTGTAAAAAGTTTTAGAGGAATTTAACTAGCCTTCCTTTGTACTATCAATTGGATAACTTTCAAATAATAGTGTGAAGATCATCCAAATTCTTGTTGAATTCACATTAACTTTTTATCTTCATTGATCCCTTTTATAATGTTTCCAGGACATCTCTTATGTAATGTATTCTAGGATTCTACCAACAATTAGTCAATTTTATATGAATTCTCAAAATTGATGTAGCCCATTTTTCTCTTCATATTCAATTCTGGGTGAGTCAGTTAACATACCTGTTCTGGAACCAGTTTGACCTGGTTTATGAAAGACAATTGTTAAAATGTCATTGTATTTATGTAGCATGTATTGACAAATACCATAAATCAAAGCTTGATGTATAATTATGGGCAAATGCTAAGAAAGATGTGGGCAGATGATAACAATGAAAATTAAGCTAAAAAATGGCTTGTAGATAAATAATTTTCAATGAGCCTGTGCGCCTGTTAAATGTTTACTGAAAAGGATCCCTCTAAATGTAGGGTAAGTTGATAGTGATAATAATGGGAAAGCTTTAGCATTAAGGTGATTAATAAAGGCCTTTTTTCCTCAGAAGTTAGATTTTAACTGGCACTTGAAGGAAGTCAAGGAATCTAGAAAGTAGAAGTAATGAGGAATGGGATGCAAGCAGTGAAAATGCACTGATTTGTGGGATAGTGCTCTAGGTGAGGAACACAAAGTAGACTAATACCACTGGGTTGTAGTGCAAGAAAAAAAGAGTAACTTGTAAAAGGAATAGAAAAATAGAAATGATACTAGCTATAAAAAGACCTTTTAAACTAAAATGAGGATTATATATTTTATCCTGGAAATAGAAGTCTTTGGAGTTTATTAACTAAGAGGCTTAAACCTGGCATTTAAGGAGACCATTTTCATGGAAGATGGACTAGGGAATGGAAAGAGGTGAAGCAGGGACATAAACCAGAGGGATAATTCAATAGTATCAGTATCATGTGTTTAGGGTCTGCACCAGCATGGTAGCAATGTGTCATGAAAGGAGAATGTAGAGGATGTGGCAACAGATTGGTAAAAAAGGTTGAAAGAGAGTCAGAAATTGAGGATGAAATGTTAACTTCCAGCTGAGTAACTGGGAAGATTGTGATGTTCTTATGACAACAGAGAATTTATGAAGAGAAAAGGGCTTTGATGGGGTAAAGTTATAACTTCATCTGTGGATCTACTGAATCTAAGTTGTCTATAGGACATTCAGCTTGAGATCCTCAATAAATACTTAGTGCTAAATGAGTAGAATTCAGGAGAGAAAATCAAGATGAAAAAATAGATAAAAGGCTAATCATTTAATCTATGGGAGTTGATGATATCATCAAGGAAAATAGTATCAAGGTGAAGAGAAAACTCAAAGAAGAATCTTGGGGGCTCTCAGTGGGCATGATCTGAGAGAAAATCCAGGAAAGAAATGAGAAAGTAGAAGAAGAACTAGAAGAGAGAAGTATCACAAAAACCAAGAGAAAGGTGTGCAGAGGTGAACAGGGCAATTGACAGTGCCAAAGATCTCAAAAAAGTTAAAAAGTAAGAAAAGTTAAAAAGGTGCTGAGTGAAATGAGCAGGACCAGAAGATCATTATATACTTCAACAACAATACTATATGATGATCAATACTGATGGACGTGGCCATCTTCAGCAATGAGATGAACCAAATCAGTTCCAATAGAGCAGTAATGAAGAGAACCAGCTACACCCTGCAAATGAACTCTAGGAAATGAGTGTGAACCACTACATAGCATTCCCAATCCCTCTATTTTTGTCCACCCACATTTTTTATTTCCTTCACAGGCTAATTGTACATTATTTCAAAGTCTGATGCTTCTTGTGCAGCAAAATAATTTTATGGATATGTATACATATATTGTATTTAACATATACTTTAACATTTTTAACATGTATTGGTCTACCTGCCATCTGGGGGAGGGGGTGGAAGGAAGGAGGGAAAATTAGAACAAAAGGTTTTGCAATTGAAAAATTGTAATGCTGAAAAATTACCCATCCATATATTTTGTAAATGAAAAACTATAATTAAAAAAAAAGAATTAATGAGCATTGGAAAAAAAAGTTAAAAAGGGTTATTACATTTGATAACTAAAAAATCAATGATAAACTTAGAGAGTACTTTCAGTTGTTTTATGGTTTTGCAAGCAAGAATATAAAAAGTTAAGAAGAATGGGAAGGAAAAGAAAGTGAAGAGATCAATTTTAAACATCATTCTCAAGTAGCTAAGTTTTTAAAAGGGAGATAAGACATTCTGTGGACAATGTATTGTTTATTTGCAGTACCTGTCTAACATAATGACCTGATGAGTTATTTGAATGTCCTACTTGTATAATTACCTGTCAAAATCAGAGCGGGATTTCAGTCTTCAACAATCTTTTTTTTTTACTGTGTGAGTTTCAAAACTGGTTCCTTAGAAGCAGGTGATGATTTCATTGATGAGATCCATTGTTATTCTAGGCATTTATACAAAAAACTTGAAGTTTTTTATTAAGAGAAATACCTGGAAGATATTATCATCTAGAGAAAATTTCATCTTTATTATTTATTCATTCATTTATTAATCTTATTTATTTAATTATCAAGTATTAATTAAACAAATATTATAAGCTAAACACTCTGCTGTGTGTTGAAGATATAAAACAGCTCTGAATCTGAAAGAAATTATATTCTGCTTTGAAGGAAAGAAATGACAAAAAATTATGGAAGAGAAAATTAGATTAAAGAAATGTGGATGTGAGCACCAAATAAACTATATTATTGTATGGGAATTAAGGGATGAAGTGCGCAGAAAGATATTAAATCAAAGGAGATGAGAAATTTCTTCTGGAAGAACAAAATGTTAAGAATATCAATAGAATCAATGAAAAAAATTGAAAGAGAGTGACCTAGAAGTATTAAATTTCAAACTATATTACAACATGGTAATAATCAATAAATTTTAGTATTGGCTAAGAAATAGAGCATTTTATCTGTGGAATAGGTAAGTACAGAATTTGAAAAATAGTGATCAAATGTTTGATAAATCCAAAAATCTAGACTTGGAGATAAGAATATACCATGTAAGAAAAAAATTCTGGAAAAAAGGAAAATAGATTGGCAGAACATAGAAATACCTTACCTTGTATACCAAGATAAAATCAACATGGGAGACATGAACTGTGATATCATAAGTAAATTAGGGGAGCATGGAAAATATGCTTACTAGCTATGTGGATAATGGAAGAGTTTATAGCCAAACAAGAGGTACAAAGTATCATGGGAAGAAAAATGGATGATTTTAATTGCATGAAATTAAAAAAAATATATTTGCTCAAGCAAAAACAATGCAACAAAATTGGAAAACAGGAAACTAGGGAGAAAAAAACCAAGAGGTTTCTCTAATAAAGAAAAGGGTCATGAATATGAATAAGCAGTTTTCAGAAGAAAAAAAAATCAATGCCATCAATGGTCATATAAAAAAGTGCTCTAAATCACAATTAGCTTAAAAAAATGAAAATTTAAATAACTCTAAAGAGCCATTTCATATCCATCACATTGGCTAACATGAGATAAATTTCCCAAATATATAGTTGTAGCAAAGTTATTAACTGAGGTAATCATTCTTTTAAAAAATTTTTTATTTATCTATTTTTAAAAAAATAATTATAACTTTTTATTGACAGAACCCATGCCTGGGTAATTTTTTTACAACATTATCCCTTGCACTCACTTCTGTTCCGACTTTTCCCCTCCCTCCCTCCACCCCTTCCTCCAGATGGCAAGCAGTCCTTTACATGTTGAATGGGTTACAGTATATACTCGATACAATATATGTGTGCAGAACCAAACAGTTCTCTTGTTGCACAGGAAGAATTGGATTCAAAAGGTAAAAAATAACCCGGGAAGAAAAACAAAAATGCAAACAGTTTATATTCATTTCCCAGTGTTCTTTCTTTGAGTGTAGCTGCTTCTGTCCATCCTTGATCAATTGAAACTGAATTAGCTCTCTTTATCGAAGAGATCCACTTCCATCAGATACATACTCATACAGTATCATTGTTGAGGTATATAATGATCTCCTGGTTCTGCTCATTTCACTCAGCATCAGTTCATGTAAGTCTCTCCAAGCCTCTCTGTATTTGATGTAAACATTCTTGAGAAAAATTTGGAATTATTCCAAAATATATAACACTGTGCATTTCCTTTGACCCAGTAATATCACTACTAGGTCTGCATTCCAAAGAAATCAATAAAAAGAGAAACGTATGTATGATGTAGAAAACTATTTATAGCTACTCTTTTTGTTATGATAAGGAATTGGAAACTGAGGAATGTCCATCAATTGTGGAATGGCTGAATAAGTTGTGTTATATGATTATGATGAAATACTATCATGCTAAAAAAAATGACAAACTGAATGATTTCAGAAAACCTGGGAAGACTTATATGACCATATGCCAAATGAAGTGAGTAGAATAAGGGGAATGTCATACATTATACATGTAATAGCAATATTGTAAGGATACAAGTATTTTAAGCATGATTAACTGTAAAAGGCTTAGTTACTCTGATCGACAGTGATGCAAGACAGTTCCAAAGAAACCAACATGAAAAATGTGATCCAACTCCAGAGAAAGATCTGGTGAACTTTGAATACATGTTTTCTTTTTCTTCCTTTACTACTACTACTACTACTACTACTACTACTACTACTACTACTACTACTTGGGTAATAGGATAATATATTTTCCAGGACTTCATGTATAAAACTGTTATATTGTTTGCCTTCTTAATTGATGAAAGAGAGGTGGGAGAGAGTGAGAAAATTCAGAACTTTTTTTTTGTATTTTACTATTCTTTTCTTTTTCAAGTTTGAGTTCCAAATTCTAATCCATTCTGCTACCTGCATCTATGAGCTCATCCTAATTGCATTCACATTTGTGATTACTTTGTATTTCCCTTCATCCCATTATATTGTTTCTTCTCTCACTTTTTATCCTTTATTCCTCAAGTCTATTTTGCTACTAACCTTTCAGTTTCTATTCTACCTTCTGACATCTTTCTATTCTAACATATCTGAGCACATTTTCTTGAGAATTTTCTGAAATATGGTGTCTTCTTTTTCTTTCATCAAAACTTTCAAGTAATCAACAAATTCTTAAATTACTTCTCTTCAATCTATTTTCCAGGTCAGTTGTTTGTCAAATGAGCATTTCATATTTTCATATATTTTTCATTCTTTTGTCTTTGTTTCAATGTTTCTTGATGTCGCATGTAATCATTAGTTTTCATTCATCTAATTCTAAATTTTAAGGAATTATATTTTTTCTTAGCCAAAAGATACATTTATTTAAAATAGGTTACAGACAAAATGAAGAGATAAAAGTCACTAGGAGTGGCAAACATGAAATAGATTTACGAAAGCAATAAAATTATAAAGGAAAGGAGTGTGAGTGTGCCTTTGGCTGACAGGCTACATCCTTAGAGGAGTTTAGCAAACTAATCAGTTAGCTATAGTAAGGAGAAAGATGGCATTAAAAGGAATATGCTACGAGGAAGGAAAGACTACTTCATAGTGGGCTTAGTCTTAAAAAGGACTTAGCAAAAATCTTGATCCTAAGTGCTGCTTTTATAGGGAAAATATAAGCTTGATGGTTTCTTGGGGAAGGAAGAGAAATAAAGATTGGAGCAAAGATTTATATTGAGATGTTGAGACTGTGTTGAAGATACAAAAAAAAAAAAAAGCCAGTTTGGAAAAGCCTGGGTTCCCATCATAGGTATCTTAAAGATGCTAATCAAGGAAGTCTGGGCACATCATGGTTGCCTTAACTATAATAATAAGACAATCTGAATAAGTTCTCAGAATAAGCTTTTTAGCATTTCCTGAAAACAGGAGAGAATAAACTGATTTAGGATTGACATCATTCCCCACTCTTTGATTTGCTAGAGAAATCTTTTAACCTGTGAAGGGGGGTCACCCCTAAACAGGAGGGGGTGTAAGAGACAATGCAGAAGTTTTGGAGGCTGAATCCAGAGACGTTTGTGAAGTAGTGTCCAGAAGCTGGCTGTGAAATACAGTATCCTGTGGGGAGAGGTCAAAGTTTGAAGACACTATACTATACATGTACAAAATTGGTTATGGGGGTTCAATAGCAGGGCTCATCATTTTGCTCCTCACTGGGGCCCCACTCAGATGCTAGGTAGTAGGAATATAATTATTTAATGAAATTTTGTACTTTTCCCCCCTTTGTCCAATTCTCTTTTTAAGGAGTATTTTCTTGTGGCTCTTTAACCATTTGAACAATTTTTAATGGTATTTTCTTCAATTTTTTTGTGTCTCTTTTCCTACACTGGTAATTCCCTTTTCATGATTTTCCTGCTTCACTCAGGTTTCTTTTCCCAGATTTTCATCTACCACTCTTATTTTTATCCATCCTTCCATCTTTGAAGTATTACCCAAAACTGCATATGGGAAATAGAGATGCCAGTCAGTGCTAGCTGTACTAAGTACCTGTCATCTATTTCCCCTCAGGTCTTTGACACCCTTTCCATCTCTGGACTGAGAGGTCCAGAGCTGTCGCTGCTTAGTGGCTACTTTTGCTGTTGTCCTATTTGTACCCTGTGTAGATCTTCACCTAGGTGACAAATTTTTCTTTCTGTTTTCTTAGGCCAGAAAAATGCTTTTTTCCCTCTGCGGCTCAAAAATTCCATTTGCAACATCATTTTAAATTATTTTGAGAGGAGTATTGAAAACGTTTGAATGCATGGCTGCTTCCAATCCACAATTATGGCTCCTTTCCTGAAGGAATTTTGATCTCAAAATTTGTTAAAATGAATTTTTGAATGAATTAACTAATTTTAAAAATTAGCTAAGAATTGGTTACATTTATGAATGTTTCCAACCTCGTTTTCTCTATTCTTTCATATACTTCTATGATCATAAATAAATGATAGACTGGGGGAGGGAATGATGTCTGCAAGCCTGCTTGTGTCCTTCCCATATTTTCATTAAAGATACCCTAAAAACCACAGTAAATCATGAAGAACATTTTTTTTGGTAAAAATATGAGAAAGTAACTGAGTGAGCCAGTAGTTGTTGATATTTTTGGTGTTCCCTTGAGGGCAAAATAGCTTTTGTAATTGTTTTTATTCTTTTGATAATTTTCCCCCTCTTTTAAGTATCTTGAAAATCAGTTTTTAAGACTATACTGCCTCCAGCATGTATCTCTTCTCTGAATGCTTGGTCGATGCCAACCAGATTCTTCCTAGTTTCAATTTTAAGTTCTATTTTTTTTCTTTCTGCTATAACAGTTTTTTTCTGAGACATAATATGATAGTTTCATTGTCAAAGATGATAAGAGTACATCATTATAGAAATAGAAGCTGGAAGGTTTCTCATAGTATCTAAAAACTGATCTCTAATAGCTCCATTCCATAAAGTCAAGCTTTAGATACACAACATTAAAAAAATACAAATTAGCTTGCAAGTTCAAAAATCTCAGTGAATAAATAAGGAGGCCTATGATCCTTATTCAACATTTATAATACTCTATAGATAAGCTCATCCTGTAAATGAATCATGTATTTTAACGTATTCATATACTTACATTTATGTATCTTAACTTACAAGGAAATAATTTTAACTTTTTTTATTATGTTGTTTGCCTTATACTCAATAAACTTACCTTAAAAACTTTGGTAATCCAATTGAATTTAATCTCAGAGTTATTTCTTTAATAACTTTCTTGAGTTGGGTACTTAGAGTACAAGGAGAAATATGAAATAGTCTGGGTCAACTAGAAGAACTATAGCAACAAAAATTCATGAAGAGAAAAATATGAAATGTGACTAGGCAACTAGTTTGTCAGAATGAATACTTTTATGATTTTCATTGCTGGTTTTTTCTTTCTAAATATTCAGAGTTTTTAAGAGCTTCTCCTATATAGAGCTTTCAAAATTCTTCTTGATTTTGAAGTTTAATCTAATTAGGTCATGATATCTGCACATAATCAACTAATTCTGAAACACTTTTCCATGTCCATAACTAGAGAATTATGTCAGTCTATTTTTAATGAACTTTAATGCACATCCCATCCCCATTTTAAGTCTCTTCTTGATGAAAGTGCTCACGATATATAAATTTCTGTTAAGTCTAGAATATTTTCATTTCTTAATTTTGAGTCATAATTTCCAAATTCATAAAAATTATTCCTTCTCCTTTGCTCACTAGAACACTGAAGTGTTTAATTATAAAGGTAGAAGTTAATTGGCTAAAGAATTAATTTTCCCCCATGGTATTTCTCGATTTCTAAAGCTTTTGCAAGAGATATTGGTACATACATTGCTGCTAACCTCATACTCATTATAAGTACTACATGCAGAGATGACCAAGTATGTTCATGGAACCATTTTACTTAATGCTTCTAGGCATACAATGCAAATGAAAATAACTACCTTCTCCTTTATTCCTCTCCCTAAAAACATCCTATGAGTTATTCTCCCATTTACTCACATGTGATACGTGATAATGTCATGAAAGCAATGCTTCAGGTCATTCAATAATAAATAAATTCCATGTTCCATGGCAAAATATCTTATTTTTAGGATAGTAATGTTGTTTTTATAGTCTAACAACTGTAATTCTTAGTACCCTATTCACAATTATCAGCCACCATCACTCTAGAAGTAGAAGGGGACTATTTGGTCATAAGGGCTGGGAGCCTATTCATGGTTTTAACATTGATAGTCCACAATGGCCAAATAAATCACTATGTAGTGATTGTCCTGAAGTTGATGAATTTGTGTGTATTTAGAAAGGTCAGTCTCCAGAACAAGACATAGTATGTTACTGAGATTATATACTCTGATATTCATATAAATATTATATATGTGTATATATATGTATATGTAATATATATATGTATGTATGTATATATGTACATAAATAAGGATAGGTTTTGCATTGATATAGGCAAATCCTCTGTATCAATGCAAGTCAGTGCATGTCTTTAACCTATAATCTTAGAGAGTTGTTAAGAATAGTAAAAAGTTAAATGATTCCCCCAGGTTCATACAACCAAAAGCAGGACTTGAATCTAGGACCTTTCAGAAGCAGGACTTGATTCTACATCTCATTCTTTCTATAATACTCTACAGCAAAATTTAAATATACACTTTATATTTTATGTGTTCTTTAATATTTTCTATTTACTTATATATAACAACACATATTTTATATGTGTATTCAGACAAAATGGTTGGATTTTAGGAATCATATTAATGTTTATTAGTAAGAAAGCTATGATTTTCACACTTATCTTAACAGACAAATACAAAGTTGGACAAAATTAAACCCAATTAAACACAATCATTTTTATTTTCTAGCACACATAGTATAATGCAGAGTACCTCTATATTACTCTGAAAACAACAATGGTAACCATCAGAACTCTGAATATCACTACTTTTGTAAACATCCTTTTGAATGATAAATTCCTTGGAGAAGATAACATGCATTATGGTTTTTGCTTTATTAACCGTTGCCTCCTAGTATTACATAAGACAGATTCCATGGCAGCTAGCTCACAGAAACTTGGTGGACCTCCATGATAGAACAGGAGGGAGGTTAATCCTGGTCTAATTGTGAACATTTCCTTGGAGAGTTTACTGAGAATGCTGACTCACACACTGCACTAAAGTCATAGGAGAAAATCAGTGGATTCAGTGGTCCAGGTGTACTCTGGGAATCAAAAGTACGAGTGTCATAAATTATATATAACATTAAAATTTTATAATAACAAGAAACCTCCCTTCCAGATTGACTTTTTATCACAGAGACATTTTCCTATGACTGGGAAAGTTGCTGGATGATGTGATCCATCTCTGTATGGAACTTCTCCAATAGATGAATGAATGACTCTCCACCCTTTACATCTCAAAGTTGTCAGAGTACTTTGAGTAAGTAAATAGTTGTTGAGCTAAATAAAATTTTGGGAATTAATGTAGTTTAATCTCCTTATGTAAGAATTACTGAAATAAGCAATAGTTTTATTTCAATTTGCATCAGCAGTGGTTCTACTGCTTTTGCTGACACTGGTTAACTCGGAAGACTGACCTTCCCTAGATGAAACTTTATTTAAGCTAGTTTTGCTATTTGTACTCAGTTCTCTGTCAGCCAAGGGCTAGATTTTGTGTTATATATGTTTCATCGAATATGTTTTGTTGTATTTTTAATCCTGTGTGCCTTAAGTATGTAAACTATTGCAAGAAAGTATTCCAAAGTTTTAGCTTCTACACACTTCCATAATTGCTGGAGATATAGAATCCTTATTGTTTTAGGGAAGTCAAGAATTTCAAGGATCTTTCAAGGCCACAAGTAAAACCAGATTAATCTCACTTCAAATGAAGTAGAATCAAAAATAAAGACTACTAGCCACTGATATGCTCTTGGTAAATAAATTGAGGGAAAAAAATACACAAAGACTTTCAGAGGTGCTTGGAAGCTGGTGGGATTATTATTGATTCCTCTTCTGTAGAAAACATGTTTCTTAAAAATTGAAGAAAAGCAAAAATACCAATAAAAATTCTGCTGTTATTATGAAAAAAAAATGTTGTGAGAAAAACAACATATTTTAAATGGACCTTAAAATCTTTACTTTCATGAGAGAATAATGAAATCTGATAAAATTATTTATAGAACATGGACCTATAGTCAGAAAGAGCAGAGTTCAAATCTGGTTTTAGACACTTCTTAGTTGTGTGACCTTTGGCAAATTACTTAATCCTGTTTGCCTCAGTTTTCTCATCTGTAAAATGAGCTAGAGAAGGGAATGACAAGTCATTCCTATTATCTCTGCCAAGAAAGCCCCCAAAAGAGGTCACAGCAAGTTGGACACAACTAAAAAATGACTTAACAATGACAACAAATATATCGATATATTAGAAAACAGAGTTGTTTTGGAATTTAGGGAAATTCTGAAATGAAGATGCAGTACTGCAAAATGACTTGGTATCTTGCCAAATGACATGAAAGTTTAAAATAAAATCCAGAAAATCAAATAAATGTGCATTAATGTTGTTGAAACTAGATTTTTAAAAAAAATCTATCAATGTTATTGTTTTGTAAGAAACGACCAACAGGATGATTTCAGAAAGGTCTAAAGAGACTTACATGAACTGATGCTAAGTGAAATGAGCAGAACCAGGAAAGCATTGTACACGGCAACAACAAGACTACACGATGATCAATTCTGATGGACATGGCTCTCTTCAATAATGAGATGATTCAAACCTGTTCCAATTGTTCAGTGATGAAGAGAGCCATCTACACCCAGAGAGAGAGTGACTGTGGGGACTGAGTGTGGAACACAACATGGCATTCTCACTCTTTCTGTTATTATTTCCTTACATTTTATTTTCTTTCCCAGGTTTTTTTCCTTATTGATCTGATTTTTCTCACACAGCAAGATAACTGTATAAATATATATACATGTATTGGATTTAAATATATATTTTAACATATTTAACATGTATGGGATTACCTGCCATCTATGGGAGGGAGTGAGGAGAAAGAGGGAAAAATTTGGAACAGAAAGTTTTTCAAGGGTCATTGTTGAAAAATTAACCATGCATATGTTTTGTAAATAAAAAGCTTTAATAAATAAATAAATAAAATCTATCAAAAATCTATGGTTGTAATCAAGGGAATATTTGGAGAAATACAGTGTTCATGAAAACTTATTTTAATATCGATTGTGGTTGGTCATAATAGTGCAGATGTATATGATGAGGTTAGTGCTAGTGGAACACTTTATCTTAAGTGTTCTGACCTTCCATTTGCTATGACAACCAAGTGCCCAAACTAAGCTTACTATTAAAATGGTAAGCCCCCATAAGTAGAACATAATAGAGATGGAGAATCAGGCTTCCTACGAAGGGGAAAAATTGTCCATCCAGGTAGAAATGGGGTAGTTCAATCTTCAATTCCAATCATCAGTATTATGAGACCATCCATGATCAGCCCTTGTATTTCCGTAATACAGCATCACATATGGAGACTTACTACTGAGGCAAACAATCAAAATATACCTAATGTGATAATAATATTATATGCATAAAAATTAAATAATGCTTCATTGCCAAATTATTTAAACCAAAAGATTATAGCAAAAAACTCACTAATTACTTATTAAAAGTATCATTAAAATTCAGAATTTCTAAGTTTTGTTGTATGTTAAATTTAATTATTTTACATAATTCACATACTACTGCATTTCATAAGAGAAGAAGCTGAAGCTCAGAGAATGTAAATCACTTAAGGATACACAGGGATAGATACTGGCAAAACAAAAAGTAGAATCTTAACCTATTATTTTTCACTGATCTATTGGTATTGTTTTTATTTTTTTCAATAGCATTGAACTGTTGTTAAATCAGAAGTAAATAGATCAGTTTTCAGAAATGCTCCAGATACTAGGATTAAATGAAAGAAGGAAAATATTGAAATTTTTAATTGTAACAAACCTTACAGATCATTTCATCTACCCCATCACCATCACAAATCCTCCTTCCTGGCAACATTCCTGATGAGTCCATTTTATGGTGTAACACTTAGACAGGTACTAGCTGAGTAACTATAAACAAATCCCTTAAGCTCTGCTCACCTTCCAATCTTCATATACAAAATGGGTTAATAATAGTACCTACCAACACAGGATTATTGTGAGGATCAAATGACATATTGATAAAGTGCTTAACATAGGTCCTAGTACATAGTAGGTGGTAATTAATGAATTCTACTACTATGAATGAATTCACTACTATGACCATATTGGATATTAAAATAACTTTTTTCATGAATTTCCTTCTTTTCCTTCTCTCCTTGAATTGTAACTTATTAGAAGGCCCTGATTTACTTTTTATATAGATGCTGAGCTAAAGTTTTCTGCCATATGAATTCATGACTTTTCAAGATCCATTTCTGCTACAACTTGTGTTTTAAATCAACCTGCCATAATATTTCACTTTTTCCAGATAGTGACAGCTACTTCTTTGTATTGCACAGTTATGGGAATGAAGATAATTCACACTGAAGACACTTCTTGCCTTGAAAAAAAGTATATATAGAAACATCCAGGGGAGCAAAAAAGCCTCAAATCATTATGAGTCCCATATTTTCATCCTTTCCGATTCCATGGGCTTTAACTCTGGCCTATATTACATTTTTGAGATTGCTTATTTCATAAAATTTGGCTGATTTTGTAGACCACTAGTATCTTTCTTTTTCATACCTATTGCTAACCAAATTTCCTGCTCACCATCTTGATTCCCTGGATTCTGCTCCTAGGATTATTCCTTATTTCTGGCAAATAGATTTGCCCTAATGGATTACTGACTTCCCAGACTCAAACTTTGACTAGTATCATTCCTATTTCTTTTTGGCTGATCTTTTGATGGCCTTAGAAACCCATGTTGCTGCCTAAGAATATGTGCCTCTATACTTGATTTTGTTTTTATGACATGGATATCTATAAGGTAATTGCTCAAAGGTCTATTTTTTCTATCCCCATGGTTCTCCTTTTTTCTTCTCTTTTTCATTTAAAAGAGAGAGTCAGAAAGAGATAGTTTGGGACCAAAACTCTGATGCATTTTCCATGTATAGACACAAAATATGTGACTGCTCTCCATAGGACATAATGATTTTCGTATGGTTTGGAAAGGCCACTAAGATATTGAAAGATTATTTAAGCCCTAAATTTGACAACCCTATTGATTACTAAAATCAGGAGGGATTTACATGTTAGGAAGTCTTGGGTAGCCAAAGGAACTCTTTCCTCAGTAGATCTCTCAAGGCTTTAACTATGGTCTTCAGAGGAAGCTATAGTATCTGAGGCAAGAGGGACACTATGGATTGATTTGATGTAAATGGCCTTAGGCAAAACTCTTTGAAGGGAAGAGACTGAAACAACAGTCACCGCATCTACGGACAACTGAAAGTACTGACTTGATTTGATTTTTGAAAGATTTTTTCTTTTCTTTCAGGGAACATAAACAAAGGGGTTGGAGTGGGAGAATGGGATTGTGAAATAGATAGGATTTGTTCCCAACAGTGCTGTGTCTTGCCTACTCTCACTGGTCAAAGTCTTTGCCCTTTCTTTTGGTTCCTGCATATTGATTTTATGAATTCTTACGGTTCCCTGTCTGTCTTCTCTTCACTGGCATAGGACACTCCTGGTTAGGATTCTGTACCTAATAATCTGCAGTTTATGGTACCCTGGAATACGGAGAAGATATTTGGCTTGTCCAAGGTCATGTTTCCGCCAAGTGTCAGAGGCAGGACTTCCACTGAGCTTTCCCATTCTAAAGGCTACTGTGTATCAACTTCATATCAAGGGAAATGCAAGTTAACTACGATTTATACATGCATATATATGTATCTACATACATATATATAAAACAACTTGGTGTGAATATGTGAATACTTACCCATATATATGGGTAGGTATTCCCACCCATCAATTAAATATAAGCCAGTATGAAAGGAAAGGGGCTAACACAGGGGGATCAGGAAAAGTTTCATGTATTAACAGTGACTGAATTGTAATAGCTTGTTATTTTTCAATACATATGCAAAGATAATTTTCAAGATTCATCCTTGCCAAATCTGTTTTATATTTTTTTCCTCCATTCTTACATCCCCCCTCCCTTAGACAGCAAGTAATCCAATATAGATTAAACACATGCAGTTCTTTTATACATATTTCCACATTTATCATGCTGCACAAGAAACATCAGATTAAAATAAGGAAAAAATGAAAAAGAATAAAAAACAAGTAAAAACAACAAAAGGGTGAAAACACTATGTTTGGTCCACACTCAGTTCCCATAGTTCTCTCTAGGTGCAGATGGTGTCTCCATCAAAAGTCTATTGGAATTGCCTGAATCACCTCATTGTTGAAAAGAGCCATGTCCATTAGAGTTGATCACCACATAATCTTGTTGTCGTGTACAATGTTCTCTTGGTTCCACTCACTTAACTCAGCATCAGTTCATATAAGTTTCTCCAGGCCTTTCTGAAATCATCCTGCTGAGTGTTTCCTACAGAACAATAATATTTCATAACATTCATATACCGTCACTTATTTAGCTATTCCCCAACTAATGGACATCCACTGGGCTGCAATTTCAAGGAAAAAAAGCCTTGATATAGTTCATAAATATACACATACGTATGCTGATGCTAGAAATTAAATTTAGATCTTTTTATTCCCCTATCTCTCTCCCACTATCTAATCTCTACCATTAGCATGTAAGTTTATTTTGGTCAGAGACTGATTAATTCTTTGTGCTTGTATGCCCAAAGCCTTGCACAGTTCTTGACATATAATCTTTAATGGATGCTTGTTGGTTGATGAACTGATAGAGAATTGTTATTGGCCTGTATTCCAAGCTTTGTCAGCTGGGTATTTCCTTCCAGAACATAGATCGTTATGGGACAATCTTCAAAAATCTGCAGAATCCCTACATTCTACAGGCCACAGAAGCCATCTAGTACAATCCAGATCTGAAAAAGAAACCTTTCTACGATAATTCTAAAGGAAATTATGTTTCTTTTAAGACAAAGGTGTTTGAAAATATTCATGCCTCTATAATTGTCATCGCTATTTGGAAGCTTAAATTTATTAGAAGACATGGTTTGAGTTTACAAAATTTATCTGATAGAGTCCTGGTTTGCTACCTCATTATGGCATGGAAGGGACTTAAAAGCATCTGGGTTCTTTAAGACTATGTCAGTGGAAATACTGATATATTTATTTGGAGAATCTTTAAGCACAGGAAAGACAAGAACTATCTTCCCTCAGGGCTACATCTGAGGTCTCACTTTATGTGTCTTCTTGATTCCAGTGTACTTGCCACAGAAATGCCAAAATATTCCTAAAGCACAAGCCTGAACATATCATTCTTCTGCTCTGGAAGCTTCAGTGACCTTACTTCCTCCTTACATGACACTCCGTCAACACTATCTCCTTCCTCCATCCCCCTGAACTGGCTTTCCAGCATAACCGGAAAGCTCTCCCTCCTTACCTCCCCATTAACAGTATCTAGTATATATCCTTCAACACAGCTCATGTTGCATACGCTTTACATAAAGTCTTTTCAGGTTCCCCCACTCCCAAGCTCCTTATGACTTTCTCACATTTCCTTTATTGAGAAAAGGATAAGAAATCTAACAAATAATGAATGCTAAAGAAACACTCAGTAATCGACTCGTGGATGGAAATACAAGAAAAGTATACGCTCTGTAGTTGGCTATTTTATCATTCCACAATTTTAACCAGAGTATCCTTACCTTATTAACATAATCGTTTAGATGAAGAACATCTCATTTTATTAAAAAAAAGAAACAAACATATTTTGACTGATTTCATCTTACTTCTCTACCTCTGGGAAAGAGTAACTGCTATGGAATGCCTCTTCTGGCTCTTTGCCACTTTATTCTTCCTTGATTTTCCTTCTTCCTTCTTCTTCTCAAAGCTGGAATCCACAGATGTAATACAGACTGACTCTCATAGTTGAAACTGAGCTACTGTGGCAGTCTTTGGGGAGATTATTGTGGGTAGAAGGGCAAATATGGGCTGTAAGATGAGCTTTGCAGCTGATTTTCTATAGCTGAAAACAGAGGTGGAGAACCACCAAGAACATCAGGAGAAGTCCAGGGTGAAAAACGTTCCATTCCAATTTTGGCAAAACATGGGAAATGAACACCTGTGATCAATCCTGTTTCCCCTTCTTCTGCCCCCATCTTATTATAGCTTCAGGTTTTATTAAAACAGTCTTCCTGTTCTAGAAGCAATAGCTTTGTTTAGTAGGGCCAAAGATGGGAGAAATCTCACTGGCCCCCAGTCAGACATATTTGAGTTTCTGACTTCATTTTGGGCTCTACTGATAGAGTATTCCCATAAGTTACAGCAATTTGATAGACCAAATATTCTGACCTCATATGGAGCCATAGTCATGGGATATCTATTATTCCTACAGAGCTCTCTGAGAGTCCCATCCATTGAAACCCATAACTATATTATACTAAATTAGAATTACTTACGGGCAGATGGAAAATGACACAGGTCATTCCCTATTGCCAGTCATTGTTAATACTTAGGAAGCCATCAATTCACCCAAGAATCATTTTTCTGTTTGGAAAATCACCTTGTAAAATCAGATGTGGAATTGAAAAACCCCTTTTTCTTCCTTGTGAAGGATTCATAAATTAAAGGGAGACTAATTTCAGTTTCTAGGATCTTTTTCTTGAGATTTAACGAGATATTGCTTGTGCACATAACTGCCTCTGTGCTCAGAATTGATCTGCCAGTTTGGCCGTTAGAAGGTGACAACAAGTAGCATTTCAGGTTGACAAAGCTCTTCATATGCACAATCTTGTCAGGGGATAGAGGTCTTATTTGTCCCCAATTTACAGAAGAAGTTGAAGAAATTAAGCAGCTTAGCCAGGATCCCAGAGTTTAATCTGTGCCTAAGGCCAGATCTGAATCCAGGTGTTTTCTAACCCACAGTCTAGGTCTTTTTCTGCTTCTTGAAATCATCGTTTCTCAGTACCTAGGTTGGTGTAATTGTTTTCTTAAAAAACCAAGCAGTAATAGATTATTTTAGAATCATTTAATTATAATAACAATTATTAAGCACCTACTTTGTATGACGCACTGAGCCGTTAAGTGCCCAAAACACAGACAAAAAATGCAAGAAGCTACTTTCAATGACCTTCAAATTTCTGGTGCGATATAACATACTCTGCAGTGTCAACACAATATCTAGTACAAAAAATCTATACAAATTAATGACAGGAGGGAGAGAATAGTAAAAACTGGGAGGTAAGATAAAGGTTAAGGGGCAAGAAATGTAGTATTTTGAGCTCTGAACTAAAAATGGAAGGAACTTGTGCTTCTAATAGTCACAGATGAAGAGATAGTACATTCCATTCATGGTATACTTAGGTAAAAATTAGAGCTGTGAAATTGAAAATCATGCACCAGGAATAGGTATCAGCCAATCTAACTTGAAAGCATATTCACAAAAAGGAATAATTTAAAAATTCTGAGTTTGAATTCCTAGAATCTTTGCCATAAAATCATTGAATGAATAAACATTTATGAAGCACCTACTGTGTTCAAAGTGCTGAGGATACAAAAAGAGGCAAAAGACAATCCCTGCTGTTGAGGTTAACTGGGTCTCAGATTGTGGAGATTTCAAATATTACACTAAGGTATTTATATTTAATTTTTTTTTGTAATTTATCTTTGAGGTTAAAAGGAGGCATTGATGATTTTTTAAAAGGAAAGTTTTATTATTTTAATATTACATATTTTATTATATGTTATATTTTTATATATTTTATTATATATAAATATAATATGATTATATTTATGATTTTAAAATATCAATTTAGCAGTGAAATGGAGGAGAGAGGTTTGGATATAATACAAACTTTGGAGAAGAGAAAGAGAAAGCCAGTGAATGTCATAGGTTCAAGAGAGGTAACGATTTGTTTGTCACACTAACCTATCGTTTCTAAACATATTTTCTTAGTCTGTCTGAGAAGCTGAAAATAAGATTTTATTTGGTCAATTCTGGTTAGTGACTGGACTCAATGAATAGATGGTCATAACTCTTACACGAGAAAGAAACTTCCTGCAGGATAGGGAATATGAAACTTAAAACTGTTTAAATGAGGAACAAATGGTTCTAGTAAAATAAAATAAATGTTTTTCAAATATGCATTCTTAATTATTTTTTTAGGATGAGGGTTTACATCAACATTTGATCCAATAATTCCTAACCTTAATAAAAACTGCATGTTGCAAAAAATTCCCACTAGAAAGTTGAGAGGTATCTGGAACACAGAAGACAGGTTTGGCTCACGACAAAAAAAGCATTTGACTCCCAGAGGCAATATTTTTTCTTTGAAAATTATTAAACAGTTCAAATTTTGTTAATAAATCTGTTTGAAGTAAAAATGTGAGTTAAGTAGTGGATGCTATTACAAATTGCAAAGTTAAAACACTGATGGATTTTTCTCTGCATTTTTGAAACTTAGATCTTTTTTTATTTCTTTTTTTTTTTTTTTTTGTTTCCAAGCTTTGTTCTTCTCAATGTATGGGCTGTATTTGTTTCTTCACAGGAATGGGGGCAATTCAAGGGGTCTTGAAACTTAAAGAGTTTCTTTAGAAGTTCGATTTATTTCTTCAAACACCAATAACTATAGGAACTTTCAGAAAACAGTAACAAAGCTGCACTTAGGGAAGAACATTAGTCCAAACACAGATGTAAAAAATGGGGAAATATGTTCCCTACTCTCCCTAGAGTCCTGTGAATATTATCAAGGACAAAAATTAATTGCTACTAAAAGCAGCTTTTTCCAAATATCATGTATATCAGATTTGCAGCTTCTTTAGTAAACTTAATAGCCAATTAAAATGTAAAGAATTGCCCATTAAGTACTATTGCAAAACCCTTCCACAGCTAAGCAACAACAGTAGAAGAGCTCATCTAGCCACACAGAATGTCTGGACTTTGCCATTAATAAACATCTCTGAGGCATTGGAGAATTTCTGCATGGATCTGTAGCTCCTAAGAGAAAAAGTGTGCTTTGAGAAAACTATATAAATACATATATATATATATATTTAGATTTAGAAAACAGGTAGAGGACTATTGACTTTAAAATAATCTGTTTTTATATTTTTAGCAGCATCATCACTTCTTTAAATACAGAGGTCCCTGGTATATTCAAAATGTGATTTAAAGACAAAAAATACTTTTTCAGAGCTTCTTAATTGCCCCTATTGTATGTAGTGAGGTACATAACTACATAGAAAATTTGGAGTTTAGTGATTGATTTTGCTTTTTTTTTAATATCATGGAAACCTTTAATTCTTTCAATAATAAAACATATTATGCGATCTTTCATTCCAACTTAAATAGAGATCACACTTTGAAGAACTGCCATTGTAATACAATTACTTAAATATTATAAAGTCCCTACTTTGGGATCCAAAAGTACAGATAATACAAACTTTGTTCTCAAAATAGAAGAATAGTATAAATAAAGATATCAAAATTCAAAGTAGAAACAGATTCAAATAAAGAACTGGAAGAAACTTAATGAAGAGGAGAATATATGTACCTGGGAAATAAAGTAGTGGGGGCAGGGGCAGAGAGTTGACAGGAAGTTGGGTCTTCTAAGAAAGTAGGGAAGGGCTTTCACAAGAGATGGAGTGATGAATTGGGAGGATGAGTAAAGGGGTTAAGAAGTCCCAACTAACTAACTTTTATAGTCACTTTAGACACTGAAAGTTCATTCTAGTCATAGTTTATGCTGTAGATAAAGTAGAAAAAGATTCAGAAGAAGGAAAGCTAGCAATGGAGAAAGGAGAACACTCTGATTTGTCTAGGAAAATGTCTGTTGAGAACTGAAAAAAAAGCCTTAATGTTCATGAAGTGACTATGCTCTTTTCTCTGTACAACCAGCATATATTTTCATAAATGATTCAAAATTAAATATTCTTGGTGGATAAGCATATTTGGCACTTAGAGGCGGAATAAGTATGAAAGATGTAGACGATGACTCAAAACATTCCTCGTGAGACCACACAACTGACTAATGGTTCACTTTTTGCTTCTCTTCAATACTTGTAGCCCAACACATATTCTTTTAATATGTTAGAAATATGTTTTTCTTTCAACACCTCTAAGTGTGGGAAATGCCCCATTTTTTTATGAACACAGAGCATTTTTCAGAAATAGAGGCTCGTTTCTACTTCCTTTTAATGTTATTTGGCAATTAAAAAATTCTTATTGTAAAAGAATTGAAGTATCTCAGCTAACTGGCAGACAAGGTTTTTGAAGAGATTTTATACATGTAAATATACATATACATACATATATACATTATATATATATATATATATATATATATTTAGATTTAGAAAACAGGTAGAGGACTATTGACTTTAAAATAATCTGTTTTTATATTTTTAGCAGCATCATCACTTCTTTAAATACAGAGGTCCCTGGTATATTCAAAATGTGATTTAAAGACAAAAATACTTTTTCAGAGCTTCTTAATTGCCCCTATTGTATGTAGTGAGGTACATAACTACATAGAAAATTTGGAGTTTAGTGATTGATTTTGCTTTTTTTTTTTTAATATCATGGAAACCTTTAATTCTTTCAATAATAAAACATATTATGCGATCTTTCATTCCAACTTAAATAGAGATCACACTTTGAAGAACTGCCATTGTAATACAATTACTTAAATATTATAAAGTCCCTACTTTGGGATCCAAAAGTACAGATAATACAAACTTTGCTCTCAAAATAGAAGAATAGTATAAATAAAGATATCAAAATTCAAAGTAGAAACAGATTCAAATAAAGAACTGGAAGAAACTTAATGAAGAGGAGAATATATGTACCTGGGAAATAAAGTAGTGGGGGCAGGGGCAGAGAGTTGACAGGAAGTTGGGTCTTCCAAGAAAGTAGGGAAGCGCTTTCACAAGAGATGGAGTGATGAATTGGGAGGATGAGTAAAGGGGTTAAGAAGTCCCAACTAACTAACTTTTATAGTCACTTTAGACACTGAAAGTTCATTCTAGTCATAGTTTATGCTGTAGATAAAGTAGAAAAAGATTCAGAAGAAGGAAAGCTAGCAATGGAGAAAGGAGAACACTCTGATTTGTCTAGGAAAATGTCTGTTGAGAACTGAAAAAAAAGCCTTAATGTTCATGAAGTGACTATGCTCTTTTCTCTGTACAAACCAGCATATATTTTCATAAATGATTCAAAATTAAATATTCTTGGTGGATAAGCATATTTGGCACTTAGAGGCGGAATAAGTATGAAAGATGTAGACGATGACTCAAAACATTCCTCGTGAGACCACACAACTGACTAATGGTTCACTTTTTGCTTCTCTTCAATACTTGTAGCCCAACACATATTCTTTTAATATGTTAGAAATATGTTTTTCTTTCAACACCTCTAAGTGTGGGAAATGCCCCATTTTTTTATGAACACAGAGCATTTTTCAGAAATAGAGGCTCGTTTCTACTTCCTTTTAATGTTATTTGGCAATTAAAAAATTCTTATTGTAAAAGAATTGAAGTATCTCAGCTAACTGGCAGACAAGGTTTTTGAAGAGATTTTATACATGTAAATATACATATACATACATATATACATTATATATATACATATATATGGGGGGGAGAGGGAGGGAGGGGGACATGGAGGGAAGAAGAGAGAGAGGGAGCTAGAGAAACAGAGACAGACAGAGAAGGGGAGAGGGAGGAGGGAGGCAGACTATCCCTATTCCTCCCTCCCTCCCTCTTTCCTCCCTCCTTCTTTCCCCCATCTGTGAGTGTGTGTGTGTGTGTATATATATATGTATATATATATATATATATGTATATAATCTCTATCTATATTGAGAGAGGAGTCAGAGAGAGAAAAAGAACTATCTGCATTGGAATGCAGATGTACAAATTATATTGATTTTTATGACAATTTTCAACTTCATGAATTCCTTGCATGAGAGTGGAATCCATAGTCTGTATGTATGTCCCTTTGTTACTTAAGTTCCAATTTATTTAAAAATGAAAAATGAGTTAGGAGCCAGGAAGAGCTGGTGATGGAGGGAGAAGGAGATGAATACAACCTAGCTAATAAATTCCCTTACTCCCTTAGCACAATCCCACAACCAGCTAACTCTTTTCCTCCTAACTCATCGCTGCCCATTTTGAGTTGCTGAAAGGTGAGTGTCCCTGGGAATTCCAAACTGCTATCAAAATAGTCTCCTTCCTTTCCATTGTACATTAACTATATCGTTACATACGTACTTTATATAGAGACTATTAATCATAATTTTCCAGAAATCTTCTAAGACCCAGTCATCAAGACAATGTGTTTGCTAATGACCTGTGTTGTTTCATATGGCAGAAAGGCTTCTATTTAAATTTCAGCTTCCTTTTCTACTGCTATCCAGCAGAACTGTGAGTTAGAGCATTTAGAAATCCGAAGGAGTTTCTGTAGCTACTACAGAAATGGAAAACTAACCTTGAAATTTGGAGAAGGGTAATATTCAAAGCCCTTTAACCATATGCATCCCATTAACAATTCAATCTCCATGAGTCAGTTTTTAAAAATTGACTTTTAGGAACCAAAATGTAAAACAAAATTATATGCTTTCAAAGAGCAAGTACAATTAGCTCAGGCATCGGCGGTTTGGCCAGAGAAGCATTTATGCTTCAAGCCACATCTCCCATAGCAGGTGGTAGTGGTTGTATTTTTCTGCAGTGTCTGCTTTCTGGCTGTCCCCTCAGATGACCCAGAAAGGATTCCTTATTCAACCGGTCAAAATAGTTATAATGTTTATTTCATTAACGTTATAATGTTCATATAAACATTATATTTCTTATAATGTTTATTTCTCTATTATAACTTGTGATTGGTTCTGGTAATATAGATGATTTCATGCTATAATTTTGCTCTTTGCAGCCAGTAGGGAGATGTGTTTCAGAACAAGTTAAGAAACCCTGTAGTTAACTAACCCAGGATTGGAAAATAAATCTACTAAGTATCGCACTACATTGTAGTCCAAGGCGGGAGAAAGGGAGGGCAGAAGGTGGGTTGAAGGTCCTTCTCACATTATGTTCCCTGATTTAGAAAGTTTGATGACTTGGTAGGCATTTAGTCTTTGATGGTTGATTTCCCAAGCACCACACCCCCTTCTCATATAGACCGTTGTATAGCGATTGCTAATGAAATTATTACGTAGAATACCAGAAGTAGAGAGGTCCTCATTCAAGCTTGAAGGGGAGAAAATTAGAAGAAAGAAAAGGAAGTTCTCCTTTAGCAGATGGTAAAATGTGGTGATACAAAGAAAAGTGACAGGCAGAAAATAAATCTTTTAAAGCTTCCGATAAACTCATGCATCTATTACTAAGAGAAATTCAGGAAGTTATCCTTAACTTTTCAAGATAACGTCAGTGAAGACAACCATATTACTGAATAATAATATATAACATTATTAAAGTAATAGTAACCAGTTATTATAATAGTATACAGTATAATAACCCTTCTTTATGCAATATTTTGGGGGTACAAAGTTGTTCAAGTCTGTTATCACATTTGATTCTTATGACACCCATATGAAGTACAAAGGAAAATTACAATTATATCCCATTTTATAGATGGAGAAATAGCAACTGGGAGAGTTTCTAATGTTGTCCCAAAGTCATATAACTAATATTTAGGACCAAAGTTGTAATTTGAACTCGATTATGAAGTTGAGTCTCACAATTCTGAAATCACAACACTTTCCACAATGTCATCAATGTTATTATTTTTTAAAAAATGCTTACTGTCTGTAGTCCAACTTTTGATGAACTTCTCTATAATTAACTATGCTGATACTTGAAGCAAGGATACATTATCAACCTCTTAAGTATTTCCTGCTTAGCTCCACAAAATAAGTATGAACAATGGGTATTCAGGATAATCTGTATAACATGAGGACAGCTCAGAGAAAAATTTCAGTGGAGGATCAGTATTGCGAATGTCACCTGAGATATTTAGTACACAGCAGGAAAACCTATCATTTGTTCATTTTCAATGAGGTATTTAAGTTTATCTTATGTGATACTTTGCATATCTATTCTTTCACATAAATTTGAATTCACATTTTAGTAATATGTATTTCCCATCCTAGGAAAAATCAACAGACATCTTGATTCTCCCTCAAATACCCTAACCTCACAATATCTCCTATGAGTTCATTTCTGTGAACTTGCATCTGCTTTCAACAACACACAAAGATGGCCATGTCTCTACTGGATCCTGTGACTTCTACGCTATCCTTTTGTACCTCCCTTATTCAAAGTGTCCCATTCCCTCAAGCTCCATTCAACAGATTGAGATTCTTTCACTCATTTTCAATCTTTTCTTCTCTATTGAATTATTTCCTATTATGGACAAATATGTCCTTGTCTCTCCTATCCTGAAAAACCCTTACTTGCTTCTTTATCCCTGCTTCTTTCCTATTTACCCTTCGTAGAGAAACACATCAAAAAACCAATATATAATAAGTGCCTCCTCTTTCTCACTGCCCACTCTCTTAACAGCTTAAAAACTGGCTTCAGGCTTATTCTCCAAACTGTTCTCCCTAAAGCTACTTCCAATCTCTCAGTTGTTAACTCCTCATTCTCTTTGATCTCTTTGTAGTTTCTGTCAGTGATGATTACTTTCCCTTCCTTGCTACTCTCTTCACTATAGTTTTCAGGACACCACTCTCTCCTGGTTTCCTTCTTACCCATCTGACCACTGCTTCTCTATCTCCTTTGCTTGATCTTCCTCCAGATGATGTTCTCTAACCAAAGGTTCCACTGCCTCAGAATTCCCATGTTTCTGCTCTGTCTTCTTGTTGTTTTTTTCCCTCTATCCTATCTAATTTTGAAGATTTCATCAATGAATTTAGTAAGTATCTTGATGCTGATAATTTTCCATTTTTTACCTATCCACTTCCTCCAATAATGCATCTACAAGCTCATTTGCTTAAAATTAATCTTTGGGTTGATTTGTTGAAAACAAGTGGAAGAGTAAATCATCTGTTTCCAGCATATAAAGATAAAGAAAGGGAAAAGACAAAAATAAATCACAGGTTACCTCATTGCTATCATGCAATGGTTTTCTGTTGTGTGCAGCATTTCTTATTTGGATTTGGAGGATTCTTCAGGCTTTCTCTTGAAGAATCTAACTGGCCATTGATGTGAAAAGAAATAAAACTTTATCTGACACAGTTTATTTCAAGGAAAGGTTTGTGAATTAATCTGAAACATCCAGTGATAAAACAATTGGGAGAGAGATAGTACTAGAATACATTTAGGCCATAGTCACTACATCTCCACCGAAATCTAAGTATCTGTGTATTTGAAAGGAGACAGAGGTGAAATGGAATTTATAATCCATCAGGAAGTGCTTTCTGACCAATTACCCAACATTTTCCAGTTTCCTGTCGCTCCTCCTAGTTTTGTGGAATAACTAGACTGTGTCACTCATGGGTATGGTAGTGGTCCAAGGCTTTTATTGGAAATCGAAGGAAGAAGCTCAGATGGTTTTCACATCTTATGGTTTTTTGCCAGAGAGATGCCAATTAACAAGTTGAAAAATTTCAAAATGGAAGTTTCCAAATATAGAGTTAAATTAGAGACAGAAAGGAAGCACACTTAGAAGAAAGGCAGCCTATCTGAGAAGACTAGAGAGTTCTTGGGATGGGAATCACATAAAACTTATCAAAATCAAGTTTATTAGATAGTTTGTTATAGTGAAAAAAGTTAAGGATCAGAAAGGAAATAAACTTTTATTAAGTGCTTGTTGTATACCAGGTACTATGCTAAGAACTTTACAGATATCTCATTTGATCCTAACCACAATCCTTAGAGGGAAGGTGCTATTATTATTCTTATTTTATAGTTAAGGAAAATGTGGTAATCAGAAGTTTAATGAGATGTAATAACTTATCAAAGGTCATATAGTTAGTGTTTGAGGCTGGCTTCAGGTCAGCACTTTATCCATTGTACCACCATCCACTAAGTCAAGGAGATCTATGTTGTTGGTACAGTTGAGATAGGAACAAAGTCTGCAACTCGAAATAATTTAATTAACTTTTGGAGTATATTTTTGGAGAATCACAAAATTTAAGTTAGAATGGGCTTCAGTATTCATATGGTCCAAGGCATTTCTTATGCAGAATTTCCCAAAAGGCACTGCTTTTCTTGATCTTATCTCTTGCTAATAGAGTGAGGGAGTAGGCCCACTACCAAGGGGGTAGACAGTTATTCATCATTAGGAAGCTGTTTTTCAGATGAAATCTCAATCTGATCCTCAGAAATTTAAGCCCATCCCTCCTAATTCTACCTTCTTCACCTGTAAAATAAGGATAGAAATACTTTCACTGCCCGAGTCATAGAATTATAGTGAAGAAGAGATATGAAAATGCTTAGAAAAATTGTGAAACTGAAAACCCCCCAGATATTTGGAGTTTTTCACTTGGGATTTTTTTAATGGGGGGTCTTAGTCTATTTGATTGTGGTTTGTGTTTGTGTTTATAAATAATTTACAAACTTAGATTTATATTTATAAAAAGATATTTGTATTTATTATTTATATTTTGTTACATATATACAGAGGTATATGTTTAATGTGTATATACACAATGTATACGATATGAGTATGTATATATGCACATGCCTTTTATATATACATACACACATGTGTGTATACAATTTAAAAAAGAAGCCATAAGACTTCTTAGCTGTCTAGAGTTAATTCTGTGTATGCTTAAACTGCTCTGTTTGCTGGAATACCAAACAAAATCATCTAAAAGAAGCATAAGGAGAACAAGTCAGAAGAAATTTTACAAAGCACGACCATTTTAACTAGAAGCTCTTAACTGGTTTTATATGTCCTAAGTCCCTTTGGAAGCCTGGTAAAGTCTCTGGATGCCTTCTCTGAACAAAGATTTTTAAATGCATAATTTAAACTGTTTAGGATTATAAAAGAAATGAAGTGTTTTAAAATAAATTCTCATTTTTTAAAAATTTCATGGACCTCAAGTTATGAAACTGTGCTTTAAGAGCTTAACTCTGGATTGCAAAACAGTGACAGAAACATATGAGCATTTTGATACATTCGTTATTTTAATAATAACTTTTTATTATTTAAAATATATGCAAAGATAGTTTTCGACATCCTTCCTTGTAAAACTTTGTGTTCCAAATTTTTCTCTATCCCTTTCCACATCCCTCCTGGAACAGTAAGTGATCCAGTCGAGGTTATAGATGTAAAATTGTTTTAAATATATTTTCACATATATCATGCTGTGCAAGAAAAATCAGATCAAAAGGGAAAGAAAATGAGAAAAAATAAAAACTTGCAAACAAACAACAGCAGCAAAATGATGAAAATACTATGTTATCCACATTCAGGCCCCATAATCCTCTCTCTGGATGCAGATGGCTCTCTCCATCACAAGTCTATTGGAATCGGCCTGAATTATCTCATTGTTAAAAGGAGCAAAGTCCATCAGAGTTGATTATCACATAATTTTGTTGTTGCCTTGTACAATGTTCTCTTGGTTCTACTTACTTCACTTAGCATCAGTTCATGTCTCTGTCCTATTGGTAGCTCAGTGAAGTTATATATTGATTCATCCATTCTGGAGAGCAACGTGGGACTATGTCCAAAAAATATAAAACCACGCATACCCTTGGACTAAGCAATATCACTATCAGCTGCCTCTGAATGTGAGAGTTTAGAAAATAGTTTAGGTTGCTCACTCCATTTCCACATAGTACCGTATTTGGTGTTTTATTCTCTACTAAGAAAAAAAAAAAAAAGGAAGAAAAAAGGAATATTTGTCTTATCTTGTCACTTGGGTACAGAAACCGAGGGATAGACTTAACATTCTGGAAGCAGTGAGGTATGGAAATTTTAAGTATTAAAGGGAATCAGTGATTATTTTTGTTTCAATTTGGTTTTTTGGAAAGGCAACTGGGGTTAAGTGACTTACCCTGGGTCACACAACTAGAAAGTGTTAAGTGTCTGAGGCCAAATTTGAACTCAGATCCTCCTGATTCCAGAGCTGGTGCTCTATCCACTGTGCCATCTAGCTGCCCTCATTAAAGGAAATTGGGAATAGAAAATGAATTAAAGGCATTTCTCTTTCATCTGTGGCCAGGGCAGAAATCTTTCCTCAAGTTCATTCAGCAGTGCATTTACTCCTCCATCTTGCCCACAAGCTTCAATTCTGGTTAGTTTGAGTGAAGCATTTCTAGGCCATTTTTTGGTGAATTTGTTCTCGATATCTAACCTCAGTGGCTGGTGTTCTTTGTCATCTCTGCATATCTGAGAAGAATGGGAAGAAATGTGAAAAGAACTAAGTTAAACAACAAGTTGATTTGGACATGGCTATAAACACGCTTTCATCTTTGAGCTTCTTTTCCATTTCAGACACTTTGTTTTTTTGCATTAAAAAGGAAAATAAGAACTATTAGGAGAGAATACAAGGCAATTAATGCCAAAGTTAGAGGGAATTTAGTTCCTAATGATCAAAGTAGGTGGATAAGTGTCAGTGAAGCTATTATCTATCTTGTAGTCATCTAATTTCTATAATTTCAAATAATTTTAAAATGTTCCCCAAATTCCAGACCTATTATAAGAAATAGCATCAGGATTCCCTTTACCCTAATCCTTCTCTGATAATACACTAAGCACTTAGGTGATTGTAAGGACATTTCCTATGAAACACAGTACAAGCAAATGTATATTGAGGACATAGGTAGATTTACAGTAAGTCATGAAAGGATTTTTAATAGTTTTTATCATTTACAAAAATTCTTATTGTCTGCTAGGTGGTCTAGTGGGTAGAGTATTGAACTTGGACTTAGGAATATCTGAGTTCTTTTATTGCCTCAGGCTTTTAAGGGTTGTGACCCGGAGGAAAGTCATTAATATCTCTTGTGCTCATTTTCCTTATCTATAAAATGGGGAGAATAACACATATTTTATAACAGAATTGTTGTGAGGATAAAATGAAATAATATTTCTGAAGTTCCTCACAAACCTTTAAATATTAATAGGTGACAATTATTATACTATATATTGCTGTTTTGTTGTGCCTTTCCTTTTATTCTAAGTACTGGCTATAGGACATTCATTTTTTTGGGGGGGGGCTCCCACCTTCTAGATTGTTTTATATATATATATAGTTAAAGTTTTATTGAATTTTGAAAATTGTCATTACTACTCAATTAATATTCCTCTCTATAGTAGAACCAACCCACTGTCACAATGAAGGGCAATTTAGGAAACATCAACACATTGACCTAATGTGCCAACTATGGCCTTATTTGTCAATATCCATTAGCTTCCTACGAAGAGGACCCAACTTCAGGTTTTATAAGTCTCAATTGATCAATTCATTGATGGAAATTCTGAAGCCTTTCAGTGTAATTAACCATTATGCTATTATAGTTAAGCATGTAAATTATTTTCAATTTATATATGTTTTTCCAAGTTTGTTTGCAAAGTTTATGTTTGTTGTTATATAAGATATAGTAGTAGTGTTCCTTTATATTCATGTCACTTACCTGTTCATACATACATATCTAAAATTATAAAAATAAGTTTATCTTATTCTATATTTATCAGAAATTAGGTTCTAATTAAGTTAGATCTCAACTATGTCTTTAACTAAAGAATTGATATAGTGAAACTTTTAATATTTTTTAATAAAATTCAATAATAATGTGATAGGACAACTTTCCATTAATGTTTGACTTCATAGAAGGATCGTTCTCTCTCTCTCTTTTTAAATACAAAATACAAAAATTAATTAACTAAATACAGAACAGAAAAAAAGAAGAAAAAGGAAAATAAAAACAAAACAAAACATTGTCATGTACCCAGCAGAACAAGGAAGATTCAAAATATATAATAATAAACTTGCATTTCAAAAAAATATAATAATAAAAGAAATTATATTCATGACTGTCCATCTCTTTTTGCTTCCTTGTAGGTTATCCTATTTGTTCTCTGCTGAGCACTTTTTATTTTTTCCCCTTCCACCCCCTGCTCCCATCTGCTCCAAGCAGGGTATAGTTAAACATATATATATATATATATATATATGCATGTATGTATATAAACACATGCATAGATCAATATGCATACATATCAGACACATATATATATGGATAAGCATTTACCCAATGGTAAACATGCAGCTAAAACTATGGCTGACATTTAATGTAAATTTCTCTCTTGATTGAATCTTTAAATTTGACTTTGTCTAAGATCAATGATTATTAGACTTCTTTTTTTCTAACAAATTCTATTCCTGCTCCTTGCTGTAGTGTTTGTGAGATATCTCTTATTTCCTATCCCTGCTAACTCTTCTTAATCCTGCTCCTTAACTTGCCTTGTTATTACTTAACCTCCTTCATCCCATGGATCCCTCCCTTATCTTCTCCTCCCACTTTTCCTTTCTTCTGTATTCCATTCCCATTAATCTACATCCTGATTTATCCTCTAATCCCTACTTCCAGGTTTTCCTCCTTCTTTATAGATTCTGGAGGGTGCTATACCCTTGGGAATGATCTTTAAAATTAGGTAAGTAAAATTAGGAACTTATGTTGTGAAACTATTCCAAGGCATCATTAATCTCCCCAAGGGCCCTTCCTAATTCTCAGTATTAAAACTTATCTTTTGAAGGCTGTACCCAGGAGGAGAGTGACCCACAAAGACTTTGCCTATTGTGCCGGAATGAGCAGAATTAGATTCTAATGTTAAATAGGAAAATAATCTTTGAGTGAAGATATATTTCACAAATGTTCTAATAATTAGTGAATGTTATCATATAATAATTTGTCTTCTCTATGAAACCGCATAGATTGACAGATTGGAATAGTGGATAAAACTGATCACCCGGTCAGTTAAGTCTGGATTCAGATCCTGCATGTGACACGTACTAGCAAACCACCTGCCCTCTTAGTTTCCCAAGTAACTCACTAAACCTATAAACTATTGGGAATTTGCCGATCAGCTTTGGTAGAGAGGATTTCTTTGCCAAGAATTCCATAATATTAATGAAATCAATGGAATTAAGATGGTAGAATAGAGGCTGAGACCCACCTGAGCTCTTCCAACATTCCCCTCCAAGCAATTTTAAAATAACACCTCAAATTTTAAGTGTTAGAACTGAAAAAAAAGTCTTAGTTTTCCATTCCAAGGAAACCTAGGAGAGCAACTGTAATGATCTGTGACACCAGCTTGGGTGCAACTCTTGCTGTGGCAAGAGAACGGGCTCTGGTCTTGGGGGTGCTCTCAGTCCTGAGCTATAAAACAGTCACATGGCTGGTCAGGAAGAGATTGCAGGGGACCATTTGCTGGTACCAGGTGCAGCTGATACTTATGGGCAACTGTATTGCCCATTGGCTCATAATTCCAGGGCAGAGAAAAGCACTTCTGTTTAATTACAAGGAGCAGGATCAAGTTCCAGAGTCAAGAGGAGCATAAATATTTGCAACTATAGAAGGCAAAGACTTTTCCTGGGTAAAGGCTAGAGCACAGACCAGGAAAGCAGTGACCACACTTCTCCCAGGATAAGACCACGCTGGAAGCACTGAAAATTTGTTGAGCCCCAAAACTAGCAGGGGAAAATCAAGATGTCAGCTTAGAAAACAACAATTTGAAAACAATTAAAATCAAAAGCACCCCCCCCCCCCAATGCTAATTGGACGCAATAACAGCAAGGATTCCTGGAAATGTTAAAGAAAGAAGAAAAATTGAGAGAAGAAATGAGAGTGATGTAAGAAAATCATGAAAAGAAAATTAATAGCTTGGTAAAAAGAAGCACAAAAAAATGCTGAAGAAAATACCACCTTAAAAGCCAAAATTGGCCTAACAGAAGAAGAAGTACAAAACTTCACTAAAGAAAAGAATGCCTTAAAAACCAGAATTGTCCAAATGAAAAAGAGACATGAATGCTCAGTGAAGAAAATAACTCTTTAAGAATTAAAATTTGGCAAGTGAAAGCTAATAATTTTAGGAGACTCAAGGAAATAATAAGTTAAAATAATGAAAAGAAATACAAGAAAATGTGGACTATCTTCTTGGAAAAACAACTGATCGGGGAAATAGATCCATGAGAGGTAATTTTAAAAAATATAGTATTATTTGAAAATGATGATCAAAATAAGATCCTAGACAATACATTTCAAAAAGTTACAAGGAAAGATATCTCTAACATCTTAGATCCAGAGGATAAAATAGAAATGGAAAGAACTCACTACTCGCTTCATAAAAGTGAACATAAAATGAAAATTCCCAAGAATATTATAGCCAAAACTACAGCTTCCAATTGAAAAAGAAAATATTTCAAGCAACCAGAAAGAAATCATTCAAATATCATTGAAGTACAGGACACACATGATTTAGCTTAGTCCATGTTAAAAAACTAGAAGGTTTGCAACATAATATTCTGGAAGGCAAAATAACTATGATTACAAATAAAAATAACTTACCCCCCCAAAAAAAACAAGTGTCATCCTTTAAGGAAAAATATGGATATTTAATGAAATAGAGGACCTTTAAGCATTCTTAATTAAAAGACCAAAGCTGAATCAAAAAAAAAAAAAATACATAGATGACTCAAGAAGGAAATAAAATAAAGAGGTAAATGTGAAAAAGTGATCATCAGGAGCTCAGTGGCCTTTTTTTTTTTTTTTTTTTTTTTAAGTTGATGATGATGATACATTTCATTTCTGTGAGCTTCATCAATATTATTGCAGTTAGGAATCTACATAGACAGAGGTCATGGAAGTGAGTTGATTATATTGGAATGATCTTGAAAGAAATGTATATGTGAGAAAGAAAGAATACTTTAGGATAAGAGATATAGAAACGAGAACATGTTCTCATTTAAAGAGGTCTATAAGGAAGAACTTTTATAATACAGGGGAAATGGGAGAGTATAATGCTTGAATCGCACTATCGTTGGAATTGATTCAGAGATAGAAGACTGTAAGAACACACTAACTGGTATATAGAAATCTATCTTACCCAAGAAAGAAATGGGTATGGGAGATATGGAGGGGGCATGATATAAGATAAGTTAGATTAATGGAGGCAGTAGTCAGAAACAAAACAGGGTTTAGATGAAGGAAAGAATAAAAAGAGAGAAAGAATGATAAACAGAAGAAAACAGGACAGATTGAAATAGACAGTTAATTAGGACCAAACTGTAAATGTGAATGGGATGAACTCACCTGTAAAATGAAGTAGGATATAAACTAGATCCCAACTATATGTTCTCTCCAAGAGATATACTTTAAACAGAATGACACTGAGAATTAAAATGAAGGATAGAAGCATGATCTATTGTGCTTCATCTTAAGTAAAAAAAGAAAGATATTGCAATCACAGTCTCAAAGTAAAAATAAAAATGTTTCTGTTGTTCAGTTGTTTCTGATGTTCTTTGACCCTGTTCAAAGTAGTTTACTTTATCTTTTTTCACAGATGAAGAAAATGAGACAAGCATGATTAGGTAACTTTCACACAGTTAGTAAATTTTTGAGAGTGGATTTGAACTCAGATCTTTCTGACTCCAGACTTGGTACTTGAACAGTGAACCACTCACCTGCCCACCCCCCCCCCCCAAAAAAAAATAAACTTAATTAAAAGATATAAATAAAAAACCAAAAAGTATCATTGAAAATAAAGTAATATCAAAAACAAATTTACAGCAAGTTTCTTTGATAAAGATCTTATGAAATATAGAGGGAACTAAGTTAAAAATTTTTAAAAGTCTTTCCTCAATTGATAAATGATAAAGGCTAAAATTTGAAATTTTCAGCAGAGCTCAAAAATATGTATAGTCTTACAAAAGCAAAAGTATCTCAGTAAATATCAATTAGAGAAAGGCAAATTTAAACAATTCTTAAGTACTACCTCACATCTATCAGGAATACTAAATGATAGAGGGGATGAGGAAAAATCGGTATATTAAATGAAAAGTTGGTGGAGTAGAGACCTGGCCCTAACTTTTAGGAGAACTATCTGGAATTATGCCAAAGCGATACAAGACTGTACGTACCCTTTGATTCATAAATTTCCCAATTAATCCAAAAAATATTAAAGGAAAATTATCTAAAGTATTAAAATATTTATAACAGATCTTTTTATGATGGCAAAGAATTAGAAATTGAGAGAATGCTTATCAATTGGGTAATGGCTCAATAAGCTATAGCATATGAATGTGATGGAATACTAGTATGCTATAAGAAATGATGAGGAGGCTCTCAGAAGAAAAAAAAAATCACTGAAAGACATGTGTGAACTATTGCAAATTGAAGTAATAACACCTGACAACTCATTTTGCACAGTAACAGCAATATTATAATATCATAAATTGTGAAAGAATTGGGTACTTTAATTAATATAATAATCCAGGAGAATTCCTGAGGAAATAATGAAGAAAAAAATGCTTTCCATTTTAAGAGAGAGAGAAAGAACTGATGATCTCTGCATATAAACTGAAGTGAATTTTTTTCACTGTATTTTTCTTGCTTTTAAAAATATAAATAATACAGAAATGGGTTTTATATAACTTCAAATATAGAAATGATATCATATTGTTTACCTTCTTGTTCATTTGGGAGGAGTTGGAAAGAAGTAAAGAAAATGGAACCCAACATTTTTTAAAAAGTATTAAAAATAAAGAAAAAATAAAAATTTTAAAATACTGATAAAATCACAAATCTAAAAAGAAAAAAGAAAAATATAACTTTATAACTGTTATGTCTCAGAGCATAAACATTTGGTCAGACCCCTATACATGAACATAAAGATATCAAAGATAACATGTTTTTGATATGCCATGGCTAATAGTATTTTACATAAGAGAAAGGCTCCATATCACTGATGAAAACAAATTCAAAATGGATTCCAAAACATCATATTATAGTATTTTCTCACTCAAATGCATCACTTTTAAAATAACTTTAGGAATTAGACTACATGTACAAAAAGACCAGTCTATAGTGACATGTTTTTCTGGACTTTATGCTCCCCAAATCAGCTCAGTTTCTTCATGTGCTGACTGCTTTTCTTGCATCTGGCAGAGAGAGTAAGAAAATAGGATGACTACTGGGGTCAAAGGACTAAGGTTCAAATTGTAGGTCTTCTATTTCTCCTTCTCTATGATCTTAAGGAAATCATCCCACCTCAAAGGGCCTCCATTTTCTTATATCTAAGTTGATAGATCAAACTAGAACTCCTGTAAGGTCCCTGTGAGTTCTGAATTAGCTTGTCATTGTACATTGTACATTGATCATAGACTAAAATAACCTGGCTAACCTCTGCCGGGTACCACAGTGGATAAGACAGCTCTGGCTCACAGCCATGTTTGGCCACTACAGATCCTTAAGGCTACCAAGGAAAAAGAACAAAGAAAAGGGAGTGCTCACTATATCCTTAAGGCCATGACAGTCAAATCTGGGGTTTGCTATTCCCAGGACATGCAAAGAAGTCCTTGTGGGTAGCAATCGCATGATTAACCATAGTTTCTTTCTCATCATTCAGTAGAGGACAATTTATGAGAAGAATAAAGAGAATGGTGAACTATTGATTCTCTTTACTTTTAACAAAAAGGGTTTTTTATTTTCCAATTTATCCTGGATGGTATTCAGCAATGGCAAAAGGGACCAGCAATTTATCTCATTCTAAAAGCACTGCAGCCTATCAGTAAAATCAATCAAGTGTTCAAAGAACTATATATTATACATATATGATATATTACATATATTATATTAACTGAAAGATCATCCTGGTTTTGCAGGATGTGTGACCTGTGTGAAATCAGTTTCACCAGAAACAGTGCACAGTATTGTACTAGAAGCCTAGGATTCATAATAAGAATTAGCAGCATTGTTCGAGCCACCTGGGATTTTGATAGGAGTTCCAAACAAGCCGTTACCTTTTAAAGCTGTGGAAAGCCGTTTAGTTTGTAGGCTTCTTGAGGGTAGAGATTGTGTATCTTCTCCAGGACTTTGCACTATGCTAAGACCAGAGAATTTCTCATCTATCCTGGGTTGATGATAATAACCAGAGATAATATTGTGTGTTTGTTCCAGATTTGTGATTATTTTGTATAGTTGATTCTCAGTACTTACTCTGTAACTTCTTTTCTCAGACAAAGAGCTTGGGGCTTGTTCTGGGCCAACAACCAGCGGATACCAGAAGCAGGATATGAATCTGAGTTTCCTGACTCTTGTTTCTTTAATAAGAATAAGACTAAGACCCCAAGTACAAAAATTAATAGATGTATAACATTTATATGCTGCTTTAAGGTTTGCAAACTGCTTTAAAAATATGTCATTTGATCCTTTGATCTTGAGAGGTAGGTGCTGTTGTCGTTATTATCCCTTTTTACAAATCAGAAAACTAAGGCAGGGGGACTTTAAGTGACTTGTCCAGAGTCGCCCAGAGAGTAGGTGACTGTGGCTGGATTTTCACTCAAATCTTTCTAACTCCACGCCCAGTGCTCTTTTCACTGGAGCAACTAAATACACACACATACACATACACACACACACACATACACGTGCATTAACACACGGCATACATGCACATACACACGCATATCCTTATACATATCTTGTTGTTCAGTCAGTCAGCTTTCTCCATCTCCTCACAGCCCCATGGACACAGCAGGGCAGCCCCACTGTCCCGGGGTTTTCTTTGGCGAGGATGTTGGAGCGGTCTGCCGGTGCCTTCTCCAGTAGACTATCTTTGTCAGAATGCCCATTGTTTCCTGTTCTACATGGCCAAGCTCATGGTTTCCTTGAGCCACAGAAGCCCTTCTGCCAGGGCAAGCCGTGATCCAAGAGGGGACACATGTGGATCCACACACGTGCACACGGACAACGGGTCTGTTTCTCAGGCGTGTATGTGCACGGGCACATGTGTGCACATACATGATGAGAAATAGAACATTGCACAACTGAACCACCAAGGAAGAACCGGTCTCAGGTCTGCCTCAGAAAGGCCGAAAGGGCAAAGCACTTCAGCTCTCAGTGACTCAGGCAATTCTCTAAGACTGTAAATTGCAAATTAAGGGCTGATCTGCCCTACCAAGCGTTTCTGCAGACTATCACGAGCACCATACAATGTAAAGACTCAATGACTTATGAAGTGTGGATACATATAGATACATACACCAATGCACATGTATTTACATATATGTGTGCACATGTATGTGCATGTATACAGAGCGGCAAGCAATATACACTACAGACATGCATACATACATATTGCTGTCTTTGGGGTGCACAGACTCCAAGGGCTCTCTTCCTTTTGTTTCTCTGAAAAGAAAGTGAGTCATTTTCCCACAGAGCTAAAACTTCTTCTTTTCTTCTTTTTTTCAGTTATGGAAAATTTCAAGATGGGGACTCTCCCATTCTTCCATTAATGTTTTGAATATCACCAATCTGATTAAGGTTTGTAGATTGTTTTAAGATGCTGATTCTTTTCCAGTGCTTCAGATTTAAGTAGCACTCTCCCATAGCTGCAGCAAGAGAAGATAGGCTCACAGGATTGAGGCATATTTGTTCAATGGTTTAGAGTCATCAGGAAAGTAATAATGTAGCTACTGACCTATGCTTAAGTCTTATGGTCCTAGAAAACAGATACAGTCTTTCTCAGGGAATCAAAAGCTTTCCAGCCTGTGAATTCTGCCTTAGCCTTGGAGAAGCCAGGATAAGTTCTACCCCAAAACATAAACTCAATAAGATAGATTTTTAGGATGTAGACTTGAATTAAAATATTGTATGCAATTGTTTCAATGAATCAAATGATCCTTCCCCCAGAAAAAGACCCCAAATTCTGTGAGATAACATAGTAATTTTGGCTTTCAATAATATAGATACATATCAATAAGTACTTCATGCCTGATTGGCTCTTTCTATATAAGAATATATGATTTGTAGGTTGGAAATAATTAAATTATTTTCAGCCCTTAGGGATTGCCTTTCTACTAGGGGAATAGAATAGAACAGATTGATAGATAGAAAAAAAGAAAAGAAAGAAAGAAAGAAGGAAGGAAGGAAGGAAGTTGGGAAAGAAAGAAAGAAAGAAAGAAAGAAAGAAAGAAAGAAAGAAAGAGAAAGAAGAAAGAACAAAAATACAAAATATATACATAATAAGTTGATTGATTATATGTATATGCATGTGTATATATATATATATATATATATATTATATATATATATATATATATTATATATATATATATATATATATATATCCTTAGGGAGCTAAGTACTAACAAATGAGGGAATCAGGAAAAAGTCTATGTTGTAGGTGGCACCTGAAAATAAACATTTCCAGAGTTGGAGGAAAGAATTAATAGCATTCCAGAAATGATAAACATCTTGCACAGTGAATTGTCAGCACAACCACAACCTCTTTTCCCCTTTTAAAAGTATCTCCTTTCTTTTTTCTTCCAGGAAAAAATACCATTTCCATATTGTGTACATTTTAGAACTGTGTCGTTAGTTATGACTTTCCAATGGTGGTGGAGAATAGAGTTTGCTCTGATTCGTGAACAGTTGAAAAGTCAAAGATAAAATCGTTAAACATATGAGAATACATCCATTGTCCTAAATACGTTTGACTGAAAACTTCCACTAACACATGGTTCTTTGAATTGAACATATTATATATAAAAGATTATAGTTAGGGTACAGGCTCTAACCCATCATGAATGCCAAGTGTCTGATGTGCTAATTATTGGCATCTGCAGTTGTTATGTCTAGAATTTCCTTCAATTCATTTCCTGTTAAGGCTTAAACTATTCTTGAGGGAGATAAGCATCCTTATTTCATCCATCCTAATAAAGTTCAAATTATTTAAATCTTTTACAAGAGCTTAAGAATTTCACTTTTAGAGTGATTATTTATAAATCTTGTTAAACAAGTCGGGGATATAGCTACCTCAATGATCACCAGATGATCATTTTCAGGGTTAACTCCCCCGCTCCTTTACATGAGAAAAATTCTCATGTCATATGCTTGAATAGAACTTTTGAATAGTAGGGATGTTGTGGGCAGGCGGTAATATGGTAAATGAGATTTCATATCTCTAAGGCAGTGAATATTATAATGACTAGATACATATTTTTCAAGGTAATATACTACAGTTTTGTCTTATAACTTCTCATAGAATTCTTCATTTATGTGATCATACAATGGCCTCTTTCTTTACCATTTCTTCCTTCCTTCCTTCCTTCCTTCCTTCCTTCCTTCCTTCCTTCCTTCCTTCCTTCCTTCCTTTTCCTCCCTCTGTCTTTCTTTTTTATACAGTAAGTAACATAATGCCTAATTATTTCTATTCATGTAAATTCATGGCATAAAAGACCAGTTGGGTAATATGAGGTGATGCAGAGCATTGTAAGTATGAAGATTACAAAATATAAATTAATTGCCCCCAATGAAAAGATCACTTAGCTTTTATATATTGATATTCACAATGTCATGTCATGTTAGCTCTAAATATATTGTGAATATATGTTACCAGATAATGTCTTTGAGGGAAAGCTGAGAAAACTTCGAATAATAGAGAGTGTAATTCTCCTTTCTTACATTTCATATTTTCATTTTCCTGCTTTCATTTATCTTTAACATTTTCTTAAATTTTTAAGTTCCAAAATCAATCCCTCCTTCCTACTCCTTCCTCATCCGTTGAATGAGTCAATTATACATGATATATGTATTTCTATATGACACACACACAATCACACAAAGCTAGAAACACAAATAAAGTTGGGAAAAGTATGCTTCAGTTTTCTGCACTCAGAATTCATCAGTTCTCTCTCTGGGTTAAGCAGTTTGTTTTTCTTTTTGTTGTTGTTTTGTTTCATTTTAATCATGAATACTTTCCAACTGTCTTTGTTCATTATTTTGAATGGACTAACTAAGTTTTTTGTAGTTGATCACTATTACAACATTACTTTTACTGTATACATTTTCTCCGCGGTCTCCTTTCTTTTTATATTAGACTTCTCAAGTTTTTCTTAAATCTCTGAAACCACTCTGCTTTTCATACCAGAACTTATTTAGCAGTTCTTCAACTTATGGGCTTCCCTTCAATTTCCCATTCTTTGCCATCGCATCACACATATAAATATGTTTATACACATTTCTGTACACATTATAAAGTTTTTGCTATAAATTGGAATTGTATCTAATGTCATGATCTTCACTTGGACTCAATAAAATGTTACTGTTACCGTCTTGGATGTCATTGCTTAAATTCTAAATATCATTATGAGTAAAAGTATTTTTATACGATAGTATATAATAGACTTAGTATAACCAAAAACCCAAAGAAAAGATCTATTCTATGTTTGATTCATAAACTCAAATCCAGCATGATAATCACTCATGCTTATTTCAGTATCCAATATAAAACACAATTTTACAAATATTAAGCCTAGAGCTCTTATTTTAAATTCTCTTGAATATATTTCATGCATTTCTGAGTTTCTAAACTTTTTTTCTGTATCATCCGTAGCCTTTGCCTGCTGTCCGCAGCTTCTGCAAAATTTCTTCCAAATTCCTATTTAATTTCTTATGCCAACCTGCATATATCAAAATTATCTTGGGGCAAATTGTGATGTGGAAGCAATAACTATACACAGGGTATATGTATTTATAACTATTTATTTATCTATATGTATAATATACATATACAAATCTATATACACATACATATATATGTTAATAGTACCAAGAGAGTACACATAGAATACATATTAGACAATACACAGAGTAAATGAGTTTTACTGGGAGTAAGATCTCTCAACTCAACTGAGAGTTTCCACCAAAGGAAAACTTCCCAAAATGTCTAGTGTAGCAAGATGGGAATAGGGATATGATCAATGTACCACCTCTTCTACACATTAGCTTCTTCCCAGACCCTTTTTGCTCCCTTATAAACCTGAAGAAAATCTAGAAAATATATCTTTTTTCTTAAAGCTAAAAGCCAAAAAAAAAAGTGTATCTCTTTTCCTGATTTTTGCCAATATTCTTCCTCACACCAGCTACAGATCATTGAGTAATATATTTCTTCAAATGAGGGGAGTCTTCTGCAAATGAACTTCAAGGTACAGATTCATAAGCAAATATAAAATGTTGCATAAGAAATTCAAAATAATATTGAAGAATATTGAGTATGGACAGCAAGGAGAATCAAGGAAAGCTTCTTAATGCAAATGGTACCTGACATAGTCTTGAGGGAGACTTGAGGGTTTGGACTTGAGGGAGACGACCTTCCTCCGGATGTGGGAATAGTCTTTGCAAAAGCACAGGCATGGGACATTCTATTCTTGGATGGGGAACAAAGAGTGGGTCAATTTAGATGGAATCCATACATGTTTTGGGAAAAGAAAGGTTAGAATCAAATTATGAAGGGTTTTAAAGGCTCCTCCCCAACAACAAAAAATAAATGGAGTTTGTGTTTTATCATAGTAGGAGGTCACAAAACTATCTGGTTTGAGGAACGATAGACAAACCTGTGCTTTAGGAAAGATTGGCGGCAAGAGGAGATAGAAAGGCCTTAGTTACTATAGGAAGCGAGACGAAGGTAGACAAGAGGATTTTCAAGTAGCTACGAGGGCCTCAATGATATAATGGCTGATGAATTTCTTCTGTAGATATAAGCTTATAGAATCTTAGAGACAGCAACTGAGGTCATCTCATCTAACTTATACCCAAAGGGTAAATACTCCCGGTTAGATCCCTGTCACATTTTTTGTTGAGTAGAATATCAGGGAGTGAGTGTGTGTGTGTGTGTGTGTGTGTGTGTGTGTGTGTGTGAAAGGAGAGGAATAAAAAGGCCGTTATCATGTACATTCATTTCATTTGTTTGGGAGAGCATATAACTGATTCTTGCAGTTCCCAGGAAACCACCTGCTCTGATTCCGCCTTCGTCTTCCCCCCATCATTCTGCATCCCCAACACTGCCGTAGTCACCCCGACTGGCTCCCTCGGATTCTGACGAATACTTTCTGCCTACAGAGAGGAAGCAGAAGAAGAGGAGATGACAAGGCTTGGCTTTTCCATTAGGGATCTGCGTCGTGGCTGTTGGGAAGGGCCCACACGGAATCAGAAACCAGCCTGCTACTGCGCTATTTCTGTTAAGGTTCAATCCATCTTGGACGTTCAGGTGTCCTCCAGTAAATCAATGTGTTTCACTTCTTTAATAGGCTGAAAACTGATTACTCTGCTTAATTACCCAGGACATTAAAAAAAATCTATTTACAGTAAAGTTTCATACAGCATTGCTCTTTTCTAGAATAATATGGCTGCCATTAAAGCGTGCACAGTGCTGTTTAAATGCAGCACTGTGCGGCTAATTAGCCGGTGAGCCGTCTATCTCCAAAAGCCAATGAATGCCCCGCAGTACGCAGGACTTTTCCCCAAGCTGTTCTTAAAAGTTATATTAAGCAGCTTAGGCACCATAAACATGGCATATAAAAAAGAAAAAAGGTCTCTTTATTCCTCCATCTCTCCCCCTGCCTCACCTCACTATAATAATGGGCCAATGAAAAGATGTTTTAATTAAAAATAGAATAACTCAAAGGATTTTGCTGTTTGCATGTTTTCTCTCCTCGGCATCGGGATGTCTGCGTGTGTTGTGTGCGTGTGCGCACGTCTGGAGCCCACAGGAGCAAGGGCCCAGGGATTTCTCGGAATTCATGATTACACATAATACAATGTGGAGCGAGCTCCCCGAGAGCAGGGACTGGATTTCTTAAACTTCCCAAGATTTTGTACAATGCCTGACATGGAACTTAATACATGCTAATTGACTGAAAGGATGGCAGGAACTTGTGCTCTGGAGTTTGACAGAAGTCCTTTCTGCATCTTTTGTTTTGCAAATGAAGGTGATTTCATGTTTGATGCCTTGTGACTGTAAGTACTTGTAAGGGTCACTCCCCGCTAAGTTCTAGGTGGAGGAACCAGCCAGATTTATAGGATAAATGGCCCGATAGCAACTCTGGGCGAGTAGAAGATAATGAGTTCTGAGTTCAGCTAGATAAGAGTGAATGGATCAGAGAAAGTTAGGAGATGCCATCTTCCAAGCATTATTAGACCTTCATTTCCAGCTGGCATTGACCGAAAGGCTAAATTTTAGCCCACTCCTAGTTGATGCATTTTCTGATGCCCAGGACTCCAAATTGGTTCCCAGCGGCTCCTATTATGCTGTATCCCTCCTCCCACATTAGGCTTTTATGCTGTCTCATCATGCCTTATTAGAATGCAAGCTCTTTCAGATCAGGGATTGAATTGCTGCTTCTTTGTATTTGCTGTCTTGTATTTATTTAATAAATGTTCCCTCTGCCTGCCTTAATCCTGCCTTGTTCCCTTTCTCTGTTTCTGCCTCTGTCTCTCTCTATACATCCATCTATAAGGGATATTGTGCGCAAGGGATAAAGAAGGAGAAAGAAGTATTGTGTAAAATATTAGAGCCAGAAGGGAATTAAATATTATTAAAGTCGACTTCCTCATCTTTCGAATGAATTCACCCATTCATTTTATAGAAGGGGGGGGGAATCAGGTACATCGGCTCACACATAGAAAGACAGAGCTGGGGATAAGAGGAAACCGTGATGAATTCTGTTTCAATTTAGATTCCTCGCTTCCTAAAATACACATTACAACCTCAAGGTACAATGGGGGTTTCTTCCTGGCCCTCTCGTGTATTCCAATTGTTCCCCAATAGCCCGATAAGAGAAATCTGAAAGCCTTTATTTAGTTCTCTTGTAATAAGCCAAGTGTTACATAAATGTCAGTTATCCTTGATATTATAATAATTATTAGTTTGCCCCCATAAAATGTCTTGTTCTAACCTGGGGTATGTCTTTGTCATAAAAATATCTTATGCTCATTTTGACCATCTTCTTTCCCCCCACCTATTTCACCAACTTGTGATGCATCCCTATTTTGTGGTTAGTCAGTCATTTTTCAGTTGTGTCCGACTCTTCTTGATACCATTCAGGGCTTTCCTGGCAAAGATGTGGAAGTTCTTTGTCTTTTCCTTCTCCAGGTCAATGTACAGATGAGGAAACAGATGAGGAAACAGATGAGGCAGAAACGGTTAACTGATCTGCCCAAGATCACACAGCAAATAAACATCTGAATGCAGATTTGAACTCAGGTTTCACTGACTCTTGCTCTAACTAACCACCTATTTGCCTCTCTTTTAAATTTTCCATTTTCCAGGGTGGGTTTTAAAAGTTCTGGGGACAATTCCATTGTGTGATCATCCTTTCCATTATCCATGAGTCCAAGGGAAATAGGTTTCACTCAAGCATCAGTAACAGACTTGAAGATTTTTGTGGATTATTGAAAAAAGAAGTTATAGATGGTAAACATTTTGAAAACTTGTTTGATCCTAGGTGGCCAAACCCAGTTCTACTGTTTTGTTTTGTTAATTGTACGTGTGTTCATTCCAACACTTCTTACCTGCAGTGTTGGATAAATCTCTTTTCTATTGCTGCATCCTTAAGTTTCTTAGACCTGGCTAATAGAGACCTGATATTCCTGAAAATGGAGAACCTGATCCAATTTGCTCTTCCCCAAAAACAATTCTAGCTCTCCAAATTCCTCATGCTTCAAAGTTTCACTCAGATCTTACTTTTTCATGAATTCTTACTCTGCCAGTATAGCCCACACTACTTCCATTATTCTATCCCATTATTTTGATTTCTAATTTCATCCAAGGAATTAGAGAGATCTAGCTTATTTTTGACTAGTATGGATCATGAATGTGATAGAAAATCAAACTACCATCGTCTGCTCCATTGGAAGAATATAAGCTTCATGAAGAAAGAGATCGTAGTTGCTTCTGTATTTATATCTCTAGAGCTTAGCATGGTGCTTGATTCATGGAAAGCTCTTAATGATTTTTCAGTCACTCATGTATATTTCTAATATGACCATATCCTTCTTTTCGGTTTTTCTTTGTAACTGAAATTATCAATAATCTTAGGCTCCCAAGCAAAACCCTAATCTATTGTAGAAGTTGTTCAGTGAATTTACAACATTTAAATCATTTGGCTCCTTGTGGTATGTTTCTTAGGGCCAGACCTCAGGATCACTCATCTTATCTCACTTTTTACTTTGTTTAATTTTTTTTTTTTGGAAGAATATGTCCATACCTGTGATTTAATTGGTGCTGGAAAATCCTTATCTTTTAAATGAGTCTTAGAGAGTTACCTACTTGGAGCTCTGTATAAAGTTGTTTGATTTTCCTTTGTTATTTATTTTGTTATTCTATCTTAATTAAATATTTTACTATTAGATTTAGATATCCTCCTTATTTTAAATAGTTTTTATTAGGATGGGAAATTAGATTACATATGTACAACTGTGATTCCCCAAAAGCTTAGGAAATGAGAATTTTATGATTGAGTATCACACTGTTACACGTGGTAACTATGTAAGAAAAGGCAATCAACAAAAATTTATTAAATACCTAAAATAATAATAATAAAATTAAATTAAATTTTAAAAAAAGAGATAGAGAGTTATCTACTTGGAGGCACTCAAAAGTTAAGGTTAAGTGACTTGGCCAGGCTCACATAGACAGTAGTCAGAGAGATAAATTGTACTCAGGTTTTCCTGAGTTGTTAAACCAATCCTTTGCCCACAAAACCATGCTACTTAACTATTATTGTGAATACTAATTGGTATAATGAAATTCAGCAATATTTATTATAGATAATTTACTTTTCTAAGACTAGTTGTTTTTTTTTCTCCACTAACATAGACATTAAATCTAATTCTCATCTTGATTGTTTTTTGCAGTGAGCAAATTATTTAATTTTAAAATATTGTACTGAAAATTTAATAAGAGGAGAACATTTAACAATTACCATTGAAGAGATAATTGCTATGCAAACACTACCAATTAAAATTGAAACAAAAATGTGTGGGTAATTTCAGTTTTGTATTCTATTTGGAGGAAAAGGGGGAAAAGAAAAAAACCTGAAATACATATATATGAAAACCAACATTAATTACAAAGTTGGAACCATGGTTACTTTGAACTATTCAATTTTAATAGGCAAATAGAAGGACTTTCTATGATTATTTTTGTTTGTTACCATGTCAACACTTTTCTAAACTGATATTTTTCTCTTAAAAAATATTTTTTAAAGTATATTATACAATTGTTTGTGGATTTAGGTATTTATGGTTGGTTTTTGTTCCTTTTGTTTAAGAAGACCAAAATAACATCACTGTGTCAAGATGAAGGGACAGTATGTCTGGCTATGACTGATCAGATTAATACCATCTCCGAAGCCTCTCCCACAAGTTGGGCACAGATAATCTTTACGAACATTTGGAATGGAACTATCTCTAAATGTGGACATCTCACCTCTCTGCGATTCTGTTTTGCTCATAGAGGATAACACCTAGTTTGCTGTAAGCACAGCACCCTTAGGAGTCCTGGGCCAGCATTCCCCATGTCACAATGGATTCTAAAGGTCTTCAGAGAGATCATGAGGTGTTCTTATGATTCTGATTTCCATATGGGTACTTGCCTTGGAGGAGTTCACCATAAAACAATCTTTTAGACAGCATGGCCAGCCCATTAGAGTTGTGTTCTCTGCAGTGAAAGTCAGATGCTTGGCAATTCAGCCTAAGAAAAAAACTTGGTTTCTGTACCTTCTTTTGCCAAGAAATCTTCAGAATCTTCCTAAGACAATTCAAATGCAAGCGATTCAGGTTCCTGGCATGGCGCTGGTAGATGGTCCAGGTTTTACAACCATACATGGTACATTGGCTCTGTAGACCTTTAGTATGCATCTTTTGAAATTCTAAAGTGGTCCATAGTGCCTGTTCCTATTACTTTTGCCTTCTATTTGGATCAATTTGTTTATAACCACTTATTCTGATGGAGAAGTTTCACATGTTGGGGTAGACCCCCCCTCCCCCTTAACTACCTAACAGATCGGAGGATCCCCTGTTACCTTCAACCTGGTTTATTCCATCTGGTAAAATGGCATACGAGGGGGTGTCTACTGCATCTGCTGTGGCTTCTTGGAGCCACAGGTGAGATTTTGATGGCATGTGAATTGCAAAGGTGGTAAAGAGTCCTGAAAATGGCTTTGTAGTCTTCGCACCACACAGGCTATACATCCCTCATTGGAGTTATTGAACTATATGCCAGCTTCCTTCATTCAGATTTTCTCCAGCAGATTTCTCCTATTAGCAGTGGTCTCCTCTCTAATCTCCATTCTCTTTCTTTTTTTTTCTTTTTTCTTTTTTTAGTAACTTTTTATTGATAGAACCTATGCCAGGATAATTTTTTACAACATTATCCCTTGCATTCACTTCTGTTCCGATTTTTCCCCTCCTCCCTCCACCCCTCTTCCCCAGATGGCAAGTAGCCCTATACATGTTAAATAGGTTACAGTATATCCTGGATACAATATATGTGTGCAGAACTGAACAGTTTTCTTGTTGCACAGGGAGAATTGAATTCAGAAGGTAGAAATAACCCGGGAAGAAAAACCAAAATGCAAGCAGTTTATATTCATTTCCCAGTGTTCTTTCTCTGGGTGTAGCTGCTTCTGTCCATCTTTGATCAATTAAGGCTCTCTTTATCGAAGAGATCCACTTCCATCAGAATACATCCTCAAACAGTATCGTTGTTGAGGTATATAATGATCTTCTGGTTCTGCTCATTTCACTCAGCATCAGTTCACATAAGTCTCTCCAAGCCTCTCTGTATTCATCCTGCTGGTCATTCCTTACAGAACAATAATATTCCATAACGTTCATATACCACAATTTACCCAGCCATTCTCCAATTGATGGGCATCCATTCATTTCCCAGTTTCTAGCCACTACAAACAGGGCTGCCACAAACATTCGTGCACATACAGATCCCTTTCCCTTCTTTAGTATCTCTTTGGGGTATAAGCCCAGTAGAAACACTGCTGGATCAAAGGGGATGCACAGTTTGATCACTTTTTGAGCACAGTTCCAAATTGCTCTCCAGAATGGCTGGATGTGTTCACAATTCCACCAACAATGTATCAGTGTCCCTGTTTTCCCACATCCCCTCCAACATTCCACATTGTCTTTCCCTGTCATTCTAGCCAATCTGACAGGTGTGTAGCGGTATCTCAGAGTTGTCTTAATTTGCATTTCTCTGATTAATAATGACTTGGAGCATCTTTTCATATGGCTAGAAATAGTTTTAATTTCATCTGAGAATTGTCTGTTCATATCCTTTGACCATTTCTCAATTGGAGAATGGTTTGATTTCTTATCAATTAGAGCCAATTCTCTCTATATTTTGGAAATGAGGCCTTTATCAGAACCTTTGACTGTAAAAATGTTTTCCCAGTTTATTGTTTCCCTTCTAATCTTGTCTGCATTCATTTTGTTTGTACAAAAACTTTTCAATTTGATATAATTCCATTGTCTTTCTATCTACTATTTTCTTCAGTGACATGTACACACATACTTGTTTTTTACCATGCCTAAATCCTCACTGTACAAAAGATTTATACTGCCCTTCATACTGTACATAAAGCCCTTTATACTGTACCATCCCCTCAAAGTATTTTCTACATTTCTTCTTCCTTTATTACACCAAAGATCTAGGGGAAAAGTTGTTTAAATTCATTGCCAATAATTTCTTTAGTATGATCAGTCCTCTACTGTTGGAATCTGGCTTCTGATTTCATCAGTCAACGAAAACTGTTCTCTCTAAATTCATCAAAAACTTCTAAGTTCTCAAATCTAATCCCTTTCCCCATCCTCTTCATTTTTGATCAATATTCAGTGTTTTACAATGTTAAACACTTTCACTTCCTGGCTTCTTCTCTTCTCTTGAGTTTTTATGATGCTATTTTCCTGAAATTCTCCTATTTATCAGGGAATTCTTTCTTAATCTCTTCTGTTGAATCCATCAATTCATCCTTCTTCATCCTTCAATGCTCTTTTCCCTCTCTCTAATTTCTCACTTGCTGACTTCATTAGGAGGCACAGATTTGATTTTCATTTTTTTGAAAACATAAAATTCCAAGAACTATATATGGGATCCTCATATCTCTCAAATTCTAATCCTTAAATACCGGCTGCCTCTAAGATATAAGCTGAACTTTAGAGATTGGTGATTAGCAACATTTCTAGATTCTTATGCTATCTATTTCTCCCTTTGTTGTATTCTATAAGTAGCCAAATCGGACATCTACTGTTCCTCAGCTTTAACTCTTGCTATCTCCCTGTAATTAATAAAAGCTTAATAACACTTTCTGGAGCAATTTCTAAGTATAATCTCTTGATAAAAATCCATATGGCTTCAGGACTGATGATATCTTAATTTTTCAGGGTGAGAATGTGGAAGGATGGCAAACATTACAAATCAGAGCTTGATTTAAGAACGTGATGGAGAAAATGTTAATAATAGAGTTTCCATTTAAAGTGTGCTTATATATCTTTATTTACATGCCCATACACAGACACACCTATTTCCAGATAGTGGGTTGTTAAATATTTCCCAATATACCTCTGTTTTCATCCATCACTTCACCTCTTCAGATCTCTCTCTTTTTTAATCTGTACAAAAATAGATAATTAAATAAATAAGAGTTTTAGCTGAGATGACCTTTATGTTCTCTTCCAGCTCTGATCACCAAAGGGTTACTTGTCTAAGAAATTAAGCTCCAATGTCAGTCAGTAAACATTTTAAGTGCCTACTCTGAACCAAGCTAAGTGCTTCAATTTAGTTATTTGTAATTTTACAGCCTGCCTGGATAGGGCCTGGAAAATCACAATAAATAAAAGAAGGATGGGACATCCCCAGCTCTGTTTTCTTCCACAAATCCAAGCACAAATTTCTGATGTACATACTGCTTTCCAAAGGGCACTGGGTGGTTTGGGGATTTACTAACAAATACTTAAAGCTCTGACAGGTACTCAGAGCAGCACTTTTTTTCTATGTATTCTGACTTCTTCTATACCCTCTACTAAGAGACCTTGACTGAAGCAATATTCCAGTCAAATTTAAGAAACCTTCTGTTTGCTTTCATCACTGTAAACATTTGCATACATATGTATGCAAATATATGTCGAATATTGATAGCTATATTGTGGAATGTTTTAAAAAAGAAGCAATAATTTGATATTTTAAACAAGAGACCATGTTAGCAGATAACATATTCTTTTTGAAAAACTGAACCTTTTTTTCCCTTGGTAAATTGTCTCTCAAGGAGATCTAGTTTAGGTGCTTTGAAGTTTCATTTACAAATAGCCTGAGGGACTAATTTTTTATTTATTCCTTTTTATTTTTTTTCCTATGTAAGAGCCCATTTGGAATTACCATTTGGCCTTACAAAGGCTTACATAAATGCTGGGTAGATTTTATGTATGCATATTTCCTATTCAAATAATTTTCAAAGCTCACAGAGCTCTGAGTTAAATGCAATAACTCTTTACATGGCTCTGAAATGAGATCAGAGATAGATGCAATTTTCTCCTGCCACCAATTCATTTCTTACACAGTAGTCCCCTGAGTGTCGTGTTTCCTTAGTACATGAAAAAAACATTTTTTCCTATCACCATCCTATTATTTTCCACTGTGTCATAGAAAACTGTGTATCCTTGAACCTTGTAATATGCATCGTTTTGAAGGAGTTTGACTATTATAGTCAATCAGCATCTGTGCCATGGGGTATTTGTCCCATTTTGCAACTGTGTGTGTGTGTGTGTGTGTGTGTGTGTGTGTGTGTGAGTGTTTTTGTGACTGTATGTATCAGACTCAGTTGTGTCCCTTTCCAGGTAGAGTGATTATTCACTCATGTAATTCAACTTCTACTTTTTAAAACTCAAGCCATATTTTTACCAATACATTTGACCCCTCCTTTAAAATGATCAGTGCGGCTTTTGGTAGGAAGCCCAGAATGAAAATGATTTCTTTCATATTATCAGAGGTAGGAAAACACATAGTTCACTCGAGAGAGAAGCAATTGAATGGATCTACACATAGATCAGAGAGTTACAAAGAAATCATTATTTAGCCATTTTTTTGCCCCATTGATTTTATTTTTATATTTTATGTTCAGGATTTTGGAGGTTCCCCAATCCCTTTCCATTTTCATTTATTGGGCTCGATCAGTTGACTTGATTATATTAAGAGTAATACCTAATGTATTCTCTAGATATGCTGACATTTTCAGGCATGATTTCATTAGGTTTGGAACTCCCTTCACTGATGTAGAATGAAACTGCTCCACAAACTCTCATAACTCTGCTTCTTATCTGACAGTTTTCCCATAAACTTCTACTTGAGTATTCAACCAATGCACTGAGTTTTCCTCTTGTTTTAGTATCATGAAGGTTGTAAAGCATCCCTTAAACCACCACCCCCTCCCCATATATATATATTACATATAAAACAATATAACTATATAACTATACACACACACACACACACACACACACACACACATATAGTTGTTGAGTTGTTCTTCAGCCTACCCTACTCTTTGTGACCCTGTTTGGGATTTTCTTGTCAAAGACATAGGAATGGTTTGCGGAAACTGAGGCAACTGAGGTTAAGTGACTTGCCCAGACTCACATAACTAGAAAGTATCAGATTTGAACTTAGGTAGATGAATATGACTGACTTCAGATCCAGCACTCTATCTCCCTGCCACCTAGCTGCCTCCAAACAATATTTATTTATTGTCTGTCTATCTACCTATCTAATTATCTATCTTGTTTATATATTATCCTACATTTATTACATGATTAGTCTCTATTTCTTTTTTGATAAAATTCATTTAATAATATGTAATTAATTGCCTAATTAATTAATTTTATTCTCAGAGAGGTCACTGTCTAGGTCAGTCTTTTTCTTCTCCCTAACTCCTATTTTCATATGTAAGCATGCATTTTTATACTCTCTCAAAAACCCTAATTTAATCATTTTCCATGATCTGGGCTCTCCCCCCAACTCAACTGGACACAGATCCAGCCATATATTAAATCTTGTCATTTTCCACAAGTCTTCTTTGAGGTAACTAGGTGGTGGAATGGATAGAACCTTGGTCCTACAGTCAAGAAAACATGAGTTCAAATCCAGCCTCAGATATTTACTAGCTGTTTGGCTTTTGGCAAACCACTGAATTCTGTTTGCATCAGTTTCCTGATCTTTAAATTAACTGGGAAATTAAAGATTAAATGAGATAATTTTAAAAAGCATTTTGCATAGTACTTAATGCATAGTAGCAGGTGGTATACACACATACATATACTTCTATATGCACATACACACTTGTATCCATGCACACATTTACATACATATACACACCTCTCTCTCTTCCTTGCAATCCCTAATCATCTCATTCATCTACATTTTGACATCTGATCCCTCCCCCTCTCAGTTCATCCCCAGGCCATCTCTCCCCACACTAGCTATACTCTCATCCTTTCCTTCTTTTAACCCTTTGATAATTGAGTTCAACCCTACACTCTCCTCTTCCTTCAAGTCCTCTGTCCACTCATTCCAGCAATCTTGCCCTGCTGAGCTTCATCCTTGGAAGATTCCTACCATCTGCTGTCTCTCCTTCTGCTTATATTATTGAATAAAGCTGGGGGGAAGCTCACAAAACCATGAAGTTTGGGTCTACTACCAATTTATGCTCTGAATTTTTCATTGTTACATAATTTTTATTTCACTTCATTAGACATCTTTTCATACTGCCTGAACCGATTCACAGTTCTGCTTACAAAGGCAGCTTTTCCAAACTTGTTATTCCTTCGAAACCTTTCATGGCTCTCCTTATCCCACTTTTCAGCTAAAAATCCTTTCTTATATTTTCCTGAAAAAATGAAGACCATTCACTGAGAGTCTCTTCTTTCTTCTCATAATTATGAATATATAATGAAAACAGTCAAAGGATATGAACAGGCAGTTTTCAGGTGAAATAATCAAAGCTATCTATGGTCTTCTAGGAAAGAATGCTCCAAATCACTATTGATTAGAGAAATGCAAATTAAAACAACTCTTAGATACCATTTTACACCTATTAATTAGGCTATTATGACAGAAAATAACAGATGCTGGAAGACAAATGGCAAAATAGATAAACTAATGTTGGAGAGTTGTGAACAGGTTCAACCATGCTGGAGAATAATTGGAACTGTCCATAGGGCTAGAAAACTACATACTTTTTGGTCCAACAATAGCTCTGCTAGGTCTGCAGCCCAAAGAGTATTTTTTAAAAAAAAGGGGTGATGGTGGATACTATATGTTCTAAAATATGTATAATTTCTCTTTGGCAAAGAACTGGAAATTGTACAGATGGCCATCAATTGCAGAATGGCTGAACAAGTTGTGGTATATGATTTTGACGGAGCCCCATTTTGCTATAAGAAATGGTGAGGGACATGGTTTCAGACAAACCCGGAAAGCTATATCACCAGAAGAATATTGTATTGTAGTAATAGCAACATTGTAAGGATGATCATTTATGAAAAATTATATTATTCTGATCACGATGATTATTCAGGACAATTCCAAAAGATATGTTAAAAATACTATCCACATCAAGAGAAAGAATTGATAAATTCTCAAAACAGATTGAGACAAATTTTTTTTTCTCTCTCTCAGTTTATGTGTATGTTTTCTTTTGTAACATGGCTAATATGGTAATATGTTTTACATAAATTCATATGTATCTGATATCATTTTGCTTGCCTTTTCAAGCTGTGGAGGGTCAAGAGTGAAGAAGACAATTGGAACTTGAAATTTTGAAATATGATGCAAAATGTTTATATGTAAATGAAAATGCTTAACAAAATAAATTTTAAAAAATATTTTTAAAATTTATTTATGATAAAACTTGAATCCAGATGGACTTAGTGACTTGTCAATGTACAATTAACAACACTGGGACTTAAAATCAGATCTTCTGAATCAAATTCTAGTGTTTTTCTTACCAAAATATGTTGTGTCTTTTCTTGTGGAGAACATACATTTCCAGACATTAAAGATGTATATTGTTAAGTTTCTAATGGATTTCCATCCATATTCAGGTGTTTGGGTACCATGAATGTTCTGGATTCACCTTTGTGACTAACATGATATGTTTAATTGTCATTGTTGTTTTTGCACTTTCCCTTAAATGTTCAATAAATATTTACGAAAAATGATTTAATATCATGAATATTTATTAAATACCAAGGAACAAATGTTGTGCTGGGGAATGGACTTAAAAGATAAATATGTATCTATGGATATAGATGCAGATTTAAATACAGTCTCTGCTCTTGAGGAACTTAATATTTGTTGAAAAGATTACAATGCAATGATACACACATATACATATTTACACACAAATACACACACATATATGTATACACACACACACACACACACACACCCCTACACATCTAAGAGATAGAGTGCAGTTGCAAAGATCAGGAAAAGCAAAAACAAGGTTATCCCTGAGAGATTATTTCAACGCTGGGATGTTGGAACAATGAATGAGTACTCTGAACCAATTTTATGAATTTAGGTGTGGGGTTAGCACTTCCGGGTATGTTGGATCTGAGTTTAATGTTGGAAGGAAGTTAGTGAGGAGCGAGCAGATTTCTTTGGTTCCTCTGAACTATTCCATAGAAGTACTTCTAATTAAAATGAGCATGAAGAGAAAAAAGAATGAGGAAGAGGAGGTGGTGGGAAGAGGAAAGGGTTAGCTTTCCTTTTTTAAGAATGGAGGGAGGGGGTTCTTCCATCATTCTTGTCAAATTCTTTTGTGCTGGATCTTTCATCCCTAGTAAGTACAAGAAAAGAGGAGTAGATAACTGATCCCTGGAGTCCCTGATTTCTTTAACAATGACTAAAATTCCTTCCCTGGGGCTTTTGATGATTTGTGGTATCTTATGGTATCTTATTCTCCCTTAGGTTTTTATAGTGTTTCCCCAGTGCTAATTCAAAACTAGTGAAAGTGGAAACTTCTCCTTCCAGTTTGGTTCCAATGTAAGAGGCCAAATGAAGTCATTGCCTGATTACTAAATATTTTGCACCCATCATTTCCATTGAACTTATTATTAGGAATACAGAAATGATAGTAATTCTTGCGCTCAGGTGATTTATAGTATGATGGGAGGATATGACATTTAAACAAATAAGTGTGATACAAACAGGGATATCCTAAAGTGCAAAAGAGAACCAAAGGAAGTACTATAAAAATGTTCAAAGGAGAGATCAGTCTCCCAGAATCACAGGATCATAAATTTAGACATGGTATTAAATCTAACCCCTTCATTTTAAAGACTGAGGATCACAGAGGTCAACTAATTAGTGAATTTTTTTGGTTGAGATTTGAACTCAAATCTTCCTTATTTCGAGTCCAGAGGCCTTATCTGTTACCCAAATCTGGGGAATAAGCCTGAGGATAGAGCTGAGGAAAGGCGTCATGTATGCATTGTCATAAGAAATGGACATTGAGAAAAGAGATTTTCATGAATGAAAATGCAGAAAGAATATGCTCCAGAGATGATATTCAAATCTTGGCAATGGCTCTTATTAACCATATGTATTTGAGCAAATCATTAACTGCTCTGAGCCCTATTCTAACACAGCTGAAAAATATAGATAGGGAATTTAAGCTTATTCAGATTCAGAATGAAAATGAACCTTAGAAATCCACTACCAAAGAAACTGAAGCCCAGAAACATTGATAGTGGTAGCTACTGTGCTTAATTAATAAGGATGTTATGAGGATCAAAGGAGATAGGTGTAAAAATAAGTTCTGAATTATCATGAAAAGGAAAGCTAACATCAATAGTAATATCATAGCCATGAGTGCAAGCGATTCTTTCAATCATGTCCCTTAAGCTTTAACCCTTTTCTCTCCATGGAAGTCAACAGGGAGGTTTGCCTAATTTCAATACCTTGCCTGCTCAATTAGCTCCCTCTTCCCAATTTTGAGTGCGCTTTTGGTACAAGAATAGAGCTGTGGCTTCTGGACAATCCCAGAATATGTGTTATAAATGGGAACATAGGCTAAAGCGTTCTCTCAATTTAGATCACTATGCTTGGGGTCAAGCCATGTGATTACTTGATTTAAGCAGAGTGGGCAATTCCACTTGTGATTTAAGATCTGAGAGGCTCTCCCTGGCCCAGTGTCAGAAAAGCCCTACCATCAGTCACCTCTCTTCATATACTGTCCAAGGCAAAGTCTTGAAATTAGGCAAACTTCTATGGAGAGAAAAGGGTTATTTAAGCTTCAGGGACATGACCAGGTTGAGAAGACAGCAAGCATCAGAGAAAGAACAATGCCGAGCAGACACCAGGGCGTTCATCCCAAGAGACTGAGAGGTACAGAAAGATCACCTGCCATAAGGGGACTCTCGGGTCAGTGAGTCTACACTAGATTGAAAAGTTAAACTGCAGTAAACACTAAACAATTGATTTTTCCTCCCTTTTGGCTCAAATTAATTGTTCAATGTATCAATTTCTTATGATGGTTCCTTGAGTTCCTTATAATAATGGGGAGGAAAGTCTATATTTCAATAGATGTTACAGATCTCTCAGGAATAATGTGAGAAATTTGAGAGTAAGTATAGGTGATCCTGAGTTGTCTACTTTCAAGTTAAATCATTACTTCATTTGTAATTTGTTAATAAAAACAAATCAAAAGGAAAGCCAGATTCACAGAGGCTATAGTTACACTTTCTCTATTGCCTCCCCAGAAATTTCTTAGAATGACAATCAAGGAAGGCTTCCCAAGACATTACCCAGGATGCATGCTTATGTTTGTGTGCATAGAGCAAATAAAGCCTCAAGGGAGATCAATATATCCACAAAGTAACCACCACAATAACAACAATTATGATAATCATTATTATAAAATGTCACCGGGACAAATTTACTTCTCCACAGTTATGATTCTCGGTAATTATTGTTACCAGAAAGGATTCCTGACAGGCAATTTCCTGTTCTCATTACAAACAGCACCTCTAGAATGCAGAAGGAGAATGAACGCTAACACTTTCAGACCAAAGACAGCAAGAGCTTCGACAAGGTGGATGAAGCACGATAGCGTTCTCAAATTAAGATGGCAAACCTTGCAAGAAAGTCGGGGAGAGAAAAGTTAAAAGATTGTTCTCCTTATGTTAAGGTAAGTAACCGTATACTTTTGAATTTCAAATATTCTTTATTATAAGCATTGAAAATGCCAGAATATTAAGGACAGTTTTTTTTTTTTTTTAATGGAATAAGGTAACTTTTCAGAAATTGCAACCAAAGTGGAGCTGATTTAGGGGCAGTGTGCTTTTTGTGGACAAATCACTGGATTTGGGGTCAAGGAAATTGTTTTTGCCTCTTAACTCTGTTATTGACTATCTATATCTATTTAGACAATTTGTCTGAAATGACAGTTTGACTAGATCACCTGTAAAATCTCTTCTAGCCATAAATCTCTTAGCAGGTTATATCCGGTAAAGAGTTTTTCCTGTTGCCATTGAATTGCTTTTTTGAAGATTTGCTTTAAATTTTTTATTTATTAAAAAGCATACTTCATCCTCGGTACAGTTTTACCTGTAATTATTTTGTACAAGGAAAGAATAGACACCCCCCATCAATAGTTAGAATTGGGAAGCTGGTGGGTCATCCCCTGGTAACACTTCACTTAGCCAAAGAAATAAGTGGGGGAAGAAGGAAAGAAAAGGCAGCTCATTACAATCTTGGGCAAGAGAGGCCCTTCTCTATGATTTTTTCTTTAAAAAGAAAAAGCAACAGTTAAATAACCCAAACAATTCTACTTAAAATACGTATCCTCACCCCCTCACCCAGCTCTTCCGAGCCATTAGAAGAATCAATATTGAGGAATCTAAACTTGGGCTCTAAGAGTTTTAGCTCCTTGTGCTGGGGAGTGGAGGGATTTAAGGGGGTGTGAGAAGAAAGTACCTTCTCCCCATTGGTTCAAAGGGGTTGAGAAGGACATGTCCTGGGTAGCAAGCCAGGTCTCATTCACACACAGTGACCTTGCTCTGATGGCTGGGATGGCAGGGGAGGCTGGGTTGGAGAGGTCACCAGGGATTCCCAGGATCAAGGAACCAAAGGGGCTCCCCACCTCTCTCATTTCCTGCTCCAGCCCCTGACAGTGCTTTGAGGAGAGGTCTGGAGAGCTTCCTTTCTCTGGATCCTCCTCCTCCTCCTTGCATTCCCAGGACAAGGTCTCTTCACCGGAGCCATCCACCTGACGCCTTGTCCTTGCCTGGCCCCTCACCTTCTTCACCGGCAACAGTAGCTCCTGGGTCCTACTTGGGACAATTATTGCCCTTGAGACCGGGGCAGGGGGAGGGGGCTTCGGGATCTCGGACCCCTGTCCTTTCCTCCCAGTGCTCCCGTGGAACTTGGGCGCTGTTTGACGGAAGATCAGAAAGGCATTTCTCCTATAGTGATTCATTCAGGCAAGATCAAGCATCTCCCCTATGGGAGTGTGCGTGTCTGCCAGCTGCTCATGTCCGAACAGGGCTGCGCCTGCACATGTGGGCTTATTCCTTCTGGTGTGTGATGTGGACATGTACGTCCACATGTGGCTGCGAGTGGTATATCTCACCAGGAGCCTTAGGCTTCTGCCTCTGCTTACCTGGAGCCCTCTGGGCTCTGACAAAGGGAGGGAGCGCTGATGGTTTAAAGAAATAGGTACTTGCTTTGCATGTTACATATATTCACATAATGCAAATATATTAATAAAACCTGTGGCTTTATATTCAGATAGAACTTATGTGTATCTCCATACATTTTACATATTTACATTATACATATATATGGATCAAAGAGAGAAATGGAAATGGAGAAATGCAGGATGGATGGAAGGAAGGAAAGAAGGAAGGAAGGAAGGAAGGAAAGGAAGGATGGAGAGGGGAGGGAAGAAGGAAGGAGGAAGGAAGAAAATGTCCTTCACTCATTCATTTTGGCAAGATATCTACAAGTAGTCTTCAAGAGTTGTCCTAAGTTAGTAAGAGGTTAAATGACTTGCCTAGAATCACACAGCTGCAATGGATTCAAATCAGATATTTCCCCCAAATTTTCCCAACTCCAAGCTTTTCCTCTGTCCACATTGACTCTCACGTAGCTTATATATTACTTGTTATTTTCTTCAAGGACATTCAGTTGTCCTCGTACATATTGAAATAGATTGAACAAATAAATAGTGTTTTCTGACCAACGGTGTTTTTGGACTTTGGCTGTCATGCAGGAAGCTCCCTTCCTTTACAGACTTGTCCTTGACAAAATGTCTTAGTTTTACTCTAATGAATGTTTTGAAGTAGCCTCCATGCTGTGGAGCTAAAGGTATTGAATGTTTAATTACGGATATATCAAAGAACCCTCTCTGAAACAGGGGCTGTTACAAGACACACTGAGTCCTGTAAATGAGATAAACGTTTCATTCCCCCTGCCCTCTCTGGCTAGCTCTAGAGAACTTCTCCGTATGCACCATTCCCTTTTGTAGCTTCAGGATTTCTTTCTTTTCAGACTCCTTCCCCTTCTCCCCAGAACTTCCAGCAGGGTATTGACAGTCAGTAAATAACTAGTAACATGGACTGTGCTAACAGACTGATTAATATCTTTTAGAATAAGTTAAAAATTTTTTCCATCTCTCCTCAGAAGTCTTTTACTCAACATCAAGACAATTTCCATTCATTAATTCATTCATTCAGTAATTCATTATGAACCTTCTACGTACTATATACTTTGCGGAATACAAAATATTGTTGACATACATAGTCCCAGCCCCTTCAGATATTCTAGATGAGGAGGTGAGATTTTACACAAGGACACATACATACATACATGTACACACACAAATACTTGCACGTAATGCAAGGCAGTGTGTCATAAGTGCTAAATAAATGATATTGCTAGTATCGATTAAAAAAACCATCATTTCTACCTCCAGTTGTTACATCATGTCCTCCGGTGAGAGGTGAGATTTAAGCCTGAAGGATGCACAGGATTCACAAGCAGAGCTCAGCAATGCTTCCATCTTCTGTAATGGGTTCCCTCTGACCACTCCAGCTTATTTCGGCCACTGCCTCTCTCCCCCTCAGCAGAACGATCTTGCCTCCTGCTTAACTGAGAGTATTGTTGCCCTCTACTATAAGCTTCCCTAACTAATTTTATACCTTTAACAACATCTCATAACTTCTCTTTTTGTTCCATTCTCTCCTTCAATCTGCCCACATGCAAAGAACAGATTTGTCTCCTTCTTGTCAAGATTGAGAACTTTATTGTTTCTTCCATCCTCATTAATTTTTCTATGGAGGCAATCTATGACTAATGATGAAATATGAAAAATAAAGAAAGATGAACAAGGGGAAAGATGACACAGAGATATAATACAGTCACATGGATTGTAGAGTAAGGGTAACAAATGACCTACCCTTGTCTTGATATTTCTTATTGTCTCACAGAATTATTAATATCTGTTTAGTCTAATCTCTAAGAGACTATTGCTTGGGTAAAACTGTAATTCTTGCTAATTATTCTTCCAACCTTTATCTTTTTTTTCTGTTTCCTCTAGCTCACTTATTTCATTTATTTTTTAAAAAAATTATCTTATGTGGAGATTAAACTTATCCTTCCAGTTATGAACTGATCCAACCATTCTGGAGAGCAATCTGCCACTATGCCCAAAGGGCTATTGAACTTTGATCCAGTGACTCTACTGGGCTTGTCTCTCAATGAGATCATAAAAATGGAAAGGGACTCGACATGTGCAAAATGTTTGTAGCGGCCTTTTTCTGGTGGCAAGGAATTGAAAATGGAGTGGATGCCCATCAGTTGGAGAATGGCTAAAGAAGTTATGGAATATGAATGCTATGGAACATTATTGTTCTACAAGAAACAACCAGCAGGAGGTTTTCAGAAAGACCTGGAGAGACTGACAGGAACTGATGCTGAGTGAAATGAGAAGAATACACAGCTATGTATAACTTGGCATTTACTGACAAAATCAGAGTTTCTTCAAAACCACTTGAAGGTTTAATTATACTAATTTTTGCTTCCATGTAGTTTTGATAAAAAACATATCCTCTGAGAAGGGGTCTTCAAATAGTGAATTATAACTGAACAAATAAGTTTTTTCTGCATCTTAGAGAAAATGAGTAGAGGGGAAGGAGGAGGGGAGCTCTTGTCTGACACTGACGTGCCTACTACTCGCCGGACCCCAAGACCGAGGGACAAAGGCTTGTGTCAAGGCTTGGAATTCCAGAGATTCCAGAAAGATTTTTTTTTTCTGCGCTAGTGGAAAGTTGCCCGAAATTCGGTTGTCCACAAATAACTTAGCAGGGGGTTCTTAGCAAACAGAGTTCGTGAGAATAGCTAACCCTTCCTCTCACAATCCCTCTCTCCATCACTCCAATTTGTGAATGTTGTGACAGTCTCCAAAATGGACAACACTCACCATCGGTCCCCCCTGAGAGCTTCCTACCAAGGAAAACACAGAGGACCCAGTTATCAAGTCGAAAATAAATCCCTCAGGACTGTCATATGCTTATGCACAAAGATTCTGGCTTAAAGATATAGACAACAGTGCAAGAAAATGGGGGAATGGCTGCAGCTTGTCGGACTCCAGACTTAAATCTGGGAAAAGCCCATCAGGACCTTCTAGCCTAACTCATTCATTTTATATAACAGGATCCTGAGGCCCAAAGAGCTTAATTGTTTTATTGTAGATCATAGACGTATTCAGCTTCAGAGGTGGGATTCCTCAGTGAGAGAGAGAGAGAGAGAGGAGAGAGAGAGAGAGAGAGAGAGAGACTGAGAAGGGCAGAGACAGAGAGAAGGAGAGAGAAATGTAGACAGAGAAACAGAGACAGACAGAGCCAGAAAGAGAGACAGAGAGAGAGAGAGAGAGAGAGAGAGAGAGAGAGAGAGAGAGAGAGAGAGAGACTGAGAGGAGGGAGAAGGGCAGAGACAGAGACAGAGAGAAGGAGAGAGAAATGTAGACAGAGAAACAGAGACAGAGCCAGAAAGAGAGAGAGGGGGGGGGGAGAGACAGAGAAACAGAGAGAGACAGAGAGAGAGAGAGAGAGAGAGAGAGAGAGAGAGAGAGAGAGAGACAAAGAGAGAGAGATTATACTTGATGTTTCCTTTGGCATTCAGATAAGATCTGAAAGACCTCCTATAATAGGAATCATTTGGATGGACCTCTTGGAGGAAAATGAATATTCTAAGAGAGATATTACAGAAGGAAGTAGAATCAGGATTTGAATTCAAGTCCTCTCACTACAATTATAGCTTCTCTCTACCATATCAGGCAGAGTGTCTTTGAATCCCAAGTATAATAGCTGCAAGAGAAAACAAGAATTAAGAAAGGGAACTTAGTGAAGATGAACTCAAAGACCACCTTGTACGTGGATTCTTTCCCATCTTCCCCAAGCCCCAATCCCAGCTGCTAGTTATTTCTCTCTGAAAGTAGTTATTCTTTTTTATATATTTTCTTTAGAGAGAGACATATTTGCATAATAAAGAGCTGACCTCATTTTTGGAAAAAATGAAGTGCAAGTCCAGCCCTCAACACATATTGGCTATGTGACCCTGTACAAGTCACTCAGTCACTCAATCTCTCAATGTCCCAGACAATCTCCTAAGACTTGTGTTACTGAGCAGGTGCTGCTTTGTCTTGATGGAAGTAGTTTCACATATGTCACCTCTTGCACCAATGAAGTCGCAGTTCTGATGAAAGACATAACTTGTATATCTTATTTCTCCTGATAACAAGTAAGCTCCCAGGGGACAGATGTGTTATTGTGTTCGTCTCCTCAAGGTCTGACACATTATCTTGCAAAGAGTAGGTACTTAATAAATGTTTTAAAGTTTATCATTCAATTGCCCACTGAGTGAGGAATCCTTCCTACCTGATCCCTAGTGTTCATCTAGTCTCTGCTGCCTTACCTGCAGGGAAAAGAAGTTCTTTCTTTTTTAAAAAAATATTTTATGATAGTTTTTTTTTTATTTACAAAACTTACTCATGGGTAATTGGTCAACAATGACCCTTGCAAAACCTTCTGTTCCAAATTCTCTCCTCCTTCCCTCCACCCCTCTCCTAGATGGCAGGTAGTCCAGTACATGTTAAATTTATTACAATATATGTCAAATCCAACATATGTATACATGGTTATACAATGATTTTGCTGCACAAGAAAAATCAGATCTAGAAAGAAAAATACCTGAGAAGGAAATCAAAAATGCCAACAAACAACAACAGAAAGAGTGGGACTGCTGTGTTATGATCCACACACAGCTCCCACAGGACTCTTTCTGGTGTAGATGGCTCTCATCATCACAAGATCATTGGCCTGAATCATCTCATTGCTGAAGATGGCCAGGTCCATCAAAATTGATCTTCATAGAGTATCATTGTTGAGGTATATAATGATCTCCTAGTTCTGCTCATTTCACTTAGCATCAGTTCCTGTCAGTCTCTCCAGGCCTTTCTGAAATCATCCTGCTGGTCATTTCTTACAGAACAATAATATTCCATGATATTAATATACTACAATTTATGCAGTCATTCTCCCATTGATGGGCATCCACTCAGTTTCCCATTTCTGGCCACTACAAACAGGGTGCCACAAACATTCTTGCACATACAGGTCCCTTTCCCTTCTTTATGATTTCTCTGTAAGTAGTAACACTGCTGGGTTAAAGAGGATGCACAATTTGATAACTTTTTGAGCACAGTTCCAAACTGCTCTCCAGAATGGCTGGATGTGCTCACAACTCCACCAACAATGTATCAGTGTCCCTGTTTTCCCACATCCCCTCCAACATTCCCCATTATCGTTTCCTGTCATTCTAGCCAGTTTGACAGGTGTGTAGTGGTATCTCAGAGTTGTCTTAATTTGCATTTCTCTGATCAGTAATGATTTAGAGTGCCTTTTCATATGACTAGAAATAGTTTCAATTTCACTGAACTTCTCTCTTGTCCTGAGCAGAATATTATATTGTTGGACAGCTCTATTATTGAGAAAGCTACCTCTCTCTGTCTCTGTCTGTCTGATTGTCTGTCTCTCTCCCTCTCTATCTCTCACTGTCTGTCTCTCTGTGTGTTTCTAACTGTATGTCTAGCTCTATCTCTGTTTTTTTTTTGTCTCTCTTTCCCTCTGTCTCTCTGTCTCTGTCTTTCAATTTCTTTCTGTCTGTCTCTCACTATCTCCATCTGTATTTCTGTTTGTCTTTTTCATACTTTCTCTATTTCTCTCTGTCTCTCTCCCTCCCTTCCTCTCTCTCTTCTCTGTCTTTCTTTTTATCTGTATCTTTGTAGCTGTCTCTTTGTCTCTTTCTGTCTCTCTGTCTCTGTCTCTGTCTCTGTCTCTGTCTCTGTCTTATTGAGCTAAGTGGGGAATCTCCTCTATGAATTAGGCAAGTAAATTGAGGCCACATGAGTCGGCTTCCTCTTGGACCAATCTGAGTCAGAAGCCAGCAGGATGAAGCCGTCTCTAACAGTTTAATTCTTTCTATGCTTCCATTCATTTGCGCTTTCTCAGTGCCCTAAAAGCAGTCGTCTTCTACTAGTATCAAATTTTGTCTACGGACTCAATGCACAAAAATGAAAACCGTCGGATTGCTTTGCTTGCATATAAAAATCAGAAACTCTGCAAATTCTAGCTTAATAACATAGTTGGCTTAGTATCTCTGGAAAAATAAAATAAAATAAGCCAAAGGCTTGGGTTCAGCTTGGCAAATATCAGTCCTTTGAGTCTTTGCCCTGTTTTCCGGCTCTGTTTTCTGCAAGACTAACTAGGAGCAGCCAGTCAGCCTCTGTAAACAATGATTTACACATTCTCTCTTTCTGCAGGTACAGAATGTAGTGATTAAGCCCCAGGGAAGATTTAATAAAAAATGAATTCTATGTTTTGTTGCTTAACCACAGTATAATAAGAATTTCATGGGAAGATACATTTTATAGTAGCCTTTTATGGAAAAGTATGGTATAAGAACTGTTTACCTAGTGTGCTTCCTGTGGGGCTTTCTCAGTGGTATTCTTTCAGTATTTACTGTCTTAGGCTTGCAATTAATAAAATCAGGAATAGATTTCTTTAGCTCCAAGATGGTGATGTTTTAGAAAACTGGAGCTGTATTGAGATTTTAAAGCCAGGTTTCCTGATTAATTTTCCCTCAAACAGAACGGTTACATGCCATCTTGTTGCCTGTCATGATTTGCTCTCCCTGGAATAAAAAGACTAAATTGAACTGTTAAGTTTTCCCCCTATAATTAGAGTCTCCCTATTTCTACCACCTATACTTTAAAGCCATCAGGGTGGAAAGCCAGATCAATAACTTCTTGGTAATGAGGCAGATGCTTATAAAAGTCCTCCACACTATGTACCCCGTTGGAACTTTCCAGGGGTGGGTGTGATCTCTGAGCCTAATTTCTCAGACTTATCACCAGTGGCTTTTTCAGGGCCGGTCTGTGGCAATGATGGGACACAAGTGGGACCCCGACTTCCTTCACGTAGAGGGGGCCATCCCCACAGCAAGAATGCTTCCAGGAGTAACTTTCTTACCAGCTTCTTCCCATTGGTCACTTTGCATTTTCACTGTATAGTGAAAATATTGGAAAGAGTTGGATTTTTTAAAAAAGTAATACTTCCATTGTTTTTGCCTATTTAGTGTTGAATCAAGAGTATTTTATCTAATTATCAAAATTATATCTGATAACCAAATAAACAAGTCATGGCTAGGCTAGATGTTAGATAGCTGATCTTGAAGACTTCACCTTTTGTATCTCTACTTCCTCATTTGTGAAGAAGAGAGAATAATATCTTGGAATATCTCAGAATTGTTATGAAAATCAAGTGAAAACTGGGATAAAAGGTTGGTTGGTTTTTAAACTGGACAGTTTATATAGAGAGTCATCTCTTCTTAACATAGGATTACTCTTAACAGCAATGTGTTCTGGGTACTCACTTCTACTAGCTTGGTAGAACGGTCAGAAAACTGTCTAAGTGCAAAAGGCTGAGCCCATTCTTTTTTTCTTTCTTTCTTTGCAATTTTAGTACATCCCCATTCTACTGGGCTAACAGTTACACTTTCATGGCCACTGGGTGATCACTTGCTATCAGCCAAACAAATTAATGCTGGACCAAATAGAAGCTTGCTTTCAGTGATATGCAAATCAAATTTTTAGGAAGTACTTTGTTATTTGTAAAATGGGTAAATGTCCAATTTCCTTATCTGGTTGTCAGTGTTTTTCATTTTGGGTCCAGCTTGCTAATTGTTCTCCATGCCCTTCATTTGTTTGTATTCAGGAGAATTATTTTTAGAAATAGTGATGGAATCTAGTTTGCCAATTGTAGAAACCACTCAACTTTTGTGAGGCTGAAATCTCAACCTGAAGTTGAACTTTTTGGTGTTTAAGTTTGTTTACTCTTGGCAAAATGCAACTTCCTATTTCTAAGAAAAGGGGATTAGACATTCATGAAAAAATTCTCCAAAGTCTTCTTGGATATCAAATGTCTTATACAGAACAACATTTTGATGAGTTAAGTGAAAAGGAATCAGGAACATAAGGATTACATTTCCTTGAAAATACGCCTGGGTTTCAAAATTAAGATGGGGGAGGAGTACTTGGAGGTCCATATTTTGCCAAACCCCAAAGGTTTGAAAACTAGTCTGAGAAACTTGATGAATACAAACATGGTTTTGTTTTCTCACTCCAAGTTTTTTTTCAGTATTTGCTTGACAACAAAAGATAATCTCCCAGAAAAATTAGTCAATGTAATGCTTTTTAAATGCTGGTTTTAATAAGAAAAATACTTAATTTAGATACCCTCAAAAGTTTCTTCAATGTCCCTTGAACTCATAGTAAGAATTTGTAAGGTCAAAGAGCCTTTGGGGGTCATCTAGTCAGCAACTACTGAAAAAGCCTCCCCTTTAAAAGTCATTAAAGTCATCATTCAGTCTTTGGTTGAAGACTTCTAGCAAAGGTTAACCAACTACTTCCTAAGGCAGCTTTTTTTTTTTTTCTTGTGAATGATACCAGTCCTAAGTTTTCCTCTGCATTTTTCTAGAATTCTAGGTTCTGTGATCTGAAATCTTTGTTTGGTATGAATGCTCTTGAGATATATTGTCATGGAATTATACCTATCACTCCTTTAAGTTAATTCTTTTCCCAAAGTTAAATATCCTGCTAATTCAATTGATTATGAAATCATATAATCTTAAGACTTTAATTACCCTGTTCAACATCCCTCTGGACACTGTCCAGTTTGTATTTTTTTTTATTAAATAGTAATACTCAAACTGAATATAGCTCTCCAATTTGGGAACTGGATCTATCCCGAGGATCCTTTTTATTTTAATGCTTTTTCTTCTACCTTAGTGAAACCTAACATTACATTAACTTTTTCTTTTCTTTTTATTTTCCTCTTTCTTACCACACTGTTGACTTGTAATAATGTGGAAATTTACTAGAACTAATTTCTAGCAAAGTGATCTATAGCCACATTTTCTCATCTTGGACTTCTGAAACAGATGTTTTAAATCCACGTATCAGATTTTAATATTTATCTGTAATAAGTTTAATTTTGTTGGGAGAATAGTCAGGTCTTTGTCTGAGCTCTCCCTGGCTTCCCTCAGACAGAACCCACAAATACATGGAATATAACAAATTTGCAGCAGAAGGTATTTTGGAAGAACTTCAGAAAAGATCTGTTTCTATTGCACAGGAGAGGAGGGAGAGGGAGAAGCCGGCCAGGGCAGAGAAAACTCCTTGCTTTGGGGAAATCTACCAGGAAGTTATAGACAAATTATAATAGCATTGGCTACTCTGTCCAGATTCAGAAGCCAGTGTATCAGCAAACTTGCTGGGAGACCTCCAAATATTATAGTGAGCCCCTGTAAGCCAGAATAACCTAGCCATGCCCATTCACCATGGGAAGGAAGTCAACAGCATGGCCCCAGGACAGCAGATAGCCTCTGTCCTGTGGAAGAAATTTGGGACAGCACCCCTTTGCCCTAAGAACAGACCTCAATCTTTTAGCACGAGAGAAAAAGCACAAAGAGCTCTAACCATAGATATCATTTTTTATGGAGATAGAGAATAATAGACCTCAAATCCTGAAGAACTAAAGGAAAAGCATTTCCAGATGAAACCCCAAAAAGTGATGTGAATTGGTCCCCATATCACAGGGCTCTCTTGGAAGAATTAAAAAATGATTTTAAAATATAGTTAGAAGAAAATGGGGAAAGGAAAGGAGAGTTTTTAGGAGAGTTTGGAAAAAGAAACAGAAATTATCTGAAGAAAACTTCTTAAAAATAGATTTGGTGAAATGAAAAAAGAATACAACTATTAAAATAGATTTGGTGAACTGGAAAAAGAAAACAATTCCTTGAAAGCAGAATTTGTGAAATGGGGGAAAATATCCAATGAACAAAACAACTCACTTAAAAATTTAATTGGCCAAATGCAAAATTAAATGAAAAAGCTAACTAAAGAAAATAATTCATTAAAAATTAGAATTGAGCAAATGGAAGTGAATGACTCAATGAGATATCAAGACTCAGTCAAGTAAAACTAAAAGAATGAAATTCTTTTTCATGAATAAAATGAATGAAAAAATAAAATTTTTCTTCTGAGAAAATGTAAAATACATCATTAGAAAACAACTGACCTGAAAAATAGATCCAGGAAAGACAATCGGAAAAATATTGGATTACCTAAAACCATGATGAAAAAAACAGCCTAGACAACATCTTTCATGAAATCATCAGAGAAAACTGCACTGATGTCATAAAACTAAAGTGTAATATAGTCATTGAAAGAATCCATTGATCGTGAAAGAGACCCAAAATGAAAACTTCAAGGAATATTGTAGATAGATTCCAAAATTATGAAGAAGAAAATACTGCAATCAGGCAGAAAAAAATTCAAATATAAAGGTGTCACAATCAGGATTACCCAGACCTAGCAATTTCTACTTTAAAGGACAGAAAGGCTGGAATATGATATTCTTGATGGCAAGGAAGCTAGGACTACAGCCAAAAAACATCTATTCAGTAAAATTATGAATTATCTTTCAGGGATAAAGAGTGACATTTAATAATATAGAGATTTTCATTTATTTTTCATGTAAAGACGAGAGCTGAACAGAAAATTAAATATTCAGATACAGAACTCAAAGGAAGTGTAAAAAGGTAAAAAGGAAAGGAGGAAAAACATGTTTTTCAAGGTTAAAAATTTACATCTCTATATGGGAAGATGATATGTTTAACTCTTGAGAACTGTATCTTTGTTGGGGATATACTGAGTATAAGTATAATTTGACTGCTGTGATGATATAAAAAAGCTTAGCTGCCATCACATGTATTAATCATTTTTTAATATTATGCCATAGAATCATGCTAGGAATTGATATCAAAAACCTTACTGTATAATGTGCATTATTTTCACTTCTTTTCAACATTTTCAATTAAAGTATAAATTCAGTTTCTACTATATGAGTCTTTATGGATGGAGATATGAGCACAATGAATGAAATTACTGCTTGCACAATAAATTCTACATTTTATTGTTTGCCTTGCTCTAATAATCTGGCACCTGTCCCATTCTCCTAGTTCAGCCCTCTCTTGTCCTTCTCATAAAAGCCTCAGAAGCCCATTTTTGACAGTTTCTCATCTTCCCTGACCTAATTGTCCCATAGAATCTTAATCTTTGAGATACTAGCTTTCTTTTCTTTGAACCTTCTTCAAATTTCCTTTCTTAAATGTACGATGTATATCAGAGTCCTGCTCTTTATTTTAATTTTGGCATTCTAATATGGAGTAGTAATTTCCTTCTAAATTTCTTATATTTTCTATGTCCAGCAACCAATTCTTTTAGTGAAAATAATATCAAGAATATAATTTCCTTTATTAATTCCTACACATTTTGTTGAGATACCTAGATGATAGAGTAGATAAAACACGAGACTTTTAGTAGGGAAGGATTTAGTTCAAATACTGCCTCAAACAAAGACAGGTGTAACACTAAGCAGATCATTTAATCACTCTCTCGATTTCCTCCTATATCAAATGGGAATAATAATTATACTTACTCTTACTTAGGATTGTTCTGAGGAACAAGTATGTTAACCTACATAAATTGCTTCACAAATCTAAAAGTTTTATATAAACGCTACCTTCTTTATTTTAGGTTAAGAAATTTTATTAGCTGCCAGCTTTGGGCAAAATAAGAGAGATTTCCTTCAGATATCTGAATAATTATAGTTCCCCATCACTACTATGGCAGCCTCTATACTAGACTTATGATTTGTTTACTAAGTTCTATAAGTACTTTTCTGTCCTAACATGCATTATATATGCCAATGACTTTATAATTTATCTTTTTGCCTCCCTTTATCTTCATTCAAGTCATTTTCACAAAACTTTCGCCATCTATTTCCTCAATATCCTCGTGTACATTATATATATATATATGTGTGTGTGTGTGTGTGTGTGTGTGTATATATATACATATACATGTATATATATATATATTATTAATTTTTAAATGCTTATTGCTTTTGAGGGACCTTAAAAGACATTTTTTCCTTAGTCTTTTTCTAAACACATGCAAAGATAGCTTTCAACATTCATTTTTGTAAAATATTGAGTTCCAAATTTTTTGTCTCGCTTCATTCTTTCTGACTCTCCAAGATAGTAAGCAATCTGATAGAAACCATATATGTACTTTCATGTTAAATCAATTTTTAGATTAGTCATGTTGTGAAAGAAGAAACAGAACAAGATAAAAAAAAACACAAGAACAAAAAAAAAGAAAACAGTGAAAATAATATGCTTTGAGATTCTTCTTGTTTTATATATAGATAGCACTCTTTTAAATCTTATCTCCTTGAATTTCTAGATAATTATATTTCTATTCTCCTCAGATTCTAGTATGTGAGCCTTTTGTCTTTTTCCTTTTGTTGTTGTTGGTTGTGGTGGGGATTTTTTTTTTCATTTTCCTTTTTTGGTGGGGAGGGGAGGGAAGGACACATTCTGAGCACTTAGTATAGTACCGAACACCCAGTTGGTGTTTTATATAAATATATATAAAACACCAACTGGGTGTTTATATAATTATATAATATATAAAGGTATTTTTTCTTTTTCCTTCCCTTTCATTTTAAAGTCATTTTTATTAAGTTGATAAGATTTCAGGTAAATATGTTCTGCTCAGAACTACTTAAGAGAATTCTATCCTTGGACAAGAACCCCTTTGTTGCTCTTTCTTCAGGTCTGTTTCATAATGTCAAGTTCAATTTTCTGACATGCTCTGACATGCTTATTAGCCTGCTACTCACTTGCCAAGTTTATTGTCTTCTGAAAGCTTTATCTTCCATCACATTAGTGATTTAACAAAATACTGCCCATTCTTAAAGTCTTCAATTTCTTCTTCAAGATTTCATTGCCTTTAGCAGTTCTTTCTGCATTCCTTATGATACATCCTTTGCACCTTCATAAATCACTAAAAGTAGTTTTGTAGCCTTTTTGTCCTTTTTTCCTCTGTGATACATTCTTCTTCATTCCCACCGTGCTTCAATTTCTTCTATAGGTAAGGATTCCCCTTGGCCTCTTTGCATTCTTTTCAGATTAAGCTTCTTCCATTTGAAAAGAAATACCTTCTTCTTCCTAATAATTTGAGGAATACAGAAACATCAAGTCTTTTTATCTTCTCTTCTGGGAGGAAAATCAACCAGTACTTGGAGAATATATAATAGTCACTCAGCAATGGCAAAAATATAAAAATGTACATGTAGAATTCTAAAGAGATCACTAAAAATTCTCCCTGATCTATATCCTGTAAGGATGATTTAAGCGATATCTTTCTTTCACTTTTAATGGTTTCCCTAGAGAACTGGACAAACTAGCATATAGCAGTCTTCATCACCAGAACTGTCCGTATCCTTACCTTGTAAGCATCTTATCAGCTTACCATTGCAACCTGCCCAATCTCATTCCCCTTGTCTTACTAACCTATGGCCTTTATTTTACAATGTCCTTATCTTTCTCCTCTGGTTCTTTTCTTCTCTTTTCTCTCAAGTCCTTCTCCTCCACCTCAACTTCTCATTATTTGATTATAATGGATCACTAACCAATGAGTTTAGTCCTTTGAACCTATATAGGATGTATCAAAGTACTGAGTTGAGATGATAAAAGCTGGTGAACCATGAGAGCATTCAATGGAAGTGACTGGAAGAGACTGGGGAACATGTGTAAACATTCTGTAAGCAGATAGGGTTTGTGAACCACATGAAAAATGGCAGCTTCTCTGATTGACTCCAGTAGTAGAACTAGAATTGAGATCATTTCAAAAAGACTTTCATCAGGATCAACTTCTCTCTCTAAGTTGGGTTTTTACTCTTAGCTTGGCTCCTTAACTTATGATGTCAAGGAATACAGAAACATCTCTAAGACCTATATTTTTCCCCTTGGATATAAGCTATGATTTTTTTGCCTCTCTCTAAGACCTATATTTTTCCCCTTGGATATAAGCTATGATTTTTTTGCCTGCTTTGCTGTTTGTTCTTTTATTTTATTTTAAAAAATGTATTTTTATCAGTTACATGTAAAGAGACTTTTTAACATTAATTTTAAAAATATCTTTTAGAGTTCCAAATTTTCTCTCTCCCTCTTTCACCTCTCCCCTACCTGGGAAAGCAAGCAATTTAATATAGGTTATACATGTTCAATCATGCAAAACATATTACTATATTAGTCATGTTGTGAAAGAAAACACAAATCCAAGAGGAAAAGATACAGAATGTCAAAAAAATAAGTATGCTTCAATTTGAATTCAGACTCCATCAATTCTTTCTTCGGAGGTAGATGGCATTTTTCATCATGAATCTGAAATTTTCTTGGATCATTGTATTAATGAGAATGGCTGACATTCACAATAATCATCATACAGGATTGCAGTTACTGTGTACATGTTCTCCTGGTTCTGCTCATGTCACTTTGCATTAGTTCATAAAAGCTTTTCCAGTTGTTGTTTTTCTGAAACCAGCCTATTCATCATTTCTTATAGCATAGTAATGTTTATTATAATCATATGCAAACACAACTTGTTCACCCACTCCCCCATTGATGGACATTGTTATTTCATTTTTAGTGAAGAAACATAATATGAAGGCTTTGACCTTGGCAATTTTGAAAGGTCAGGAGAAGGAGTAGTCATGAGTTTGTGAGGTCTGAGAATAGTCTGAGTTTTGTAGCCAGACCAATATTTATGCTCATGAGATTAATTTTGGGGATACTACACAGCAAGAACTGACACAAAAACTAATTCAATAGCAATTCTCCTTTGGGACCTAAACTTGGGAAGATAAATTTTATATAGAAAGTAAACTATGAACCCCCTTTCCCCAAGAGACTGAATTTGTAGGTAGGAGAACATATCCTTGATGTATTACAGGGGGAAAGTTTGCACATTTGCACCTTCTATATCTTTAGAATTTATTTATCTTTATAAAAGCTAATTCATGATAACTGATGAAATGGAACTAAGGTACTAGTCATTGATGGCTACCAGTAAATTTAGAATGAAGCTTGAGTGAGTAGCTCTAAAGAAAAGATGGACCAATCTCTCAGTATATTCTTAGAACTAGAAGTAGAAGATATAGACAATCACATGTTGGGAGAGGGAAGCTGGAGAGTACTTGCTCTTGGAAAAAACCTTAGAAGTCCAAACAAGTCATCCTTGTACTTCTCATTTAAGGAAACTGAAACCCCAAGAAGCTAAGTGACATGACTTGCCAAACATAGATGGCAGAGTTGGGATTCAAATTCACTCTCTGTCCCTCAACTTCAGCCCTTCTCCTTTTATTTCTCCTTCTCCTTGGTTCCCTTTTGTGATCTTTGTTTTTCCTCCTCAAAAGGCTTCTCAATGAATTTTACTTGAATCCTCTTGTTCTTGAATCTTCAGTTCAAATGTTTTTCCTTCTTTTATTCATTTCTTTCTCATTTTCCTTTTCCTTATTCCTACTTCTCCCTTTCTTATATGTGCCTTCTCTATCATCTATATATCCTGATTATGAATCTTGAACACAATTCACCTGTACTGTAGTCATGTCAGCACTCTGGTATTGAAACCATAAATTGCCCTTGTCTTTTTTCTGTACTTTCCAATAAATATAGCAAAATATCTCTTATCTATCGAATATATTACAGACTGATTAGTTCCTGAAAACATTGGTATTTCTCCCTTTTGAATCTTTGTCATTTTGGTTTGGGTTAATATTTGTGATGCGATTTTCTAAAAACAACCACACACTTTAGCATTGTACAGTATTTCTGATTGGCAATATATCACTGCTCACAAAAATCTGTTTTCTTTCCATTAGTGAAATGCTATTAACCACATTCAATAGAAGAGTTGCATTTTATTAGGCAACTGATAAAATATTAAAACAAAGTGAAGTCCAACTAATAGTGTCTTTGAAGTAATAAACAGAAGAATGTTGTAAAGTTGTATGAGAAACTGACAAAACACTTTACTGGTGCTTTTGCTCAAACTTTCATTATTTTTATAGGCCAGAAGGTAAAGGTAATTTTTTAAAACTCTTGTTGCGGTAGCATAACTTATGATTATTTTCTTGACCCATTTTTCAGATGGTTACCACATGTTTGGCTTCTGTGCAAAGATATTATATGATTTACCTTTTTGATATATCATTCTTTTTATAATGGATTCATTTCTCTTAGGTATACAATAGTTGCATAGAATAAACTGAAATATCTTTACAAAAAAGCAATGGCTATTGAAAATGGATGTAAAATTTCAAGGTAGTCAATCTTGTTCAAATGAATGAAGTTAATATAGTCTTTGTTTACCCTCATTCCACTGGAGAATATCAAACTTTTTGTAGTTTAAACTAATTCCCTCATTTTTTCTTTTCATATTCTTATACTTCCTTTGTTTAAAATGAGGTATATTGAATAGAATTTTGGATTTGGAGTTGGGAAAAGTTGGTTCAAAATTCATCTTTGATATTTACAATTTGTGTCAACATGAGCAAAAGTCACTTTAATCTTGCTCAGCTATAAAATGAGATTGGACTATACAATCACTGAAGTTCCTTTGAGCTCTGAGTCAAGGATTTTACAATCAGTTTTTCAGTCATGAGTTGGTTTCATTGGCTCCAATCTGGGACACCAATCTCATTTAAGGCTAACTGAGCTATAGTTACGTGAGTTCTACTAGAAAGGTTTGCCAATAAACAGATTTTATCTCTCTTCCACACAAAGATAAACAAAAAATGAGTTCCAAAAGGATCTTTTACTCATAAAGAATCCTGATGGGAATATTCAGTCCAAAGCCACTGACCAACCCCTCTGATTGTACAGAAGACACAAAGACTCCCATACTCAGAAGAGACAAGGGATGATTGTACCTTCTGTGGTCAAAAGTTTTTGAGTAAAATATATTGCTTTCAATGCAAAACTTGAATGTTAAACTCAATTGCTGTAGAGAGTGGGTTGGGAATGGTTAGGCAGAGATTAGTGAATTTCTTTTTTGGAGGAGAGATCTGAACTAATTCTATTGATGTAGGGAAACTATCAAGAAAATCTACTAATAGACATCAGCAACTGTTCTACAAATTAGTCTTAAGAGAATTACCAGAGACTCAGAGAGCTTTAACCATGGTCAGACAACCAGAAGGTGTCAAAAGTGGGATTTTTCCATCTCTGAGGCTCGTTCTTAATTCACTACATTACACGGCCTTACAGGTTGGTGATGAACATGAAAAACAACTAACCAAACAATGATGGAAGCTGGCTTCGTTGGTTAGGAATCCCATTTTGTCCCTTTTCTCTCCAATGAATCGATAGATTTCCTCACTGTTTGGAGGCAGAGACCTGGACTTGGAGCCAAGAAGGCCTGATTTCCAATTTGTTAGCTGACTAACCATTGACAAGCCAACCACTGTTTGTTTCCTCGACTCTAAAATGAAGATTAAAAAATGGAACCCAACTCCCAGGATTGTTTCGAGGAACAACAAAGTATAAAGTGTAACGTGCTTAGCCCAATACCTGGTGCACAGTGTGTGTTATATTAATATTAAATATGATTATTTCTCTAAAATAGTAAAGACCCTTACAGCAACAACTCAGAAATCCATCAATTCTGAAGCAAGGGAGATCTCAGGATGAATGGGAGTGGATGAATATAGGTTAACAGCTAAGCTAGGTTCATGATCTGTGGGGCCTGATGGATCTCAGAATTATTGAAACTAAAATTGGAAGAGACTCACCTGTAGCAGCTCCTAAACCCTCTAATAATAATGCTCCTAATCTCTAAGTTAAGAACCCTGGCAACCAAGCCTGTTAATATTATGTATAATACTAGGATAAATAGGTCTTGAGTGAAGAACTGAAGCTTCTCTTATCTGCTGATTGAATGCTGATTGAATGCTGATTGAACAGGAATTCAAGAATAGACATGATGATTTCTATTTTGGCTGCTCGACACCTTTGTAATTCTTGGTTGTCAGTCTTTTCTAGAGAGCTGAAGTGAAAAAAGTAAGCTGTCTATAAATGAGACATTAATTTAATCCTGATGCATGAAACAGCCACCTTCCTTTCTTGCAGATTGCATGTACATGACTACACTGGGATGCACAGGTAATTAAGCCTAAGATACAGGGCCATATTCACCCTGCCTACTTACCAGTAACCAACAGCGCAAGCAACTTACATGCATAGACCAAGAATTACCTGCCAGAAAGCACTTAACTTACCAATTTCACAGCAAAGTAGAGCCCTAGAAATAATAGGAAGAGCTCTGGAATTATAAGAAGAGTTTGTGAATTTGTCCAGTTGTTTTGTAATTAAGTAGTTTTACAAAATTTCTTCTCTAAGATATAAATATCATCTCTAAAATGGTGGAAAATATGTGTTTAGCCTATATTATAGGAATATTTCATATATTATAGGGACTTTAATAGGTTCACATAAAAGAAGATACCAAATAGTGCTTTGGAAGCTATAGAATACTAGATGAGTCAGTACCTTACAGTGGAAAGAGTGTGCTGATCCTGGAGTTAGAGAACCTGCTGTATGACTTTGGGGAAGTCATTTCAACTCTGTCTTTCAATAAAATAAGATTAGATTGAGGCAAGGTAGAATTTAGAATTTTAAAATTGCTTAGATCTCTTACAAAAGTATGCCCTCTCTTCAACAATGAGAGAATTCAAACCAGTTGCAATTATTCAGTAATGAAGAGAATCAGCTACACCCAGAGAGAGAACGATGGGAAATGAGTGTGGACCATAATATAGCATTTTTACTCTTTCTGTTATTATTTGCTTGCATTTTTGTTTCCCTTCTCAGGCTTTTTTTCTTTCTTTCTAGATCTGATTTTTATTTTGTGCATCAAGATAACTGTAGAAATATATATATATATATACATATATTGGATTTAACATATACTTTAACATATTTAACATGTATTGGTCTACCTGCCATCTTGGGGAGGGGTTGGGGGGAAGAAGGGGAAAAACTGGAACAAAACGTTTTGCAAGAATCAATGCTGAAAAATTACCCATGCGTATATCTTGTAAATAAAAAGCTATAATAAATAAATAAATAAATAAGTGAATAAAAAGCTATAATTAAAAAAAAAAAAATCACAAAAGTATACCCTGAGATGTTGAGACCTAGTCCTCATTTTGCCCAATTTCAGTATGAGTGCTAAGGACTCTAGAAATGTCACTACTCAGTGAAATAAAATTGTTGATCCTCTTGACCATAGCTCCTAGTTAAAAGGTAGACCATGTGATAATGGAAAAAGATTGGAGAAAAAGAAAAGTAGTCATTTTTAAATTGGGAAATAAATTCATGTTATCTTGGATCTAGACACCAATTTCCACCTGCTATTTTAATCTCCTGCCTCTTTTAATTATCAATTGATCAGTAATTCTACCAGTTCCACAGAAGTTCACAGCTTGGGTGACCCTTTTACTGTATGTTTATCATAGGACATGATTGACTTTATCTGTCTTTTTTGCATTTATTATTTGCCTAGAGTAAAATATGCAGTGGAGCTTACATTCAGGAAAATCAGAATGTATTACTGCATTTCATGAAGAAAAGTAAATAATGATTAAATTGTTTCATAGTTATAAGAATGATTTCCATGTATTTCCAGGCACAGAAGATTTCTTTCAATCTAAAAGCTGTTCGTTGACTCTGCAAACAAAACACCGTCTAGCTCCTAGACCTTGCTCACCCCACCAGTCTGTTCCTTTATTGTTGCAATAAAATTCCTTCTTTCTTTTTTTTTTTTAAAAAGGAACTCTGTTCTGATTGATTTCCCAATTCTTCCTTGTTTATAACTTTAATGAACCTTGTGCATATGTCAAGCAGAGAGAAAACTTCACTACAAGATCATCTACTTTCCTCCTCATCTCCCCTATCATATCATGTCATTTTACCATGTTCTCAATTTAGGATTCATGCTGACATACAAAACATCCAAAGTGTCTACATATCGAGAGTGTTAAATGTCACTGAATACTTTGAAGTTTAATATCAGTTTTATTTTCTTAAGACTATTTCTTTTTTGTAATTTTTTTTTGGAATATAGACAGAAGTCACATCTGCACATAAAAGTACACTATCCTCGAGTGAGTTTTTTGTCATGTTTCTGATGATTTTTTAAGAGTATGAATCCTACTCTGTCCCATTTTTTTCATGATCTTGAGTAATTAAGAAATTCCATAATACCACTGAACTTGTGGCTGGAAGGTCCCTCAGCAACAATCTAGTAAGATCCATAAATAATTTTTCTCCAATATGACAAACTTAAGAAGTGATTGCCCACTTTCTTTTTAAAGACCTTCAAGGTAGGGGAAGCCTATCACCTCTCAAGATAACCCATTCTACTTTTGCGTAGCTCTGACTATTGGGCAGGTTTTTTTGATATCAAGTCAAATTGGCTTCTTTACCATTACTCTTGGATCTTCACTCTGGGACCAAAGAGAAATATAGTTGTAATTTTGGAATGTAAACCCCATCCAGGAAAAGTGGGACAAAAACGTTCTGTACATCAGAACTTGCAGAAAGTAGGGATATATCATTGATAAGTCCTTACATTTATTTTTAGGAAGACTCAAACTGAGCAAAGGATGAGAGATGGGATAGATTATTTTAAGGAAGCTGTACAGTTTTGCTTTGTTTTTTTTTTTTTTTAAGGAACCTGAGCTTCTCTCTGAATCAAAGGACTGTCTTTTCACACCTCTATTTCTTATGATGGTGTTATCTGGTTACAATTCATGGAATACTAGAATCTCAAACAACTAAAGTTCATGCTTATTTAAAAGGCAATAAAAACTGCATGGTGGACTTGAGAATGCTCTGATACATTATGAATAAAAGAATTATGTTGGAGAAGTTTTGCAAAGGATTTCCTCAATGAACTGTGATAAAATGGATGTGTAGAGAGATAAGAAAGATGGTCTTTGGTAGCTTCATAATGTGAAAAGAGAGCAAGGCCAACAAAGCATGGGAAGCCATGAACAAAAGTTGAATTGGATGGACAGTCACAAATGAGCTTTAGTCCACATTTTTAGAGAAATATATTTTCCTTAAGGAGATCACAGATCAATTGGAATAATAAAGAATAAAAATAGATCATCTTTTGGACAGGTTGGTTAGGATGTAGCAAAATGTGCAGGTTAGACAAAAATTTCTTTGTGGATTTTGAAGGAGGTGGAGAGCTCACTAAAAAGCTCTAACAGTGGCTAACATCTGTAGTCATTATTTTATGTATATGGTAATAAATTCACTTTTCTCTTATAGAAAATTCATTCAAGATTCATCATGTCCTCAAAAACAGTGTTAAATATTTTAACCTCAAATGTCTATAGTCATGGTGATTTTAAAGATAACTAATGAGACTCTGTGGAATTATGGATGTGACGATATTATTGTCTCATGAGGATTAGCTTTGAGGCAGAAAAATCTTTTGACTTTTTGGTTGGCCAAATTTCACATTTTCACATTTTTAAACTGCATTGTAAAAATGTGTACGTTGCATTTTAAAAATACATAACATTATATTTATGCAATTTAAAATCACAGATTCAGAGCTAGGAACTATTTAGTCTAACTCATTCTTATCAGTCACACTTTTGCAAATAACTGTATATATTATAAAAATGATAAATCATGTTAAATTATGTTAATAATGTTGAGTGGCAGCTGGAAGCATAACAGTAGATAAAAAGATAGCCTTGAAGTTAGGAAAACTTGACTTCAGATCATTCTTCTGACACATGCCGGCTGTGTGTTTCTGGCCAAGATACTTAGCCTTTTAGTACCCTGGGGAATTTTTTAAGATTATAAGAGAGATATGGGTTTCTGATTAGCATGAGTGGAGGTAGTTTCTCATAGTGAAGAAATTTCCAGTGTTAATAGTTCCAGTTAATAGTATTCTCTAATACTATATAATATATACTATAAGTATAGTGTTATAGGATAGTTACTATAGATATGTTCCATACATAGGTTTAATTCCCTGATGCCTTTTTGGCTAGTGAATTCCAGAAGAAACCCAAATAATAAAGTTTGTTGCTCCACTGGGGTTGATAGTAGTTCTCACTGGGCTGTGTTTTACAATGTGAAGGCATATTTTAAAAACTAATAAATAGATAGAAAAGGTGACAAACATTTAAGGGCTCTTTGTTTTGAAATAAAACTCCTGCTTCCTTTCCAATTTTCTAAAAGGATTTTCTAATCTGAGACACCAATAGAAGAGCCGCAGCTTTAGGTGCATTTGCAGATAATGAGGACAATCAAATAATTGAATATAAAAGGATAACATATTCTTTACAAACCTGGCGAACATATGTGCCTGAATTTTTAAAGCAATGAAGATACCATTTAATGAAATAGCTATTTATTGTGTAAGCAGCTCTTTGAAAGCCAGTGTTACACTTGAATTCAGACTACAAAACATCACCAAACAATAATGCACCTTAAAAGACTACAGCTGAGCAATAAGCAGTTTCAGAGTTATTGAGACAAATAACAATTATAAGAAAGGAACTGAAAAATACATACTGCACAGACAGAATTAGTCCTGTATTAAAATCACAAGACCTGAGTTTGAATTCAGACTATACTACATATTATTTATATGATCTTACTCATCTGGAAAAAGAACTTAGAGTAGAGAATGTCTAAGTTCCCTTTTAACTCTAAGTCATGAGTTCATGGGATTGCTTATTTAATCTTTATCTCACTATTTTCCTATAATCAGACGAGTCATTGGCGTGATGTGTACATGGTGGTTACTTCAAAAATATACAGTAATTTCTATCTCATTTTACTACTGATTTGTTTCCTAATTATCTCTCTGGAGTAAAAAAAAAATGTCTAAAATATAGAAATTATTTACCTTAGCTTATCTCTCCCTCAATTTAAGTTGATGAAAATTTTTCTTTTATCTTTTCCTCTTTTTATTCTAAATAACAAAATGATAGTTTTGGCCTAAAATCATCACACATGGCTACAGCCTTTATTTTTCATGTTTTATTTTCTCTCAATTACATGAAAAACATTTTAATTTTTTTTTATTATTTTTACTTCCAAATTCTCTCCCTGCCTCCTTCTACTCCCTCCTCATTGAAAAGGAAAGCAATTTGATATAAGTTGTGCGTGTGCAGTCATGCAAAACATATTTCCATGTTAGTCGTGTTGTGAAACAAAACAGACTCCCCAGCCCCAGCCGCCACCCTCAGAAAGAAACACTCCAAAGTATGCTTTGATCTGCATTCAGAGGCCGTGGGTTCTTTCTCTGGAGACACGGGCGCGCATTCTCATCCTACGTCCTCAGGAATGGCCTCGGACCCCAGTAAGGCTGAGAACAGCTACTTGCGCTCGCAGGTTACTGGGCAGGATGGCAGTTACTGGGCCGTATGGCGGTCACTGGGGAGTATGGCGGTCACTGGGGAGTATGGCGGTCACTGGGGAGTATGGCGGTTACTGGGCCGTGTGACGGTTACTGGGGAGTATGGCGGTTACTGGGGAGTATGGCGGTTACTGGGCCGTATGGCGGTTACTGGGCCGTATGACGGTTACTGGGCCATATGACGGTTACTGGGGAATATGGCGGTTACTGGGCCATATGGCGGTTACTGGGGAATATGGAGGTTACTGGGGAGTATGGCGGTTACTGGGGAATATGGTGATTACTGGGGAATATGGCGGTTACTGGGCCATATGGTGATTACTGGGGAATATGGCGGTTACTGGGCCGTATGACGGTTACTGGGGAATATGGCGGTTACTGGGCCATATGGTGATTACTGGGGAATATGGAGGTTACTGGGGAATATGGCGGTACTGGGCCATATGGCGGTTACTGGGGAATATGGAGGTTACTGGGGAGTATGGCGGTTACTGGGGAATATGGAGGTTACTGGGGAGTATAGCGGTTACTGGGGAGTATGGTGGTTACTGGGCCGTATGACGGTTACTGGGGAATATGGCGGTTACTGGGGAATATGGCGGTTACTGGGGAATATGGAGGTTACTGGGGAGTATGGCGGTTACTGGGGAATATGGCGGTTACTGGGGAATATGGCGGTTACTGGGGAATATGGCGGTTACTGGGGAATATGGCGGTTACTGGGCCATATGGCGGTTACTGGGGAATATGGAGGTTACTGGGGAATATGGCGGTTACTGGGGAATATGGAGGTTACTGGGGAATATGGCGGTTACTGGGCCATATGGTGATTACTGGGGAATATGGCGGTTACTGGGCCATATGATGGTTATATGGAGGTCACTGGGGAATATGGAGGTTACTGGGGAATATGGCGGTTACTGGGCCATATGGCAGTTACTGGGGAATATGGAGGTTACTGGGGAGTATGGCGGTTACTGGGGAATATGGCGGTTACTGGGCCATATGGTGATTACTGGGGAATATGGCGGTTACTGGGCCGTATGACGGTTACTGGGGAATATGGCGGTTACTGGGGAATATGGCGGTTACTGGGCCATATGGTGATTACTGGGGAATATGGAGGTTACTGGGCCATATGACGGTTACTGGGGAATATGGAGGTCACTGGGGAGTATGGAGGTTACTGGGCCATATGGCGGTTACTGGGGAATATGGAGGTTACTGGGGAATATGGAGGTTACTGGGGAGTATGGCGGTTACTGGGGAATATGGCGGTTACTGGGCCATATGGTGATTACTGGGGAATATGGCGGTTACTGGGCGTATGACGGTTACTGGGGAATATGGCGGTTACTGGGGAATATGGCGGTTACTGGGCCATATGGTGATTACTGGGGAATATGGAGGTTACTGGGCCATATGACGGTTACTGGGGAATATGGAGGTCACTGGGGAGTATGGAGGTTACTGGGCCATATGGCGGTTACTGGGGAATATGGAGGTTACTGGGGAATATGGAGGTTACTGGGGAGTATGGCGGTTACTGGGGAATATGGCGGTTACTGGGCCATATGGTGATTACTGGGGAATATGGAGGTTACTGGGGAATATGGCGGTTACTGAGGAATATGGCGGTTACTGGGCCATATGGTGATTACTGGGGAATATGGCGGTTACTGGGCCATATGGTGATTACTGGGGAATATGGCGGTTACTGGGCCATATGGTGATTACTGGGGAATATGGAGGTTACTGGGCCATATGGTGATTACTGGGGAATATGGAGGTTACTGGGCCATATGGTGATTACTGGGGAATATGGAGGTTACTGGGCCGTATGACGGTTACTGGGGAATATGGCGGTTACTGAGGAATATGGCGGTTACTGGGCCATATGGTGATTACTGGGGAATATGGCGGTTACTGGGCCATATGGTGATTACTGGGGAATATGGAGGTTACTGGGCCATATGGTGATTACTGGGGAATATGGCGGTTACTGGGCCATATGGCGGTTACTGGGGAATATGGAGGTTACTGGGGAGTATGGAGGTTACTGGGGAGTATGGCGGTTACTGGGGAATATGGAGGTTACTGGGGAGTATGGCGGTTACTGGGGAATATGGAGGTTACTGGGGAATATGGCGGTTACTGGGGAATATGGCGGTTACTGGGGAATATGAAGGTTACTGGGGAGTATGGCGGTTACTGGGGAATATGGAGGTTACTGGGGAGTATGGCGGTTACTGGGGAATATGGAGGTTACTGGGGAGTATGGCGGTTACTGGGGAATATGGCGGTTACTGGGGAATATGGCGGTTACTGGGGAATATGGAGGTTACTGGGGAATATGGCGGTTACTGGGGAATATGGAGGTTACTGGGGAATATGGCGGTTACTGGGGATATGGCGGTTACTGGGGAATATGGAGGTTACTGGGGAGTATGGCGGTTACTGGGGAATATGGCGGTTACTGGGGAATATGGCGGTTACTGGGGAATATGGCGGTTACTGGCCATATGGCGGTTACTGGGGAATATGGAGGTTACTGGGGAGTATGGCGGTTACTGGGGAATATGGCGGTTACTGGGGAATATGGCGGTTACTGGGGAATATGGCGGTTACTGGGGATATGGCGGTTACTGGGCCATATGGCGGTTACTGGGGAATATGGAGGTTACTGGGGAATATGGCGGTTACTGGGGATATGGAGGTTACTGGGGAATATGGCGGTTACTGGGCCATATGGTGATTACTGGGGAATATGGCGGTTACTGGGCCATATGACGGTTACTGGGGAATATGGAGGTCACTGGGGAATATGGAGGTTACTGGGGAATATGGCGGTTACTGGGCCATATGGCAGTTACTGGGGAATATGGAGGTTACTGGGGAGTATGGCGGTTACTGGGGAATATGGCGGTTACTGGGCCATATGGTGATTACTGGGGAATATGGCGGTTACTGGGCCGTATGACGGTTACTGGGGAATATGGCGGTTACTGGGGAATATGGCGGTTACTGGGCCATATGGTGATTACTGGGGAATATGGAGGTTACTGGGCCATATGACGGTTACTGGGGAATATGGAGGTCACTGGGGAGTATGGAGGTTACTGGGCCATATGGCGGTTACTGGGGAATATGGAGGTTACTGGGGAATATGGAGGTTACTGGGGAGTATGGCGGTTACTGGGGAATATGGCGGTTACTGGGCCATATGGTGATTACTGGGGAATATGGCGGTTACTGGGCCGTATGACGGTTACTGGGGAATATGGCGGTTACTGGGGAATATGGCGGTTACTGGGCCATATGGTGATTACTGGGGAATATGGAGGTTACTGGGCCATATGACGGTTACTGGGGAATATGGAGGTCACTGGGGAGTATGGAGGTTACTGGGCCATATGGCGGTTACTGGGGAATATGGAGGTTACTGGGGAATATGGAGGTTACTGGGGAGTATGGCGGTTACTGGGGAATATGGCGGTTACTGGGCCATATGGTGATTACTGGGGAATATGGAGGTTACTGGGGAATATGGCGGTTACTGAGGAATATGGCGGTTACTGGGCCATATGGTGATTACTGGGGAATATGGCGGTTACTGGGCCATATGGTGATTACTGGGGAATATGGCGGTTACTGGGCCATATGGTGATTACTGGGGAATATGGAGGTTACTGGGCCATATGGTGATTACTGGGGAATATGGAGGTTACTGGGCCATATGGTGATTACTGGGGAATATGGAGGTTACTGGGCCGTATGACGGTTACTGGGGAATATGGCGGTTACTGAGGAATATGGCGGTTACTGGGCCATATGGTGATTACTGGGGAATATGGCGGTTACTGGGCCATATGGTGATTACTGGGGAATATGGAGGTTACTGGGCCATATGGTGATTACTGGGGAATATGGCGGTTACTGGGCCATATGGCGGTTACTGGGGAATATGGAGGTTACTGGGGAGTATGGAGGTTACTGGGGAGTATGGCGGTTACTGGGGAATATGGAGGTTACTGGGGAGTATGGCGGTTACTGGGGAATATGGAGGTTACTGGGGAATATGGCGGTTACTGGGGAATATGGCGGTTACTGGGGAATATGGAGGTTACTGGGGAGTATGGCGGTTACTGGGGAATATGGAGGTTACTGGGGAGTATGGCGGTTACTGGGGAATATGGAGGTTACTGGGGAGTATGGCGGTTACTGGGGAATATGGCGGTTACTGGGGAATATGGCGGTTACTGGGGAATATGGAGGTTACTGGGGAATATGGCGGTTACTGGGGAATATGGAGGTTACTGGGGAATATGGCGGTTACTGGGGAATATGGCGGTTACTGGGGAATATGGAGGTTACTGGGGAGTATGGCGGTTACTGGGGAATATGGCGGTTACTGGGGAATATGGCGGTTACTGGGGAATATGGCGGTTACTGGGCCATATGGTGATTACTGAGGAATATGGAGGTTACTGGGGAGTATGGCGGTTACTGGGGAATATGGCGATTACTGAGGAATATGGCGGTTACTGGGGAGTATGGCGGTTACTGGGGAATATGGAGGTTACTGGGGAGTATGGCGGTTACTGGGGAATATGGCGGTTACTGAGGAATATGGCGGTTACTGGGGAATATGGCGGTTACTGGGCCATATGGTGATTACTGGGGAATATGGCGGTTACTGGGGAATATGGCGGTTACTGGGGAATATGGTGATTACTGAGGAATATGGCGGTTACTGGGCCATATGGTGATTACTGGGGAATATGGCGGTTACTGGGCCGTATGACGGTTACTGGGGAATATGGCGGTTACTGGGCCATATGGTGATTACTGGGGAATATGGAGGTTACTGGGGAATATGGCGGTTACTGGGCCATATGGCGGTTACTGGGGAATATGGAGGTTACTGGGGAGTATGGCGGTTACTGGGGAATATGGAGGTTACTGGGGAGTATAGCGGTTACTGGGGAGTATGGTGGTCACTGGGGAGTATGGCGGTCACTGGGGAGTATGGCGGTTACTGGGCCGTATGGCGGTTACTGGGCCGTATGACGGTTACTGGGCCATATGACGGTTACTGGGGAATATGGCAGTTACTGGGCCATATGGTGATTACTGAGGAATATGGAGGTTACTGGGGAGTATGGCGGTTACTGAGGAATATGGCGATTACTGGGCAGAATGGCGGCTCCCTGTCCTTCCCTTCTCCTGGCTCTGCCCATCTTTCTACATCCACTTCCCAGTTTTTCTGTGAACATCCTTTGTGTCATTTCTCACAGGACAAGAGTGTTCGCGCACAATCATTCAGCACAGCGTGTGCAGCCATTGCCCAGGCTGCTCTATTAAAAGAGCCACTGTGAAGATTTATGTACATGGGTTTGCTTTTCTTTCTTAATTTTTTTCTTTTTTGGATGCAGATCATTTTATTTCACCATTCTTTAACCACCAATCGTTTAAAGAACGACTCATTTTTATAAAGTTGTCTCATAAAGAAGTCTTCATCAAAGAAGCTTGCTCAGTTTTTTTTTTTTTGGTTAAGATTACTAGTTATAATTTTCCCTCATTCCTATTTACCTCCTACTTCTTCCTCTCTTATCTCTTTGTGTATATATGTGTGTCTCTTGTCTCTCTCTGTTACTCTTAATGTCTCTAAGGATGTGTGTATGTGTGTATTCTTTCTGTCTCTGTCTCTCTGTCTCTCTCTCTCGATGTATATATTCTCTCTGGGTGTATCTGTCTCTATTTCTTATTTCTGTCTTTGCAACTTATGTCTCTGATACTCTGTTTCTGTCTGTCTCTCTCTGTCTCTCATTCTTTCCGTTCACTTTATCAGCCTTTTCCTCCTCTTATCCCCTCCCACTCCTACTGTTCTGTAGGGGAAGAAAGATCATTGCCTGATTCAGTGTGTCCTATTCCCTCTTTGAGGCAATTATGTATCCCCCAATCCCATTCTTCCCCATCCACTGTAAAAGCTCTTATGTACTTCTTTTTTGTGAGATGATTTACTTCTATTTATTCCTTTTCCTTTTTTTTTTTGATATATCATCCCATCATATTCCACCCACATCCATTCCCTCTGTGTATACTCCTATGTATATTCCTTCTAACTGTCCTAATAATGGGAAAGTTCTTAGGAGTTAGAGGTATCATCTTCCCATGTAGGAATGTAAACAGTTTGCCCTTATTGAATCCATTATGATTTTTCTTTCCTGTTTACCTTTTAATGTTTCTTTTGAATTTTTTATTTGAAAGTCAAATTTTCTATCCTACTGTTTGGTCTTTTCATCAAGAATGTTTGAAAGTCCACCATTTCACTGAATACTTCATTTTTCCTCTAAAGGATTATATTCACTTTTGCTGGGTGGGTAATTCTTCATTATAATCCTAGATCCTCTGAAAAATAATGCATTGGACCCTTACTCCATTTTCTATTCCAATACTCTATTCTAATCAGTATTAATCAATTTCATAGAATCATACCAAAGTTCTGTATATAAAGCCCTAGATCTGGAAACTGCAGTTTCTGAGTTCATTTGCTTAATTATAGAAAGTTAAGCAAAGAACATTTTTCTTGTCATGGTGACCCAAGCCCAGCACGGCAATGGGAAAACTCCATAGAAAGTCCCCCAAAATACTTTTGTACTTCCAGACCAGTCTCTTGTCAAACAGGATCAGGTGACTCTCTTATGACCACATAGGTCACTGGCTCTGATACCTTGTACCATCTCCTCCAGCCTAACCTAACGGATGGCCTGTCCATTTTATGTGGAGGTAGAATTTGCTCCACCTAACTTGTGATTCTATTGAAATACCATTTAGCTTATGTATCATATGTCAACCACTGGAATTATTCTATATTTTGAAAACCTATCCTTGAATGACAGAACATCTAGCCCTATAAAAATAGGATCATAGAAAGAGGAGCTATGAAGAGGAGCTATCTCAGATCATGAGGCAATAGTAGACACTTTTAATAAAGTACCATTGGCTCAGAACTCGTATCTCAGGCTCTTTCTTTGTAGATGGAACAATTTTATTCCCTACAACCCTTTACCCTCCAGAATATCATATTCTAAGTCCATCAGTCATTTAAAGTAGAACCTACTAAATTTTGTGTTATCATAATTGTGGCTCCAAACTATTTGAATTTTTTTTTTCCTTTCTAGATGTTTGCAATATTTTCTCCTTGATCTGAGAGCTTTAGGATTTGGCTATAATATTCCCAAGAGTTTTGGGATGTCTTTCAGGAGCTGATTGGTAGATTCTTTCAATTTCTAAATTACTTTCTGATTCTAGAATATCAAGGAGAGTTCCACTGATAATTCCTTGAAATATGATGTCTACCTCTTTCTGTGACTATGGTTTTCAGATAGTACAAAAATTCTTACATCATCTCTCCTGGATCTATTTTTCAAGTCTTTTTTTTTTCCAATGAGATGATCTTACATTTTTTTTAGATTTTTTCAGTCTTTTTATTTAATTTTATTGTTTCTTGATTTCTCATTAAATCCCAATTCTAATTTTAAAGGATTTTTTTCAATAAACTTTTGTACCTTCTTTTCCATTTTGCTATTTTGAGGAGTTTGAACTTTTGTGCTTCTTTTACCATTTGGTCTATTTTGTTTTTATAGTTTTTTTTTTTTTTTTCAGTAATTTTTTGCCTCCTTTAGCAAATTGTGTTGACTCTTTTTTTTCATGATTTTCTTACATCATTCTCCTTTCTTTTCACAATTTTTCCTTTACTTCTCTTACTTAATTTCTGAAAGTCTTTTTGAGCTCTTCTGAGAATTATTTTTGAGATCTGAGATCAATTCACATTTTTGAGGCTTTAGATATAACAGTTTTGACTTTGTTTTCTCCTGCTGAATTTGTGTCTTGATCTTCCCTGTCACAATAGTAACCTTGTATGGTCAGGTTAATTTTGGTGTTTTCTTTATTTTTCCATCCTGTTTCTTGATTTCTAACTTTGTGTTAAAGTTAGATTCTGCTTCTAGAGTGCACGGGACATTGTCTCAAGTTCCATTTTTAAGCAGTTTTTTCTGAGCTAGTTCTGGGGGGTGGGGGGGAGGTTGTAAGTATTTTCTCTTCCAAGGTGGTATGATCTAAGATGAGGTGTACCACTGCTATAATAAGCCTGTACTTTGGTCTGTAAATAACCATAAAGTTATAATTGTGACCAAGGTCTCCATTCCCCTGCAGCTGCCAGCTCTGGTGGGCTAGTGCTGCTTCTCTGCCAAGATGGTGACCTAGATCAGTAGATGAGCAATGCAAGAATTCTTCACCCAGTTCCAGCAAAGTGTCCTTGGTAATCTCCTTCTGACCACTTGTCTGACCCCTTTACCATTTGTGGGCTATCACTGTTGATCCAATTGTCCCTGAGTCTGCTTCTTGTTTTCTTGGACCTGATTTGTGACGGATATAGCAGCTCTCTGTTCTAATCTGATGATACAGATCTTGCCAAACTTCTAAGTTCTTTTAAGCTGGAAAACTCTTCCACCTTGTCTTTTTCAAAATTCTGTTATTCAAAAATTAATTTTGCACCATTATTTATAGATGCTTGGAGGAAAATTTGGGAGATTTCAGACAAATCCTTACTATAGAATCTAATAGCAATTTAAAATAACACAAGAATGTAAAATGTCAACTAACATTTATTAAGCATCTACTGTGTTCTATTTGAGAGTATCCATTGATACAAGGTCACTGACTGCATGCAGGGCCATCTCCAATCATCCTGTTCTATCTGGCCCAGGACCCAGATGAGGCTGGTGACTTTGCATTGTTCCATGTCATTTAAATCCATTCCATTTGCAAGTCACAGTATCATCTTCCTGATGTCATGATCCTATTAAAAAATGAAGAACAAATGATACCCATAACAGCAAATCTTTTCTTCCTGACAGCTTCTCCCAAGAGTTGAAATGAACATGAGTTGTCAAGAAGTTAGATGGGTAAAGAGTAATTATTTTTTTCAGCTTACACATCAGGGACTACCAGGAAGATAGGTTCTATGGATTATATATTCTGAGAAGGTCAAATACTGGTCTCCTGATCCATCTGATAATACCTCTGCTTCCCTTCCTACATACTCTTTTAGTACCCAGTTATCTTTTTGTGTCATGTTAAATCATCACAATAAGTTTTTGGCATTTTCTTTACCAATAACCAAACATCTGCTATCTTCCAGATCAAGGATATCCGACTCCCTCTTTAATGCATCTTAAGATGTCCCCAAATATATCAAGATACTTTACTATTCTTAAATTATTTAAAATTCACTATAATTTAAAATATAAATGTGAATCTGCAACACTTGAGAGAGGAGGTGAGCATATTTGGAAGTTAAACACCTAGTACTGGGCACCCCCAATTCAAAAAATTTTAGTAAATTCTTTTATATATCTTCACATAACTTTTTTCAGTTCCATTTTTTCAGAATGGCACAAAACTACTAAATAGATTTTATCATACTTAAAATAGACCAGAATATTGAAATCATCAATGATTATTTGTCCAGTCAACGTCTTCATTTTGCAGTCAAGAAACCATTAACTCAGAAAATACTGATGTCTTGCCCCAAACCATACAGTAACATTTCTCTATCAGACTGAGATGGACCCTAGACTAAATTACAAACTGAGTGATATTTCTTTTCACCAACTGACTTTTCCCATTGCTTTTCTGCCTTTCAGAAAACCATTCCCTATTTCTTCATTTCCAGTGAGCCTTAGATTCTTTCCATCCAACAAAATACAATATTAAAAACAATATGTTAGGCAAACCAGGAACTTCCTTATTATTATAGAATATTAGAGCTGGGAGGGACATCAAAGGTCATCCAGTTCAATTTCTCTATTGTACAGAAGAAAAAGATAATAAGTAGAAAGGAGTTGTTGTCTGATATAGATAACCAGTATGGAAGATGTAGGATTTTCTGTTGTTTTTTGGAAGAGAGAAGCTATCAATATAGCAGAGAGTGCAGTGTTGAATAAAATCAACAGGTAGGGAAGATTGGAGGGAGAAAGGAATACCAAAGCCAGGACCCTAAGTCTATTCATATTTAAGAGGTAGCAGTATTTAAAAGAGCACATCAAAGAGACATAGAAGAACATGGAGAATGAAAGCCAGACTAGTAGAGTATGTCAGAAATCAAAATAGCAGTGATTATAGGGGAACCAGGGGTGATCACTATTGTCAAATGCTACCAAGAGGTTAAGTACAAGGAGGACTGCGAAAAGACCACTTAACAGTAATGAGGATGTCACTGAGATCTGAGAAAAAGAGGAACCAAGTGAATGAGGAGGCGGTGAGGAAGTGAGGGGCTCCAAATGTGAACTTGTCTTTCAAAAACTTTTGGTGCTGAAAAGTAAAAATAACATAGTAGCTCTATGGTCTAGTGCATCTTCAGAAGGTTTGCTTTAGTATAGAGAATATCTGCGAATGTTCATAGGTAGAAGGCATAGAGCCAATGGAGGAGGACAAATTAAAAATACAAAAGGAGGCAATTGTTCATGGAACAAGATATACACACACACACACACACACATATATATATATATATATATATATACACATACATACACACACATATACATACACACACACACATACATATCTCCATTTACTCATTGGCTATTATAATTATTATTGGGAGAAAGATAGTCTTTCTGTGTTACAGGTGAGAAAAGTTCAAAAAACTAATTGTTTCCTTCATGACACAGTTAATTCATATCAGAATAACATTCCAATTCAGTCCTTCCTGACTGGTAGCCCAAAGCTCAATCTACTATTACACCACAGTTACATGAAAATACTATGTTGAAGGTGTTATTATTTCAGGTCAGAGGAGATCCCATTTAAAGGAAATAGCCTATTTGAAAATAAATTGTGCAAGATCCCAGAAATTACTTGAAAAAAATGGGAAGATCCACTAATGGTCTCATTAATGGACCCACTAAATTAGTACTAATTTTTTCAAGTTTGGAGCCAATTTAATCACATGTTATAATCAGCCTATACAACTGAAGCCAGGAAGAAAAACAAAGTCTCAAAATGCTGACCCCTGTATTGAAACAGGGACACTAATGGGGACAGAAAATATCATCTGAGGTTCAGTAGCAAGAGAGATGAATTCATTTTTTCTATGCTGCTGACATATTAAGTGCTATCAATTCCTTCTAAATCAATTTTCTCCCAAACAAAGGTTCTGTTATCCAGCCTTGGTTATGACTCTGATAATGGGTAAATAAGAAAAATAATACATTGATTATGGCTTCAATATTGGTAATAAGAGAAATAACACATTGAAAGTAACTTAGAGATACGATAAAGTACACATAAAGGATTATAAAAGACAAGCTGATAGATATTCACAAAAGACTACATTTATGTGGGGGGAAGCAAGTTAGACACTTGTGATTTATTTCTATTTCTAAACATTAAAACTGCTTTAGTAGCCATAGGAGATGGTCCATTTCATCTTTAAAAAGACATAGAAACAGCAAATAAATAATCACCTCTCTGAGATGATCTGGTTTCATTTTATGGATAGAAAACCTGAAGCTGTGAGTTGATTAAAGCTTTCTCCAGGAATGTGAGACATGATTATAAGTCCAGATCATTTGGTTGCCAATTCATAATTCAGACCACTAGTTACGCGTCCCTCCCTCTAACTCATCTCTCAGATTTTGAAAAATAATGATAGCAAGAATGTAAAGCTTTGTTGGAAAATAATGCTTTGCCTACAAGATCCAAGACAAATAAACCAAACTATATTTGAGGCAACTTGAATGCACTAATGAGGCAACTTAAAATACACTAATGGATAATGTCAGTAATGAATAGAAACAAACAATTCAATAAAGCTAATTCAACAAACATTCATTAGATTCCTACTTTGTGCAAGATGTGATATACAAATAATTTTCTTTGATGATGTTTGAAACAAAAAAGGCAAAAACTAATATCATTCATTTTTCTTGTGCTTAGAAATGTAACTAATTTTTTGTTTTTTTTAAGCCACCAGATCTTAAGAATTATAGGTCATGGCAGATGAGATACAACCCCTCATTTTATACAGCAGGGAACTGAGGTCAAGGTAAGGGAAAGTGTCTCACCTGAGCTTTACTAATGTGTTTCCCCTTTATTACACAATGTGTTAGATGAAGTTCCCAAAAAAAAAAAAAAAAAAACTTAGAGCAACTGAGGAGCAGATACAGAATTTTGTCCTAATTATTAGCTATATTTTCTTCAGCAAATGTCATTCCTCTTTCTTCATCTGTACTATTGGGTAGTTGGACCACAGGGATGCTAAAGCCTCTTAGCTCTAGATCCTGTGATTATCTGAACTTCTATAACTCTTATAGTTCACATCTTGAGTTTCTACTTTCCTTTGGAAACATAAAGGCACAGAACAAAAAAAAATCCTTGAAAAAGATTATATAATGGATATATAAATATAAATATATATATATATATCATATGCACCATATATAAATGGAATAATTTTTATTTGAAAACAAACATAGAAAATTCTTTAAAATGAACAAATGTTTATGTACATTATATGTATATACACACACACATATATATATATAATAATAAGATTTATTTTTACATGTATCTATATAAATATTCCTATGGACATAGGAAAAGACCAGGATGCCTTAGCTATAATATATACATTTATTACATGTAAGAATCTCCAGGCCAGTGTTTTGTGGAGCTAAGCTTTTGAGAATCGATTTTGAAATTATTATTGAATAAAGGTACTTTTTTTGTTCACATTTACCTGTTTATTAAAATTGCTGTCAATGTTCATTAAAATAAGCCCTCCCCTGAAATTAAGCCCTCTGGGGTTTTTCTGTCCAAAAAAAATTAATAAGACAGTGTCTTATTATCGGGGAAACATGGTATTTGAATACTTATTATATGCTTAATAAATTGATCAGAGTTTTAGAGCATTTTTGGGTGATTGAAAAACAAAAGTGAGTTGGACAAGTTCATAAAACTCAACATTCTATCCAGTATTTACCAGTCTTCTTTATTGAACACAGCTTTTCTTCTCCTTTTATCTCTTCCCCCCTATCCAAAATTCTCTTTTTTATTCCTCAGAATTCCTATTTCCCTTGACGCTCATTGTCTTTATTCTCTCCTTCAAATTATCTTGTATCTTCCACCAGTTATATTCCCCTGGCAAAGAACAACTAGATGGTGCAATAGATGGAGGAATAACTCTGGAGTCAGGAAGACCTGAGTTCAAATGTGTCCTCCGATAGCTGATGTTTAATACTTGTGCGATTCTAGGCAAATCACTTAGCCCCAAATGCCTTGAAGTATATATTGTTTTATTTTTGTCTTTCCATGCTCTGCACATCACATAGAGCCTAGGAGTTTCATAAGTAGTTTTGAATTAAATTTTTTAAAAAAACGTATTGTATGGTGACTACAGTGGAAACTTGGGAAGGACGGGATAAATAAGGGATAGTGTGATGATAAAAAATAAATTTATTTAGAAAAACAAGTTCTAAGGAAAGAGATGGAAAAGACAGAAGCAGATGAAATCAGGAGCAGGCAAGAGATAGAGTCGCTTCCACTGTTGATGTTTGTGTATATAGGGTAGTAAAGAAACCAGAAACTGACATAAGAACATGGGCTCAGTCCTCAGACTTGAGAAGTGAATGAGAATATGGGATGTCAAGACCACTAAGACAAATAAACTGGAGATTAAGAGGACATGCCATTCGTCGGTGTATATCCTTATGGGGACAGTGGTGAATGTGTCAAGTGGAAAGGCTAGTGGATAAGAGAAGATTACAATATTCCTGAACAAAGACATAAAGGAACAGTATGTTCATATTGCTATGTAATAAAGAAATTCAGATTTAAAGCATCTATGAAAATTAGCACAGATCACTGCATCTAAATGAAATAAAAGATTATAATAAAAGATGAAAATATGGTAGTACTGCATTTCTTAGTCTCAGATGAGTTGAAACAGCTTAATGTCTCTATTTCAATGCAATAATAAATATAATTTTAAGATATACAAAACATTAAGTACGTTATCTGGTTTGTTCCTTAAAATAAATTTATGTGGTCAATAATTCAGGTACAGATATCTCTTCCATGATCATGACTTTCCCAATCGCAGTTTTGAAATTAAATAGTAATTTTGTAGGAGTTTTGCAGATGCCTCAGATGACATGCTAAAGCCAGCAGATGACACGAAAAAGTTTAGAAGCTCAGATATACATAAAATATATGTATAGTGTTGTTTAATAGCAATATATATTGTCTTTTAATACAATAATAATTTGGATCTCTCTGTTAGGAAAGAAGAGCCATTTTTTTTAAGTGGGAGGTACCCCCCTCACCCTCATCATGTAAAAAAAGATGACTATGCTATTATCCCTATTTTTGTAGATGAGGAAACTAAGACCATAGCAAGGCTAGGACCTGAATCTTTCTGGCTTTGAAACATAATGTTCTAACCACTTTGCAAAGTTATCTCTCAATAAGTTGGTAAATTTAAAAATTCATAGGAAGCCAGTAAGATTATTGACTTAAAACTAGAAGGGACACCTGAGTTCATATAATAGTTAAACTTTTAATTTTAGAGGGAGTAAATTCAAGCTCATATAGGTTAAGTGACTTGCCCAAAGCCACACTGGTAATATATCAGTTTCTGAATTTTTCTATTAGAATGATTTTCTAAAGTGTAACTATTTCTCAATTGTCTTGACAAGTGTATATATGGGGAATGAGATCCAAAGAAAACGCTTATCAATTTTACCTTTGTGGCATTTGTTCAAGGTGAAGCAAGTATTTAAATAACTGAAAATAATTTTTTTGTTTTACAGCCCTTTATTTTATTTATTTATTTTTTCTGAGGCAATTGCGGTTAAGTGACTTGCCAGGATCACACAGCTAGAAAGTGTTAAATGTCTGAGGCCAGATTTGAATATAGATCCTCCTTAACTTCAGGGCAGGTGCTCTATCCACTGCACTATCTAGCTGCCCCATTGAAAATAAATTTAAATCTACCAGTATCTAACAAACAATGGAATTGATACATCATATACATATATGTCAAATGCTTTGTGTGTTGTGTATTGTGTGTGGGGAGATAGAAAGAGAGAGTTAAATTCTCTGGAATATTGCAATATAATCATAATATAATTAATTGCAATTATATTTCATTTTAATGTAATTAATGCGATATTTGCAATATTTTAATGATAACAACAGTAATGATACCATATATTAAAATATAATACCTTAATTATAACTTATTAATGATGATAACAACAGTAAGAGCAGATTCCTTTTTAGGTATAGGCTGGAGTAGTCTTTCAGCCTTGCGCCTTGATGTTCCTAGACTAAAACAGATACTTTTGAATATATGAAATAAAGGCACTCTTGAAATACTTTTGGTAACGTGAAATCTCATCTAGCACAGCCTATTTTCCCCTTGACATCAATCATAAAATAAATGTCTTTCAGTAAAAAATATCTTAAGGATAAAGATAGAGAGGTTAGGGGCTCAGGCTTGGGAGGGAGGCCTAATTCTATTTACAAAGATTGGTAAATTATGAGAAAAAAGAACTGTTAGGAGCAAAAGCAGTGAAGGGATGGGTACTTTGTGACTCTGTGGAAACACAATATGTGAAGTTTCACTCTCAGAGACTCGAATTTGGAAATAAATTCATCTTTGTCACCAGCCAAATCAATAATTCACAATTCCACAAGTCAGAATTTTCAGGCAGTCTCTCCTGAGAGTATTGTTTACTTTATCAATTCAATAATGATGAAATTTCTTAAATAGAATTGCCCCCATTCTTCTAGCTATAACTGAAGATACATCTGTCAATGGCGTGACTGAATTTCAAAATTATTTATCAGATATTCACTATGTAAAATGCCATCTTAGGTACCAGATTTCCCAAGATAGACAAAATGGGAACTTATTTTTTAGAAGTAATGTTTTAATAGCAGAAAACACCTGGAAATTTGAACTCATTTTTACAGTGAAAGTCTAGAGCTCTCAGTTAAAAAAAAAACAAAAACAAAAACAAACATAGCATTCTTAATATTTTAAAAATAGGCCTAATTTATCACTATCAATGTCAACACACATCATTTATTGTGCTAATTTCCTCTAGTGATGAAAGTGGTTTTCAGACACCTAAACTATTTCATTGAGAACAAAAGTGGCAATCAGGGTTTAGTGACATTAATGAGGCTATGCTGGAGCTTTTCAATGAAAGAATGGATGACCACAATTTGAATCTGTTGTAGTGCCCATTAAATTAAGTTGAATCTCTAAATCTCTTATAGCCAAGATTCTGTGATTCTGTCTTATCAGAATGTTTTGCTAAATATACGATATGATGCTACAGAAAAAGTTCCTCTTTCTCCCAAACATCTCTCACACTGACTTGATGTTCCTTTTTAGTGCTGTAGGTTATTCCTGTCCCTAGAGCTCTTTCCACTAGACCACATTGCTTCTCAGAAACTGACAGACATTAGTTACAAAATATGAATATTTCTTATAAAAAGCCCAATAAATTCTAATCTACTGACAATTTATTATTATTGGATTAATATATACTCACTTTACACTAATAATAAGAATAACCATTAAAATATTAAATAGAGAAATCCACATTTATTTAATGCTTTATATTTGACAAAGAACTTTTCTCACAATTGTATCAGTACAAATAATCCAATCCCTATTTTATGGATTTAAAAATTAATACTCAGGAGGTCAGAGGGGATGCCATTTCCAAATCATGGCTAAGAAAAGGTCAAGTCAAAGTACAAATCCTGGTCTCTTGATTAGAATAACATTTGCATGTCTTCTAGGTCTTTTCTTTAAGGAAAAAAAGACTAAAATTTTACATTTGAACAATTCAAATGTCCATTTTTATCCATGGATGAGTTAAATGGCAGTGTATCCAATAAAATTGATCGTTAGTTTCTCCAGACTTGGAGGAGTAGAATTTCAATGAGTAGAGAGGTATAAAAATCTTCTAGAGTGAGTGAGATAGCATAAGAAAAGAAAAGGAAGAGGCAATGAGCAAGTGATTTGGGGGACCAAACTTGGTTGAATTGAATAGTCTAATGAAGTAGTGACAAATACACTTGCATGAGTTAACAAGGGATTTTAGAGTAGGAAGGAGTCTCTGATTCTATTCAACATTCTGACTTATGGATTCATATAAGATCCCCTCAGAATTTTCTCATTGAATCCTATAAGTGATAAAAAGTGAAACAACTCATTCCATTTCCAAGCCAAATTCTGTTCCCCTAAAATCCCATCTGATGTCTTTTGATACCAAATGAAATAAACCTAACCTTTCTTGGACATAACCAAAATTCAAGTACTTAAAAGATAATTTATGTTTCAAATAACCATACCCTAAATCCACCAAATTTGTTATGTGTCCCATATAATTGGTATAGCACTTTCTGCTTCTTTCCTTTAATATATATTTTTTCCTTTAATATAATTTTAAGAACCTTTTTTTTGGAATGGGAGAGGAGGGAAAAGACTTCCTATTTTTATGAGTCTTGCACCTGTTTGGAATTTTATCTTCATGATATCCATAGTGTCCCTGACACTTTTTAAACAGATTTCTTGGCTATCTGCCTCTCTAGCTTTTTGAACATGCACTCATCAAGAAGTTCCTTTGAAGACACTTTGAATCTTTCGATACCTCTTTCCTTTCTTCCTCATTCATGAATACATGATTAGAATTTCATTTTGAGATGCTATGATTAAAGCAATACCTTTCAGAGCCCCTGGTCTTGTATTCATATTTACCTTGTCTATGAACTTTTAGAAATCTGCTTTCAATCTTTCTGAGGTACATTTCTGACAATTTTCAGTGTTTCCCTATATAGTTATTACAAGTTTAGGGTGACAACCATTTTCTTCCAAAGAATCAGTGACTTTCGATTCATTAATATATACTTCCTTATTGCTCATAGTTTGGTTCAGAGGAGTTATTCAAATCATCATGTCTATTTTGTGAAGAAATTGCTAACAAAGTAAACCAAGAATTTGTTAGATTTGCTTTTTTAAAGAAATGGAACAGTCTCAATAATTGTTATATGTATTACATGTGCATAATATATAGTAAATGTGTGTGTATCACAGAAACAATCAATAGATAGATATATAGATACATACATTGGTTCTATGGCATTTGGCAATAGGCATTGATCATCTAAAATTTCAGTTTGGCTGAAAAGTTTATGCAAATCTTCCACACTGACAAAGCTTCATTATTTTTTGAGCCTAAATGTAATGGGCTGAGGCTTGAGTTGATGCACTGAGGTCCCAAGCACATGAGGCTAAATAGTCATTGGACCATACTCTATTAATATATAAGCTTGGAGAAAAATGGCCCCGCCCACTCTTTGTGCAAGTCCTGATGTGTTGTATAGGAAATGACGATTTTGGTGGGTGGAGGCAGGGGAGTGGAAAAGGAAGGGGAAGGAGAGACTGCTTGTATTTGCCATTGCGAAGGCCCTTTCAGCTGAGATCTCCCTCTGTTAGCAAGCTTCCTGTCGCAGCTGCCCATATTGCTATCGCAATCTTTCTTGCCCATATTGCTATCGCAATCCTTATTTACCTCTTCACTTCAATATTGAAGATTTTTCCCTTAACCTGAATTCCTGACTCCGGCTGATTTTAAATCCACGGTCATTACATCTAAACAAAGGTTATCTGCTTCCCTATTAAAGTTTAAGGCATTTCACATAGAAATTATCTTCACGGGATCATCACATATTCTTTTTTAAATATATTAGAGATAAAATGAGTTCTGCCTCTAAAAGTTTTGAAAACTAATAAGCTATACCTTGTTAGTAATGAAGAGTCCACAATCTTCAAAAACCTATTGTAGCCGTTCTTTTCACATGTCAAAGAATTGGAATTTAAAGGGAGGCTCATCAATTGGGGAATGGCTAAAAAGATGTGGTCAATGATTGTGGTAGGGCATTAAGTTGGATTTAAAAACTAAAATTCAATACAGAAAAATGTAGTCTTATACCAGCATGCAAAAAACAACAACAACAACTTTGTGAGTTTGATGGGGGAATGTGTGATTTGAAATATGTTTTAAAAATCATCTCAGGACTTTAATAGACTACAAGTTGAATACAAAGGAATGTTGTGCTGTAACAGTCCCCAGAATGACTACATAGACATAGATTCTAGGAACAGAGAGATGATAGACCCATTGTACCCTGACCTCATCAGATTTTATTTGGAGTATTATCTTCAGTTCTTATCAATACTGAAGAGTATTAAAAATATTAAGAGGATATTAAGGTTATTGAAAAAGAAGAGTATTAAAAATATTAAGAGGATATTAAAGTTATTGAAAAAAATGAGAAGAAAGGAATTAATACTACTATACAGACTTTAGTCTATGTCAAATTAGAATCAGTTAAGAGAACTGAACACTGTGATATGGGAGAAGAAAAGTCACAAGAAAACATGATAGATATTTTCAAATATTCCAGATAGCTCAAGTATTTTAAGGATTATTATTTGAGAAAGAACTGATAATATAACTAATTAACAAGACGTGTTGGGCTATACTACAGAAAGCAAAAGCAGCAAAGATACTAATTTAGACTTGATGTCGGAAAGAATTGTTTAAAATATTTCCAAAAATGAAATAAATCTTGCTATGAGTTGATAATTTACCTTTCCTTTTAATGTCTATAATCAGAGATGGGATAGATACTTGCATGACAAATTCTTCTGTGGATTCTTTTCAAGTATGAATTCAGTTATATAATCCCTGATATCCCTTGCAATTTTTAAATTCCTTAAAAATCTTGTGCAGTTTTCCTTTCAATTATTTTAACCAAACTGATAGGTATAAAATGATATCCCAAGGTTGTTTTAATTTGCATTCCTCTAATCAGCAATGATTTAGAACATTTTTCTTATGACTATAAATTGTTTTAATTTCCTCTTTGGAAAACCGCATGTTTATCCTTTAACCACATATCAATTGGGGAATGACTCATATTCTTATAGATATGACAAAGTAATATACATACATACATATATATATATAGGTTTCATATCTCAAATATATATTATATGGACCTTTATCTGAGAAACTGTATATAAATCTCCCCTGTTCTCTGTTTTCCTTCTGATCTTGATTTCATTTCTTGTACATTGTACAATAATATTGTTAAAATATTTAATGCAATTGAAATCATTTATTTTATGCCTCACACAGCTTTCTACCTCTTGTTTATTCATAAATTGTTTGCCTTATCCATGTAAGTCTCTCCAGGCCTCTTTGAAATCATCCTGCTGATCAGAGTTATGTGATGGTACCAAATAATTTTGATAATTATTGCCTCATTCTATAGTTTAAAATCTGGTATTATTAAACCCTTTTCTTTATATTTTTAATTAGCTGTTCTTCTTGATTTTAAGTTTATTTTTCAAATGAACTTTATTTTTTTTCTAATACATTAAAAATCGGTAATTTAATTTGGAGGGGACTACATACATAGGTTTTACATAGAGATATATAAAATAAATAAGTAAAGTTTAGGCAAAAAAATGTTATTTTTATTATATTACCCATCTCTATCCATAAGCAATTAATATTTCTCCTATTATTGAAATTTGCTTTTATTTTTATGAAGTTGTGTTTTTATGATGTTGTTCATAGAGTTCCTTACTTTACTTTAGCAGGTGTATTTCCCAGTAGTTTATACTGTCTAGAGTTGTTTTAAGTGGCATATCTCTTACTATCTCTTCCTATAGGGTTTTGTTTGTGATGATTTATGTTATTATTTAAGATTTTATCTTTTATTTTTGTTTGCTGTTTTTATCATGTTCAATTGTTTAAGTTTTTATATTGCATTCCAGTATTTAAAGATGACTTTGATGTTTCTTTTTTGGTATTTATTCATATTTTCTATGGCCTGTGTTTGTGTAAGTCTTATTTTATGTTAAGTATGTGAATATCATTTAATATCACATTCAGCATATCCCATTGCCTCTCCAAAATAGTTTCAATAGTTAGTTTAGCCCTCTTTTATCTTTCTGTCAAATTTACTCAGATCTACTAAAGGATTATTGAATCTTTTGCAATTATTTTGTTGCAATTATGTCATTTTGCAGTTCATTGAACTTTTAATAACAATATATAGTTTTGTTATGCCATTTGTTACATATACATTAAATAATGACATTGTTTCTTTGTTTATGGTGCATATATAGACATATAGATGTAGATATAGATGATATAGATATAGATATCACATGATATAAAATATATATAGTGACATTTTATCTTGGATGCTTTACTTGACATTATACTATTTTTAAAAAATTCAATATCATGGTAGCAATTCTTGTTTTTCCTTATTGTCACTTAATAAATACCATTTTCTCCAACTATTTAATCAAGTAGCTAAGTAAGATAATGAAAAATAGCCCTAGACCTGGAGTCAAAAAAACTTGAATTCAAATCCTCTCAGATACTTACTAGTTGTTTGATTCTAGTTAAGTTAGATAACCTTTCTCAGTTTTGTCATCTATGAAATTAATATAATAAAACTGTCAACTGCAGGTTTTTTAAAGGATATCTATGTGTATGTGTGTGTGTCTATATACATACACACACACACACACACACACACACACATATATATATAACGTAGTCAATCTTAAAGTGTTCTATAAATAATGTTGATATGTCTATATTTTAGATATATCTTGAATATATTAAATTCATGGGTTTGTTCCTTTATCCATTATGTACTTTCATTTTATTGACTTATTTAATTCACACTTAGGATTGCAATTGTTACGTTTTCATTTTACTAAGTTAATTTCTTTTTCCATCTTCTTCCTCTTTTAAATATAAATATTTTGTCCCTAAATTACATATTATCTCTATAAATGTGATACTGTTCTATTTCCATGAAATGACTCCTCTATTTCCATTTATCTGTCTTATACCAAGCTTCTTAAATTCACATAAATTGCTAATTTCTCTTTCTTTGCCTTGATTCTATTCATAGCTTCTATTTTTACTTTTCTCTTTCCAAATATAATTCAAAATCATCTCCATTGTATGGAATCCATCTAATCTCTTAGCTTAAGAAACATTTTTGTGGTCCTCTTTTACAAATAATATTCATATGCGTTTCTTGGTCTTTTTTTCTCTTCCCCTTTTAGACTGCTGCATTTTATCTCTCTCTTGAAGGCTTAAATGATCCTTCTTTTTTATGCTCTTGATGTCCATCATAAAAGATTTTTTGGAATATAAAAAATACATTTTATCTCCTGTGAATTTTCTTGCACCTCGAAAACAAAGTTTTTTGAATTTATAGTGGTCTCCTGGTCTCTTTTCTTAATAACTGAAGATTTTCTCCTGGATCCTTACAAATCTTCTTGTTTGGCATTGACATTCTGCCACTTCTGAAGCTTTCCATTTTAAATCTGACATTGCTCTTTTCAGAAGCTTTAGTACTTTGAAGAGAATCTCTGCATTATATTTTAAATTGTCTACTCTTTAGCTTATTTTATTTATTTGCATATTTTCCTATCAACTTCTGATTTTATTTCTATTCTAAGATCTTCTTTTTTAATGTTTATTTATTTTTTACCTTTTTTCTGGAGTTTTTGAAGTTATACTTCTTTGATTTCTGGGAGGTCTATAGAAATTATTATCGATTACTTTTTCATTGAGGATTAAAGTTTCATTTTTCTTGAATATATATTATTTATTCATTGTGCTATTGCTCCTTTTGAATTTTTATTACATTTTACTTCAGTCTTTACACTTCCATTTCAATTTATATTCTTAGGAGCATGGCTTACACCTAGTGATTCTCTCTTGAACGTTTTGAGAACATTTCCTTTTGTTCCCACTTACTAGTATCTGGAATCTCTATGACTCAAACTATTGTGGAATATATATGGTGTATAGATATTATATATGTAGAATGAGAGAAAGTAAAGCGTATTCAGTCTCAGAATTATATGAAACTTAACACCCTTTACTCTCCCAGTCAACACACTTAAGAAAGCCAGCTGGAGGTCCTCTTCTTCTTAAATTCTGTATAAAGCTATCTACAGCCAGATTTCTAGTCATTTTTTCCCTTGCATATGAATCTTTTTCTAGTAGTGTCTACAATGTTTATGTCTTCACTTCCTCTTAGACCCATCCCATTGCCATCCCCTCAATTCCCATAGATTCTCCTAGTCTCTTTTCCCTACTCATGGTTGCACAAAAATTATTTTACAGTATGCAGTGTTATAGTTTTCCATTTTATTGATTCAATTTTAATTATGCTAAATTTAGCAGGTTTTATTCTTTTGAAGTTGTCAGTTTAGGGAACTTAAAAGGAAAATAAAAAGTCTTCCCATTTGCTTGATCCCAGTTGAATGTTAAAAAAAAAAAATGATTTCAAGGCCAACGAACATACTTGTATGTTCGAAATCACACCATTCTACTTTTTTGCTGTCTTGTTTTGCCTTTTCTAACTAAATCTCTGCTTACAAAAGTGCAAGCGATTTCTTTGATCATCTCCATGTCTGTATGCCCTGATTGTTTTCTTACAGAATGATATTTTCTAAGATAAGATTGTTTAGATTTCAGTAGCTTTCGCGTGGCCACTCCTGTTACTTCGGCAAGGGAATAAGAGTAAGCAGAATCACCTTCCACAGTCTACCTAGCTGTCCAACATAACCACTGAAGCACCTGGTGCGTGCAAGATGCTCGTGCATCGCTCGCTGATCCTTGACTTACCTCAGCTGGACCGGCGCACCTTGGAGACTTCCCGTGCCTGAAGAACAGTCGTGTTGATTCTTTTATTTTGTTGTTTAATGTTGCTCGAAAACAGGAAGTAGGAATGGGAAAGTAAAGATGAGCATCAAAGTATCAAAGAGGGACGCAATGTTTATCCTCCACGCTGTGTGAGAGATTTCAAAACTGCCCAACTGTCTCTTCACGTGAAAAGAAAGGGGCTATCTTTATTCTAGATGACTCGGTTTTCCAATATGGCAAAATACTCATAAATGAAGCCCAAAATACAGATCAGATGCACAGCGCACAAGCATTATATTCATTACATTATTAAGGTAAAAAGGAAGCCCTAAGTTCCCATCGGATGCATAATGCACCATTATTGAGGTATTATCATGTTATATCATTTTACATCATGTTATGTCATATATTATTAAGGTATAAGGCATGATACTAAAATCTTTAATATTATGATAAAATACATCCCAACTACAGCTAATGATGTTCCTTTCTCAGCCGAATAAATGTTAACAGACCTCATCAGCTAATTCATAAATTGTAAATTTTGTCCAATTCAGATTATTTTGCATTAGATGTTTTTGGTCTGAATTAGTAATTATTTTGTGGTGTTACTATAATTAAAAAACAATAATTGTTCAAAATTACATCTAATTTTAATGTTTGCAAAGAGCTTTGCCCTTGGTGCCCAAACTTGTCTGGTCAAAGACTTGGGGAGCCCCGTACCCCAGAGGGGCCATTACGTTTCGGTCGCAATACTCCAGAGTATGGTCCAAACCATATTAAAATGTAGTTTTTAAAACTGTGATAATGAAAAAATAGGACTGTCTGCAGGGGCTGTGGCCCCTTTCTGTTTGTTTCACGCCGCTGCTGCACACCGCTGTCGGAGGTGTTTGGGGTGACCGGTACAGGGACAGGTTCCCTTTAAGACAGACTTCCATTCTCCGGACGTGTGCTGCTGTCCCTCTTTCTGTTGTTCGCTCTGGGCTCACAGTCTGTCTGTCTTGGCTGTTAGTGTGTGAGTGTGTGTGTGTGTGTGTGCGCGCGCCCTGATGAGCACGCGGGAACTAAAGCTGAAGAAGAGAGATGTCATGAAGAGGAGCGGGTTGGGTCCGAGGGGAGGCCCTAAAACTGGGGCCGAGAGGCAGAAAGCCGCGAAGCCAGGCCGGGCCCAGGGGCCTCGGGCTTCCGCCCCTGCGCCTGTCCCACGGACGCCTCGCTCCCGTCAGGTTCAGTCCGAGGCTGCGGGGCTCCGGCGGGGAGCGAGGCTGCGGGGCTCCGGCGGGGAGCGAGGCTGCGGCTGCGCGGTCCTGCAGAGGGGGCGGGCGGGGGAGCGCGTGCGCATCTGGCTCCGCAGGGGAGCGCGGCGCTGGGGCTGTCAGCGCGCCCTGGGCAGACATGGGGGGGGGGGGCGTATACAGGTCAAAATATGTGTGTAAGAAAAATAGGAGTCCATCAGCAAACTGTCGTCTTCCAAAAGAAAGTCAATAGTGATAGTACGGCGCGTGCGCACACACCCCCGCGCGCACACACACGCGCGCGCGCTGGAGGCTGGAAGGCCTGAATGCAAATCTCACCTCAGACGCGTCCTCCTTGTGGGACTAAGTCACTTCTACTCAGTTTGCCTCAGTGCTCTCAACTGTACGGTGAGAATAATAATAGCGCCCACCTCTCATAGTGGCGGTAAAGTTGGCATGAGATATTTATAAAGCACTTCTTGCAGTACCTGGCCCATGGTATGTTCTAGAAGTGGGATCCAGAGTAGTAGTAACAGTAATAGTGGCTGTAATAGTAGTAGTAGTAGTAGTACTAGTAGTAATAGTAGTATAGTAGTAGTCAGAAATAGTACTCATAGTCATATAGTAGTAGTAGTTAGTAATAGTAGTAGTAGTGCGATAGTAGTAATAGTAGTAGTAGTTAGTAATAGTAGTAGGATAGTAATAATAGGAGTACAGTAGTAGTCAGAAATAGTGCTCATAGTCATATAGTAGTAGTAGTTAGTAATAGTAGTAGTAGTGCAATAATAGTAATAGTAGTAGTCAGAAATAGTGCTCATAGTCATATAGTAGGAGTAGTTAGTAATAGTAGTAGTAGTGCGATAGTAGTAATAGTAGTAGGATAGTAATAATAGGAGTACAGTAGTAGTCAGAAATAGTGCTCATAGTCATATAGTAGGAGTAGTTAGTAATAGTAGTAGTAGTGCGATAGTAGTAATAGTAGTAGGATAGTAATAATAGGAGTACAGTAGTAGTCAGAAATAGTGCTCATAGTCATATAGTAGGAGTAGTTAGTAATAGTAGTAGTAGTGCGATAGTAGTAATAGTAGTAGGATAGTAATAATAGGAGTACAGTAGTAGTCAGAAATAGTGCTCATAGTCATATAGTAGGAGTAGTTAGTAATAGTAGTAGTAGTGCGATAGTAGTAATAGTAGTAGGATAGTAATAATAGGAGTACAGTAGTAGTCAGAAATAGTGCTCATAGTCATATAGTAGGAGTAGTTAGTAATAGTAGTAGTAGTGCGATAGTAGTAATAGTAGTAGGATAGTAATAATAGGAGTACAGTAGTAGTCAGAAATAGTGCTCATAGTCATATAGTAGGAGTAGTTAGTAATAGTAGTAGTAGTGCGATAGTAGTAATAGTAGTAGGATAGTAATAATAGGAGTACAGTAGTAGTCAGAAATAGTGCTCATAGTCATATAGTAGGAGTAGTTAGTAATAGTAGTAGTAGTGCGATAGTAGTAATAGTAGTAGGATAGTAATAATAGGAGTACAGTAGTAGTCAGAAATAGTGCTCATAGTCATATAGTAGGAGTAGTTAGTAATAGTAGTAGTAGTGCGATAGTAGTAATAGTAGTAGGATAGTAATAATAGGAGTACAGTAGTAGTCAGAAATAGTGCTCATAGTCATATAGTAGGAGTAGTTAGTAATAGTAGTAGTAGTGCGATAGTAGTAATAGTAGTAGGATAGTAATAATAGGAGTACAGTAGTAGTCAGAAATAGTGCTCATAGTCATATAGTAGGAGTAGTTAGTAATAGTAGTAGTAGTGCGATAGTAGTAATAGTAGTAGGATAGTAATAATAGGAGTACAGTAGTAGTCAGAAATAGTGCTCATAGTCATATAGTAGGAGTAGTTAGTAATAGTAGTAGTAGTGCGATAGTAGTAATAGTAGTAGGATAGTAATAATAGGAGTACAGTAGTAGTCAGAAATAGTGCTCATAGTCATATAGTAGGAGTAGTTAGTAATAGTAGTAGTAGTGCGATAGTAGTAATAGTAGTAGGATAGTAATAATAGGAGTACAGTAGTAGTCAGAAATAGTGCTCATAGTCATATAGTAGGAGTAGTTAGTAATAGTAGTAGTAGTGCAATAGTAGTAATAGTAGTAGGATAGTAATAATAGGAGTACAGTAGTAGTCAGAAATAGTGCTCATAGTCATATAGTAGGAGTAGTTAGTAATAGTAGTAGTAGTGCGATAGTAGTAATAGTAGTAGGATAGTAATAATAGGAGTACAGTAGTAGTCAGAAATAGTGCTCATAGTCATATAGTAGGAGTAGTTAGTAATAGTAGTAGTAGTGCGATAGTAGTAATAGTAGTAGGATAGTAATAATAGGAGTACAGTAGTAGTCAGAAATAGTGCTCATAGTCATATAGTAGGAGTAGTTAGTAATAGTAGTAGTAGTGCGATAGTAGTAATAGTAGTAGGATAGTAATAATAGGAGTACAGTAGTAGTCAGAAATAGTGCTCATAGTCATATAGTAGGAGTAGTTAGTAATAGTAGTAGTAGTGCGATAGTAGTAATAGTAGTAGGATAGTAATAATAGGAGTACAGTAGTAGTCAGAAATAGTGCTCATAGTCATATAGTAGGAGTAGTTAGTAATAGTAGTAGTAGTGCGATAGTAGTAATAGTAGTAGGATAGTAATAATAGGAGTACAGTAGTAGTCAGAAATAGTGCTCATAGTCATATAGTAGGAGTAGTTAGTAATAGTAGTAGTAGTGCGATAGTAGTAATAGTAGTAGGATAGTAATAATAGGAGTACAGTAGTAGTCAGAAATAGTGCTCATAGTCATATAGTAGGAGTAGTTAGTAATAGTAGTAGTAGTGCGATAGTAGTAATAGTAGTAGGATAGTAATAATAGGAGTACAGTAGTAGTCAGAAATAGTGCTCATAGTCATATAGTAGGAGTAGTTAGTAATAGTAGTAGTAGTGCGATAGTAGTAATAGTAGTAGGATAGTAATAATAGGAGTACAGTAGTAGTCAGAAATAGTGCTCATAGTCATATAGTAGGAGTAGTTAGTAATAGTAGTAGTAGTGCGATAGTAGTAATAGTAGTAGGATAGTAATAATAGGAGTACAGTAGTAGTCAGAAATAGTGCTCATAGTCATATAGTAGGAGTAGTTAGTAATAGTAGTAGTAGTGCGATAGTAGTAATAGTAGTAGGATAGTAATAATAGGAGTACAGTAGTAGTCAGAAATAGTGCTCATAGTCATATAGTAGGAGTAGTTAGTAATAGTAGTAGTAGTGCGATAGTAGTAATAGTAGTAGGATAGTAATAATAGGAGTACAGTAGTAGTCAGAAATAGTGCTCATAGTCATATAGTAGGAGTAGTTAGTAATAGTAGTAGTAGTGCGATAGTAGTAATAGTAGTAGGATAGTAATAATAGGAGTACAGTAGTAGTCAGAAATAGTGCTCATAGTCATATAGTAGGAGTAGTTAGTAATAGTAGTAGTAGTGCGATAGTAGTAATAGTAGTAGGATAGTAATAATAGGAGTACAGTAGTAGTCAGAAATAGTGCTCATAGTCATATAGTAGGAGTAGTTAGTAATAGTAGTAGTAGTGCAATAGTAGTAATAGTAGTAGGATAGTAATAATAGGAGTACAGTAGTAGTCAGAAATAGTGCTCATAGTCATATAGTAGGAGTAGTTAGTAATAGTAGTAGTAGTGCGATAGTAGTAATAGTAGTAGGATAGTAATAATAGGAGTACAGTAGTAGTCAGAAATAGTGCTCATAGTCATATAGTAGGAGTAGTTAGTAATAGTAGTAGTAGTGCGATAGTAGTAATAGTAGTAGGATAGTAATAATAGGAGTACAGTAGTAGTCAGAAATAGTGCTCATAGTCATATAGTAGGAGTAGTTAGTAATAGTAGTAGTAGTGCAATAGTAGTAATAGTAGTAGGATAGTAATAATAGGAGTACAGTAGTAGTCAGAAATAGTGCTCATAGTCATATAGTAGGAGTAGTTAGTAATAGTAGTAGTAGTGCGATAGTAGTAATAGTAGTAGGATAGTAATAATAGGAGTACAGTAGTAGTCAGAAATAGTGCTCATAGTCATATAGTAGGAGTAGTTAGTAATAGTAGTAGTAGTGCAATAGTAGTAATAGTAGTAGGATAGTAATAATAGGAGTACAGTAGTAGTCAGAAATAGTGCTCATAGTCATATAGTAGGAGTAGTTAGTAATAGTAGTAGTAGTGCGATAGTAGTAATAGTAGTAGGATAGTAATAATAGGAGTACAGTAGTAGTCAGAAATAGTGCTCATAGTCATATAGTAGGAGTAGTTAGTAATAGTAGTAGTAGTGCGATAGTAGTAATAGTAGTAGGATAGTAATAATAGGAGTACAGTAGTAGTCAGAAATAGTGCTCATAGTCATATAGTAGGAGTAGTTAGTAATAGTAGTAGTAGTGCAATAGTAGTAATAGTAGTAGGATAGTAATAATAGGAGTACAGTAGTAGTCAGAAATAGTGCTCATAGTCATATAGTAGGAGTAGTTAGTAATAGTAGTAGTAGTGCGATAGTAGTAATAGTAGTAGGATAGTAATAATAGGAGTACAGTAGTAGTCAGAAATAGTGCTCATAGTCATATAGTAGGAGTAGTTAGTAATAGTAGTAGTAGTGCGATAGTAGTAATAGTAGTAGGATAGTAATAATAGGAGTACAGTAGTAGTCAGAAATAGTGCTCATAGTCATATAGTAGGAGTAGTTAGTAATAGTAGTAGTAGTGCAATAGTAGTAATAGTAGTAGGATAGTAATAATAGGAGTACAGTAGTAGTCAGAAATAGTGCTCATAGTCATATAGTAGGAGTAGTTAGTAATAGTAGTAGTAGTGCGATAGTAGTAATAGTAGTAGGATAGTAATAATAGGAGTACAGTAGTAGTCAGAAATAGTGCTCATAGTCATATAGTAGGAGTAGTTAGTAATAGTAGTAGTAGTGCGATAGTAGTAATAGTAGTAGGATAGTAATAATAGGAGTACAGTAGTAGTCAGAAATAGTGCTCATAGTCATATAGTAGGAGTAGTTAGTAATAGTAGTAGTAGTGCGATAGTAGTAATAGTAGTAGGATAGTAATAATAGGAGTACAGTAGTAGTCAGAAATAGTGCTCATAGTCATATAGTAGGAGTAGTTAGTAATAGTAGTAGTAGTGCAATAGTAGTAATAGTAGTAGGATAGTAATAATAGGAGTACAGTAGTAGTCAGAAATAGTGCTCATAGTCATATAGTAGGAGTAGTTAGTAATAGTAGTAGTAGTGCGATAGTAGTAATAGTAGTAGGATAGTAATAATAGGAGTACAGTAGTAGTCAGAAATAGTGCTCATAGTCATATAGTAGGAGTAGTTAGTAATAGTAGTAGTAGTGCGATAGTAGTAATAGTAGTAGGATAGTAATAATAGGAGTACAGTAGTAGTCAGAAATAGTGCTCATAGTCATATAGTAGGAGTAGTTAGTAATAGTAGTAGTAGTGCAATAGTAGTAATAGTAGTAGGATAGTAATAATAGGAGTACAGTAGTAGTCAGAAATAGTGCTCATAGTCATATAGTAGGAGTAGTTAGTAATAGTAGTAGTAGTGCGATAGTAGTAATAGTAGTAGGATAGTAATAATAGGAGTACAGTAGTAGTCAGAAATAGTGCTCATAGTCATATAGTAGGAGTAGTTAGTAATAGTAGTAGTAGTGCGATAGTAGTAATAGTAGTAGGATAGTAATAATAGGAGTACAGTAGTAGTCAGAAATAGTGCTCATAGTCATATAGTAGGAGTAGTTAGTAATAGTAGTAGTAGTGCAATAGTAGTAATAGTAGTAGGATAGTAATAATAGGAGTACAGTAGTAGTCAGAAATAGTGCTCATAGTCATATAGTAGGAGTAGTTAGTAATAGTAGTAGTAGTGCGATAGTAGTAATAGTAGTAGGATAGTAATAATAGGAGTACAGTAGTAGTCAGAAATAGTGCTCATAGTCATATAGTAGGAGTAGTTAGTAATAGTAGTAGTAGTGCGATAGTAGTAATAGTAGTAGGATAGTAATAATAGGAGTACAGTAGTAGTCAGAAATAGTGCTCATAGTCATATAGTAGGAGTAGTTAGTAATAGTAGTAGTAGTGCAATAGTAGTAATAGTAGTAGGATAGTAATAATAGGAGTACAGTAGTAGTCAGAAATAGTGCTCATAGTCATATAGTAGGAGTAGTTAGTAATAGTAGTAGTAGTGCAATAGTAGTAATAGTAGTAGGATAGTAATAATAGGAGTACAGTAGTAGTCAGAAATAGTGCTCATAGTCATATAGTAGGAGTAGTTAGTAATAGTAGTAGTAGTGCGATAGTAGTAATAGTAGTAGGATAGTAATAATAGGAGTACAGTAGTAGTCAGAAATAGTGCTCATAGTCATATAGTAGGAGTAGTTAGTAATAGTAGTAGTAGTGCGATAGTAGTAATAGTAGTAGGATAGTAATAATAGGAGTACAGTAGTAGTCAGAAATAGTGCTCATAGTCATATAGTAGGAGTAGTTAGTAATAGTAGTAGTAGTGCGATAGTAGTAATAGTAGTAGGATAGTAATAATAGGAGTACAGTAGTAGTCAGAAATAGTGCTCATAGTCATATAGTAGGAGTAGTTAGTAATAGTAGTAGTAGTGCAATAGTAGTAATAGTAGTAGGATAGTAATAATAGGAGTACAGTAGTAGTCAGAAATAGTGCTCATAGTCATATAGTAGGAGTAGTTAGTAATAGTAGTAGTAGTGCGATAGTAGTAATAGTAGTAGGATAGTAATAATAGGAGTACAGTAGTAGTCAGAAATAGTGCTCATAGTCATATAGTAGGAGTAGTTAGTAATAGTAGTAGTAGTGCGATAGTAGTAATAGTAGTAGGATAGTAATAATAGGAGTACAGTAGTAGTCAGAAATAGTGCTCATAGTCATATAGTAGGAGTAGTTAGTAATAGTAGTAGTAGTGCGATAATAGTAATAGTAGTAGGATAGTAATAATAGTAGGAGAGTACTAGTAGTAGTCAGAAATAGTACTCATAGTCATATAGTAGTAGTAGTTAGTAATAGTAGTAGTAGTGCGATAGTAGTAATAGTAGTAGGATAGTAATAATAGGAGTACAGTAGTAGTCAGAAATAGTGCTCATAGTCATATAGTAGGAGTAGTTAGTAATAGTAGTAGTAGTGCGATAGTAGTAATAGTAGTAGGATAGTAATAATAGGAGTACAGTAGTAGTCAGAAATAGTGCTCATAGTCATATAGTAGGAGTAGTTAGTAATAGTAGTAGTAGTGCGATAGTAGTAATAGTAGTAGGATAGTAATAATAGGAGTACAGTAGTAGTCAGAAATAGTGCTCATAGTCATATAGTAGGAGTAGTTAGTAATAGTAGTAGTAGTGCAATAGTAGTAATAGTAGTAGGATAGTAATAATAGGAGTACAGTAGTAGTCAGAAATAGTGCTCATAGTCATATAGTAGGAGTAGTTAGTAATAGTAGTAGTAGTGCGATAGTAGTAATAGTAGTAGGATAGTAATAATAGGAGTACAGTAGTAGTCAGAAATAGTGCTCATAGTCATATAGTAGGAGTAGTTAGTAATAGTAGTAGTAGTGCGATAGTAGTAATAGTAGTAGGATAGTAATAATAGGAGTACAGTAGTAGTCAGAAATAGTGCTCATAGTCATATAGTAGGAGTAGTTAGTAATAGTAGTAGTAGTGCAATAGTAGTAATAGTAGTAGGATAGTAATAATAGGAGTACAGTAGTAGTCAGAAATAGTGCTCATAGTCATATAGTAGGAGTAGTTAGTAATAGTAGTAGTAGTGCGATAGTAGTAATAGTAGTAGGATAGTAATAATAGGAGTACAGTAGTAGTCAGAAATAGTGCTCATAGTCATATAGTAGGAGTAGTTAGTAATAGTAGTAGTAGTGCGATAGTAGTAATAGTAGTAGGATAGTAATAATAGGAGTACAGTAGTAGTCAGAAATAGTGCTCATAGTCATATAGTAGTAGTAGTTAGTAATAGTAGTAGTAGTGCAATAATAGTAATAGTAGTAGGATAGTAATAATAGTAGGAGAGTACTAGTAGTAGTCAGAAATAGTGCTCATAGTCATATAGTAGGAGTAGTTAGTAATAGTAGTAGTAGTGCGATAGTAGTAATAGTAGTAGGATAGTAATAATAGGAGTACAGTAGTAGTCAGAAATAGTGCTCATAGTCATATAGTAGGAGTAGTTAGTAATAGTAGTAGTAGTGCGATAGTAGTAATAGTAGTAGGATAGTAATAATAGGAGTACAGTAGTAGTCAGAAATAGTGCTCATAGTCATATAGTAGGAGTAGTTAGTAATAGTAGTAGTAGTACAATAGTAGTAATAGTAGTAGGATAGTAATAATAGGAGTACAGTAGTAGTCAGAAATAGTGCTCATAGTCATATAGTAGGAGTAGTTAGTAATAGTAGTAGTAGTGCGATAGTAGTAATAGTAGTAGGATAGTAATAATAGGAGTACAGTAGTAGTCAGAAATAGTGCTCATAGTCATATAGTAGGAGTAGTTAGTAATAGTAGTAGTAGTGCGATAGTAGTAATAGTAGTAGGATAGTAATAATAGGAGTACAGTAGTAGTCAGAAATAGTGCTCATAGTCATATAGTAGTAGTAGTAATAGTAGTAGTAGTGCAATAGTAGTAATAGTAGTAGGATAGTAATAATAGTAGGAGAGTACTAGTAGTAGGAGAGTAGTAATAGCAGTAGTATGGTAGTAGTGGTTAGTAATAGTAGTAGTGGCAGTAGTTAGTAGTAATTATAATAGTAGTAGTAGTGGTGGTAGTGGTAGTAATAGCAATACTAGTAGTAATAGTAGTAGTAATTATAATTACTATATGTGTTACTGATAAAGTTATAAGTGATAATAATTTGCACTAAGTCTAGTCACTAAGTTACTTCATGAGGAGATGAGAATATAAAAGCAAATTCAAAATATTAAATGAGTTTTTAAGGCCAGATTTTTACATTTTAATCACATTAAATTTTACATACTTTTTCAAGTCACATGCAAATTATTCATGCATTCAAAAGCATTTGTTCTGTGGTCTGTAGCTCTCTATTATGTGATTTTTGTCATCCAGTATTTGACTGGCAAAGCTTTGAAAGGTCGAGTTCTTATAGATGTGGAAATATACAAGGGCTGAAAATAGCAAATGAGAACTTGGGGGCGTTCAATTGGACGAGTCATAATTTTTCTTGGAAAATTCAGCCCAGTCATACCAATAAGCAATACAACATGATACCCACATGTGTTTAGCTGCCAAAACATTGTTTTTTTATTTCCTCTAATAACAGTCTTGGAATATTATTTATAATATGTTTACATTTGTATCTAATTACAATGTTTTAGATTCTAAAATGCCCTGAAGTGACTTCAAACTAATTAATCCACCAAGCACATTGATTAAATTTATTTATATTCTGTAGATGAATTAAAAGGCAAACATCACATTTGGTACTAATAATTTTCTAAAATGTTACAAAAAAGAGTACAAATTATTATATCTATACAAATTATTATTAATAATCAATCCCAAATTCATGTAAGATCATCATTAACAAGCTAAAATGATCCTTTGATAGCACCCATAACAATTAGACTATTTATTCTTCATAGAATTGTTTCAGAAACTTATTTCTCTAGAATTATGCTTTGTACTTTGCATGTCCCGAAGTATTGTATCATTGGGATTGGTTAGCTAATTGGTTATTACAGGTTGAATTCTGCTATGTAGGCAGATTTCCCAGAAAAAGTTTTGTACTGGGCAAGTTCTTAGCTTTGATCCAATTTAAAAGCACAAGTGGATCTTCTGTGAATTACCTCTTTCATGCATTCAGTAAATATTTATCACTATGTTCCATGAGAAGTTTAGGTAACTACCCTAGACTTATAAGGAGCTTCCAATTCATCACATATGTGTGTGTGTGTGTGTGTGTGTGTGTGTGTGTGTGTGTATACACACACACACACACACACACACATATATTTCTATATGATATATGTATATGTAGGTATATATATATATTTATATATGTATATGAATGTGTGTGTTTATGATACAAGGTAATATGTGGTAAATGCCTTGTGTGGTACCAAATTTTCTAGGAACTAGTTATTTTGTCACCAGTTTTTGAAGTTTTCAGGGAAGAGTTACTGTATGAGTTGTTTTTTGTGGCAGTATTTGAAGGTTAGGTAAAATTTTAATGGATTTGAGTTAAGAGGCAAGAGAATTCTATGCAGAAAATAAAAATGGGAAAATGTGGAATCAAGAAAGGACTGCATTTGTTGAAGTTAAGTAATCTCTTTTAGTTCTCTATGGGGAACCTGTTGGGGAACAATGGGAGAAACTGAAGAAAAATTAGATTAGTATCAGTTTAGAAAGGGGTTTTATATATATTGAGTTTAGTTTTTTATGGATTTTATGGAAATTGGGGATTCATTGAAGTTTTTGATCATATAAGTAACTAATGCATTTTAGAAGGTTTATTTCTCAATGCTTGTTCACTTTCTTTTCTAAGATAGTCATTTAAGTATTTTATATCATTTTGTGTTACTCTAGATTATTTGTATTTTTGTAAATATCCATTTGTTTCACTGAGACTTCTAGTTTTACTGGCACAAAATTGGGCAAGGTAAACTGAAATAATTCCTTTAATATTATTTTCATTAATAATGGATGCATTCATTTGTTTATTTTTGATACTGGCAATTTGATTTTCCTCTCTTTAATCAAATTGAAAATTATCTTTTATTTATAAAACCAACTACAAGGTTAATTTATGAGTTCAGTTTTTTATTTTATTTTGTTTTATTTTCAATTTTATTCATCTTCTTTCCTTTGGTTTTCAGTATTTTCATTGGGGATTTAATTGGGGATTTTTAATTTGCTCTTTTTCTACTTTTGTTTTTGTTTTATACTTCCATGCCCAATTTATTGTTATGCTCTATCTCTCCTTTACTGATGTGCATGCCTAAGCATATAAATTTTTCAATAAATAGTATATCCAAAAAATTGTGTATGTTTTCTCATTGTTGTCAAATACTTTAAATTATTGTTTCTATTTGTTATCTAACCTACTCAGTTTTAAGGGTTAGATTGTTTAGTTTCCAATTAATTTTAATCTATTCTTCCATGACCTTTTATTAAATGTAATATTTGTTGTATTATGGTCTGAAAAGCATACATGTAATATTTCTGCAATCATTTGGTTGTGAAGTTTTTGTGTTTTAATATCTGGCTAATTTTTGTAAAGGTGACATGTAGAGCTGAGAGAAATGTATTTTCCTTTCTATTCCCATTCATTTTTCTCCAGAGAGCTAAAATTATATTCTTCTCTTTACCTTTTTTTCCTTAGTTATTTTATAGTTGGATCTATAAAATTCTGAGAAAGTTGAAGTTTTAGTGACAATTTCCTCCTGTAATTCATTTAAGAATTTGTAAGCTATAACATTTTGGTTCATACTGGTTAACATTGATACTATTTCATTGTTTGTGTTCCCTTAAACAAGAAATAGATTCCCTGTCTCTCTCTTTTAATGAAATCTATTTTTCTTTTGCTTTGTCTATGATCATGATTGTTATTCCTGCCTTTTTTACTTCAATTGAAGAATGATAGATTCTATTCCACACCCTTATTTTAACTCTATGTGTCTCTTTTTCTTTCAAGTATGTTTCTTAAAAAGTATATGTTGTTGAATTTTGGTTGATAACCCATTCTGCTATCCATTTCCATTTTATGTGAGTTCCAATTTCCCTTCACAAGACCTATTTCTGTGAAAGAACAAAATCCATTTTCCAACTGACATGTGATTAAAAGAGATGAATAAGTAATTTTCAAAGAAAGAAATAAAATCTAGGAATATTTACAGAAAAACATTATATGAAAAAATCACTAGTAAATAATGAAATAAACAGTAAAGCAGGGCTGCTTAAATTTTCCCACTCATGAACACTTTTCACATAAGACATTTTTGTGCAACTCTGGATATATAGACCTACGTCTATAAAATAGGTGTACAAATAAACATTTAGTGATAATACATCATAATTTTGCAACCCCCACATTCAGCTACCTGGCCCTGTCTGGGGTCACAATCAGAGTTTAAGAAGTTTAAAGCAACTTCAAGGTTCTACTCCTTCGTGGAGGATGGGAGGGAGAGAGGGTTAGGAATATAGTTCCCTTCCCCAACGTAAATTTTTGAAGAGTACAGAAGGAAGGCCAGAAGGAAGCACAGACAAGCAGGACAGCTTTGAATGTTGAATTTATTGCATACTTTAAAAGAAAAACTAGCTTGACACGACAGAATGTTACGGTTCCATGCATAATGCCCTTCTGTTGTACAATATGTATGGCGATGCTCATTTTCTTTGCTGTTTTTAAAATCCAGAATTTTTAATGAAGTGGGGAGAAGATCAAAAAGTCAGTTTAAGGAGGGAGGATCATCCATTTCTACAATTGGTCAACTTTTCTGCCTTTATTCTGCATATCGATTACCAATAGAATCTTTTATCTTCTATCCCAGTACGCTGCTGATATAATATTTTACACTGTAATAAGGGAAATGAGATGAAAACCCAGATTTGCCTTTGCTGGCAGATTATGCAGAACACTCACAGGTATTTCCTGTCTAGTTCCAATACTGTACATGACTCTTTGGGGAGCCAGTTTCTGTCCATAAGTGATCATGGACTTGGTAAGGTAGGATAAGAGAAAAAAAATATTTCAACTGATTGCAAATTCATAAGAATCAATCCAGTTGTTCTGAGCTGGAAATGAGATCAAGTATAAAAAAGACTGCAGATATATCTCTCATCCTGTTTTCTTTCTTGTCACTGAATGAGGCAGAACTGCTGTGAGCAGTCAGGTAAAAGAAAGGACCACTTTTTAGATATCATATTTTGTTGCTATATGTCACTGAGCACATGGTGCTTCTGTTTATTTTGTATTTATCTTTTTTATCTTACGTGACCAAATATCAGGAAATGGGATTATCTAGTAGAGAACTTCAGAGTTTGAGAGATCCTGAGGGTCTAGCAGAGCCATTCAACGTCCCAGCAAAGACTGAGTCTACCAGAGAGATTACTGCTAAAAACAAAGGAAGAACCTGAAGATGGACATGGAAATATAATCTTGGGATGGAGAGAAGTGCTTGCTAAGGACTCTAAAAAAGCACTGATACTTGGAACCTTGAGGTATTATATATATATGTGTGTGTGTGTGTGTGTGTGTGTGTGTGTGTGTGTGTACACACTATATATATACATATACACACATGCATATATACATATATACATACATATTTGTATATGTGTGTGTGTGTGTATATATATATATATATGTAACTAAATGAGCAGTCTAAAAAGGTAGTTGAACTATGAAATAGGTTAGGTTAAATATGGCATATCACCAACATGGCCATGGCTGATTTGGAGAGTAGGTATCATCGTATGAGCAAGCCATGATCAAAAACAAATAAGTCCTACTCTTGAAAGAGCCAGGAGGCAAAGGTAGTACTTGAAGTAGGAGCAAGTTCAAAATCAAAGCGCATTTCACTTACGGGTCAATAACTCTTGCACATATGGAGAAGTGGGAGATGAAATAGAGACTTTAGGGAGAAGCTACTAGTTCAGTTTATCTTAAAAGCAGAGTACAATTGACAGGTTTGTTGGAGCCAAACTGATCAAAGTCCTAAATGTGAAACAGAAGGATGGAAATTTTATTTTAGAGAGGTAGGAAGCCACTGAATGTGTGTGTGTGTGTGTGTGTGTGTGTGTGTGTGTGTGTGTGTGTGTGTGTTAAAGGGACATGGTCACAACTTTCACCTTAAGAAGATTATTTTGGTCGATTATAGAGCATTTTCTCAAGAAGGAAGAAATGGAAGCAAAGAGACAAATTAGGTTATTGTAATCACGTAGGTGAGAAGTAATGAATTTTGGACTCCAATGATGGTTGTATGAATGAAGAGAAGGGGATAGATCTTTGAGATTCTTTGGAGGTGAAATTGATAAGTTTTGATATCATCAATAGATGAGGAAGAGGGAAACATTCAAGTTCCGTCTAAGATCTGGCGAATTAGAAAATTGGTACTATCCTCACCAGAAATACTTTCAGATGATGAAGATCATTTGGCTCTTAGGACACAAGCTCGTTTACTCCAAAATATAGAAACTAGATGACATTCTGGATGGACACTGTCTCTAGATTCAGAAAAGGCCTGGATTCAAGTCCTGCCTCTGGCAGCTATTGACTATGTAGCCTTGAACAAGTCACTCAACTTCTCAGTATTTCCTTGCAACATTTGGAGTTTAAATTGCCGAAAGAATATTAAATTGCAATGGTAAAGGGAGTTCTTCCTGAAACTTTCCTATACTGATGAAATTACATTTCTGATCCAATCTCCTTTATGTTTTCCAATAACCAAACTCTAAATACTAAATTTTAAAATTGTTTTAATAAAGATAATTATACTTGCAATGAAGATTCCACCTTACCCGGTCTCACAGCAGAGGCTCAAGCCAGATGAATAATGAGACAAGAGAGGTAAAATTGTAGCTTGAGGAGAGTTGTTGAGGGCTAAGGTGGCTGAAGAACCTTGGGGATTTCTTTAGCTTTTAGAGCGGTAAAGTTTGTGCACAGAACAGGTTTGTCTGTGCTTGCTGTCCTTGGGACACATGGAGGTAGGACAAACGCTCTTGGAAAAGGGGAGCCTAGGAATTCTCCTGAGCCTCTGGGGAGAGAAATGGAAAGCTCAGTGAGTCATTTGGAAGCTTTGAGGCTGCTTGGTAGGAGAAATACAGCTCGACATAAATTCACGCTTTAGAAACAATTGTGGATTTGTATAGGTCTTTTTAAGAACCAAATCATGACTTGGAATCAAATTATGACTTATTTGTGAATCATAACTTCTTCTTATTATTATTAACTTACTCATGAATAAGCTATAAGTTCCTTGTGAGGACTGGCAGATCCTTTGCTAATTGATGTTCTTTATAGGATTTTGGATTTTATAGGATAATGGAGGAAAATTCAGTAAACATTTATTAAGCTCCTACTGTGTGATGGGTTGAAGGAGCTGCTGGCTCAATATATAGAATGCTATACCTGAAGCAGGGAAGACCTGAGTTCAAATCTAGACTCAGACTTCCCAGCTATGTGATTCTGGAAAAGTCACTAAATCTCTGACTTCCTGAAGAGGATCCTCTGTGTGCACTAGAGAAAAGAATGACAAACTGCTCCCATATCTTTGCCAAGAAAACCCAACGGACAATGGTCCATGAGGCCATAATGAATTGGACACGACTGAGCTACTGAACAATAAATGGTTCCAATGCTAAGCATTGGGGAGACGAAAATACACAAAAGAGAGTTTTGCAAAAACTTTGCAAAAAAAGAGTTTCCTCGAGGAACTATCTATTAGAGAGACAACATGTGAACAAATGTATGCAAAGGAAACTGTACACAGGACAAATGGGAAATAATTAACAGAGGAAACGCATTGGAATTAAGAAAGTATGAGGAGGGCTTCCTACAGTGAAAATGAAGCCACAGGAGAGGAAGGAGACCATTCCAGACATGGGGGATGACCAGAGAAAAGGTCTGGGACTGGGGCAGTTAGATAGTCCCATTAATAGAGAACCCATCCTGGAATCAGGACAAGCTGAGTTCAAATCCAGAGTCAGACACTTAGCACTTGCTGGCTATGTGACCCTGGCAAGTCACTTAACCCCAATGGCCTCAGCAAAACAACAACAAATAAATAAAAAAAAGAAAATTCCTGGAGCTGTTTTTTTCCTTGAAACAGCCAGGAGCCCAGGTCCCTAGGTTAAAGGGTCCAAGTGGGAATGAGGTGTGAGATGACTGGAAGGGGAGGAGGGCTCTGAGTGCCCAGCAGAGTGTTTTATATTTGATCTGGAGGCAATCTGAAGCCAGTGGAGTAGGGGGAGGTGAGGTACAGGAGGGGTGACAAGAGCAGACCTGCCCATTCGGAAAGTCAAGTTAATGGCTAAATGGAGAATGGATTGATGCGAGCAGGGGCTTGTGGAGAGGGACCAGCCAGCCGGCTACTGCAATAACCCAAGTGTGAGGGGATGGGAGCCTGGCTTGTTGGACTGTCAGAAAGACTTGAGTTCTACTTCCCACACAGTCACTGGGAAAGCCCGCAAGACCCAGGGCTCCAGGAAATTCTAGAAATCCAAGCTTTCCCAGGGGATCCCGAGCTCCCCAGCTAGAAGGGATTTCGTTACCTGGGAGATCCCTTTCCTAAGGAAGCCAGACGTCCATTCCCCATCCCAGGCCTAAGAGTGTCTTAGTCGATCCAACACTCCTTACAGAAACGGGACAGAATTGGGCCGGATCCACACCTGCGCAGGCAGCCTGGTTCTGGTACTTTAGGCAACCAATCCCCGGGACTCATCTAAATCATGGACTGCTAAATGGTTCTTATTTCTGGGACTTGGTTCTGACGCCAGCTTGTGGAAGATTCTGCCCATGGAACTGGCCAAATTTTAGTTTCAGTTCTTGGACAGAATCAAATCCAAGTAGAAAAGTGCGTGCGTGTGTGTGTGTGTGTGTGTGTGTGTGTGTGTGTGTGTGTATGTGTGTGTGTATGTGTCACTGGGAGCTTGCAGGTGGGCAACATGACAAAGAAATGTTTTATATGTCTCCAGATGTGGCAACATATTTATTTAACTCGTTTTCTTTGTTGCAAGGGAAGGCTCGTTGGATGGTGGGAAGGTCGGTAGGAGAAATAAATCTGAAAAATTATTCTACTATTAAAAAAATCCCACTAAAACTTTCAATGAGATAAAGGCAGGAGAAGATCTACTTTCTGATCACTAATTCAGTTCCTTGAGACATCCATTTCAATAACTTATTCTCACCGTGGCCATTGTCAATTTACTTTTCCCTCCAAGCCTTCCTTTATCTGCCTCTATCTTTCTATTCTTGCCTCAAGTCTTCAATATAATTCTCATAGGCCTTGTGTGGGCTCCCTGATTCAGGGGCTCCAATTTCCTCACTTTTCTCCAACCGTCTTTTCTTATAAAGATGTGACAGTCACAACTGATTCTTGTCTTGCAGAATGATAGATGGGAATGGCATTTCATGAAACATTCATTCACATCTGATTTCTGCTCACACACTGCTTCACTACAGCCAGATTTACTTGCAGAAACTGGAAAGTTCATCAATAAAGCATCAAGTCTCTTAGAATAACAGGAGATTTATAGATATAAGATGTGTCCAGTCATATGGACTTTTATATATTAATATTTGATCGAGCACTTGTTGCCTAAGTCAATCAAACTAAAGGGAAACTAGAGAGTTCCAAAAACTCAAAAGGAAAGAGGGGAAAAGCTAGAATTCAGAAGCTGAGAAACTTCTACCTTACAAAGCAGAAGAGACTTTAGTTACCATTTATTCCAACCTTATCCTTTTATAAATGAGAAAACTAAGAATCCCAGAGATTAAGTGATTAATTCAAGGTGACACACATAGTTGCTCTAGATGCAATCCATTTTTACAATATTAGTATGCATAAAAAGTCCCCCTTTTGCTTGCAGAATTCCTAGACCTTCTTCAAATCCCATCTCAAATAACATTTCTTCTTTTAATCCTTTCTTGAGCCCTCCTGTCTACCTGCTAAGTTATTAATGATCATCTCTCTCAGATTTTACTTTGTTTTACCTTTTTTGTTATATTTATCATCTATTATTGTGTTTTGAGATTTCTCTGTTTCTGTCTCTTCATCCTATAGAATATAATTACTAGCAGGTGTAGTGGATACAAGACCAGACTCAAGATCAAGGAACTAGGGGATTCAAATCCTGCTCTTAACTCATACTGGCAAATCATGAAACTCTCACAATCTCAGTTTCTTTTGTGTAAAAATAGGAATACTATATGTCTAATTTCTACCTAACATGGTTGTTCTGAGGTTCAAATGAAATAAGGGACCTTGCAAACCTTAAAAAGTGCTATATAAAGGGTAGCCATCAGGATTGTCCCTGCTTCAAGTGGCAATGACTTTTCTAAATTTGATTCTTCCCAAGTGCTTTGCACTGTGTGCTTCAAACAATCGGGGAATAACACATCCTTGTTAAATGAATGGAAGATTGATGTAGAATACAAAGAGACGTCATCATGCCATGGAAAGAATGGTGAACTAGGAATAAGGAGACTTGACCTGCTTAACTGCCTTTGGTAACCATGACTTGTTTCCACTTGGTATAGAGAAAATCACCTCAGGAGACAGGATCTGAGTTCAAAGACCATCTCTGCCATTTACTACCTATCAGACATCGGGAAAAATCATTTAAGTTCCCTGGGTCTCAATTTGCAATTGTAAATTCAGAGGGCAGGACTAGATGGCCTCTGGGATGTCTCACATTTCTAGCTTTCTACATGTGGGGTTTCACTGAATGATCTGTGAGATTCCTCCCAGCTCCAATACCCTAAAAGTTTATGAATCCAAGTCTTTCCATTTTAAAGGTTCCGTGCATACGTGGAATACACACAAAATAATGAAAATTCCTATAAATATTATATGGGTCTGCCTTAGAAAATGTTTAGCCCACAAGGTAGGAGACCCATATAATCAGCAGCAGCCCCGAGTTTCCCATTTTACTCTTGCCATCGTTACATTGGATGATGGTACTATAATAACTAAGTCTACTTGACATGATTTGGGGCTTCTGTAGACAGGCCATGATGTCAGCTGTTGAAGTCATGGATGCTAAGTCCTTGCTTTATTTATCATTGTTTATAATCACCCTCTCCTTTTCCTTAACTCCCCTTTATAATTATTCACATGATTTCATGTGTTCCTGACCTCATTGGCTGGCAAGTTTTAGAATTTGGAGACTTAGAATGTGCTTTTGTATTACCTCTGGGTTTAATTTTAAATTCAGGTGCAAGAAAAATGGCACAAAACAGAATCCTAAAAAGCAAATTAATTTCTCTTTCCTCGTAAAGGACCTGAGCTAAAAGAGTAGAGTTTTGTGGAACTAGGAATTATTTTTGAACACTGATTTCTCTGGTGCCCGTCTCGCTCTATAAACAAAACAAAGAAAATCCACCTAAATGGGATCCTGTATTGTAGTTAGGGGAAAAAAGTATTGAATGATAAGCTTGTCCTATTCTCACTTTCAACTCTCATTCAATATCTTTTATTTCTTCTTACTTCATTTTGGTGATCTAAAGAGAATTTAATCCATCTCCCAAATGACCCACCCACATAAACAAGCAAACAAAACTCATGTAGGTTCATAAAAGGCTTCAGTGCTCTAAGAGGAAGAGCATCTAATTTAGGTTACCTTCTTCCCATATTGACTTTAAAGTATTATTATTATTTTTTTTTTTGCACCAGATAACTCAGTATAAATTAGGAATCAGTTTTGTTTCATCTCCAGATCCTGCAGGCTGGGATTATAGTTTCTAGCCACTTCTTCATTTTAAAAACTCTTATTATCATCAATCTCAATAGAAAAAAGTAAAATCCCAGAATTGTTTGGTGCCTCGTGGAGTTTCCTTTACCTGCTTGGGGTATATAAAATCCCATATATTTCTATGCTGTATTAGAATTTGCAAGGTTCCCTATATATGTTATTTCATTTTATCTTCAGAACCAAGGGATTCTTCTTCTTTCCGTTTTATACATGAGCAAACAGATTAAGCACTTGCTCAAAAATCACATATCTATTGAGAGAGGCTTATGATTTTTAATCTGGAGCTTTTTCTACTAAACCATGTTACTTTTCAAAGTATACATGGTGTCCCAAAAGTATTAATGCTGTTTTAAGCTTTAATTAGCTCCACAAGGAGAGGGAAATGCTCTTACTCTTCAAAATTCTGTTTTATTCCACTATTTTTGTACCTGTATCTAAAATTCCTGCATTTATTGAAATAAGAATTTTAAGTATTTCCAATGCTTGAGACATTACCTTGTGCTCTTATTAAATTTATCTGTCTCCCTTTATATGGTATAAACTTATTAAAGGTATATTCTTAACTATGTCTAAAGGAGGCAAACATATCGGAGTAAACAATCTAAGTGATGATAGAGATTTATATCTTACATAATAAAAAAAAAGGTTCAAAAGGTTTGATTTAGCTATTAGGGTGCCAGTCTTTGTCCCTGTGGCATTTTTGCCAGAAAGTCTTTGTTATTTAAGATGTTAAGCCGCTTAAGGTCCCTTTCCAATATTCTTTTAGAATGTTTTCAATATTCTGCATATCTGGAACCCTGACTCTACATGATATCCAAAGAATCAAAATTGCAGGTGACCCAAAAGAGACGGAAGATGTAACTGTTGACTACAGCATGATCAACTCAACCAATGGCGAACGGTTAATAAATGAATGATGTGAATCATATCACAGAGGAGATGTGGGACTAGAAAAGGAGGCAGACTGGTCATGTAGCAACAGTGAGGTTCCTTCTGAGTACCACATGTTCCCCTTGAATATTAGTAGAAATTAGTAGAAAAATATGAACAAGAGGCATTTAGGATAAGAATACCAACTCAGAAGGGAGGACTTTTTTTTCTTCCTGGTCCTTAGTAGGTGTTTAATAAATGCTTTGTGAATGAATGAAAGGTTGGGTGGGAGTTAGGTGTGAACCATACCTTTAGATAGATGATTATCAGCATTCCATTAGGCACAAAAATATACATCTTATTGACAACCAAAAATATTTCTTCTAAAAACATTTTTGTGCCCTGGAGCAAGTTAATTAATTAGAAGTATTAGACTTTTATAAAATACTTGTGTAAAATTGAATATGAATTACTCTTTAGTAATTGAGTAATACATTTGCATTAAATTTTCAGGGAGAAAAATAACTTCATGGTTAGCTGTTTTTATTGGCAATAGCTTCTAAGTACACGATCCTTTCTTCTTCTACCTGTTTTGTTATTCTCAAGCCTTTCATAAGAGTATAATTTTCTATAAGAAAATACTTAAAAGCAGAAATAATATCTAACCCAACAAGCGTATTCCTGTTTGAAATCATTAAAAATATTAGTTTGATGAAAAACGATGAAAGTTGTAAATTAACAATCATACAATTGAAAATTATAAAAACTCTAGATTTCATCTTAGAACAGGAAATGTCCTTGGAGATCACCTAAACTTTTTATTTTGTAAATCAAATAACAATTTCTAAACATGGAAGGATTGGCTATTTTGTCTGTGATGATGCAGTTAACTACTAGAAGAGTCCCTATGAAATTAGACTACTCCTGGGAAGTTCTTTTGAACATTGACCTCCCATGGACCAGGACTCTCCTATTTTAAAAGGACTCATAGCCAGTGCTATTTCTCAAGTATTTTTTCAAGATTTTCTGCTTTGCTTCTGTGACTTGATTACAGTATGGTGGGTTTTATGATACCAGTTTCTTAATATCAGAGAGCATCTGGTCAACCTCCTGCCTTGGAAGTTCAAGACAAGTCTTTTTGAAGACCATTCAGGTTGTTAACTTAAGTATTGAGTTTGCCAAACCCAATGTCCTTCATATTATATTACTATAATTTCAACTTTGGAATTTTAAAAAAGACATTGATTTTCTCTTACCTAGACTTTCAGATCAACCAGTCACCATTTTGAAGACAAGAACTGTTTTTTTTTTGTCTTTGTATTCCAGGCTCTTAGTACTAGTATATATAGAAGTACTTGATAAATGCTTGATGATATATTGATTGATCCAATGAGGAAGCAACTTGAAGATATATATATATGTATGCGTGTGTGTGTATGTATATATATAAAATCATATTTATCATCCTATAAATGAAATATCTTTAACTTCTGGTTGAATTTTATTAATTTATTATTTTAGCTCAAAATCAATAATATATTTTCTTAATTAGAATTATCAGCAATATAAAGGGAGAAGAAAGATTTTGACTGATGAAGCAATATATATTCATTGAGACCCTAATGGCCAGGACTGAGAAACACAAAGAAATAGAAATCACTAAGCTTTTCCATCTTTCCTATAACAGAACCCTTTTCTATTTATTGTCTCTTCCACCCACACCCACCCTACACACTTTCAATTAGAATGTGAGCTCACTGAGAGCCAGAAATGCCTTTTCTGTTTGCATTCTCTTGACACATAAAAAAAAACCAGTAAATATCTTTTTCATTAATCTAATCATTCATTCAAATAAAAGTCCCTGTAGCTGAATAATTCATAAGTTAATTGGAAAGACAGGACAAACATGTCTATGAAAGCCTTAGAGGTTACTAGAAAACATTATGTGTCTAAGTATCAAGTTGATTGGTACAGATTAAGTGTTTAAAAGGGTTCAAAAAAGTGTGAGAGATCAGGGTGGGCTGGAAGGGCCTGGGAAGGTTTTCGAAGGAGGTGAAGCTTCAGCTGGGTCTTGAGAGATTATGTCTATAATTGTGGTTTAAAGATTAGAAGGGCTCATCTGGTTTGAAGAAAAAGAACTTCCCTGATTCAATAAATGGGCCATCTTCCATTTGGGGGAGGAAATAGGCAGAAGCTGAAATTTAATAATAGCTTGGATTTTTCAAAGCTCAAACTACAAGACCTCATACCAAGTAAAAGCATATGGACCAGCATACATCATGTTCATGATTAAGGAGGGCAGGAGGAGGGAGGGAGATAGGAAAGAGCTGAAAGAAATTTAGAAGGAAGAGCGAAAGACATTAACAGGTTTTATAACAACTTGAAGTGCTGGAAGCAATTGCAATACCATTATTAAAAGAATGCCAGGACCCCTAAACCAGTGGAATTTAGTCCTGTTTTAAAATTCTTTAATCTTCTTTTCAGAGTTCACTATCAAATCCATTAACCTTCTACTTTCCTTTAGCAGCCTTGTCTCTAAGCTGACGCCCCAGAACCCAGAGATGTTTCCCCAGTGTATTGCTGTACATTTGGAAATGAAATTTCACTAGAAACACCTTGTCAAAGATATCATTCTTGGCTGTGTTAAGTGCCTTATATCTTGGCTGCATCACGGCAGTTTATTCCAAAGCTTATTCCCAGAACTCGTACTTTTAATCTTTCTGCTGAAAGTAGATCTGGGCTTATAGAATATCTCAAGGTGTCTACTCCAGGGGCTCTCAGGGAGGAGGGGGCTGAAGGGAACAGATTGATCCTGGAAGAGTATATGAGGGGACACTGTATGTTAGTGGGCCATAGGTGCTGAAATTATTAGCAAAGAAAGTAATCCAGTGGTTTATGGGAATTACAAAGGAAAGAAAAAGCACTACCATTTACTACGTGAATTAGCCAAGTGACAAAACTACAAATAAAATGCTTTATGGAAGGGTTTATTCAGCTATGTCTTTAGCTTCTCAACCCCTTCTAATCTAATTTCCAAAAGACTCAAAATTCTCTCTCCTGGATTACAAATGATCTATTGGTCATTAAATTCAAATGTTTTCAATGTCATGAGCTAATACTTCCTCTTAGATCCATCTTCTCTTCATGGTTTTCCTGGAGTTAATGTCTTTACTTTTTAAAGCTATGCTTCTCAATACTATTAAACAAGAATCCATGTCTTGCCTCATCATATAGGAGTAATAAAGGATTATATCTCTATCTTTTTTTTTTTTTTTTTTTTTTTTTTTTTTTGTGAAGCAATTGGGGTTAAGTGACTTGCCCAGTCACATAGCTAGAAAGTGTTACGTGCTAGCAACCAAATTTGAACTGAGGTCCTCCTGATTTTAGGGCTGCTGTCTATCCTCTGTGCCTTCTATCTATTCTTTTAGTCTGTCTTTTATTCTCATATTCTCTCTCTCTCTCTCTCTCTCTCTCTCTCTCTCTCTCTCTCTCTCTCTTTCTCCCTCCCTCCCTCCCTCCCCCCCTCTCCCTGGAGATAGCCAGGTGACATTGTGGATGAGGGCTGAATGTCTTCCTGATCCCACTTCTCTGTCTGTTGTGCCATCTAACAGGAAAGGGATTTTTTTCCCATGTTAACTGATAGAGGGAGAGCAAGAAGGATGAGGATTGAGAAAAGGCCAATAGAATTAGCAGTTTTAAAACTCTCTCTTTTAGAATGTGACCTCCTTGAAAGCAAGGAAGGCTTTTGAGTTCTTTTCCAGAGAAACTTAACCAATACTTATTAACTGTAATGATTGACTGATTCATTATTGGCAAATACCTCTCATTGTAATTTGAGGGCATGCAAAAAATGGCCTCAATCCAGTTTCTTTCCCATTAATCCTTTCTCACATTCTATGTTCTCAACAAATGGGCCTGCCTTCACATAGGGTATCGTTAGTAGGCTGGAATACTCTTGCTCTTTACCTCTGTTTTGCCTTGAGAAATCCCTCATTTTCTTTCTTTCTTTCTTTTTTTTTATTATAGCTTTTTATTTACAAATATATGAATAGGTAATTTTTCAGCATTGACAGTAAATCCTTTTGTTCGAACTTGTCCCCTCCTTCTCTCCACCCCTTCCCCTAGATGGCAGGTTGACCAATACATGTTAAATATGTTAAAATATAAGTTAAATAAAATATATGTATACATGTCCAAACAGTTATTTTGCTGTATAAAAAGAGTCAGACTTTTGAAATAGTGTACTATTAGCCTGTGAAGGAAATCAAAAATGCAGGCGGACAAAAATAGAGGGATTGGGAATTCTATGTAGTGGTTCATAGTCATCTCCCAGAGTTCTTTCGCTGGGTGTACAGCTGGTTCAGTTCGTTACTGCTCCAGTAAGAACTGATTTGATCTATCTCATTGCTGAAGATGGCCACATCCATCAGAATTGATTATCATATGGTATTGTTGTTGAAGTAAATAATGATCTTCTGGTCCTGCCCATTTCACTCAGCATCAGTTCATGTAAGTCTCTCCGGGCCTGAGAAATCCCTCACTTTCTCCAAAGTTTAATTTTGATGGGAAATTTATCACAGGCCCTTTAATGATCTTCAGGGCTATTAGTATTCCTCATCCCCTTCTTAAATTGCTTTGAATTCATTTGGTCCATACTTAGTAATTACTTATCTATCTACATATCACATTCTCTGCCCCAATGACATTAGAAAGTAAGATCCATGAGGTCAGAGGCTATTACATTTTGATCTTGTTTCAGAATGTAATGTGGTCTATTTGTGAATTTTGTTAATTAATACCATGTCATCATCGCTTTTAATCTTTATCTTCTAAAACAGCTTAAGTCATCATCTATTGTGATTTTTAAAAATTCAATTGCTTCCTTATTTCATAAGTAATTCTATCTTGGTATTCAGAATTACTATCCTTTGTGAATACAGTCAGGATTCAGAAGGTAAAATTGCTATTGCTCTTGATTGCTATTGATGCACTTGATGACACAATTTTTATTCTGAGTATGCTGTAGGAAATGGAGTCTAGCAACTCCATTCTTCAAAATCCTCGCTCATTGAATCAAATAAAGGACCCTGGCCAGGGAAAGAAGTCTTAATAGCTAAAGGAAATCTTGCTAACAGTTCAGATAGTTCTTCTAAATGAAGAACTCTGGCTTCTTAAGAATTAGGGCATTCTTAGGGGGACAAATGGGAAATAACAAATATCCCCTGAGTCCCATTAAATGATTGCGTCTGACTTTTTTTTGCAGGGACACCAAACCACTGCTCAGTGAGGCAAGTATATGTTTCTGTTCTGTTCAGCATTTGCAGTAATAGCTAATGAGATCATCATTAGTTGCCCCATTTCAGATTCTGATACTTTCCTGAGTTCTCATACATTTTAAATGTAAGGGGTGGTCAAATTGCTCAGTGATTTACCTAATTAATTGCCTCTAACCCTAATCAACATGATGAGATTACAGGGGTTGGCCCATAGTTCAGAAGCATCTAAGAATCATCACCCCATGGGAAGTGAACACAACAACCAGGAATGTGTTGATTGGATTTCAGGAATTAGAGCTGACGTCTGATGATTGGTTGATTGAGAATCAGTTTCTCTGCAAGTCTATAAAAATAAACTAACTACCCTCTTTTCTTCTATTTCCCTCTTTTCCACCTACAGAAGAACTAGCTCAGTAGCACAAACTTTTTTTCCTGGGGGAAGAGGGGCAGCATGAGGAACACATGCAATTTCCTCTGCACTCCCTGGGAGCAGTTAAAAGCAATTATTGACAGAACAGTATGCTGTCTGAAGACCTAAGTCCATGCAGAAGGAAGCTCCCAGACTGTGGGTTCTTAGAGGCTATTGGCTTTTTTATTTCCTTTGCTGAGAGAATTGGTGATGGAATGAATTTAACTAGGATAATGAGAATTTTCCTATAGAAACATATAGAAGAAGCAAACCTACTAGTTTTGAGAGTTCAGGGATTAAATGAATGTAATCCTTGGAAAAGAACAATGCTCCAACTTTCCATGTAGCCTCCTCTTTACAGAGTAAATTCAATGAGTTATACAAATTCAGAAGCCCCCAAAGTATTTTTACCTTTTGAGTAAAATCTAAACTATAGAGTTTATGTTATGTTATATTATATAAGACATGTGTGTATAAGACATATGTTACATAAGACATATATAAGACATTTTATATGACATATATGTATGTCTTATAACACAGTGGAACTGGAAATAAATACTTTGAACATGTGGAAGAGAGGGATTTCCTTAGAATGTCGGGAAATTGACATGTTAAAAATCTTAAATTCAGTTCATGGATACAAGGAGGATGGTCATTTAAGCACTTTTTATATTTTCTGTATCTTGAATGGATTTGTAAGAGTAGATTCTTTTTTAATTTGTCTGGTTTTTGTTTTGTTTTATTTTGCTTTTTCCCCTGTGGGATGAAATAAAGGCTGTCCTGTACTCAATATGTACTTGTTACTTCGGGTACTTATATAACAGGCAAAACTATAACCTGAGAGTTAGTAGGAAAATTTCCTATAGATAGATGTAACAAGCCAACAAAAGACTCCTGGATCAGACCCCCTGAATCAGGTATAGCCTATGTGAACCCATAGTTTTTGAGGAACAGAGGTCACAGGTGACATGAAAATACTTAGTGTTAGTATTGATTTTAAAAATAAAATCAGGTTATATTTTATAACTTGTCTCTAAATGTGACTGAGTTCAGCAATTCCATCTTGTGAGTTAACATACTGCTAGAGGAGAGTATAAATTTGTGTTAATCAGCATGTCACATTGATCTTAGTTTAGATATGAGAAAATGTAGCCTGTTATTTTGTAAAACAATAAGAAAGATCAGAGGGGTATTCCGCTAAATGGTTTACAATTGGCTCTTTAAAAACCCATCTCACACTTCTAAATGGAACCCTACTGAGGAGATAGACTACCCAGAAAAGTGAACCCAAAGAAAATCAGCAGGTTGGGCAAAGGAGAGGGATTGGCAAGTCATGGCATCTGTGGGCATGGTCAGTGGTGCTTGGTTAGCTGCTGTACTACTATTGTACTTGTCTATCATTTTTTAAGTGGAGGTTCCAGCTAACTCAAGAGCTAGATTCGGGGACCTCAGCAGTTTTCTGAGCAGCTGAGTTTGAAAAAGAGTTATTTGACCAATGAGTCTAAAATATGAAAATATTCAAAGAGAAGTATTATGATATAACTCAATTTAGCTTGGGTGGAGCTAGAATCTCAATAGTTCCTCTTAGATGTCTTACATGTAGTTGGAAATGATAATTTCAGATATAAATTGAAATATAAATTGAAAATAAATTGATATAAAACAATCTGTTTCTTTATAAAACTTCAAAAATAATGAAGTAGGAAGACAGGGATTGAGCAAATTTCATGGGAATAAGGTGAATTAATAAGCAATGGGAGACTTAGAGAGCAGAAGGGCGAAACCTTTTTAGAAAGGAATTAGGGATTTATAGAAAGAATATAAGACCTAGAGAGCAAAGGCAGCTGAGTGTCGGGATAGATTCCAAAAACCTAGCAGGGGTAATTGACAATTCCCAACAAGTGTTTCTGAGATCATTATATTCCAGGGTCTGTTGTAGGCTAGCCATTAACTCTTTATTAGATACGTTAAAGTGGTGATTATTAATAGCACCTCCCTCAAGTGATTGATGTGAGGATCAAATGAGATAACATATGGCAAACTGTAAACCTTGCAGCAATATGTAAATGCTAGCTATCATCCTCATCATTTTTCTATTTTTATTTAAAAAGCTTTACTAATTAGATAGACTTAGAGTATTAAAGAAGACTGGTTTTTTTTTTCGCAAATTTTTTATTATTATTTGAACAAGTCTTAAGACACATTAAAGATGAAATATATCAGGAATAGCAAAAACAGATGTAGACAGCCTATGCTTTGCCAACCATTTTGGGTAACAATATGTGTTGGAAATGACTAATCGCTAAGTATTTTAATACTAATTCAATTAACTGGATTAATTTTCTATATAACACTATCTTTAATTAGTTGATTTTCTATTAATAAGAATTTGTGAAAAGAATTAAAGGAAAAAAGAGAGCATCTCTTTGTCAGAATTTGGTTGCTATTTTGAAACTACAGACCAGGGAAAGTGATGCACACTGTATATAATAAACAGACCTACCAATGTGGGACAAACAGTGCAAGTAAATTCTTCTCTTTATACAGTTTAGATGGAATGAAAAGTTATCCAAATATATTGTAAGTAATCTTAATATAATTTCTGACATTTGATGGGCAGGATTTAGTGGGACAGAGAGGAAATCAGGGAGTTTGAATGATCCTGTTTTGAATCAAATACTCTGGATAATATGATTGAAATTTTGGACAGATGCCTTCATATTTTATTTGCAATTATAAACATATTGGAAATCCCCTTTCTCATCACCAACCAGGATGGGTTTATAATACAGAGGTGGAAATCTTTCCACCAATAGAAGGAAATGAATATGCTTCTAGGAATATGGAACATATTATCACTCTTTGCAGAAATAATGAAGCCCATCTATCTTCTATACAAATTGGCATCCTTTTCCAAAGCATCTCATCCCTGCTTATTTAATCAAGGATACTTTAGTTCTTGAATGCTTGGACCAAAAAAAAAGTAAAAATTAAAATGGCATTGCATAAACAATTTCTTTCTAGCAACCACTAGGATGATTTCTTATCTACCCTGAGAGACATTATGGTATAGTATATGAAATAAAAATCTTCTGTCAGACAGACAGCAACTTGAGTTCAAATGCAGTCTTTGTTACTAACTAGCTATGTAACTGAGGCAATCACCATATTAAGCCTCTGTTTCATTATTTCCAAAGTGTGGATGGTAATAATATAGGTTGTGAAGCACAATTGAGATAATGTATCTGAAATACTTTCCAAACCCCTATATAAACACTGAGTTGTTTTTCTGATAATACAAAAATTGATTGGAGAACGCTTTCTCTGAAAGAAGTTTTGGGGTAATAGAAAAGAAAAAAAAAGAAAACAAAAGAGAAAATATACTTAACCTGCATTTTAAACAAATAAAGTGTACATATTTTAAAAATATTCTGTTAGAAATTAAAATAACATTTTCACAAAGCATTAGATATATTTTCTTAGTTTTAAATATTTTCATATGTTTAAAAAATATATATAATTGAAAATGGACATAAATGGACTGATCACATAGGGACAGGAAGGAAGGAATAAGAGAGGAGCATTGTGCTCATTAATATCTTTGAGAAAGAGCTCTGATACACTGGGTGGTGATGGAAGCAATTCCATAGTATAGATAAAATGAATGCATTGAATTTGTAGTGACTGGAGGGAATTACCCACATTAATAAGATTATAGATTAATTTGGAGCATGTCAGCAAATTGTCAAGAAAGAATAACTTCTATTCAACTGAATATTCTCTTCTAAGATTAATTTGTTTTGTTGTCTTAATTGGACAATAGCAAAAATAATGTGTTTAACAAATAAGTAGCCTCACAATTAATTTTAGATAACTTAGCGTAATACTTCACACAAAGTAAACACACAGTTAAAGCTTTCATTCATTTATGATAAACAAAGGCCTCTGTATGTTGCCTTGACACAAAAAGTTCTTTCAAAAATAAATAAATAAAACTACTAATATTTGAAGGCACCTCCTTTCTCTAAATAGCAGAATCAACATTTCAGGTTCTGTGGAACATTCAATTGTACAATATGGAGCAGTATTATTTGATGTAGAAAGGGAACAAATTAGGAAGGCAAGCTGATAAAAACCCAGGCTAGACTACCTGCCTCATTATTGGGATTAGCCAAATGATGTCCTGAAGCTGGGCCCCAATTCATGAGAGATGTAGGTAATGAGATTCACGTGGATCTGTCCCATTTCTACCTGTTCTGACAAACACCTTCTCCACCATAACTCCAGCCATCGTCTCTCTAGTTGATATTCTTCTCACATGCCTAAGGACACTATTGCTTAGAAAGCCTGCTGAGATTCAAATTAGGGGAATATGTCTCTTCAGAAATATATAAGGGTAGACTAAGGCATTCAACAGTGGTTAAAAAAAATCCATGCAATAATAATGCCAGAAGATTATGGAGTAGATGGAAAGGATGCTCACATAATTTCAATGTCTCTTCAAATCTCTTTGGTTTGGAATAGCATGGAGATTATGAATATTTGATATGATGATAGCTATTAAAATGTTCTGAAGTTTATTTTTGTTTCTGACAAATAATGTTATTGATTTTAATCAATCAAAAAAGTTTGATCTATGATAATGGTATAATTCAGGTACAGCTTAGAGTTTATTCTGTATGATGTTTTGAAGTTTTATTTGTAACATGGATGCCAGAAGGATTGGGATTTAAAAATACCTTGAAGGACCGAGCTGTGTAAATTGATGCAGTACATTTTTTTTCACACATAAGGCAAAGAAAAGAGATAGTAGTTTGAAGTTTTATCCTGAAGTATATTATTTTTTGAGTCCTTTGATGGTCATAATACTTCTGGCACTAACAAAACACAAGGTCTATCACTCTAACACAGCTATAGAAAGATTAACATTTCAACACCAATCTCTGGAAAAAACCCTGTGAAGTAACTAAGATCTCAACGGTTAAATCAAAATGCTCTTAGCGGTTGACATTCTCTAAAATTCAGCCAAATGATATGCCCCACAAAAAATGACTGTCAGGCAGATTGCTGAGGAATGGGAGGTGACTATATGGCCGTTCAGGACCACTGCAACTAAGGACTAATAAAAAATTATTTTTAAGGAGCCCTGACAATCGTCAGTGTGGAACAAAGAAATGGTGGATAATTGTCACTCACTACTACAAATTGCAAAAAGTCAACAGCTACTAAGGTTTTGTAAGACATGACCTGTTGATTAGAATGATTAGAATCAGAAGCAAACCTCCAGGCTAAAATAAAACTTAAAAACATCATACAAAACAAATTGTCAACTGTACCTGAATTGTACTATTATTATAGATCAAACTTTTTTGATTCATTAAAATCAACATTTATTTGTGAGAAACAAAAATATACTTTAGAACATTTTAACAGTTTATCACCATATCAAATATTCATAATCTCTATGCTATCTGGATTTTACTCTTTATAAAGTAAAAAGAACTGAAAAGACATTAAAATTATGTGAGAATAAGATAAGCTATATATCATCCTTTCTATCTACTCTATAACTGGGATTCTACCAATGATACTTTCAATGAAAGGTTAAGCTTGTATCTCAATAGTTTTTTATTCAATAACCAAGATAATTATTTTCTCCATCTGTATAATTATTCATAGAAAATTGAATATAAAAATAATAGCAAGGTGATAATTTGTCCCAAGAAGCTCTCTTAAAAATGAGAAAAAATGGTTTAACAACAACAATAATGACTCCTCAAAGCTCAATCCATGGATTATACTATGATGATAGTATGTTAGAGGGTAAGGTCCAGGGAGAAATCATTCGATGGGAATGTAGAGAAATCATAAGGCTATGGAAACAAATAATTAAATTTATAACCCAAGATTTAGATATATAAGACCTGAACTCAGGAGCTTATGAAGTATAAAGAGGGAAAAGTGAAGAATTTCATGCCACTGAAAAATCTTCATTAACACAAGCTCCAGAAATTCTATGTAATTTGTCAATTTGTCAAAAGCAATCTAATGTCTCAAATGAGTTTGAAAAGGAGATAGGTATCCTTAGCCTATAATTTCAAAAAACAAATAATCAAGGAAAGCTTCATGGAAGCCAGGCCTTCATCAGAAGTATAGAAGAACTGAATATAAGATTCTAACCTATAAAGAAAAGGACAGAGGACTTAAACAAAGACTTCTAGAGCTAAAAAAAAAGTTAATATACTCTAAAGCCCAGCTTCTTTTTTATTTTTTAAATTTATTTATTTATCTTTAATTTCTACATGTACATATATTTTGAATCATTTCCATCTGAGTCATGTTGGGGAAGAAAATCAGAATAAAAGAGAAAAAAAGGAACAAAGAAAAAAGGTAAAACTAGTATCCTTTGATCTGCATTTAGCCTCCATAGTTTTCTTTCTGGATGTAGATAGCTTTTTACATCCAATTTTTTTTTTTTTTGGAATTGCCTTGGATCACTGAATTGCTGACAGAAGTTAATTCTGTTATAGTTAATCATTATACCATCTTGCTGTTGCTGTGTATAATTTTTTCCTGGTTCTGCTCACTTCACTCAGCATCAGCCCTATGCATCTTTCTAGGCTTTTCTGAAATCTGCCTGTTCTGCATTTCTTATAAAAGAATAATATTCCATTACTTTCATATATCATAAGTTAATCAGCCATTCCCCATTCAATGGGCACCCACTCATCTTCAGTTCTTTGCCACCACAAAAAGAGCTGCTACCAATGTCTTTGCAAATGTGGATCCTTTTTTCTCTTTTGTGATCTCTTTGGGATACAATAAAGCCTGGCTTATTTAATGGTGGGTCTTGACCCCATAAGGGATTTCATAACTGAATATGGGGATCATAAAATTATGACTTCTTATCATTAAATATTTGATTTGTATATGTATTTTATATACTGATAAACCTGGAATCAAAACATTTCTTAGGTGAAAAAGGGTCACAATTGGGAAAAGTTTACAAAATCGTACTCTAAGGCATAGAAATGAAAATGAACAGGGTTTATTGGGGTGAAGATCAATAAGAAGATTAGTCTTGAATAGAATACTTATTTTGTGGAAGAAAGTTTTGGCAAAGTAATGGGTGAACAAATTGCAGGATATGTATGCAATTGAAATGTATGGTGCCTCCAGAAATGAAGTATAGGCTATATTCAGCTAGATATATAAAGGATTATTACAGAATGCAGTGGGCAGAAGAAGGAGAATGTCATATGTACCATAATGTGAGGAGGAACTTTTCCAAAAGACCTCAGAATGTTAACTAAAGCAGCAATCAATTATAACTTCAGAAGATTGACAATAAAGCATATCTTTCACTTCTTGGAGAAGTGAGAAGCTGGATAAACAGAATAAAATGTGAATTCTTAAATATGTCCTTTTTGGATCTATTTTAATTATTCATTTGTTATAAGGGAGGGGCTCAATTTGTGGAGGAAAAAAGAGAAGTTGGTTGTTAAGGAAAGACACTAAAAAAAGTACAAATAAAGCATTTTAAAAATTAAAAAGAAAGAGGTTTAGACACGGAAAACATTAATTTATATAGCCATTGTGACAATCCTGGGAAACAATTAGAACTAACACATGCATGCATGTGCATACACACACACATACACATACATACACACACACACACACACACACACACACACACACACCCTCACTCACTCAATGTACCTTTTGTTTTCTAAATGTAGGGAGGTCCCGAAAAGAAAAATTTTTTCCACCAATGTGGAATAACAACTTATATACAATTTATAGTCTTAGAGAACTGACTGGGCCATAAAAAGGACAAATGAAACAATGAACTTGGGTCTTCCTCCATCCAAGATTGACTATGTTTTGATTGAAAACTATGGTTCAAAGAAATCAAGTGGTTTAACCCAAACCACAAAGTTAGGATCCTTGTCTCTACTATCCTTTCTCCTGCATAGTAGCCAGTTGGTGGGTATCCTTTAATCCTAAGGCCTAACATCAGGCAATACCCCATTCATGCATAAGATAAAATTATAATAATACTCATTTAACAAATGCCTCATGGAAAACATGGATTGTGAAACATTTGATGCTCTCTGGAAGAATAGTATTTTTATTAATATATGTGACTCTGTGATAATTGTTACAATGCTATGCACTTTTCAGAAAAATGTCCAAGATTTACTTTATACACTTTGCGAGCTTTGTAGACTAACAAGATCACCCTGAAATGCATCAGGATCTGGATTCAGAAAATGTGAAAGTTTTCACTCTGGTAGAAATGCCTTCCAGCATCCATCCAAGCCTGGGCGACTGAAATTCTCTTAGTATTCTCAGAAAAGAGCATTCAGAGGATTTTAGACTTTCCAATTCTAAGTGACTTCAATGAGATTGGATGTATCTAACCGCCAATCACCCATTAATGAATTTTAACTAGCTTTTAGAGTGTGTGTGTGTGTGTGTGTGTGTGTGTGTGCGTGTGTGTGTGTATGTGTGTCCACCTCCTCAGCAGAGATGACTGGTCTCCCTGAAGTCATCCATTCATCTTTCCTTCCCTCTCTGCATTCTCTGTTTTGTCAGGTGAAAGAAACTTTATCAAACATATGATATGTCTATTACTTAAATTGAAATTGTTAAGATTCTGAATACTTTCTAAAGCTAACAGGTCTTTTTGACAAATTGGTATTCATTATACCTCCCTTTAGGAAGAATTGCATGCAAATGCACCGAGTGCTGGGAACCGGCTCCTGGGACTGAGTTGATGCCCGATCCGTATTCAGTGTGTGTCTAACATGAGGTAGAAGAAAGCATTTGATGACTTTTTTGAGCACGCTCTAGAGAAATAGTCGGGTAACAAAGCAATGCTGTTCTTTAGAGACAGAAACTGCTTTTAACCAAGCCAGCCATGGGTTTATGCATTGTGAGATACTAATACAGGGGAAAGTGTTGAATAAATGTATGGTGAAATCTAACACCTTCATTTAATCAACTGTCCATTTCCAAGATTAAGGTGTAAAACTCCACTATGTGTAGTGTAGTATGGACTACAGCTTAACAGAGAAGGATTTAATTGATGGCTTCCTCAGCTCCCTATGATCTATCAACATTTATTAAGCACCTACTATATGCAAAGCACTTGGTTGAATACTAGAGAGAGAAAGGCCTAAGTGAAACAGTCTTGGCCAACAAGATGCTTAGAATATAGTGAGACAAGAGGGGGCTTCTGGAAAGATGGCAGAGCAAGTCGGCAAATTTCATGCTCAGATTTCCCCTGCAAAAAGAACAAATTTGTGCCTTGGAGAGAATATAGACTATTATAGACTATAGAGAGAGTATAGAAGAATAGATTATACACCATATTTAGAATGTAAAAACCAAAGAACACTTGGGGAAGAACAGGGGTCCCCCTGAAACAACCCAAGAAGCCCCAAAGAAAGACTCCAGATGAGGATTAATGAGTGTCAAGTGCAAAGGCCTCCAGGCCAGCTTTAGAAACAGCCAGTGGTAGCCCCGGGGCCAGGTGGGATTGGAGGTCAGCCTCAGCCAAAACTACAGGGACTTTCCCCTCTTGGACAGGTGAGAAGTCGGAAGTCTGAGTAGGGAAAGACCGAGGGAACCTCACCAGGGCCAGTTGTGCCCTGGGAGGGAAGGCACCAAACACTGGGAGTGGGGAAGCAGGGGGACAGGGATGCTGCGGGAGATCTTCGGGGTTCCAGGTTAGAGGGGAGAGCTGAAGGGGAGCCCAAGGCTCCATCCCATCCACAGGTAAAGGTGCTTACATGAATACTTCTCAGTATAAAAAATGAACAGACAAAGAAGAAAGGACCCAATCATAGAAACTTACTATGGGAACTGGGAAGACCAGCGTTCATCTTCAGAGGGGGAGTAAAAAGAGCTTCTTCTACCCCAAAGAGGAATATTAAATGGCTCCCTGCCCACAGAGAATTTCTAGAAGAATTCAATAAGGAATTTAAAAATCAGATGAAAGAAATTGAGGAAAAATTTTAAATTTTTTAATAGATTGTAGAATAACAAGAAGATTATGGAGAAACGTTAAGCAAATAGAAAAGGAGAGAGAGAAAGAAAGAGAGAGAGACTTAAAGAAGAAAATAATTCTTCGAAAAATAGAATTGGGGAAGGGGAAACCAGTGAAGTTATAAGAGACCAAGAAATAACAAAACAAAATATAATGAAGGAAAAACTAGAATAGAATGTAAAACATTTAGAGGAAAAATAACAGATCTGGAAGAACAGATCATGAAGAGAAAATATAAGAATAACTAGACTACCTGAAAGCTGTGACCCCCCAAAAAGAAAGAATCTTGACAGTAATTTATGTAAGAAATAATCCAAGAAAATTGGCCTAGGGTGATAGAATATGAGAGGAAAGTAGAAATGGAAAAAAATCCACTAATCACCACCTCAAAGAGATCCTTTGTGTAAAACACATAAGGATATTACTGCCAAATTTTGAAACCAAGATCAAAGAGAAAATTTTGCAAGAAACAAGAAAAAATTCAAATAGGCTGGAGCTACAATTAAAACTATACAAGACTTAGGAGCAGCCACCCACACCTACACACAAACATATACATACACACACATGCACACATGAAAAAAAACAAGTCCTGAAAGCATATATATATATACACACACACACACACACACACACACACACACACATACACACACACAACTAGGCCTGAGGCCAAAAATATATCTAGCAAAATTATACAGAATATGGAATGAGAGGGAAAAGGCCATTCAACAAATTTTCAGGACTTTGTATAAACCAAACTTGAACTTAATAGAAAACTGAATATATAAGAGCCAATACCAAAGATAAATTTCAAGGAAATTAACGTGGACAAATTGTTTTTCTGTTTTGTTTTGTTTTTTAACACGGAAATGTATGCCATAGGTTTAAGATTGATATTAGTAATTGGGTTGCTTAAAAGAAAGATTGGGGCAGAGTTGAATATGAGCCATACCTAAAAAAGCAAAAATTTCTAGGAAAAGTTAAATATAGTAGTTATGTGTTTTATATATACACATATATATGTACATTTATGTATACATAAAATGTATACATTATATATATACACACACGCACACATATAAATACACACGTGAAGAGGGCTCATAGTTCTGAAAACTTAAACACATCAGGAATGGTTACAAAGGCAATACTATATATATAGATAGATAGATATGTATATAGATATGTATGTGTATGTAGGGGGAAGGAAAGGATGAGGAAAGAAGATGTAAGAGGGAACCATGGGTGGAGGGAGGTTAAGTAACAGTAAGGCAAGTGAAGGAACAGAATTAAATTAGAAGAGCTAGCAGGGATAGAAAATAGATATACAGAAACTAGGATCTTAGAAAAAATGTAGGACAAGTAACCATTGATTTCAGACAAAGTCAAACCTAAAGATTTGAGCAAAAGAGAAATCCATATTAGTATTGTTTTAGATGGATGTTTATATATGGATATATGTGTGTATGTATATATGTGTATATATATATATATATATATGTGTGTGTGTGTGTGTGTGTGTGTGTGTGTGTGTGTATATGTGTGTGTGTGTGTGTGTGAGTATGTGAGGTATGTATGTGTATATAGATATGTGCATATGTATAAGGGTCTATGGATGGGTGTGTTGTATGTGCATATGTATATGTCTGTGTGTATTAATATGTCTATGCTTAACTAAAGCCTGCTTAAGGGAGGTGAGAGAATGAAAGAGGGAAAAAGAATAAAGTAGAAATTGTGCTGCAGAAAACAAAAGAATAACCTACAGAGAAACAAAGAAAAGATTCACACTTGTGAATATAACTTCTTTTATTATTATATATGCTTTTTTGAAATGGAAATTTATTTTTATATATTTTCAATCCTCCCCGATGTTCTGTTGGATGCATGACGATGTTGTGTTGTGTTGTGTTTTGTTTTATTTTTATTTTCTGTCTTTCTTTTTTCTTTTTTTTTCTTATTTTGTATTTAGTTCAATTAATGTAATGTTTTTTAAAAATATGATGAGACAACATATGTGTGTTTATACAAAATAAGTGTAAGATCATTTGTGAAGGAAAAGGGACTAGAATCTGAGGAGAATCGGGAAAGGCTCCACAAAGAAGCTAGGGCTTCATATGAGCCCAAATGTAGTCTACATGCTCTGAAAAATAAAGGTCCATTTCTCTTATCCTCCTTTTCCTTATTTGTGAAATAAGAAGTTTTGACGAGAGAAAATTTGTTTGCTTTCCAAAATGACTGACAATGCAACATCCCGTGATAATCCTTGCTCTTGTTCTTAAGCGATCTCTTTTTTATTCTCCTGTTTCTCTTCCTCCTTCTCTTTCTTCTCTTCTTCCTTTTACTCCTCCTCCTCCTCCTTCTCCTTTCCATTCTCCCTCTCCTTCTCTTTCCTCTTTCTTCTCCTATTTTTTCCTCTTCCCCCTTCCTCCATCTCCTCCTGTTTCTTCTTTCCATTGATTATATTGATGTATGAAACTCTTAAGATAAAAACTCATTTCATAACTATAGATGAACAACTCTATAACTTAATCATAGAATGTTGTTTAGTATCCTAGAAGGTTAAATGAGTTGCCTATGATCACATAGCTACTATTTGTCAGATTTAGAATTTTAACTTTAGTCTTCGTAATTCACAAAGTAACCCTTCATGTACAATGATTACACCTTACACTTGTATGTACATGTACACTTACACTTACACTGCCTCTCAATTCTGAATGTATTACTAAAAAGGCAAACATATAGATAATGGTTATTTTTATTCCTAAGTACCAGGGCTGGCTATTTATATAGGTGAAGGTAATTTACATATGGCGCAATTTTTAAAGATGTTAAGAATCATCCTTACCTGCCATGCAAAAATGTCTTTCTAATTGTCCCCTTAACAAATTCTAAAATTCCAAGTTTTCTATTCCTTAGTTTATGGAACTGAAGGTCCTTGTTACAATGCCAATTTTATTTAGATAGAGTAACTTATTCAGACATTGTTGATCATTATTTGTTATTGACTACTTTAGCTCATATATTAACAATCTGGGTGATGACCTTGAAAGATCAAGAGGTACTAAAACTCAAAATCAAGGGTGGAGGCATGATGATGATGATGTGGACGATGATGGCTATGATGATGATGATATGACAATAGTGATCTAAACTTAGAATCATGAAGACCTAATTTTGAATCCTGTGTCAGATACTTACTTTCTGTTTGACCATGATTAAGCTAGTTAACTTCTCTCCATCTCAGTTTCCTCATCTGTGAAGTAAAGGGAGCACTGCAACCTACTTAAAGAGTTATCCTGAGAAGTAAGTGCAGTAAAAAAGGGTAAATTACCCTGCAAATCTTAAATTGTTCTATAAATGCTGTAGCAAGCATTCATATGGTACTTTAAGGTTGATAAATTGTTTCACAAATGTGATTTCATCTGATCTTCATAATAACTGTGTTAGTCAAATATTAATTGCAACATTAGGGATGGGAAAAATTGGAAAATATTAAAGGCTCAGGAAAATGCAAATAAAGACAGAGAAATGGGAAAACTAAGGATTGTGTGTGGAAGATGGTGACTAATCTAGATTGTCTAGTATACATGTCACAGTCCATCTGTTACTATGCTCTTTTTCTCAGCATTAGTCTTAGTCTTCTCTTAAAACTCTCTCCAAGAGTATTTTAAAAGCTGGGTGGTTGGAGAAAAATCACGAATGTCTTCTTCTCCCAAGGCTTTACTGTATTAGACTAAGGTTGGCCTTGCCTGAAGCTTTATTGCATCAAATGATGGTAGCATGAGATAAATCTGGAAATTTGGCATGGTAACACATTCTGGAAGCCTTCAAAGATAAGATAAGACAAGATAAAAGTACAGGAGCTGGGCTTTCTACAGTAGCTATAGCGAGCCATTGAAGTATTGAGCAGGCAGGTGAAATAGCCAGATCAGTGCATAAAGATAATTAATATGGCAATAGACAGAAGAGTAATTTGGAAATGGAAAAAAATGAAGAAGGAAAATAATTAAAACGTTACTGTCATGGTCTAGACAAGTGAATACAGGTCTCTTTTTAGATAAAACAAAAAACCAAAAAAACAAGAAAAAAACAAAAGAACAGATTCCAAAAAAAGAAAAAAAGAATCCTCAAAAGGAATACAAAACAAGACTAAGAGATTCAAACATAGATTCTTAGGTAAAAGGGATTCATAGTCACCTCTTCCAAACCTATATTTGGAAAACAATGCCCTTCCATGATACTAGAGAGGAGGTAATGGAAGCTTTATCTGAACTCATTTCTATATAATTTTAATTACATTTGACTCACCTTACATTTTTGTAACTTTTACTTGTTCTTTCTTGTTCCGACCTCTAGTACTAGATAGACTGATCCCATCACTCTTCCAAATAATAATTCATCAAATCCCAGAAGACAGTTACTTTCTTTTCAAGCTCCTTCCTCTTCCTGACTTTCTCCCATCCACCTAGCACTTTTCTTTTTGACTATTATTTTCTCTAGGGCAAATATTCATTATTCTTGTGTCATTGGATCAAAGAACTAGAAGAGGGATTTTTAACCATACTGGGGCTGTGAATCCATTTGGCAGCCTTGCAAGGCAATGGGTTCCATTGCAGACTAATATTGTTGAATGCATAAAATGAAATACATAGGATTACAAAGGAAACCAAATACATAGAAAAATAATTTTCACATTTTTTAAGAAAATGTTTACAAACCTCAAATCAAGAACAATCTGATCCAGAGCTAGAAATGTCTTGGAGGCTAATTGATTATTTATAGATAACCAAATTAAGGCTCCAAAAAGTAAGTCACTTGCACAAAGCTATGAACAATACATCCAGAACTGAAATTAGAATTCAGGATTCTAAGTTCAGTATTCTTTCTATTATACCCCACTTCTCCTAATTGCTCTTCATATGGCATGACTTAGGATATTTTAACTTTGTTTTAAATCCTTTGGATGTCCCCTTCCCACTCATGTCCTTCCTAAAACTGTGATTCACATACATTTAGTCTAGTTTCCTTGCCATTTTTCTTTTGGTTATTAGCTTCATTCCTGAATGGTGAAGTCCCATCATGTGTAATGATGCATCTCTGCCTCCCAGGTTACATTGTTTCTTTGCTCAGAATGAACAGTTCCATCTCTAGCTCCTATTTGCTAAGCTGTCCAAGATTGGACATCTTCCCTAATATTTACCACATAATTGGAATTCGTATCTCTATGCACCTCAAACACCCTATCCTCCTACAGTTGCTTCCTCTGCAACCTGTCAAAACACCTGCTTTGGGGGTTATTGAAATTGAATCACAAAAAACTTGATTTTCAGAAATAATAAAAGCTCACATTTATAAAGCCCATTTTATAGATAGATATGCATATGTATATATACTCACATGTATGCAGCTATTGGTACACATGACAGCCTTTGATATTTACAACACCTTGTGAAGTAGGTTCTGTTATTATCACCATTAAAGAGTGAAGAATGATCTCTTTGAGAAGTGGAGATATTAAGGTGACTTCTTCAAGGTCATACAACTAATGAGTGAGTCAGTCCATGTTTGAACCCAGTTCTTCCTAAGTCCAAGTTCAGTACTCTGCCTTCTAGCATGTAATCTCTCTCCAGGAAGAAAGACAAAAATGACAATCTTTGGATTTTTATTAGGGGTAAACTTGCCTTTCTACTTTAAAAAATGATCCAGAAAAGACTGGACTTCGGAAGTTCCATTAATCCCATTCATTGTCTGTGACAAAGCTAACTCTTATAGATTAAAAATCTCCATTCTCCTTCTCCATTATTTCCCCTGCCCCAACTTTATCTCAGTCTATTCTTAGCCATGCTAGATCTGGATTTCTATTCCTCAGTTAATCAGCAAATCATCAGGATACAATGGGCATTTGCAGCATCTCAGCTCTCTTGTTGTCAGTGAAAATTCCCAGTTGCATATAGACACATGGCCTTTGGGGAGCATACTTTTTCCCCTAAATTGTTAGTGCAGATCAAGATTGTGTCATCCCTTCTTCACTGTCCAAGTCAATTGTGGTTGGCACAAAAAACTGAACAATTTCATCTCTGATTCTTGCTTCAGTATGGTTATGAGAGGTCCATTCAATTGAGTCATTTATTTAAAAAGAACTCATAATACTATATCACTTTAAGTTTTTCAGAGCTTTGCCACCCAAACACAGTGAGAAGTTGTTGATACAATGTTACTCTAAATTTGTGGAAGAGAAAACCAAGTAGAGACAGACAGAGACAGACAGACAGGCAGAAACAGAGAGAGACAGAGAGAAATAGAGAGTGACAGAGAAAGAGAGAGCGAGAGAGAGAAAAAGAGAAAGAGAGAGAGAAAGCGAGAGCGAGAGCGAGAGCGAGAGAGAGAGAGAGAGAAGGAAGGAGGGAGAAACAGAGGAAGGGAGGAAAGGACAAGCTAAATAATTTGCCCATGGTTATGTGGTTCGTGAGTATGAGAGTCTGGGTTTGTGCCTTGAAATTTCTTTGCTTATCCTAAGTCCTCATCCCACAGCACTGCAATGTTTCTTTAGAGCTAGAAAGGACTTTCTTCCTATTCTAGTCATTGAAAATGGCTCTACTTGAATAGCATCTAAGTCCATGACACCAGAGAGAGAGATCTGACGGGAATTTAAGTTCAGCTTATAGATTCCGTTAAGTGCTTAATTGAGTATGTGAACAGTTGTATAATATAAATATAATAATATAAATAATAAATGAGATAAAAAGGACATGTGGCAAGTCTATTTCGATAAAAGTCAATGCTAAGAATTGCCCTGGCTGTAAATTATTCTGAGAAAACTCTCAGACGTCAACTTAATAAAGTTTTCAACAGATGGGTAGGCTGGTGTCTTAAAACACAATCTCAGAGGATATATTTAAGGAAGGGTAAATCCACCATTGCTATCTCCCTACTTCAGAAGATCTATCTATATTGTAGTTCTTAACCTTGTAGGTATTATAGATCCTTTGGCAGACTGGTGAAACTTATATATCACTTTTCAGAGTATTTTTAAATAAAAGGAAATACAAAAGAAACCAATTATTTTAAACTAATCGTGCATTTTTTAGTCAAGTTCCCTGAACCCCTAAAATCTCTTCACATTCTCCCAGGTGATACATGGACTTCAAGTGAAAATACCCTGCTCTAGATCATGTACTAAGAGTAGTATTTTCTAAGTCAAGACCTTTAGTGTTTAATGCCAAACTGTTTTAGTCTTTACATTTTTACAGAAATACTTATTTTGTAAAATATCTCTGCAAAATATATTCTTTTTCATCCAATTCTTTTCATTTCTGATTTTTTTTTGCCTTTCTTTTACTTTAAGGCTCTGACCTGTGGTTTTCCACCTTTAGGCCAATGATTCTCAGGGCCATTCCAAAGCAAAGAATTTAAGTATTTTACTGCTCTCAATTGCAGTTTTAGTATAGAAATTCTAAGCAAGTAAATTTATAATATATCATGTAATTAATTATAAAATCATCAATTCATAACCCAAACAATGGGCCTTTGAGAATACCTAGTTAAATCCCCTTATTTGCAAGAATAGAGAATGAGACTTAAGAGTTTAAGTGCTAGCTAAGGTCAGTTTCTACAAGTTTAATAGGATACTGCCCACTGAGTCCAGGCTTTACTAACAAAGTCAGAGCTCTACAGACAATTCTCCTTGGGGAAGAGGAAGAGGAAGAACTTGCTTCTGATAAATTGTGATGAGGAGTAATGGAAATATCTTGCAGAGATTTGGTGCATGAGTAGACTAAGGGGGTAATGTAGCACTGTCTCTGCTGCTTTTCTCTGGCTGTGACAGTACAGACAGAACCAGTTCGGGTAAGGATTCAGAAGACTTTATTTGGCTTCCTTCCTCACTTTCTTTGACCTGGCTTCTCTCATTTGGGTATAATATTGGGTATCTTTTGGGGATGGTTTTGTAGAAGCATGGAAAATCATTGATTGAGTGGAATTGGGGCACTACACACAAGTGACCGATAGTAGGGAAACGGATGCAGAATGGAAGTCCAGGGCAACAGCTCTGTATAAAGAGACAAAATCCCATGGAGAGACCCCTAGAGCCCTGAGAAGGCAATATAACTGTTCTCCCTTTGGGAGAGCCAGCCCTGAGAGTATTTAGTGCCCACCGGTCCTCGTCAGAGAGCCTACCGGCCCTCTTGCATCGACTTTTATTTCAAGATCTTATGAAATATAGGGTAAGGTTTGTCTGCTTGCCTAGAAACTTCAATAGTCATCCCTTAATTCTCTTTCTTACCTTTGCCTTAATTACCTTGAGACTTTATTTAATTGTGTCTACTTGTCTTTACTGGGTGAATTTGGGGCTGAAGTAGGAGTCATTTTATTGTGATACAGATCCATACGGTAAAGTTTGGGATGATTTTTGAATAAGGAGTCAGAAGAAATTGGTTAAAAATGGACATTTTCAAAATAGTCTATGACCCTTTTGGATGGTTTTATGTGCTGGAGGAATCATGGTAGAATTTTTGTCTAGGATGGAGGGTGAGGGGGTAACTTTCTTTGAACCTAAGTCCCTAGCCCCTATATGGAGAGTCCCAATACTCTAAGATGGAAATTTTCTTTTTACTTACTCAATGATCAACTCCACAGTGATGTGGGGATGAGAGGAGGAGAAGAGAAGAAGTTATTGATAGAAAAAGAAAATAATTGAAATACCAAGTCCCCTCACCCGCAGCGCAGGTCCCCAGCTGTTGTTCAGACACCTGATGTTTTCTTACTTGATGGTGGGAGGCAGAGATAGCTGTCAGTCCAGCTCAGTCCTAAATCCTATGGTCTCGGAAGCCCTCTAAGGATCATATTTCTTTCTGAAACAAGAAATCAGTTTTCTTTGTATTTTTCTTTCTTTTGCCTTTGGGTTTTGGAAAATATTTTAAGCACTAAGACAGATCCTTGCTGAGTACTAAGCAAAGAGTAATCTATGGGAAACGTTGTGAAATGCCCTTTGTTGAATCTGCATAACCCTGTATTGGGGATGATTGTCATTTTTACCCACATAGATGAGACTGTGTAAGATCACACCATAGTTTTTGGTACTCTTTCCTCAATGGCACCTGGGAAGAAAGTGAAATGGCAGTGATTATGCCCTCCCTCCAACACAGAGAGCAGTTCTACAGGATTATGTGTTCAATGATTTGTCACTGATAAGAAAGTTTTCAAATGGAGGGGAGAATGTAACAGCACACCAGACAATAAGCCCAATCCTTGGGAGCTTACACAGAATGAAATAAAGTGCTTGTCTAATGCAGTTCCCATGTGGACCATGGAATACACATAGATATTTGGTTACTGGTGTAAGTTTGCCAACCATGGGGGTAATCAGGTCTTTTGGAATTGAATGTATAGCTAGAACTATTTGCACGCGCGCGTGCATGCATGCGTGTGTGTATGTGTGTGTGTGTGTGTGTGTGTGTCCCAGCAGACATTCGATCCACTCCTTTCAACTATCTTCTATGTGAAGGTACTCTCATGACTAAATTTCTCTTTAGAAAATGACATTGAAAGGGAAAAACCTTGAATTCATGACCTTTAGGGTCAACATGTGACCCAGTAAAATGTGACCCAGTCAGTTCTTTAGCTCATTATTTGATCTTTTATTTAAAAATTTATTTAAAAATTCCAAGCTTTTAAAAGGTCCAGAGATTGACCCCTGAGCCTCAGATTCCAAGAATGACGTCCATGCTGGGTTTTGTAGGCAGGTCAGCTCTAAGGCTCGAGAAGTAAGGAATGACATATAATGCCCACTTTGTTGGTAATAAGGAAAAGCGTCCCCCACTAGGTTAGCTCCATTTAGATATGAACTTTCATTGATACTACGGAAAAATTGTGTAAAGTCTAATCCAGAGACCAAGGTAGAAGAGAAATGTGCATCGGAGATAATTGGGGAAAATACTTGCACTTCTTTTCTTACTCTCCCTTTGAGGTCAATATCCTTTTGTAGAAGTTAATAGATGTTATTTGGTTCTATTGGACTGTGATGCTGGTCAATAGTCGTTAACAGTAGGAAGACTGCATTGGAATGATAGCTTGAATTAATAGCATTGGAAAAGATCCCTGAACTCTAGCGGGATCATTTGGACTCTCAACACAAAAAACATCATTGACCTTAACTAGGAGAGCTCACCGCAAGGATATTTGCTAGACACATTTGGAAAATGGGAGATGATGCGACTGCTCAGAACAAAGGGGGTCAGTGATAGAGTCGGAACCGTACCCCAGGACTTCTGAATCCTTGTCTGGTTCCCTTAAACCACACTAAATGATAAAAACTACTTTCTGTCTTGCAATTATTAAATGCCTGCTGTTAGGTAGAGGCAATACAAAGGGAGAAAAAAAGAAAATTCATAGTCTCTGCCCTCCAGAAACTGATATCCTACTGAAAAGAATAGAAAATATAAACAAATAAGGAAATGGAGGATAATTTGTAGAGGAAAGTGTGTATGCATTACCATGTAAGATCAGCAAAGGCTTTCCATAGGAAAAGCCACATGAAAGATATTTAGGAATACTAAATGGTTATCTTCTTGTAGATTCCAATTTATTTTACTACACTTTTTACTAGTGTAAATTGTTTAAAAAAACAAATAAATCAAAATATTTTGTGTCTGAAAATCCCATATCAGTGTGTTTTCCTTGGAGAGAACCGTCATTTCCAGGTCTTTAATGACTTAAAAATGGTCTGGATTTTTGGGAAGTCATTTATTTCCCTGGGAGAGACTTAGGTTTCAGTGAAGATGGATTTACCCAACTTGGCAGCATTACATTTGGCTTATCTCAAAGCAAATAGCATAATATTTTCCCCCAAGGGGCATTTATCCATTTGTAAGAAAATGAATGAGTTCCTGGAAACCTTTGTCTGGTTCCTTTAATATTTCTTAGATACAGTGCAACACCTAGTCTGTGGATCTGTTATTCTTCACCCTTGATAATTGTCTACCTTCTTTTCCATTCATATATGCCTTCAATAATTTCCCTTACGTTACTTTTCATGGAAAAGGTATCGTTTCCAACATATTATAAGCTATTTGCTCCACTACCATCTGAATTTCTATTGCCCTTTGGGTCATCTGTAATTCTGCATGTTCTGAGATCATGGTACCATGATTCACAGATATATATCATCAACAGAATATGGACAAGCAACTTAGAATCATGGCAAACAATGAACAATTAATCAAATACAATCTGGTTCTCCTATTGTTTTTTTGTTTGTTTGTTTATTTCACTGTCTATTTAAAGTATGCATGTTTTGGATTAACTTAAATGGTTGTCAGTCCAACTGTATATCATAATCTGGACAATAAGCATTTATACCCATTTTGTTTTTCTCCCTGTGGATGGTGAGATCTATTTACATTCTCCTACAATTCAATTTATTGAGAAAGTTGCTGTAATTAACACATGGCAGAATCTAAGTAACCTCTGGTTGGATAAAGAATCCCTTTTTTATTTAGATTTTGTTCAAGACATCTTCCATGACACTAGAAATTACCTTCCATGAATTTAAGCTTCTTTGTTTTATGCCTGACACTGCTTATAGTATGTATTTGTGAACAAAGTTTCTTAGTTTTTTTTAATTTGTCATAAAATTTTTTTTATGATCTTAAACTAACCCCAAGAGACACTTTGAGAAAAGTCTTTAAAGGGCAGCTAGGTGGCCCAGTAGATAGAGTACCAACCTTGAAGTCAGGAGGACCTGAGTTCAAATCTTCTCATATGCTTAGTACTTCCTAGCTGTGTGACCCTGGGCAACTCACTTAACCCCAATTGCCTCAGCAAGAGAGAGAGAGAGAGAGAGAGAGAGAGAGAGAGAGAGAGAGAGAGAGAGAGAGAGAGAGAGAGAGAGAGGAGAGAGAGAGAGAGAGAGAGAGAGAGAGAGAATTCTTTAAAATGTATTTTATACTTTTGAGATTAAAAAAAAAATTGAGACCAGATTATATATGCTATTCAATTCTTAATCAGTTGTCTGAGAGTGAAGATGCAATCTGCTCTAGAAAGTGATTTGTGAAAATCTATATTCATTTCTCTTGTTTTTAAAGATATACTCAATGAACACAGAAAATAATAATACTTCATTGAGATGAAAATAAAGACATATGGTTTAGTAGTTATTAATATTGTTTTATCTTCTAGGTCACTTTAAAAAAATAAAATAATTCTTGTTTTCATTTGGGGGAATCTTCCCCTCTTTAAGGAAAAAATTGGAAATAATTAGCAGCATTTAAAATTATGTCCTTCCCAGCTGATTTCTTCTGTATGTCTTTGGCCAGATCCTGTGGCTTTTCCCATCTTTATCTTCTTGAAGGACATTTCTCCTTCTTCACAGAAAATATCAATTATTAAGATGGAAGGATCCCAATACAATCCTTATAATATTCCGGCTGATCAAAGTTCAGTAGGATCTGTACTATTTCATATCTTTTTGTTGGCCTTCTAACAACTGCATGGAAGAATTGACTTAGCTTCCAAGGTAATTTTTCCCAACAATTGCTTGTTATCAATATAATATGTAACAGTTACTCTCATGTGCCATGCTCACTATGAACTGGATTTGTACATTGGACAGATACTTTATGGAGAAATTACAAAATCACAATGGAAACAAATGTGTGAATAGTTATGATTTGCATTGGTGGAGGAAGTACTCACCCTATTATCATGGGACCACTGAAGTATTTTTTTTTAATCAAAGCAGAGAATTTATTGATAGCCTAGGGATTATTCTGAAGTTATTTTAATAACTGTTACATAAAGTTTATCTTTTGTTCTTCAAGTTTTAAATGACTAAAGAGCATTATCCTCTAACATCCCTATAGTAGTTACCAAGAGGCAATGTTAACATTTCCACTTAACACTTCCAAAGTAACAATGCCCCTCCTCCAGTAATTATACAGACAAGCATGTGGAATTGGGTCAAAGCTAAGCTCTCTCTCCTCATTACTGCTTTGGCTGCATCATGACTTCTCCTATTCCCTGCTTGCCTGAAGAACAAGGAATCCTGCTTTGGTTTCCCAGCATGAAAGGCTGATCCTCCAGTGTGGGCTACTTAATTGTTTTATGTGTGAGAATGTGTGTGTGTGTGTGCACTCAAGTCCAAGTGCGTGTATCTAGGTATATAATTGCCACTCCTTCATTTTAGAATATCTAAGAAATTTCCAAATAGAGTCAATTGACCCCAATAATATAAACCATTCCTTAGAGCATGATAGATTAAAGATGGTCTTTCACAGTCAAATTTTTGAGGGTGTTTCCTTGAATCCAAATATACCTAGAATCATTATTTCCATTATCATCACCATCATTATCGAGATAGTGACATGGCACAGAGATTACTTGGCCACAGTCATGATTATTTCTGAATGCTTGATTCAGTATTAATAAAAGTGCCATTTTATAACCATTTTAATTGTGAGATCAGCATTTTAGACATCCAAATTGCAAATATTCTAACTCTCCTCTCTCCATAGTATGCCCCACTCTGCAAAAATGTTTTCAGATTTTTCACTAATATTAAAGATTTTATTTAGAATGCCAATTCCTAAGCAGATCCATTTTTATTTCCTGAACACATTTAACCATTTAAACAGAAATTTTGTTAAATTGGAAATTGATCAAATAGCCAAACGACAGAAGATTAGATTGTATTTGTGTAATCTGGATGATATATGTATTTATTCTTGAAAAACAGAAGAGAAAGGGGAGGCAGGAGAGAAGGATCAAAGCATCCCCAAAAGGCCCTTAAGGAAAAACTGCTTATCTTTTCCCCTACCCAGTGCCTTGTTGCTTCAGGAACAGCTGGAGGAAGTTTGCTGTTTCCTGGGGAGGCTTTGATAAACCTGTGATGTTATACAGGCAGTAGCTGGCAGCCTCTCGTGGAGGACCATGAGCTTAATGGCTTCCTACTTTGAAGGGCAACTGTTCCCGAACCTCAGAGACTCATAGAAAGAGACAGAATGAAGTGCCTCTGAGATGAAGATTTTGGCTCTGAATAAACTATAGGAAGCATCTAGACAATCTTAGATGTTTGGTCCTGTAATTGCTTTTCAAATTGCTTGTCTCCAAGCATAAGACCCGTTCTCTGCAGCCTTCTCGTTTTACCATAAAAATTTAAATTTTCTGGTTTCTCACATTTAACTTTTATTTTAGGGAGTGACCCAAGTGCTCATTTACAAGCAAGTGTGAAAGCATGGCAAGGGTTAAGGAGGTACAGGCTCCATTTCCACTGGTTCTACAAGTCCCTTTAAGCAGTAGAGGGATGCCTTAATGGACCTGGATTGCTTCCTTGAAACGCAGGTAATATGAAGCCTGACTTTCCACCTCGGTTACATAAATAGCAGGTATTTAATTTATTTGGAGGCCTCGCCTTTTCCTCTGGAAAATCCTCAGGAGGAGAGTGAGAAGGGATTACCACCTCTGGGAGATTTTCAGAAAAGATACCACAAAATGGTGAATCGGAGGCTGGCTTTTACAGAGCAAACACAACACATGTGGCTCTTTCATCAAAGTGTAGAGCAGGCTTATTGACAGCTCAAATATTAAGCTGTTGTAAATCCCAATCATTTCATGTTCCTTCTTCTCTCTCTTTTCTTCCCATTCTCAATAGACTAATTTTAAATCCTTCATTCTTTGAGATGGTTATATAAAAGAGTTAAATTAGAGCCTTGCCAGAGCTTTGTTAGCTTGGAGGGTCCCACATTTTATTCCTTACTTTAAATAGATTGTCTTACTGGGACCTAGGATCACCCTCTGCGAATGCACTAATGCCATTTTGACCCCTTTGTATAGATGGGGGAAAAAAAACCTGAGACTTGGAAAGGTTAAGTGACTTAACCTAATAATATATGTAAATAGTATATAATAAATGTGATTTGAACTCAGGACTTCCTGACTCAAAATTGAATCCACGTCACAGAGGAAGGTAGCTGTCAGTGATTTAGAATATTTTAGAATAGACCCATTTAGACAATGGTATTCTCCTATTTTCACATGATTAGTTTCAGGTACACATTTATTTGTTGATGCAGCTTAGTCAACAAGAATAAGGCCTTTCCTGATTGCCTATAATAATGTTTTAGCCCACCCCGCAAATTATTTTGCGCATATATATATATATACATATATATATACATATACATATATATATATTTATTTAATATACACATACATACACACGTGTGTGTATGTGTGTGTATATAATGGCTAGGACTATACTTCAGGACTCTTGATTACCAATCCAGTAAACTTTCCATTATCCAACATCCTGCCACAGAAGTGGCAAGTGCTCCCTGTAAATGGTCCTTGCAGGACAATGTTCATGGAAAAGTAGGAAGTAGAACTGAACTAACCAGTATGGGATTCAGACCATGATGCTAGATAGTAAGGTGGAATAACACTGCGAGGGACTATTGTTCTTTAAGACCAATGCTTGTTCATATGCTGTAAATACTGTGACAGCAATTAAGGTAGCTTGTGTTCAGGGTAGCAGTGTGCTTCCCGTTTTTAACAATAGGTTCATTCATAACCAACCAATAGATGTGCATCATAGGGGAATGGCCAAATGGCATTGCTATAGAATTTTGTGACAATCCCATGTGATTTGGTCATAATTCAGTAGTGATACGCCAACAAAACAAAATTAGTTGGAACAACTGTATTTAGAGTGTGATTGTATATACTTATATGTGTGTGTGTGTGTATATTCATTCATTTCAAACTTCAATCCAAAAAGAAAAAAAAAATTTCCTTGTATACAACATAACATGATTCCTATATAAAACCATGAATTTCCATTTCACACTGTTTACTTCTTTTGAAAAAAACTATCTAACACATACTATACATCATTTTCAAAGCTACCCTGATTATCTGTACCCCCTTCTACCTTTTTTTTTGTTTTCTGCTATGGGCTTTAGTTTTTCCCTCCCTCCTCACCCTGCCCCAGAGAAAGCTACTATTAGACACAGATATGTTGATATAGGTAAAAACCATAGTATATATTCCTCTAGTTTGCAGTTCTTTCTCTGAATGTGGCTAGCAAATTCCTTACTGAGTCCTTTGTAGTTGGTTTGAATATTTATAACACTCAAAATGATTTAGTGATTGAAAGTTATTCTTAAAATAATGTTACTATTACTATGTGCAATATTCTCTTGGTCCATTATTTTCACTCTTCATTATTTCATGCAAGTCTTTCCTCAGTTTTTTTTTTCTCTAAAATTAACCAGATTATCATCTCTTACAACACAGTAGTGTTCTGTCACAATCATATACCATAACTTGTTTAGTCATTCCTCAATTGGCAGGCATCTCCTCAATTCCCATGTCTGTATTCACTTAAACAACAATCCAAGGGGAAATCACAATGGTAGAAATCCTATAAAGAATCTGAGTCCCCTGAGCAATGAAAAATTTTAGTGAGAAAATCAAGAACAAGCTCAAAAATGGTATGCTACTGTCCTGCTTTTTCAATAGCATCAAGGGATCAATTTCTAGTTCAAGGTAAAGAAATTCTCTAGAACAAAAGTTAGACTTTATCTAAACTGTTGGTGAATATATTCTAGTTTTCTGCTGGTTATTTAATTTCATATTTGCTTTTCTGGCTTCCAAATAAATGAGACTCTGAGGAGTCAATGAAAACACGGAGAAGTAAAACCATCATTGGAGTGAGATTGCCATTTTCACCTTGGTTTTTGAAAAATTATTTGGCTCTGGTCATGTTGCATTGTCCTGCTGTTGATATTTGTGACACTGAACAAGTAAGAACTTCAGTGAAGTGAAATGATGATAACAGCAGTAGGAAAATACAATAAATGTTATTAGAATTTAGATATGTAGACCGTGACATCAAATATATAAAATGTCATTTTTTAAAAAGATAAACTGCATTGATCCTGACTCCAAGTTCCTTCTCTGCTTTTAACTATTTGCTCAAGCTGGAGCAATTTATTTTCCCTTGGACATCGGTGTCCTCTCCATAAAATTTTAATAATATCTTATACTTTTCCAAATACATGTAAAGATAGTTTTCAAATCCATTTTTCTAAGATATTTTGTTCCAATTTTTTTTCTCTTTTCCCCTCTGACCTCCCCTAATCCCCAAGACAGCAAGCAATTTGGTATAGGTCAAATATGTGCAATTCTTTTAAACCTATTTCCATATTTGTCATGTTGTACAAGAAAAATCAGACCAAAAGGAGAATAATCACAAGAAAGCAAGCATACGAAAAATATGGAAATGAATCCATATTCATTCTCCATAGTTCTTTCTAAACGTAGATGGTATTTTCTAACCCAACTCTGTTGGAATTGCTTTAAACGGCCATACTAAGTCCCTCCCAGTTGATCATTACATCATCTTGTTACTATGTATGATTTCTTCTGGTTCTCCTCACTTAGTTCAGCATGTTCATATAAGTCTTTCCAGGTTTTTCTGAAATCAGCCTGCTCATCATTTCTTACAGAGCAATAATATTCATATACCACAACTTGTTCAGCCATTCCCCAAATGAGGGGCATCCGCTCAAGGATCTAGATAATTTATAAGAATGTTTCCAGCTCAAAATGCTATAATTGCTTTTACTTTAAAATATTGCTCATTTGCATTCCTTTCTCTCTTTTCTCACTGCAAACACCCTAGTCCAGGTATTCATCATTAATTAATGCTTGTATTACTACAATAGCCTTTTGGCTGGACTCCTCACTAAGGCCCCCACATAATCCTTACTGCCGTCCCTTGACAAATTAATCTTCCCTAAGCACCATTTCCATCATGTAACCCTGCCTCTAAGAAAAATCTTTCATTGATTTTCTATTTCCTTATTCACTAAGTCTAAGGTCTTCCATTTGGCTTTTTAAGCTCTCGTTAATGTGGTGCCATCCCACCTACTTAACTTATTGATAATCTCCAAGAAGCTATTCTCATTTTTCACAAATGTATTGTTTCCACCGCCTTGGTTTAAAAAAAAATCCCTTGTTTTTTTTTTGTTTTGTTTTGTTTTTTTTAATTCTCCTCTCTGCCTATCTAAACCCCACCAATCTTTCAAAGTTCCATTGGTTCATTTTGATTGATGAGTTAATACTTTGTACTAAGCTTAGTACTTTGATGCAAATTCTTCTCAGACTAGTTCATGTTCACATAAGATACCCCTTAGCAATTATGTATACACTGCTTTGTATTGCTTAGAAAAGACATTCCTGGATGCCTTTGTTTATCTCTGTGATCCACACATGGTAGGAACTTGTTGAAGAAGCCACATGCTTCCTTGATTGGATTGACAGTAGGCCAGATTTGTCTCTCTAAAGGTCACCGGCAGTTTTATGTTTCTTTTTTGTTTATCTCCCACTACATCAAATTCAAAAAAGTTCCTTAATTATTTATTAATTACCCATAGATTGATTGATTTCTAAGAGAAAAAACTAGCACTTTTCTTCCACTTCTCCCAATCCTAAAAGCATAAATTTCCTATTTCTTGGAATTTGAGAAATATGTCAACACTTTCTATCCACTTGAATATACATATTATGTATGCCCCCCGTGAAGAAACAATTTTAAAATCTCTCCATATGTTCAAGAATTCTAAGGGTTTTATTTAGCTTTGATACGTCCAATACTTACTAATGTTTATGCTTAATCCGGTATTTTTTATGACTTCAGCAGTAGTGTCTGTGATATCCTTTGAGAAATAAACAAGATGCTCTTTTCGGTGATTTATGGGATTTCTGCTCTGGGTTTTTTGGTATCTGTCTGGTTTGTAAAGACATCTGGGCTCTTCTCTTTTATAAAGCACTGGCTCAGGAAATATGGTCCTGCTGGCACTGCTCCATGATTCAGTACTCTGATCCATTGTTGGAACCATCACTTTTATCGGACAGTTTCCATTCAATAAATCTACCGCATCAGCTTGCCCTCAGTTTTGATTTTCTTGGACTCAGAATTTCATAACAAAAGGCTCAGAAAAGGGTAGATGAATGTGAGAAGTTTACCTAACCAAATTGATTATCTCAGGGGTCTGTTTCCTCAAACACAGCTGTTGATTCTTGCCCTGCCAGAAACCCGGTTCCACAGCTATCTTTCAGAAAGAGGATTTTCGATACCTGGCAACCATGTGTACAGCTCCATTCAGTCCCTCTAACATTTGAAGCAGAGAATCTCAGAGTGGGAAGGGGCTTGAGGGGTCATTTCATTGACTCAGGAATCCTCGCAAATGCTTCGAGACTAGTAGTTTCCCAGACGGTACTTTAAAATCTCTAGAAATCTAACCACTGGTAAGACACTGTTTTAGGTTTTTCATCTGTCTTCAGGTATTCATATAAATCAATGATGATGGTGAAAAACTGGGAATATCACAGATGTGGATTGTCTCTCCAACAATACAATTTACAAATCTCTCGTGTCTATGCATTCTGTGAGATTCTAACGCTAGTATCCCTTAAGTTCAATCAGTCAGTCAATCATTCAATTTAAAAGTACTGTGTCTCCATATTCAGACACTGTGGTAGTTTTTCAGAAAGAAGGAAGGAGAGAGAGACAGACAGAGAGACAGAGACAGAGAGAGACACACAGAGACAGAAACAGAGAGAGGGAGAGAAATGAAGAGAGGGATTGAGGGAGGAAGGAGAGAAGGGAGGAGAGAAGGAAGGAAAGAAGGAAAAGAGGAAGGGAGGGAAGAAGGAAGGAAGGAAAAAAGAAGACAGAAAGAATGAAAGAAAATTGTCCTAAGAAACATAAATATACAAATGTGTATATGGAACCTATGTGATTATATACATATGTACATTGTGTATATACATACACTGTGTATTATATGTGTGTGTGTATGTGTGTGTGTATGGTTATGTTCATATACACATGTGGTATATATATACAACACACACACACATACATCCCCATATGTGTTAGAAAAACATGTTGTCATGTAGGTACCAGGTATATAGTTACATACACATGCATATATGTATATGTGTGAATATATAATATAATGCATATAAATGTGATGCACACATAAAAATATCTCTCTATATTGCATGTATTTGGACTATATATCCCCATCTTTGTTGAATATACACCATAACAAGTCTCAAATAACTTATTTCATTCTCATTTTTTATTAGTCTGCTGTAGTGTGTTCATATCTACCTCTGCAAAATGGACCCAATTAAATTGATTGCTTTTTACCTAAAGCACTTAGAGAATGATATTGTTGTAAATCATTATTGTACCTTTTGTTTTTCTTGTTACCGTGATTACTATTGTTTTTTTCAGGCCATACGGTCTCTCTGAATTAATTTAGCACTCTACTAGCTATTAGAAGGTGTGACCTTTGGACATCTTTTATATTATACTGAATAATTATCTTCTTTTCTGTTATTTTTTATATACTTAGAATCTTCAGGATTAGACTCTAAGCTTCCCGAGAGCAGGGATCATATCTTTGTATCATTTGTATTCCTCACAGCTCATGGAAGATGCTCAAAGAAATATGCTTGATTGGATTGAATTTTTAGTTGCTGCCCCCCGCCCCCCAATCTAGCAGCCTTGGTATAAAAAGGGTCTTTTCACTCCAGTTAAAGTCTTTTTGCTTTACTGTTTCCATAGCACAGTTCACATGGATAGATATGGCTTGTTTGAATAGGATTTTTCAACTCATATTTGTTACCATGGAATTTCCCCCTTTTCAGCTTAGAATGGTTGAACTCTGTATTTAACTATGAGAAAGTGGGAAGGGACACATTCCCCCTCCTTTTGCCTAAAGTGCCTCTTCATTCTCTCAAGGTTCCTTTAATCACAAGTAGTGGAGTGCCTATTATTTTGGGCTCGTTCATTAGTCCTTTATGATGCTTCATTATGACAGGGCTGAGGGCAGGTTTTCTAAGGCTCCACAGACTCTTGGGGTTCCTGCCACCCTAGAAAACTTTCAAGAAGGGCCTGGGTAAATAACCTTCTGTACATGGTGGAAGAACCAGTCAGGCTGCCTGCAGACTTAGGGGAGTGTGTGTGTGCGCGCCATGTTGGGAGAGTATCCCCTGAGTTCCAGAAGCATTCTGATCTGAACTGATGGGGGGACTCCCCAGAATAATGTCATTCTGAAACCTTGAAATTAAATGGCATCGTGGGGACATTGTGAGAAGCACTAGGAATTGGAAGCAGAGCCATCAGGTTCTGGTGTTTTCTCTGCAACTGGCTGAGGAATCTTGTGGGAGTTAAACTCGGGCTCAGTTTCTTTACCTTAAAATGAGTTAACTAATTTGATGATCTTTCATTCCTTCTAAATCTGACAGAATATTTTATTTATTTATTTTATCTTTTAGGGCTGTGTGTGTGTGTGTTTTTACTTAGTATTTTAAACTTTTTAAAAGCAGAATTTATCTAATATCTCTTTGAATCTCATAATTTAAAAAAAATCTATACAGTAGATAATCCAACAAATATTATCCCCATTTTATAGAAGAGAGGTTGTGATTTCTCTCTGATGGCAAAATGTTGCTGCCAAGATTTGAAGCCACTTTTTCCTGACTCCGGGTCTGTCTTTTATGCTGTACTGTCTCTAATGGAAGGAGACCTGCCTTCTAAGAGTTACAGTCTAGCAGGAGATGCTGATGTATCCAACAGATAAAACAGGGCAGATTATAATTGAATAATATGAATGATAAAAGCAGTAACTATTTTGAGAGTTTAGAATAGAGGGTCCTGGAGTGTTTTAATCATAATATAATCACATCATCGAGAATTGTATTAGAGATCTAGTTCAAATTCCTTCTACTTTTCAAGGAAGAAACTGAGATCCAGAAAATTAGGTATAACCTATGGGAACTGCATGAAACTGGCATTGATAAGATGGGTAAATAAGGAATTCTTCATCATTGGAGAGCTTAAGGAAAAGCAAAATGATCAGTTTCCTGGTATGTTCTAGGTGGGATGTTCTTTCCCAGGTGTGGATTGGACTAGTTGACAACTAAGATCCTTCCAGCTCTAAAAATCTGTGATTCTATGAGTCAGAAGAGTGAAAGTAGTTTTTTTTTTCAAAGATATAATGGGACAGAGGATGGTATTAAGGAAAGAATAGAATCTCTTTGTAGTGATCATAATCCATATTGCAGATCTGACTCCAAAAGCCAATGACAATTCGACAATCCTCCACTTCACACTCTCATGAATAATGGTGTAATTTCAGGCACTCACCATTATCTATGGTACTGATATAAAAGGAGCCAATTTCTGACTCAGTCACTACAGGATTTTGTTATTTCATACATTCCAGAGGATAGAACAATTTAGAGGAAAAAAAGAAAAAGAAAAAAAAAAGAAGACAAGCAATTATGAAAGGAGGACCTGCTGTCTTCAGAGTGAGGGAAACGGTCCAACACAAAAGCATCCATGGCTAGATGTCAAAATGGAAAGATTGACTGGTCGTGAGTTGGATGGTTGTATATCAATGGCTCTGGTCTATAGAATGTAACTTTGAAATTCTTTGGCTATCTGGAGGAATTGGGTAGAGCTAGCTTCCCTGTAAAGTACTTTTCCTCTGGTTAAATCATTTTCAGAGGCCTTATTAAAAATGCATGATTTTATAAAATGTTATCAACAGGAGAAACCGGAGGCCAGAAAGCCACCTAAGCATATTCCTGCCAGCGGGTGGTCCCATGAAAAAATGTGGGTGGTAAGGGCAGGGAAAGGGCCCCAAATCCCCTTTAATTGACCAGCTGCCACTGGTTTTGAAGAAGATTAGACATAAAATGGTGGAAAATGTTAAAATAGCAATCTATGTTTCAGGAACAGCACTGAAATCGCATCCCCTGCTAATTAACTGCTGATGGAAATAACTACTTGGCCTCCATTTAACAACTGTGTAAAAAGAAACGTCTGCTGGCGTATATCAAAAATGTGGCCCCTTGGTTCTTGTGTTCAGGTACGTTGTGATGCAGGAAAATTGACCTCCCATTTTATCTTTCATTTATAAGACTGAAGTTCATTACTTTAAAAAGAGTTAATGGAAAAGTTCAAAAACTTTTAAAATCACCTAAATATCTATTAAAATAACAAATATAAAAATTAAATCAAAAATAAAACTTTGTTATAGAAAATAAAAATCAAAAACAGAATAATAGAAAATAAAAATAAAAAATAAAACTTTTGTTATAGAAATATAGTATGAATAGGAGTTGGGAGTATTACTGCTTTTCACTGAATCACTTACAAAGGCTAAAACAGGGCCCGGAGTGAATGACTATTTCATGTGGCTTTGCAAAAAAAAAAAAAAAAATCCCTTTTCAAAGTCTCTTGACATAAACCTTATACATTCCAGACTTCTGAAACTTTCCACCTACTTATATCACTCCTTCTTACACGTATCATTAATCCATCAATAACTCTTGGGATTGTAACAGCTGAATGGAAAAATAACCAGAGTTCACTGATTTCATAAATCTCAAAGTGCTTGTGATTCCTAAAAATACGACACATATTTTTATTTGCAGTTTCAAAAATGATTGAAATAATTTAGAAACATACTCTTGACTGGTGAGTGATTTAGTCTGGAGCTGGAATTAGAATTCCACATTTTTCTCCTTTTTGGACAGAGAACTATTTACTAAAACAGTTCAGGCACAGGGGGATTACTGCCCTCTTTTTATGTTGACTTTAAACCTGAATATTCAAAAAGAAAGCACATATTGGGGGAAAATATGATTTCATATTTAACCGGTATGGCCCATATATATATTTTAAGGTTTTCCCTCAAATAAAATAGCCGTGTTGTGAGGATATTAACAAAACCTTACTACAGTGCTGAATATATTTAGTAGTTTCCATAGCCAAGATCATGTTACTATTGAGTGGTCACTTTACTAATAGAACCAGGTACTGAAGGAGAAATAAAACAAATGGCTCAAGACTGTCAAGCTGAAAATTGAAATTGATTTGAAAATTAAGGGGGATCTTAAATTATTCTAATGAATCAAACAGCCTGAATGCCCGAAGGCAGAGAGTTCCACCCAATGGGAACAATTAACAACAAATATCCAATGTCTGGAGAAAATAATGGAAAGCCGAAGCTAGAGGGGAAGGCATTATTCTGCCACTGAGGCAAAGACAACTGAATTTTCCCACACTGGGAGAGGAAATTCTCTGGGTCTCAGAGGCCAAGAGTGTAATGTGTAATATATGAAGAGGGAGGCAAATTCATTTTTTTTTGATGCTTAACAGAGTTATGATTTTATCAAGGTAGATACTATGACTTTCCCAGAAGGAGAATGTAAGTGAACCAGAAACAATTCTCTACCTGATGATCAAAACTTCTGGTTGTGAGAAGTTTCCCACAAAACAACGGGAATGCTTTGGGGAAGACAGACATTCCATCGGATAATAATTCTCCGATGCTCTAAGGTTTAGAAAGCACATTACAAATCACTTCCCCTCTTACCCAAACAATTATCCTCCGAGGCAGGTGCTGTTATTGGCTTCATTAAGCAGATGAGGAACTAGACACAGAAAATTTAAGTGGCTCCCCCAGGTCAAACACTTACAAGTGCCACAGGCTTTATTTGAACTGCTTCCAAGGCCCACCATATATTCCTTGTACAAACAGGTTGCCTTGGAAATACTCTCACAATTTAAAAAAAAAGCATAGGGAATGAGGATAATTTTCATGAACCTCGTTCTATTCCAGCTACATTTTATGAAACAGAAAAATTAGGAACTGAAGAAAAGAGAACCTAGGAAGGATGCTCCTACCCAAATATCACCAGCTCCTCGTAATAGTCTGCTTTATGACTGCACAAAAACATGGTAAATATATGTCTACCTAGACCTGGGTTTCTAGTCCACTTGGTTGAAGTAGTTATATATTTGCCCTATGTTGTGTAACCCAAAAGAAACTCATTCCCTGGGGAATTTCTGGAGCTCTCATTAGAATTTTCTGATACCAAATGACTCTTCTGCATTATACTCATTTATCCCTAAGATCTTGTGCCCATGATGGAGCCCATGATGGAGTCGGATGCTCTTCTTGCTCTGACTTCCTCCTGACTGGCCCGGCCCTCGTCCTGGGTGCCCTCACTGAGAGAGAGCCCACATGGAGCCCATGAGCCCTGGGGCCAGTTTTCCTTAGCACTGCCCAAACCAGAGGGGGAAATGCAATCAGAAAACACTTCACCAAATAAATGACGGAGCAGAAAGACACAGGACACGGATGGGGGTGCATGGTGAACCTAAAACCAACATGAGGCCGTTAGGAATCCTGGCGTGTGGATTAGCGGCCCCATTTCTACCTGGCTTGGACACCGTCCATCCAGCATCTCCTTCCACTGCTCTTCTGAAGATGCTCTTTCAAAGTCCCTGAACATTTCCTATTTCAAAACCCAATGGATTTTTAACAGTCCCCATCTCTTTGATCTTTCCCTTAACATTGCATGCTTTTAAATGATTCTTGAAAATCTCTTCTTCCTCAGATCCTCAGACACGGCATAACGGACTCAGGAAGACTGGAGTCCAAATCCGGCCTGAGACATTTATGAATTGTGTGACCCCGAGTAAGCATCTTACTTGCTTCATGCCTCAGTTTCCACTTCTGTAAAATATGAATAATAATAACACCTACCTCCCATGATTCTTGAGAGGCTCAAAGTGCTTTGCAAACTTTAAAACTGTTATAAAATGCTATTATTGTGATGATGAGGATGATAATGAAGATAATGGTATCATCATCATCATCTTCTTCATTATCATTATCACCATCATCATCAATTGTTCTAACACGTACCACTGCCATTATTCCTCTTTCTCTTTGTTTATTCCACCTTAATCTTCAGACCTCAAATGTCTCATTTCTCTGCTTTTATTTTCCACTGTACCTTGGAGATCTCAACCAGTTCCCAAATCCTATTTTCTACTTTGATGTGAATAAGATCAATTTGATATCTCCAACCCCAATTTCTCTGGGGAACTCCAGTCCTGCATTTCATATTGCCTCCATAGCTTTGTATATTCACATTTTGGGGATATCTTATTGGTTCTTCAGATTCATTGTAAATCAAACTGAATTCACCATCCTAAATTCCAAACCAATTTCTTTTCCTGATTTCATTGTTTTTCTTAATGCCTCTTGTTAATCAACTTGAAATTTATGCGGTATACAATCAGATTGTACTTTCAGATCTGGGAGGGGCTTCAGAAACCATCCAGCCTGAGCTCTTCATTTTAAAAATGAAGCTAAGACCCAGAGAGGTTGAAATTCATGCACAATCACATGAATGATAAATGATAAAGCAAATTTCAAACCTAGTTCTCTGAATCCAGTCAATCAGATGGATTTTTAGTGCTTATAAATCAAAATTCATTGAATAGAATTGCATTGGCATCATTTGATTAGTGAAGGAATCCTACAACTGACTTGAACAAGTCAATCTCATTGCATTTAGAGACTAATTACCCTAATTATTAAAGATCAAGGGGATTTATGGTGTGAGTCGTTGATGTCTTTTTGACCCCCTTGTGATAAAGATACTGAGTGTGATCTTTTTAATTTTTTGGAATTTTTGCAATTTAAGCACCTGATAATGATAATAAAATATAACAAGAATAAGATAATAATGATAATAAGAATAGAAAAAATTTTTATTAAGTAACACCCACTATGTGCCAAGCACTATGCTTTATAATTGTTATTTCATTTAATCCTCATGAAAATTCTGAGGGCTGGGTGCTTTTATCATTCTTATCTTACAGTTCAGGAAGCTGAGGCAAATAGATATTAAATAACTTGCTCTGAGTCATGCATCGGTGATGAGCCACTCTTCTCAACTTTCCCTTTTTAAATGCTACTGTCATTGAACTCAGCAAAGTTTAATAATGGTGATTCCACTCTCACTGGTGGGATTAGATCAGTTTAGAAACCTGTCCCCCCCAATCTATTATTTCATGCTTCTTTGTTGTTCCCCCAGGTTGATCTATTTAGCTTGGCACATAGTGGGTGTTTAATAAATGTGCTTCAATAGATCAGAAGTTAGATATTAATGTTATTAGCATTATCTGTATTAGTTGGGTTTCACCAAATATTTTTACTAGTGTGTTTTCCCCTCGACTACTTTTGCAAAGCAGTACTGGTAATAATCTATGACTCTCAAGAATACCTAGCCAGTCTCAGGGACAAGACGGTGCTTCATGTTTCATCCAGCATTCACGGTGCTCGTTTTCTTGCCATGGAATGGGCCACTGATTCCTCTGGACTATCCGACTTCCCGAGACCATTTCCTGGGTGATTTAATCCATTCATGTAGCTTTGGGATTATCTCATCACTCTGGTGCCATGCTATTCTAGCTGACTAGTCAGCCAGCAAGGCTATATATGGTCCACTGTAGTTAGTCAAGACTTGGGACCATTGACCATGACACTTTCCTCTCCTTACTCCTTCCCTGCTCTCCTTCTCTTGTAATGGTAATAGTAATTAAATCAGGATTTCTGTTATTCTTCAATTAGTTCTATCAGCTGACTCTTCTATAGCTCAATTCACTATCCCTGTGATTTCCAAAGCCATATCACACATTTCCTGACCAAGATTCCCTTAAATTTATTCTCTTATTTGAATATAAACTCCTTGAGGTCTGGGATTATCTCTTCTGTCTCTGTCTCCCCTCCTACACCTTCTGCAAATACACCCACAAACGCACAAAAACACACAATTATTCTTAGTATTGGGCACATAGTCATTTCTTAATAAATGTCATTCATTCATCCTTCCATCTACTTCTCTCTCATGTTGCCAATACATTTCTATTTGATTTTGTAATTTTGTACTGAATCCCCATTTACATAATGTTGTAAAATTTACAAAGTTATTCCTCACGTTACTGATTCTTTGTAGCTATTGTAAATATTCTTATATTAACTGATGGTAACATTAATGTTCGTGGAGGTAAAGGGACTTTCTAAAAGTGACTGAGCTTATATTCAAAAATAATACTTCTGAACCCCAGCAAGCATTAATGGCTATTCCCTAGCTTTGAACTGTTTAAATATATTTAGAACTCAAACAGTTAACCAAAACTCTTAAACTACAGGAAAAAATGTTCCATCACTGTGAAAAGAGACTTGGGCCTGATATCAAAAAATCTGGATTTGAAACTTTTGAATCTGACACTTAAAGGTTATATGATCCTCGGCAAGAGAACGTGCACTCTGAGTTTCAGTTGTGTCATCCCTAAAGTGGGAAAGCGTTTCTTAAACTATCTTCCTTGAAGGTTTGTTGTGAGGAAAACACTTTATAAATCTGAAAGTCCTACATCAAATTGGTCATTACAAAAATGCTTTATCTAAATAATAAGAATTAAATGTGAGAGGACAATATAGCTTCCAGAAATTACAATTTCATATAGTTGCAGTTTATCTTGAAATGTTACAACAATCATGTGGTTTACATTGAAATCAGTAAAGGAGGATACCCAGAATTAACTAGATTTATTTTTGTTTCTTTGATTTTAATATGTGCTTAATCTTTGGAAATTCTTGGGATGCATGTGCTTTCAAATCACTACTAGTGGTACTTAAGGAAGTCAGGAATACAGATTATGCACAAATAAGAATCCTACCTCATTTGTGGATAAAAAAGTTGTGTATTCTTTTTTCCTAAACATTCTAAATGATTAAAAGGAAGCCAAATGGATAAGATTCACTGCTTCTGTTTGCACAAGGTTGGGTGCAAGAGGAAGAATGAAAATATGCAGAATATTTAGATTCTTTACCAACTGGATGAGTAGCCCTAGCATGAGTAGTGACCCTGTGACCTAAATTATAAAGTCAGAGGTTCCATAGATATCCTTTGCTAAAATTATGGAAATCTTGATAATGAATAAGCGCCCTTTCACTGAAGATCCATATTCATCAGAAGCTGGTCACATCTCATTTAAGCATATTGTAGAGGGGATACATATCCTGGTACATATTGTTGTAATTGACTCAAAATGATCTTTCAACTTTGTGATTCTAATTTCTCTATTCCTCTTAAAGAAATTTTCCTCTATGAAGTCATCCAGTATTCTCCTATTGTCTCTTCCTATTAATATTTTCCTTCCTTCCTTCCTTCTTTTCTTTTTTGTTTCCTTCCTTTCTCTGTCTCTATCTATCTGTCTATATCTCTCTTTTTCACACACACACACACACACACACACACACACATCTAGACATATGATTTCATAAGTACTGGGAACTGCCAGTGTCAATTTTCCCTGTGCTTATGGAAATCAGCAACTCATTTTTACTTAGAGAATAGAGTAATAGAAAGGTTAAGTAATGTGTCTATCGTCATATACATAAAATACATCAAAGGAAAGACTTGATTGCAAGGCTGGTTTTCTGACCACAATACCGTGATGGCTGCATCAAATTCTCCAAATATCATCCATTTGAATTTTAGTGTGAACAAATTTAAACCAGTATGCTTTCTCATTTATGTTTTCTCATAAACATATGAGTTGTAGGAAATCCCAAGGCCATCTTTTCCATTTCCTTGCTTTCAGAAAGGCAAAGATTTGTTCCAATTTTATAGAAATGATCACTGAGGAACAGAGAGACTAGATGATTTTCCAAAAATACATATTTCCTCAATGTATTTGCCTTTAACTCACATCACTAATTGTGAACTTAAATGTATATCTGCAGTTATAATCATTTCCTGTCTCTATAAGCAAGCGGAAGAAATATGGGGGTTAGGGAAAGGAGGTAGAGCAAAAAAAAACCTTTACAGTGTCAGGAAATATTGCCTGTTTCCCCATTAATAAAATGATTTCAACTGGATTAAAATTGAGTTTTAGGATTTTTACAGGGCACATGCACTCTGAGAGCTCATTGCCACAATAACTACAGACTGGAAACATTCATCATTTTCTTTTCTAAAATTTCAATCTACTTAAATGTAAAGATGTTGGCTGTCATGTCTAGGGCAATGATATATTTTGGTATTGAATATAGTGGTTAGAGAACTATATTAAAAGCCAGGAAAATCTGGGTTCTAGACCCATCACTGACACATACTACTGAGGTGCCTCTGGGGAAGACACTTAATCTCCCATTGCTCTGTGCAAATAAGAGTGTTCTGTATTGGTCAAGAGAGTTTCCTCATCACAGTTTTCCATATCAAATAAATCAAATTTCTTCCCTCCCTTTTCTTATTTGGTTTCGGGAAGTTTATAAAAATAAATGGAGAATTTCCTTCCCAGGTTGAACACAACTGTTTCACAACTACAACTAAACATCTTAAGTTTATTTTGAGCTGGTCCAGTCAAGAGAAAAGAGGGATTTGATCAGACCATACTGGTCTTCCCATTTTGTTTTTCTGCTGTTTGCCAATAAAGGTGTCATAATGAACTTTGAAGCTGGGCTTGAGACCAGCAGTTACTGAATCAATGCAGGGAACGTGGTCCTAACACTCGAATGAACAGCTATCAGGAGGTAATGACTTTCAGTTCCAATTTTTACTAGGTTCAATGCCATGCTTCAGCTGTAGAGTCCATTACCAATTTTCTGAGCCCTCCAAATCTATTACCAATTGAACTCCCTAAGAGTCCTATCACACCTTTTGCTTTCTTTCTTTCCTTTTTTAGCTGTGATTTGAACTGTGCCCAAATAGGAACTGCTAGATCCTCAAATGGCTGTTCTAACAGCACCTGTGTTTACAGGCATATGGCTCCGGTCGGGTGACGCCATAATGGCAGTGTTTGCTACAATTATACCCAATCATGAAAATGCACCATTTTGTCCAGACTTCAGCATGGCTGAGTTCCAAAATCTGTCCCTTCCCTCAGTATTTACTTACCCTTACGTGTTCATGTGTACACGTACACACATATATGTCTTCACATGTTCTTATGAACAAAGAAATCAGAACAATCTCTCCCCATCACCAATAAGTACAATATATTAAAAAAAAACAAATAAGTAGGAAAAATATCCACAGAGATATTTTTTAAGCTAAACATAAAAGAAATGTTGACGTATTCCTGAGACTGTATGTATATATTACTGAAAAGATTCTCACTGATTTATAGATCTTGAACAATAAGGGTCTCTAGAGACCCTCTAGTTCCTTCTTTTTCTTTTATCTCAAGGCAGAGTTGCCCAGTGGATGGCATAGCATGCTAGCCTTAGAACCAAGAAGGCTGAGTTTGATGCTGTCCCTATTACTTATCCTGAGCAGGTTACTCAACCTTTGTGTCAAACAAGGATCATGAGATCACAGGGTTGTTCGGCAAGTCAAATAAAATAACACATGGGTAACACGCACACAGATCACCTAATAGGGAGGGTCCCTGTATCCCCTGCCACGTGGGTAGTAATCTTTGATTGGCAGCATAGCTGGAAAGCTATGTCTTTGGAACTGGCCAGACGAGGACAATCCCTTTCTTTTCTTGGATATTTTTCTCTCTGCTTTCAGGTTCTGAAACTCAAAGTTCACCTACCAGATGAGTGCCATGCATTTGAACTGTGAGAGAGGAAGAATTTATTACATATCTTGTAAAGGGCTAACCAGAACATTACAGTGTCTCCACAGGGCAATGGGCTCTCAGGCTGAAAAGGACCTGAGAGAAGTTGGATCTCCACATTTTGGCTTGTTTTCTTTAGCAGTTGAAGACTCTTAGATGGACAAGGGGAGCTTGCCGGTAGTCTCACACAAACTAAGTCCAAGAACCACAATCCAAGCTAGATTTTGCTGCGCTAAACTTAAGGCATAATAGTAAGAATATTCCTACAAGAAAATCTTTTGGACACAGTTACTGTAGACTCCCACTAAATACTAGCCATCTTGATTAGATCTGACCGCCCAACTTGGTGGAGAAGAGTGGCCAGTTGCCATTGCTGCTCAGCTCTGGGCGTGATGTCGCCTCCTTGTCCCACTTCGCACTGTCTGTGTGAACACAGGTCCCTAGAGAGATCCCCGATAACAGTGAATCCAATCCAGAGACAACGTTTCATTATTGTTCCCTTCTTGCAACATCGAATAGAATCCTAGTCACATTCAGTGTGTTACCTGTTCATTTAAACTATTTCCCACAACTCACCGGAACTTGTAATACTCTTGTATTTAAGAAGTTGGGATTCCCCCACCTCTAATATCTCTTCATTTAGAAGCTCATTTGACTCCCTTCCATTGACTTCCATGACACACTCCCCTTATTTCACTATGACTCAGTCATCTTTTAGCCTAAATGGGACCACAGAATACCAGCTGGTTTCCCTTTTGTGCATTTTCATCACTTAGGGGCAACAAAATAACTTTTTCTTCACATTGACTCTTTACTTTGGACTCTTCCCTTTAAATTCTTCTTTGACCCCTTTGGGGGATTGTAAAGTCCCCCAGGGCAGGGCCAGAGTCACCTCCATCTCCAGAGTCACTTCCCAGCATCTGACACGTAGCCAGAGCTCATAGAACAATATGAAGAGCTGCCCCTCCCATTCCCATGCTCTCTTGTTTTGATGGCATAGCTTACTACTAGAGTATTCTTCCCAATTATAGGCAGGGCAAGCGAGGCATAAAAGGCAAAGTTAGTGACTCAAGGAGAGTTTCCCATTGGAAGACTGTCAGAAATGACATGTTGGGTCCTATCTGCAAGGAGACAACAAGGTTCATTTCAATGCAATGGATTCTTAATGCTTGAGTTCCATTCAGAGGAAGGAATGGAAATTCCAGTTTCTTTGCCTCGTATAATATGGTGGAGAGGAAAGAGAATTGTGCTTGGAGTCACGGGGTCTCGGTTCAAATCCAAGCCTTTCCACATCCTCGCTGGAAAACCTTAAATCAATCAATTACTTCTCTAGGCTGTGGTTGCTTCAGCTGTAAAATGAAGGAGTGCATATGGATGACCTTGAAGGCCTCTTCCAGCTCTAAATCTAGGTTTTCATGAAATATGATGCACAAGAAGCTAAAGGGGATTTTTATCAAATTTTCCTCCATCTTCCATCCATCCATCGATGGCTTGGATCAAATGCTGTTTCTTCTAGGCACTTAGGTTGGTAATGATTTACAGCCATACCCCCACCACTCTTGGGACATCATTTCATTCTGTACCATTCCATTGCACTTTTGATGAATTATTGTGTATTGTACTTGTTTGTGTTTATCAATCTTCCCATGAAAATGTTGAGTTCTTGAGGAAAGAAATTGTGTTTTAGCTAGAATTTTTGTTACTCTACCACACCTCCACTCAATGAATAATAGTTAAATGTTTATTAAATCACAATGAATTTCACTTCTAGGGAAATTGAAGAAAGTCCAATCATTACTTTTAGATCCCCAATTCCTTCCTTCAACTGCAACATTATTTGCATGAGAAAGCTGTCTTTTTAGGAGGGTGACAAAGAAAATTCTATTAATAGAGTAGATTGTAGAACCCTAGAGGAAAGAAGACTAGTAGGAACTTATAAAACATAAAATCTGATCCATCCCGGTCATGTAATTGAAGGGGACCTTGACTAACTCCATAATCAGAAGACTTGGCTTTATCTTCTGTTTTCTGCTAAATGGAAGGATAAGAGGTTTAGACTAAATAACATTTTAGGTATCTATCACTTTAGATCCAAGACTCTAGGATGAGTGATGTATTCAGGTACGGAGTCACTCTCCCTGTGTAAACTTGTACTAGCCTGAACAACATAGAAAGCTCCAAAGTTCTTCCTTCCATCCTGCCAATTCCCTCTTGCTGCCATTTAGACTCCTTTCTCTTCAATCCTGCCTTAATGAGGTGGGAGAACAGCTGGTCACCATCCTCCATATATAATCACATTTCTTGTAATTGAAGGTGGTTATTGAATCACTTCAGCAATCCCCAGTTCGTTTAACCTTACTGCGCAGCCCCATTTGGTATGTGGTTGAGAAAGATGGTAACGGGGGAAAATATATTTATAGCAAATGTGTGCCTAGTGAAATCCTGAGTCAGAATAGATTTTAGGCTTGGAATATCAGATCCTCATTATCTTAACACAGGTTTACTTTCTGCTATTGTTTTAAATCCATAGCCCATTCAGTAACAGTTAATGATATATAAAAATGGTTTGTCATACAATTTGGATTTGGTTTTATCTGGGCTTGCAGTAATTAAGTAAAGCAATCCAAGGTAATAAGCTCTGGTAAAGGGCCAGTAGGATATCTGATCCAAGGCACATGTGTCTGAAATTAAATTTAGGACTTAGAATGTGCTTTTTTTCAAATCAGAACGACAAATGAAGGCAAATGTTTTGTATGCTAAGAAAAAGAATGGCTAAGTTGTTCCTTTATAGGAATTAAAAGGGACAGGGATAATTTCCAGAAAATATATGGAGTGGATGGGTCTTTGGCATTCCAAAGGAGGTGAAATGGGAACGGACCTTTTGCTCAAATGACCTCATCCCAGTTACCTTAGAGGTTGGCTCTGTCCCGAACAAACTCCGGCATTATATAGATGAACCCTTGGCAGCTGCCTCCATGGTGAGATTTTGTCGGGAGTTGAATGGGGTCAGGCAGGGCACCTGCCTGAAAATATCAAGCTCAATACTACCCTTTTATAGGAAACTTCATTTCTTTGGCCCTTACTTTATTTTTCTTTAGTCTTCCAAGAGCTGATTATTGAGTCACAAATACCCCTTGAGAAGTATTTTTAGCTAATGCCTTCATTGAATACTTTTTGCCTTGAAAATGGAATACAGATATTAGGGGCCTAATTGGTGGGGAGGGGGCACAGGGAAGGAAAAAACTGATGCTGGAGGAAGGAGAACAATTCTACTCAAGAAGGTGGGAAGATGCACAAGAGAAACTTCATCTACGTCCCCCATGAATCTTTTCCCTTAGCTGGGCACAATAAATATGCTGTTGACAGTTGTTCGACACAAACAGCTCTCAAAGGTCCATTCAAACCTTATTTAGGTTTATTTTGTTTTTACAGGAGTCTTACAAAATGAAGGTATTTTGTCCTTTCACTTTTGACATTTTAACTGGTAATGTCAATGTTTTATTTAATCTAACTTATTTATTTAATTGATAATGGGAATATCTATGCAAATAAAATCTTGGATATCATTATGAAGAATCCCAATTTCACTAGATGTAAGGAGAAGGTAAGATTCATCTTTATATGCTTTACTTGGTTTACCTCAGATTTGACAAGGTATATGCAAAAAGTGGGGTCAGGGACACATCACTGAGAACCGATATATATATATATATATATATTCAGCCAACACTTATTGAGTTTCTATTCTGTACAGGATATGATGACTAAGACAGTGTCCCATCCTTGAGGATTTGGTGGTGGAATGACAATATATGGAATAGGAAAAAACCCATAAAATAAATAAGAATAAAATGCCATGGGAGAGAACATTTCTGATTGAGAGAATGAGTGAAAGCAAAATCTTATATGAAGCACATACTGAAGGAAGTAAGGAGTAGAAACAAAATCAATTAGGAGACTATTGCAATAATCCAAGGAGGAAGTAAGGAAAGCTCAATTTAAGATGAGAGCAGGAGAACTAGAGAGGTTTGGAGCACATCAAGGTACGAGTGGAATATTCCACATTTCTAGCCTTTAGTTTCCTCATCTATAAAATCAAGAGGTTGGATAATAGTATTTCTAAGGTTTCTTCCAGTTCTAAATCTATGATCCTGTGTTTTAAAAGGGATTTCTATCTTAGGTGAAAGGTTGAATTTAAGATCTCTTCCAGCTAAGACTGTCTGCTAATAAAATATTATATTTGGAGTTATAGTTGGGTGCAGATATTGGCTTGGAGCATGAATAGCTCTGTGACTCTGGACCATTGATCATACAAGAGACTCAACTACCTCATCTGAATAGGAAATAGGATGTTGTGATTCCACTGGAGAAATATTTATTGTTCATGGGTAGCCATGGCTAATATAAGACATTTTTTTTCCATTGGTGTAGGAAGATCTCAGATGAGGAAAATTCCTTTACCTAGGCAGCATATTTTCTGAAACACAATCTAAGAGAACTGTGTAGGGCACTGAGAAATTGTGTAACTTGTCCAAGGTCACACAGTTGGCTATATCAAAAGGGAGACATGAATTTAGGTCTTCCTTGCTTTGAGACTGGTTCTCTAACAACTAAACCACATGATCTCGTTTCTCATCTGGAAAATGAGGGTAATGTTACTTTCAGTCACTACCTCCCAAAATTTACTGTGAGGAAAGAGAAATTAGGAAGCACACAATAGAATATTGGACTCAAACCTTAGTTTGAATGCTGCCTAAGTAAAGCTGTTTACTTGGTTGTGGAAGCTTGAGCAAATCACCAAGTCCCTTTCAAGTGAAAATACCTATTTCACCGCATTATTGTGAGGATCAAATGAAATAACGTAACATGTAAACATGTAAAATGCTATGCAAATCTTCAATTATGACACGAATACTGGCAACTATTAAATCATCCAGCTTCACATAAATGCATTCTTCTTTATCTTTGACATTGTCAGGAGACATTTGTCAGGGACTCAGTTATCAAAGGATGTAGCTGCTGTCAATCTAATACATGAAATAAAACGAATATTAATGCTAAGCAAATGCTACTTCCCATGGAGAAGTCGTTGGCTTAGCGTTAGGAACAGAACAGAAAACAAAAACAAAGCCTTTTCCCAAATAAATCTATGGCTGCTTGGTAGGGAGAGAATCTCCCCTGAATTTTTGCCAGAATCTTTCTGTTGTTTCCTAAGCAGACCAGGCTCCCCTGGCAGCCCAAGGAAAAAGAGTGCTGAAGCCAGCAGAATTGAACTCTGGGATTGCTCTCACCCTATCAATTCCCAACGGACCCAAGTCCAGGCAAACTTGTATCTCAGAACCCAGAGCGGGCTCTCTTCCCACAGCTGCGTTTGATGATAGCGCTTTCTGACACCATGCTGGAATCCAACCCACGTTTGGCAGAAGGAGGGCATCGAGGCTTCAGGGGCAGACTCTGGGTCTGTTGCAAAAAAGCACCCAGTGCAACAGCACTCTGGCAAATTGTCACAAAAAATTAGTCCGGTTTGACAAGTCACACCCTGCAAACTGTGTAAATACTTCTAATTTATTTTTTGCACGGACGCTGACTGCATTGCATCATTCTGGCAATTTTCCCTCTAAATACTGAGCATCTGACATGAAAGACACCTAGCAGGCAGTGATTGCACTAGGGTTCCTTGCCAGTGAAATCCCGAACGGTACTCGTAGCCCAAACTGACGTCTCCCTTGTCCAAGCCAACATGAAGTCCTTGAGGCTCGCAGTGGAGATGTTTATTATGTGCAGTCATTGAACATAATAAAAGATCTGATCTTTCCAGCTTCGGTTACCATCACCACCTACTTTCCCATGATCACTTTGGAGACAAGTGGTTAAAATCCCTGTGGAATAAGTATTCCAGAATTCAAGCATTAAAATTGTATAATACCAAACTAAGTAGCCAGTCAAACCAGAGTCATTTCAAAGGACAGTAAGAGAAGGAAGTTAGTAATTAACCAACTAGCATTTATTAAGCACCGACAATGAACACAAAGACAAAAGTTTCTTAAGGAGCTCATAATCCAATGCTGGGAGATGCCATTTACGTATATAAGTACACACAAAATATATACAAATCTCCTTTGACATTAAGGAACTGATTTGATTTCTGCCGCAATGAAAGCCAAGTTGTATTTAATAGATATTTACTGAATAAATAAACATTAGTGTAAATCTATGATGAAACAACAAAGTACTTTGAGCTTTACTAGCAAAAGGGACCATAAATTTCCCAGATTTTTCTTTTTTCCTCAACTGAAGGCCTGCTTAGATTCTTCATCCTAGCATGGAGTTCACCCTGAGATTAAAGACCTCAGCCGATGGAATATGTACTTTTCCAGACTTATCAAACTAGAAAGGCCCTGAGCACAAACCCAATGAGAACATGGATTTGTAAAGTATTGTTGTCTCAGAACTTTCCCAGATAACAGGCTCATCAATAGATTGACTACAGGAAACAAATTCTTCAGCTTCCACAACTTCCAAAGTTATCAACAAAGATACAAAAGACTTCTGCATTAATGGAGGAAAAGCCTAGAATGAAGATATTTGTAGCATTTAAGCAATTTCTCGATTTCAAGATGATACCATTTGACCAGATACAGCATCTTATGCAAAGTAGATCAACAACTGACCGATCATATCATTTATGATTTTATGTATCGTCCTAGGGAGCACAGAAAAGCTACATGTTATCTAACGAGGTTTCAATTCATCTGAGGAAAAACGGGCATTTTAGGGGATCGTAGGCTCAAAAAATGTGGTCAGCGTGATCCAGCAGACCTAAGAGCTAACGATGTCTTAAGCTGTATTGGAGGGAAATGTTCATCCAGCAGTAGATAGATGATGGTCCTACCTTCCACTGCTAGGAACAGACACACCTGGATTTGTAGTTTGGTTTTTCAATTTTGGGCATCCCGCTTTACAAAAAAAGATTGGATACCTAGGTGAAGGTCCAGAGGAGGTCCACCAGGACAGCAAGGTTCTCAAGGTCGTGTCATATGAAGAATGGTGAAAGAACTCTGATAGAGAAATGAAGATGGAGGAAAGACATAATAGCTGTCTCTGAGGAATTGTCACATGAAAGAGTGACTGGGTATGTGCTTCTTGGCCATGAAGAACAGAACTAAGAATGGCTGGAAATTAAAAGTAACAGACTTAGACTTTCTGTGAGGAATCAACTTTTTAAAAAGCAAAATGATCTGGAAAAGGGAAGGACTGCTTTACTAGAAGACTCGAAGCTAAATGACCACTTGTTCATATGTGCTATAGAAGAAATACTTTTAGAGTTGGGCTACACAACTTCTTATGTATCTTCCATCTCTTCAGATTCATGGCTTTGGGAAATAGGACCAATCCCTTTATGCTGATTTCAATTATCCTGTGCTAAAAAAAAATAGTTGACAATGATAACACAGGGTCTTTAGCATTTGAGAGTACCCCAAACTCTTTTATTAATAATAATCTATTAATTTGTTCACTATTTATCCAGAGTAATTTATTAATATTATTCTAGCATTTTGAATATATTATTAAATTATCCAGAAATTTTTTTTAACTTTTTAAAGGTTATAATTTCCAGCACCTTTTGATGGCTTGTCTCCTCCAATGAGAATGTAAGCTTCTTGAAGATCAGAATTGTATTCTGTGCTTATGTTTATCTTTTCAGCACCTATCACAGCACCTAAGAGGAAGCACTGATATAGAATGTCAGCATGTATGTGTATGTATGATGTATGCACACGTGTGTGTACATACATCCACATATAAACACACATGTGCATTTTATAGATGCATATGTAGAGTACTCACTAAACATATTTGTAAAGATATATATGTGTGTGTGTATACATATATACATATTCTCATTTATCTCTTTATCTGAACTCAAGTGACTTTTAAAAAGAGAAAAAATCATGTTTGCTAAAAAGAAAACAAAATCTAAGGCATCAAAGTGGAGAATACAGGCTGACTATGGTTCTTCTGTTTCTTCTCCTGTTATAGAGACATTCTAATGTCGGTCATTCTAATGGCATATTAGATTTAGAGTCGGTTGTATGTCAAGCTGATTATTCCATGTTCCAGCCAAGGCCCATCTTCAAACCCTTCCCTGTGGAATATTGCAATCGAAAACAACCCAGCTTTATAATTAAATATAGGTTCTGGCCACTGCTGTCACTGACTTCACGAGATTTCTAATAGATTTGTAGTTTCAAGACCAATCCCATAATTATCATGTTTGAGCATTAAAATATTCTTACAACTGTCACTATGATTAAACTTAAAATGTTTTAGCTCTTACTGAAAATTTATGTTGAAAGCTTCATATTACAATTTAGGGTTTGTATTCTGGCTTCAGTATCTCCTGTTAAGAAACCACTTAAAACTCCTTGCAGAGGCTTTCACACTTGCATCTCCATGGGACACATGTATAACTTCCCACTTGCTTGGATAAATTGATTAATTTTAGTCCAATTATATCCTTCACACTTCACTGCTTCTGTGATCTAATTGATGTAGATACACCCTCCGGTAGTACTGATGGGTTCCAAGGCTTTGTCACTCTTCCAAGCTCTGGACTTGTCCTTCTGTCCGTCCTCCACAGGACATCCGCCGGGGTCCTGGGGACCCTCCTCTCAGTCTCGGAATGTGACAAGACGATAATTGCATCACGCAAGCGTGTGCCAGTTATCCTTTCCTTTTTTATCGCACCACAAGACTTAGCTTCCTTCTCATTTTTAGCCCTAACTTTTTGATATTATCTTTTAAGGGAAAGGGAAAAAGAGAGAAACATAATTTATTAAGCTCCTATTAAATGCCAGGCACTGTAATGGATGCTTCATAAATATTTGATACAACAACCCTGTGAGCTATTGCACTCTCAATTTACAGTTGAGGAAACTGAGGCAGATTAGCATGTGATTTGCCCAAGAGAATCCAAGTTTGAATTCAGGATTTCCTGACTCCGGGCCAAGCCCTCTATCCACTGCTCCGACTTACCGCATCTTGTACAATTCTTCCCTGATAAAATGTTGTAGCCCATCGGGCCCAACTACTCTCTGCTTTCCTTTTAGAGTCTTTCCTTCCAGTCTTTTAGAGTTGATTTCTTAACTACACTTGTAAGGTGAAAGGGGTGCCCCTTCAGGAAGGTGGCTGATTTGATTTCCTGCTTCATTGACAGCCATTTCTGTCTGAATAAAAAAGAAAAAAAAAAACAACTATATTCTTCATCAAGAGCAACCAAAAGTCTGTACCTGAGTTGGATTCCTACAGTACTTGGATTTTTTAGACAAGATGGATTATACTGTTTCTGCTTAAGAAGCTCCAGGGCCTCCCTCCTGCCTCAAGGATAAAATACAAATTCCTCCATCTCCTACTCCATAGGACCTTCCCAAGCTTTCAAAACTATAACTAGACTTCCTATACTCTAACGGTCTAGTGCAAGCGGCTTACTCGCTATTCTGCACGGTGCTATCTTCTGCCTCTGGCTCTTTGTACAGACTGTGCTCCTTACCCAGAACTCACTCCCTTCTCAGTTCTTCCTCAGAAAAAGCCAAGCTTGCTTCAGACCGACTCCAGTTCCCTCCACCTCCTAACAGAAGCCTACCTCGATTTCCCTGCTTTCAAGTTCACCCTACAATCAAAGTTGCTTTGAATTGACTTTGCAGTGGCTTTTTCTCTCAAGTTATCCTCCCCCTTCCCCAGAATTAACTAATTAGTTAGTTAAGCATAGACCCATGAGAAAAAATAGTCTTTTTAAATCTTTCTACATCCAATGCCTGTCGAGGCTGAAACTCTTGGGTGGTTGCACTGAGGTCGGTTAATTACCGATTGGACAATACTCTATGGGCATGTGCTTGGGGAATGGCCCTTCCCACTATCCTGTGCTGGCTCAATGATCGGCGTATACAGAGAATTGTAGGAGGGACTAAGGGGTGGAGTAAGACTGGCCAGGGTCACTTTGGTGGTGGACGAGGAAGAAGGAGGTCACGGAGATTCTGTGTCCATCCCATTCACTTCTACCCCTAAAGACCAAGAATAAAAATTAAGGACTTTTGCTTATCCTGACTCCGGCTGATTCTGGGGCATCCACGGGGCTAACTCGGTCATCACAAATGCCCAACATACTAACTGACACATAGGAGGTACAAAACAAGTGCTTCTTTAATAACTAAAGGAGTGAAATCAAGATGGACAAATACTAGCAAAAGTCCCCATGACCCAAACCTGAGTCTGTGAGAGTCTAGAGGTCATTGAACTCCCTAAGATTCATAGGAAATTTTTCTATTCTACTGGACGACACCATGAAAATGGCTAAAAGATGATGAGCATTTAGAATTCTTATTATTAATATAAAGTTTTATTATTATGGCAATATGTATATTCAAAAATATGTATTTTTAGTTCTCACTGAAATGGATGAAACCTTTCCTCACCATCAGAATTGTTTTAATCTGAAAAGTCATGTTAGAACACTCTAATCACTTATTTCTGCATATGGTCCAGGGTATAAAATTTGAAACTCGGTTTAGCTTAAATTTAAAACAAATAAGAAGTTAAATAGATTTTTTTCCAATGTCATGACTCCAACATCTCATGACATCTTCTCTTTTTAGTCTTTATTCATAGATACAAATGTTATTGACCTTAACCATGAGCTCTCAAGACTGTGATAATGACCTTATCGCTATCTTCTTTGTCTCTCTCTAACTTCAGCTCCTGCACTGGTCTTGGGATTTAGGAATCAAAAGGAAGCACTTGTCTGTACCTTGAAAATAATTGTATATATATAAGTGGTCACTTGCAAGATTAATTTACCTCGTGTGCCAGAGATAATTGTGAGGGACTGTCTCATGGAAGTAGATCAGGTTTGATAAATAGTCACTGACAACAAAAAGACAAGAGTTGTTGTATTGGGGATATGATATGCCATGTCAGGAATCAATGAGCCATTCAGCTTCAGCTCAAATTAGGGAGCAATAAAAGGGAATTGTCAGACCTATCCATTTGTCACTCTTCTGTCCCTCACACCCCCCACCCCCGTCTCTCTCTCTGTCTCTCTGTCTCTCTCTCTTGTGTCTCTCTAGCTCTATCTCTGTCTTTCTGTCTCTGTTTCTCTGTCTTCTTCTGTCTCTTTCTCTCTCTCTCTCTCTGCTTGTCTAGCTGTCTCTCTCTCTCTCTCTCTGTTTTTCTGTCTCTCTCTTTCTATCTCTCTCTATCTCTATCTCTGTCTTTCTGTCTCTATCTCTGTCTCTCTGTCTTCCTCTGTCTTTTTTTCTCTCTGTCTCTTTCTCTGTCTCTATCTCTTTGTTTCTCTCTCTCTCTCTCTCTCTCTCTCTCTCTCTCTTCTCTCTCTCTCTCTCTCTAGCTCTAGTCTCTGTCTATCTATCTCTGTCTCTCTGTCTTCCTCTGTCTTTTTTTCTCTCTGTCTCTTTCTCTGTCTCTGTCTCTTTGTCTGTCTGTCTGTCTCTCTTTCTCTCTCACACACACACACGGACACCATCCCCACAATTAATGTCTTGTACCTCCCAACTTTGCAAAAATCAAATCAAAGCTCCAAGAGTGAAACTATTTGGTTTCCCAATTATATGGACTCTTTCAGCTCCTTGCTTCTGTTCCATTATTTTTCCTTCTGGAAATATCTTTTTATACATTAAACCCGTCTTCTTATTACTTTGTTGTAAGCTCTTCAAATACAAATATAGTTTATTTTTATACACCCGTGACTAATGTCAGTACATCATAGCTAGATCTCTAATAAATAGCCATTTACTTGAACTGGAGAAATTAAAGGCGTGGATCAATCAAAAAATTATTAGGCCGCTACTAGGCACTGGTTGGGGTACTAAGCGATGGGAAGACAGAGATTTAAAAACCAACAGTCCTTGCCCTCATGTGCCCTTATGTGACATGAAGAAGAGCCAGCTTCATCACAGAGTCCCAGAGTTGGACTTGATGTCAAAGAGCAGAAGTCCACACTCTAAATGAATTGCTTCCATGACGTAGCTAACATTTGCAGGAGATGCCTCGTGGGGGGTACCCTCCTTCCTGTGTACATAGCTCACTCCCTTTTGGATACCTCTAGAAGGTTGTGTGTGTGTGTGTGTGTGTGTGTGAGAGAGAGAGAGAGAGAGAGAGAGAGAGGAGAGAGAGAGAGATAAACTACATTTGCCTCTTTGCAACTTCCAACCGATGCTTGCAGGGTAACGTTCCTAGCCAAGGCAGAACAGGCTAAACCCTTCTTTTAGACTCCAGCCCATTTAATGCTTGGATCCATGAGCCTTCTTGTGCTCATATGACACGATCTTAAGCTTGCGTCCTTCCTGCTTGTGCCCAATGTGAAGTGTCTGTTATGAACCGAGTACAGACAAATTGGGAATTTAAAAATGTTATGTATAAAATTGATATAAATCTTTATGGATTCATACTGACATCTATATCCATAGATACATTCATCTACATATACAAATATGGATATCAATATTTACACTGCTTTATTTAGTCAAGTAGGACTATAATCAAATACTAAATTGTGTGCTAAATATGGGCAATACGTACTGAGGAGATTTTGAACAGAAAGAGATCAGATATAGTAGCATAATTACCAGGACATGTTTCATAAAGGAGACAGGATGTGATGGTTTTTCAAGGATGAGAAGGATTTGAACAGGAGATGAGGATGAAAGAGACTAGAAAGAAAAATCAAAGTGAGTAAAACCACATGAATCATCAAATCATTTCTTTCTGGAGCATCAGTTTTCTTTTTCATTGATTCAGCTAACTATTCTCTCTTTTACTCACACACAATACTTCATTTCTACCTGTAATATATAATAATAGTATATGTGTGTGTAATATATATTTGTACATATATTACATATACACACATATGTATGTAATGTATAATTTACTATTACCATTCTTTGTTTTAAATTTTGAGTTCTGTATTGTCTCCTCTCTATTCCTTCCTCCACATGCTGAGAAGGCAAGCAATATGACATCAATTATGCATGTGAAATCAACATATTCTATAATAACCATACTGCAAAAAACCCAACAACAACAAGAAAAATGAAGCAAAAAATACTTCAATCTGCCCTGAGACTTTGTCAGTTCTCTCTAGTGGTGGAAAACATTTTTCATCATGAGTCCTTGGGAACCGTCTTGGATCATGGTAATGATCAGAGTAGCTAAGTCTTTCACAGTTGATCATCTGTTCTCTTCATATTTTACTGATCATTTTTCATGCTTCACCAATGCATCTTAGACTTCTTTGCCTTTTTTCCAAAATTCAATTCAATCACACCTTTTACACATAGACATTTATTAGCTTTGCGGCCTTGGTCAAGTCACTTAATCCTTTTGCCTCAGTTCCTCATCTATAAAATGAGCTGGAGAAAGAAATGGCAGACCACTGTAGTATCTCTGCCAAGAAAACTCCAAATGGGATCATTAAGAGTCGAACACAACTGAAAATGACTCAATTCAATAGACAATGGCAGGGAAAGAAAACACTCTGAAGTAATATTTTAAAGAGAAAAAATTTCCTTCTCCTCTAAATTGTTAATTCTTTCTCATTAACTTTCTTTTTTAACTAGATTGTGTTTCAGATTAGTTCAAATCATTGAAGGGAAAAGCTACAAAATGTTGGCAGGGATGTGGGAAAATCGGGACATTAATTCACTACTGGTAGAGCTATGAACTGATCCAGCTGTTTTAGAGAGCAACCTAGAATTGTACCCAAAGAGTTATTAAATTGCTTATTTTGACTCAGCAAGATAATTAGGAAAAACAGAAAAGAACCTGTGAGTTTTGAAATAGTTATGGTGGTTCTTTTAGCAGGGGCAAAGAGCTGAAAATTTCAGGGATGCCCATCAATTGGAAATGGCTGAACAAGTTGTGGTATATGATGGTGATGGAATACTACTGTGCGATAAGAAATGATGAGCCGGATGATTTTTTTAATGTATAAATATGAACAAAATAATGAAGAGCTAAGTGAGCAGAACCAAGAGAACATTGTGTATATAGTAATAGAATATTGTTTTAAAAAGAACGTGGAACAGCTAAATCATTTTGAATATTATACATACACAAATTAACTGCAAAAGACCTATGAAGAAAGATGCTCTCTGCATCCAGAGAAAGAACTGACAAAAACATGTATAGAATGGTTTTATATAAATATATGTGTGTGTTTGTGTGAGTGTATAATATACATATATATCTCTATATATGCGTATGTGTGTATTTGTGTGTCTAATGATAGCCATTTCTAAGATAGGGAGAGAAGAAAAAAAGGAAGAAAAAAGAAAGTTATGTGATAACTTTATAATACATTTTTTAAAAATAGCAAGTTATACATGATAGATTTGCAGTTTCATGTACAATTACCTTTTATTTTTTTCCTATTCTATGTTACAGAAATGCTTATTTTATTTCTTAAGTTCAGAATAAAATAGAATTAAAATTCTACCTTATGTTTGTTTTGTATATGCAAATGTGCAATAGTGTAATAGTGTCTTTTTTGGGACTTTTTTCTTTACCAAAAGGTGCAGAACAACGACAACAACAACAACAACAACAAAAAAAAAAACAAAAAAAAACAGAACACATTTGTGTAAGAAACGCTAATGAAACAATGGGAAGAAAGAGTAGTCTTTCAGAGGAAAAATAGGAGAATGCCTATGGGAAGAGTATCTATTGATAGGAAACTTGACTGAAATGTCTATTCCTATGCAGCTCATTTACATATGGCTGCTCTGCAAAGTCTCTGAGGATGATAACTAGAAAACCCTGATTATGAGACTCTTTTTTTCTAACTATAAGACAATTGGACATTGCTTAGTTATGGTATTTATGACAAAACTGTGAATAATTCTAATATAAAGGTGAGTCATAATATCAGGAGACTGCTTCAAGAAATCATTTAATCAATGACCAGAAATAAAAGAAGCAGAAAAAGAAAAGAAAAAGCCTTGTAAAGATAAAAGCTTTGATGTTCCAAAAATATAAGTAGAGGAAAACAGGATCCTTTGCAATTTGAAAAGCTGTCTGAGAAAAGGAAAGGAAGGAGAATTCTTAATTACTACTATTTTTTTTCTGAATGAATACATTTAACAAATATTTGCACTGAATTCTTAATTACTGCTATTTTTTTGAATGAATACATTTAACAAATATACGTTGAGCATTTGGTATATGTGAGGCATTACATCAGGTACACTGAGAGTTACAAAAATGAATGAAATAATTTTTGAATGAACAGAATTAATTTTTTTTAAGTTTGGGGGGGATTGCATTAAAAACAAATGACTGAACCCATGTTTTGAGTTTTATATTACTCACGCGCTCTATAAATACAATATAGAGAATAACGATTTTCCATTGCCTGAGAATTCAATATTGGTGTTTATTAAATTCTTGATAAGAAATGTATCTTTTTTACGGTGGAGAATTTATCTCCTGCTATGACATGTATGTCTAGGTGGGCTTAGAGGGATCTAAACCTCATCCCTTGTCCGTTCCAACAGTTTGACTGTCACTGAGCAGCTTGTGACAAAACTCTGGAAACAGTGATTTAAAAGGTAACTGTAGTAGGTGATCCAGTTGGTCAAGGGATTCAGGAATCTCCTTTTCCTTATTCTTATTCCTCTGTAATATAACAGTATTTTATCTGCACATTCAAATTAGATGATAGCCGCTCGCTCACTGGCAGGACCTAACACTGTGGGTGCTTACGGAATTAGTAGTCACTTGTAACAAGAGTGCGGGAATTCTTAGGGTCCAGGTGAATGCTGTCTCGGAGGTTTCTGCCTCGCTAACCTAGACATAGTTCTAAGAAAAGTCAACTTTGTTTAGGGGCTAGCCATTTTATCCCTGAGGGATCAGCCTAATGCCCTCTCCCCCGGCTCTATTTCAAGGCCAAATTCCTAGCAGATCTTGAATTTAAGAGCAAGAGGTAAGCTGATACCCACCAAGGTGATCTCTGAGAATAAGGTGTTTAAGGTGTCAGCACTTCTAGGGTCTTTGCATTAAAACTGGGTATTTGTGAAAGTCTAAATCCTTGAAACCCAAAGAAAGAAACTGTGGCTTTTCAACCACTATAGAGATATGTGGGGCACCTCCTCAGGGACCTGCAAAACACAGAAGGAAGACAGCCACCTACCAGTCCCAACTGTCACCTACCCTCTCAGCCTTTATCAATGATGAAGAGTTTTAAAGAAATGCTTACATGAAATGAAATCAAAAAATGATTAACACTTTTCAAGAAAATTGCTAGTTGCCAAACATCAGTTTGACAGAATTACTTAGGGACCGGTTGGTATATAGCTAGGTTCTTGTTAATGCAGTACAAAGGTTGAACTGTTTTGCCAGATTAAAAAGTGCTGAACAGATCGGTAGCAGTGGAACACATGAATGGCGGAGTTTGTGTCTCCTAGAAAGTTAACATAAAAAGGACCCCTAGAGGAAGGTCACAATGCATATAAATTATTTTAAGGGAGAATGGTTTTGTTTTTGTCCATTACTAACCTTGGAATATAGTTTTTAGAATTTTTTTTTTTTTATTAAATGGAGAAATGAGTGAATGAAATAGAAAACCCTTAGAGGCAATAAATGATTTTTTTTTTCTTTTTTCATATCCACAGTGCTTGGCCCAATGCTTTGCACAGAGTAGGTGCTTAATAAATGGTTGTTTTATTAATTTATAAGAATTTCACAGTCATGAGTTTAACATTTTCAGAAGCTGCATTTTAACATGGAAAATTACACAGGAATCATGTTGTTCATTCTAAAACTAATGGCCTAGAATGTTCAAGCTGAAGGGTAATAGAGATCTTCTAGTGTGACTCTTTATTTTATGGATGAAGAGGCTGAGATAATATACTGAGACATGTCATCAACATTTTGGGGTATAGTGTACATAAGGGACCGAAGAGATGCAAAGTCATTCTGAGCTGGTGGCGGCCATATGAGAGAACTGTGAAGAACGCAGTTCTTCGACATGTTTATGTTTGGGACTGCATGTATGGATGGATGTAAATATAGGTAGAGATGTGGAGAGGGAGAGACAGAGAGACAGACAGGGAGACAGAGAGAGAGAGAGAGACAGAGGGACAGAGACACACACAGAGAAAGAGAGGGCAGGAGGGAGGGAAAGTGCAAACTACCACATAGCTGCCTAGAAATTTAAAATAAAAATTAAGATATTATAGCTGTCTTGTACTAATATGGAGGAACTGGGAAAGTGGGTCAATTCAGACTAAGCAAAAGCAAGTTTTGAGCTGTTCATGGAATTAAGTTTTTAAATAAACATTAATAATAATAAATTACATAAATAATAAGTAATTATTCAGTGGACTGGGCTAGGAACAAGATTTGCAAAGACATGAGGGGAAAATCAAAAGAATAGGGGTGAGATGGAATCTGTTTCATACCTGGGAAATAGTGGGAGCAAAAGCAAATCAAGAGGAGAGAACAGGGAGAGAAGGAGGGATGGAGGACAGGCTTGTTTAACCAGAATTTAAGCTGTGAAGACTGGTATGAAATGGCTGGATTTAGAGGAAACCAGATTGTGATTGGCAGTGGGGGCTAGAATCTAGATTATACTTGATTCAGGGAACAGTGGGTAACTCCTGAAAGATTTCACACAGAGAAATAATACAGCGTAATGTGTTGGGAATATTAATCAGCAGTTATATCTGGAGTGGATTGGAGAATGGATGTCCTGGAGCCTTGTGTACTGAATGCAAGATATTAACTACCTTAGGCAAAAAAAAAGTCGGGAGAGGGCCTGAACCACAGTGGATCCTGTCAGAGTGGACAAGAAGCTCTAGAACCAAGAAAATTAGAGAGGCAAAAATGGCAGAATCTGAAAGCTAACAGAAAGCTGAAAGCTGAAGTTACATAGTACAAGAACTCTTTCAGAGATTCTGGGGAAGATTTATCTGAATCAATTAAACAGAAACAGGGGAACATTTTTATAATATAACAATACAAATTTATAATATAATGTTGTTAAAGACAAATGACTGAAAAAATTAGGAACACGATGACCAATCCAATTCCATAGGATTCATGATGAATCCTATTATCTAATTCCTGACAGAGAGCTGATAGACTGAGACAAGTAAGATTATATATGGGTTCATACACACATGCAAACACACGCTCACTCAGGCTGTGGTATTTTGTATTATCATTATTATCGTTGCATTGTATTATAATTATTTATTAATTCTCTTTTATTATTCTTTTTTTGATAATCTATGAGGCCTTTTAGGTCAAGGATTGCTTTATTCATCTTTGGATCTCTTTCTCAATGCTTTACATATAAAATCGTTTATTAAATGTCTAGCATTTCTATTTTTAAATTATGGAGTTACATTGATCCCTATTGTTTCTAAATAACAGTAACTTCCATGTATAACAAACCTTCACCTTTCTTACTAAATGAACCTTTTTTTTTTTTTTTTTTTTTTTACAATAAAGAAAATGAATGGAAATGAAAACCGTGTCTGAGAGTATATCCAGATTTTATACTCAGAGACTCCCCCTTCTCCAAGGAATAATAAAGTTTCATTTATTCATCTATTGTTTACCATTCTGGACAACACAATTATTACATTTGGCTTTATTTTGGTCATAAATGATTAATTCTAATGACTGTTTAGAAATTATCCCAAGCTTTGTGATAGATGAGGGACATAATGTAGGATGCCATTGGAGAATGCCATTGTCATCACTCATTATCATGAGACAAAACTTGCAAGAAATTAAGTCAATTCCGTGTCTGAGAAACAATATGAAGAAAAGGATGGATGAGAGAGAACAGAAGGAAAATGGAGAAATGAGGAAAATCTAACAAGAAAGTAAACTGTTACTGGGCACTACATAAAGTGAGTCAGTTGGGGTCAAATCATGGAAGGCCTCAGGAAATCCAAACTCTTGGACTTTATCCAGGTGGGGGAATGGGGACTAAGTAACTAGAAGCATGACTCGGAACTGGTGTGGTGGCAGTGGGATTCAAAGAGTATCAAAGACTTGGAAAAAGACAAAGAATGAATGAATGAGAAGAGGGAGGGAGAGAAGGAAGAACCAAAGGTGATCATCCTCTTCTCTACCTGTGTCCAGGGCTGAAATACAATAATGTGGGTTTACTTTTTTTTTTAGATTAATTCATCACGTCAACAATATCCTGCTTCCATTCCTTCTGCAGCTGAGAAATGAATTCAGCGTGCAATAACCTGAACAGCCAAAGTTATGAGATGTCCAGGGTGGGTCTGCTTCATGTTTTAGAAAATTAGCTTAATTTGGCCAAGCCCCTAGAGCAGTTACATTCATTGTTTCTATTCTGTGTCTGGCCCTCCTTCACAGAGCATAGAGCACAGAGCAAACATTCATTTGTAAGTGCCAGCAGTCCTGGAAAAATGCTGGACATCTGCAGCTGAGTCACCAAAGAGTTCTGTATTCTCCTAATATTGATTAGCAGGAGGAAGTTTTCCAAAAACTGAAGGACCATGTGATTAAGTGATTTGGCCTTGGCCAATAATCTTCCTGATTGTGGTTCTCAAATTCTTTCTCTGAAAAATAAGATGGATTGTCTAATTGATTTTTAGGGTCTCTTTCAGTTCTAAAAGCCAATGATCCCAAGATCCTTTTCTTTATTGATTATTGGGTTTTCAATTCAAACATAAACACAGCCATGTATTAACTTTGCATTGATATTTTGTGACTCCCTTTGAATATTTATCCTAATATATTATCAAAAAATAATTTTCCATTGATTATGAAAAATGATATGCTAAATTCAGAATTGTAACTTTCTGTATTAGAGCAAAAATAGAATATTATATTTTGCATTATTAAATGAAAATCAGAAAACATGGACAGAGATTTGAGTCAAAAAACTTATTCAGAAGATTATTCATCCTCATCTTTTTTTTCCTCCTCCTAATTATATCCCTCTATTCCTTTTTGTTTTGTTTGTTTGTATAATGCACCCCTTTGGTGGCAAAACCTATTTATCCCTTTTAATGATAACAGTTTTGAGTAGATAAAATATACAGTATTACAAAGGAGGAATTAATCATATTAAAACAATTATATATATATATATATATATGTGTGTGTGTGTGTGTGTGTGCATACACTTATACACACACATACACATACATATATATGTATATATATATACATATATATATATATGAAATAAATTCAATCACCCCAGGTTAAGAGCTCTTACATTCTATAAAACAAAGTATCATGAAACCACCAAGGTATGTACTTTTCCAATATTTCAGGATCAAGGTCTATAGGAGAATGAATTCTCCCTCTTTCATCTTCTATATTTTAGTACATCATATTCATAAATTATTTTGTTGGAAAATAATAATAATAATTGCCAGCTTTTAGTAAGAAAACTCTCAAAACTTGAATCTTCAGATGAAAAAGGCTCTCATAAACGTTGGCTTTATATTCAAAGTCCTTCCAGGTTTATAGGACCTGTTTATACTGTATTATTTTGTATAACATCTCATAACTATAATAAGAATATATTAATAATATGTGATTTATAATATAAAATATATTGTATATGTTTATATGTTATATGTTTTTATGGTGTACATATTCAAGACATGTTTTCTGATGGATATAGAATTTCTTTTAAAAAATCATATACATCAAACACAAGTTTATTTCTCTCTCTTCCAATAATGCTCATCTGTAGTATAAAACAGTTCCCAATGATCCTATACCTCAGTGCTTCAGGACACTGCACAGGTCATTGTCAATGTAGTTTCTTAAAACTTATTTCTAAGTGGGCCGGATACTTTCTCTGAGCATGATGAGACTATGATGTCAAATAAATGAGAAGCCTGCTGGAGGCGGATCGGAGACAGGGAGCTAGCTCCCGGTTTGTGCTCAGTGTCAAAGATGCTCGCCGACTTCCAAAATTATCTCCGCATTTTACGGTCATTCAGCAAATCTCTCTACAATTGAGAGCTCTCCTGCGCCGCTTAAAAAGGCCGTGGCATTCATTTCATTTCATTTCATGGAGCACAAGCAGCTTGTTATTTGGACCGACAAGAAGTTAGAATTGGCTTCTTCGTTCTCCCATTTATAATGATCTGGAGATTCAGAGTAATGATTGTGCATGTGTCTGTGTGAGTGTGTGTTTGTGTGTTCACGCTTCTTCTAAGATGACTTTGAAATCTATTGGATAACAACGATTCTTTCCTTCAAGAAAATCAATTTGGGATAGTTGTTCACCATGGAAAAAATACCAGGCTTTGTTTGAAAGGAACTTGCAAATATGCCTTTCAAACTCCCCCCTTGATCTCTTGGTGGAGGGCCAGGGCGAGGCTCTTTGTTTTGTTTGTTTATTTTGCTTTATTTTATTTTATTTTTTATGATTTTGCTTTCCTGAAACAGGAGGCAGAACAATGTGTTTCCCTTTGGGAATACACAAGATCTTTGTCCCGATATCACATTGTTCAGTCATCATGAAACTGTCAGTCTTTGATTTTATCCAATTTGACATAGCTTTCCATTTTAAACCTCCGGCTACTAAAGTCCTCACCTTTTTTTTTTGGAGTGGTAACCCAGAAGTCAACTTCTATAACTTTGACACTTAAACTCTTAACAAATGGTTTCTATCTGAGAGAAATGATGGTTTTTCTTTTGCAGATGAAATTTAGCTTCTGGTCATTTAGTCCTGAACTTCTATGAAAATAGCTCAAAGAAATCTTGACATCAAATACATATATGTATACATACACACATTTACACATGTACATATATAATGCATATATGTGTGTATATATATATATACATATACACTCATGTGCATCTCTATTATATGGTTTTTATAGATAGATAGATAAATACATATATATTTATCTATATTTATATGTAATTTGTATATTATATATTATATACATATATTTATATATAATTTGTGTTATATATTTCTGTTAAGTAGTTTATATATAATTTTATCAAATAACTCTATGTGTATCTAGAACTACTTAAACTATATATGTCTGAGCACATATGTTCATATGTATATAAATATACATATATTTGACAGCTAATTCTTCTGCTGACCTGTGGTCGTTGCTAATAATCTAATAACTACAAAAAGATGATCCGAGTTATAGATTGTGTGAGGAAAAACTAAAAGCAAAGAGCTCTTAGTGAAGAAAAAAGTCACTAGTAGATAAGGTGCTGAAAGAAGGCTTTCTAAGGGTAGCCAGTTGCTATTTACTTCTAGTCTTATTTGCTGATGAAGTTGGGAGTGTGGGGGTGGGGAAAGGGTTTTGTTTCCTATGGGAATAAAAGGCTTTAAGAAGGTTATTGACCTCTGGCTGCCTTTGTGCAGGCAAACCTCCTATGAGATATGAAATGTCAACTTTGAGGCAGAAAGCTCAGCTTACTTCACAAAATACAGTTCAACCTCCCACCTGTACTTTGTTTGTGAACCTAAATTCTCGGATCTCTGGGGAAGGGGAGGGAAGGAAAAAAGAGGAAAGAACAAAGACATAAAAATATGGCTTAGGGGAGAGCTCAAGAGCCCCACACAGTTATCCATCTGAGCTCCTACAGAATCAGAGGCGTCTCTGCATACAAACCGGTTTCAGGGAATTCAAGCATAATCACGCCAACTGGTTAAAGTTGCCTTCCAAATTGGGTGGCTACTGTAATTGTTTAGGAAGAAAAGCTCTGTGGTGTGTGTGTGTGTGTGTGTGTGTGTGTGTGTGTGTGTGTGTGTGTGTAAATCTTATCCCAAATCATCATAAATTAATCATTTTAATTTTTGCCTTTCAAACAGTCGTTTCAATGCCCCCATTAAAGCTGTCTTTGGAGGAGTCATCATGGTAAAGAGTTAGCCTTGGGTTCTTGGAATTGTAGCGATGAAATGGAAGCTCTAGTAATCATTTAACCCTTGAAGGACTCCCAGAGTCATCTAAGAACTGACATTACTAAAATTTGGAGAGGTTCATCATTGGACTGGTTTTAAGCCTTTTTTGGGGGGATGGAGAGGAGTGATCAAAGGAAACCTGAAAGACCACATAGAAGGTTGCAATACAGTTGTTCTCTGCAGGTGAGAGGGACTATCTGCATTATCGTGCCCTCTCTCCCGTCCCAGGGACCTTTAAAATAAGTATTGTTGCCATATAATCTTTAATTCCTTTCTACTGTTAGTCATTGATTGCTACAGTGGGTCGGGTTGAATAATGGATAGAGAGCTGGCTTTGAATATCAGAAAGACTTGACATTCAAATTCTAACCCTGTCATATAAGCAAGCCAATTAACCTCTGATCTTTAAGTCTATGAATGGAAAATAAAGTGCCTACCTGCACTGCTAGAGGAAACCCTTTCCAGCTGAAAGAACAGATCCAAACCCTTTCCTTATGGAACAGGTCCTAATTTTATGTAAATAGGCAGGCTGGTTTAGTAGAAAGGGCATCGTACTTGGAGTCTGAATATTTGGAGTTGAGAGCCAGGATTTAGCAGCTATTATATTGTTTTCAGCTAGCTCCTTAACCCTTGCTGAGCTCCAGTTTCCTAATCTGTTCATAGGGGATAACAATACTTATGCTACCTTAGCTTGAGTTTTCCTGAACCATAACTACACAAATATGATTTCTTATTAGTGTGTTACTTTCTTATCTCTTTTATTCGCAAAAGTAGAGCAATCAACCAGAATGGATTATGTGTCCACTGTGTGCTAGACACTGGAGGATACTGCGGAGCCCTGGATGGCCTTCATTCATCAGGAAACAAGTATTTTTCCCTACCCTGCTATGATTTCAATGTAAATCACTCTTCTAAATTGTGATGATACTGTTGAAGTCTTTATTTGTTGTTATTCATTTATTTCGATTTATTTTCAATACTCAATTTATTTATTATATATCTGACTCTTTGTGATCTCATTTGGGACTTTGTTAGTCTTTTAAGAGGACCTGATAAAACACTCTTTTTTATCACTTTTCTTCCCCCTATATTTTCCATTTCCTTCTACCTTCCATTTCCTCTCCAGATCATTTTGCAGGTGAGCAGAATTAAGTGAGTTGCCCAGGGCACAAGGTAATAAATGTCTGGGATCAAATTTGAACTCAGGACTTCTTAATATCTAATCCCTAGTGCTTTATCTATTTGCCCACTTAGCTTCCCTTATAGATCTGAAAATTTCAGGCTAATTGTTGCTTCTCTACGTATAATGTAGATCACACGACCCTAACTACTCAGTAATGTGTTTAATGAAGGAGCTGAGCCATTATTTGAATCTTATTCTATTTCCCTAAAGAAAGTGTGTAGCTACCTCAATGGCACAGTGGAGAGAACACTGAGCTTGGGAGTAGGAAAACTCTTCTTCATGAATTTAAATCAAACTTAGACACTTAGTAATTGTGTGACTCTGGACAACTCGTTTAATCCTATTTCCCTCCGTTTCCTTATCTGCAAGATGAACTGAAGGAGGAAATGGCAAATCGCTCCAGAAGCTCTGCCAAGAAAACTTCAAATGGACCCCGGAAGAATAGGATATAACTAGAAAAAAAACAACAATATAGAGCACATCAGGCTCTTGACAGTCCCTGTCACATCACGCAGATCCTTCAGAGGCTTTGGCTTTCCGCAGAAGGGGAACACACTATAGGAAGTCGGAATAGACAACAATCTTCCCATCAAGTCTGCATTATCTGGACAACTCGAGCCATTACCTCTGCCTGTGTCAGGGCTTTAGTCCCTAGGAGGTCCTCCAGGTGTGTGAGGCAGGTCAGAAGGAAGGAGGAGCAAGGATAATGGGGAGGGATTCTTTCTTCCTCTCATCCACGAGCTGCTCAAGAAATTCCCTTCCTATGGAATAAGGTTCAGATTCCCAATTCTGAAAGCTGGAGTTCCTCACGGGCCACCCCTGATGTTGACAGAGCCCAAGAAACCCCCTTTCTGGTTGGAAGGCTGGATTTGAGTATCCATGAATTCAGGAATATCCTCAAATCAAGTCCTCAGGTCTGCTGTGGTTCAAGAGTTCCCCTCCTGGGTAACCTGGACAAGCTGATCCAATGAGCCTGGGCTTCTATGGAAAGAGTCATTAGCAATGACTGCTGGGAAGAGAAAGGGGGCTTGAAACAACTTGCTCCACCTATTGCATTTGATTAAGAAGAAAAATAGAGGAAGGAGAGGTGATAAAAAGAGAGTAAGAAGGCTTTATGAGTTCCCAAGAGACTGGCAAGGAGGGGAGGAGGGACTCCTGTTACCAGAAACAGCCTCTGAAAAGTCTGAAGTACCCGTCTGGAGTTACCCCCCACGTTAGTGTGGTCCCTCTCCCCGGATGCGCCGTGAGCAACTCCTAACAGGTCCTTTTTAGGGACAAACCTTAGAAAGATTCAAAGATCCCAGGGACCCAGGTAGAGAATGCCGGAGGGCCAGCCCCAGAATCCCATCACCTCCGAGGATGAGTGATCCCTCCCAGCATCTGCATCGGATCGGATTAGTTCTGGTCACTGTGGATGTCAATCAGGGAGTCGAAGACATTCGGGGCGGAAGTTTGAACAGTTGGACGGAGAGATCGAGAACAGAGTGAGAGACCCAGATGGAGCTGGGCCCCTGCGGAAACAAGATCTGGGAAACTTCTTCTCCCCCGACTAAGGGTAACTCCCCGGGTAGGAGCCTGCTATTCCCACCCGGGCTTTCCATCTCACAAGCCCAGGGTGGCAAGGAAGCCCCATGGCAGTCTCTCAAACAGGCATGGGGCCTTCCACCCTTTCCTGATCCCTGCACCATCCCCCCATTAATATCAAAACCCAGCATCCAAAATCTAATAGCTGAAGTCAAATGGACCATCACTCGCAATTTCACAGGCTTAGGCAAGCTGGACTTCTCCGTGCTGTCCAAGAAGGAGTGAACTCAGGCCCGGCCCCACGGGGAGCAGGAATGTGGCTTACTGTCCCCCTTGCACATGGGAACGCTCAAACCCAGACCCCCCCCCCAACACACCTTGAGGGGCAGAGTTCCCAGCAAGCTCTAATGCCAGGAAGCCGCCATCAGTGTGTTCCTTCTCTGTCACATAGCCTCTGTTGACTTAGCATTTCCTGAAAAACAGTCCTCCTTGACCCAGTCCTCCAGGAAACCCCAATTTAGCACGGCAAGTTATCATTTTCGTTGCTGCCTCAGCATTTCCAGCAAATACCGAGTTGTGTGTGTGTGTGTGTGTGTGTGTGTGTGTGATCTACAATTATGAAGAGAATTTAGATGCACAGGCTTATTACGGAATATAATGACAGGATGCCCTCAAGTGGCAAAATTCAAACTCCACCCAAGAAGATCCCAAGTGGTTTCTTATAAAAATACGCCAGAGCGCCAAATGGAACTTCCTCGCGGACAGGCTGCTGGCTGAGGCTGAAGGCAAGGGCAGTCCTGGGCGGAAGATGACCAGGGCCTCCTGTCCCCTTGGAGTTACCCAGATTTTTTCTCTGGCAAGAAGGGGTCTGTGCCGACAACATTCATGGAAATGCTACAGACGGGCTCAGTGGCGGAAATAATAGCATCCATCTGGTTCCACGACTCGTCAGCTAGACACGGTTTCTGAGAAGGATGCTGGCTGGGGAATTCTGTCTTAGAGAAGCGTTCAGATCTACTGGAAGGAGTGGGGGTCTGGGCCTGGGAGACCCTGGAGTTGGGAACTCGTCATCAGAAATGCACAAGTGACATTGGCCAAATCACTTCAACGTGCTAATTGGCAACTTCCTTATCGGGAAAATGGGATGGATGACATCTTTGATTCTGAAAATAAGGTTGTTGGGGAGATCGGTAAAATGTGTGGTATTCCTTAAATTTAATATTGATAGCCGTTATCATTAACCAAATAAACCCAGATGGCCCAAAGCCATGAGCAGACACCCCTACTTGGTTCTACATTTCGAATGTGGGCCCCAAAAAGGGACTAGTGAACCGTGGAGGAACCCACAAATCCCACTGGCTCCAAGCAGAGTGATACAAGGGCTTTGCATATTCGTGAGTTGGCCCTCCAGACTTGAATGATGAATAACCAAATAGTTGGCACGCTGAGGAAGGGGCCTGTATTAAAAAGCTGGCCCACTTATTGACACACTGTGTGATTGTGGGCCAATGTAAGCTCTCTGAGCTCCAGTACCTCCCACAGTTAAGTTGAATTAAATAAATATTAACAATATTAGAAAAAATTAGATATCTGATTTAGATAAGGCACTGTGAGGATGGCGTATGATGGCCCAATGAGATAATATATGGAAAATAATGGGATGATAATAATGATATACAATGGAGATACCCACCAGAAAGAAGGTAGCAAGATTATGGAGGACGAGGAAAGGCTTCATGAAGGGTGATGAGGAGAAAAGAAAGAGGGAGCACCATGAATGCAAGACCACCAGTGAAAATGGTAAACAATCTTCTTGTGTGAGGAATAACGAGGGGACTGTGTGTACAGTGTGTGCAGGGAAGTCAAATGCCAAAAGACTAGAGATGGAGGGGGCCAGGTTACATAAAGCCTAAAAAGCCAAATAAAGGAATGTATATTTGTCACTGGAGCTAATAGAGTGTCACAAGAATTTCTTGAATAGGAGTGATGATAAATAATAATAATAATAATAATAATAATAATAATAATAATAATGCGCCATGCACAGCACAGCAAAGAAGCTGCTAGCATTATCTTCATTTGTAGTTGAGCTGAAGACGAGAAAATTAAATGACTTTTTTAGGTCATACATCTAGCAAGATTCCGGGCCAGATTTGAACTCAGAGATTCCTGATTGCAGATCCAGTACTCTAGCACTGCCCTACCTAGCTGCCTAAGTCTGTCTTCCTCCAGGGTTCTCCTTCACTCCAGTCCATCCTTCATTTTGGTATCAAATCCCTCTCCCTTAAGAGGTCTAGCTGTGTGATCCTAGACACTTAACCCTGATTGCTCTACCAAAAAAAAGTGCAGGTCTGATCACTTCTCTCTTCCTATTCAAGAAATCACTGCGGCACTTTATTATCTCCAGCAATAAATACAAAATCCTCTATTTGACTTTGAAAGCTTTATATAGTCTAGTCCCTTCTGATCTCTACAGTCTTTTTGCGTTTGACTTCCCTCCACACAATGTACAAGTTCCCTTAGCCTCCTTGCTTTTCTCTGCACAAGACACCATCTAGCATTTTCACTGATTGTCTTGCATCTCCATCGTGTGCCATCTACATCTTACTTTCATACAAATGTTTGCACGTTGCCTCCTTCCTTAGACTGTGAGTTCCTTAAAGATAGGGGCTGTTTTTTGCCTTGTTTGTGTATCCCCAGCACTCCCGGAATACAACTGATACTTAATAATTGCATTCTGACTTGACTTGAAGGAAAGAGATATCATGGCTTATAAATTTTGTTGGTGGGAAATAGGGATTCTTAACTTGATAAGGGACATTGGGTGATTTGAATGGAGAGAATGGATTTAACTTGTTCTACTTGACCCACAGTGCAGAATTAGGAGTGTAGAAGAGTAGATTTTTCACTACAATTTAAGGACTTGGTCACAACTGGTTATTCCAAATTTCCCAATCTCTGCAACTCTTCAAGAAAAAGTATGGTGACCATTTGTTGTAGCTGTCACTTATGGACTGGACTACATGAACTCTTAAATATCATTTAATTATATAATTCTGTGATTCTGTGATGAAGAAATTGTAAAAGGATCCATATAGAGTCTAACACCTGGATTTTTTTCTAATTATTAAAGTATAGAGTGACTTGGATATACAAGTTCAGGTGAGAAAAGTAACAGTTCATAAGAAGAAGTACTGAAAACTTTTAAGATAAAAGGATTTAAAGCTAGAAGTGATCTTCAATATAATCTTGTCTGATTTCCTTATTTTATAGAAGTACAAAGTTACATAGAGTTTAAGTTTCCACTAATAAATAGTAGAACCGGTTCAGAGCCGGGTCTTCTGAATCCAGATGCAGGCACTGGTTCCACTACGCCACATTTCAGTCACCTGCGAGCTTAATGGAAATCTGCAGTAGCACGCTGACCAAAAATGCAATCTTGGGTTGCATTCAGTGAAATAGGGTAAAAATAATTTCACTGTTTCTACACTGGGTCAGACCTAGCTGATGCATTATGTTGAGTTCTGGACCCTTAATTGAAGAGAGATACCGACAACATTTTCAGTCCAATCCAATAAGAATTTGTGGAATAGATTCAGGACTATGCAAAAGATGAGAAACAGTTTGTAGAAACTGGGGTGCTTAAGGTAGAGAAGAGAAGGGGTCTGGTAGGGGTGGAGGAGCAAGATCATTAACTGAACATGGGAGACAACACGATGCAGCGGAAGGACTATTTGTGTGGAGTCACAGGTCACAGATTTATAGGTTTTGATCCCGACTCTTAGATGATCCGGTGCAAGCCAGTTTATCTGTTCCTCACACCTGTGCAAGTGATCCCTAAGGTCCCTTCCAGTTCTCTCTCTGTCTGTCCATCTCTTTGCCTCTGGGTGTCTGTCTCCCTGTTACTCTAACACACATTACCACATACATACACACAAGCACCCCCTCACTATTATCCACACCTTCTCCATAAGAACTTTTTGTGAAAGGTAGATAAGTTTGTGAAAAATGGATAGATCAGTATTGATGCTCACGCCAAATAAAGTCTCATGGAAGGAAATAATAGAAATCCCAAGCCCTTCGTAGTACCCCCCCAAGAACCTTTAGCATAGAGTCCCCTTGGGGAACTTAAATTTGTCCAAGCAAATTGGAAGAGCAAACCCAGAGGGGGTGTTCTATTGTGAGACTCAATTTTTAGCCCCAGGCCATTTTTCTGAGAAAGAATGACATATTATAGAACGGTATAATGAGCTGTCTTCTGGAACTCTCGGGCTCTTATTTTATAGCACTTCTTAGCTTTCCTTGAATTACAAGGCTCACATATCTATTCGTATTCCAGGAAGTGCTCAGCAAGCATGGCAAATGAGCATTTTCATGGTTGCATCACTTTTCCTGAAAAATATCCAATTTTGGCAAAAATCCAATTGGAAAGTGGTATGCTGCTGTCATTGAGATCACATGGCTTCAAAATGGCTGAGCATTACCTCATAATTTATGGCAGAACTATCAGCTCATGGCACCACGTCCAGGTGGAAGCGTAGACATTTGTTAGCAGTGTTGAAAATCTACTTCCCATCCACTCCCATAATGTATATATAATATCTCTTTTCTCTCCTTTTAGCATAACTTTCCTGATTTTTCTTCCCTTCCATCTTCCCTTTTTCCCTTCTTTGTCTCTCAAATTACTTGTGTCCATCTTTTCCCCCCTACTTTATTTTTTCTTCTGTCTCTTCCACCTGCTTATTATAAAGAGAAGCTATTAAATAACTTTCAAATTCTTTTCATTCTTAGCACACAGTAGGTACTTCAAAACTATTGTTAGACTGACTAAAATGCTATAGACTGGGAGAGATATGGTAAGGAACCATGAAAGACATTTTCTAATTTAGATAATACTGAGAAAGAAAGTCTCCCTTTTTCCAAATTATTTTAATCTGAGAGATACATAATGAAGGAAAAGAATTAAGAATACATTGACCACTTGCTTCTCACTGGGACCAAATTAGGGATATTCTGTGAGCATGAGGCGCCATCAATAATAAGTTTCTACTGCTCTGGCCTTCCAGATTGTCAAAGATTTCTACTCTTTCACAGGCAAAGTCCAGAGAGAGGAAAAGTCCCTGCCTGTGTCCATTTCCTCTTTTTCTACTCACTCTTCAACTACCTACAATCTCTATTCAGACCTCATTGTTCAACTGTACTAATATCACCAGGATCAATAATGGATTTCTTTTTTAATTATTATATTCTTTATATTTTTATTATAATTAATTTATTATGTTATTATTAAAACCCAAAGCTTTTTTTCCCTCATCCATCTCAACATATTTGCATGTTCTTGACCTTTCCAGCCTTATTTCACAAAATTCTTTTTCACTCCTTCTATGGTCTAGCAAAACCAATGGTTTATTCTTTCCTAAAATGTGTCCTTTTATCAGTCTCATTCATGCTTTGAACGCCGGTTATTAGGACTTATATTGCCTCCTCTCTAAGCGAAGGTGCATTTCCTGCCATTTGTTCCAAGTAAAAATATTAATAATTTAATCTCTTCTTGTTCTGATGAATCCAGCAAACAACATATTCTTCTAGTCAGGGGTTCATAATTCTATAAATTTGTTTCTGATGTTGTTTTTTCATATGTTTTGATCATTATATTTTAATGTAATTGATTTGCTTTTTCAAAATCCCATGTAGTTTATTTTATGCATTTGGAAACATTCTTCTGAAAAGAAGCCCATAGGCTTTGCCATACTGCCCAAGGAGTCCATCACACACACCCTCTGCCCTAAGTCCCATCGTATTTGGGCTCATGAACGTTCCCTTGTTACCCCAGTTTCACTGACTTCAGAATAAAGTCACATATAATAGAAAATCTCATTCTTTTGTTACGCGATGTCTCCCATTCAATGTGAACTGGGAGTTTAAATGGGTCAAAGTTAGGCTTCATTTTGGCAATAAGGGGCCTAAGTGGAAAATGCTCAGCATTAGAGATGCCCAGGAGATAGATCCAGGACAGAACCAGCTGATTCTGGGGTCCCAAAGGCCCCCTGTGTTCGGTGCTCCTACAAGGCTGGTGGCTTGTTCCATTTGTATCCCTGGAAGTGAATGCCATCTCAGGATAATGTGACAAAGCTGTGGCAAAAACCCGAAGGTCGGTGCACATTAATAGTCACTAATTCTCTGCTCTCTCTGTGATCTTGAACTTTAAAATGATAATTTCCCATCCTTTACCTCACTTCTCATAAACTTCTTTTTTCATCTTCACCATCATGTTCAGGCCCTTCATCTCTATCCATTTTCCTCCCAAATCATCAAAGTTCAGGTCTCTTTCTTCTCTTCACAGTTTCGAACCAATTTGAAGAATAAACAGGAAGATTTTCTTTTTTAAAGACTCCACCCCTGGCCTTCTCCTTGCCATAGTATCCTCAATAAGGGAACTTCAGTAATTAAGCAAAGAAGAATTCTTCCATTCCTTTCTCTCCTTTGTTCTCTATTACTTTTCAGTCATCTTTTCCTCTAGCTCCTCTTCTCTGGGAGTATTCCTAGTTTTATTTTTTCCTTTAAACTTCATGTTTAATTGCTTAAAAAATTCCTCCTCCCCATACACAGCGTAAGTTTGGCTAACTCAGTCTGGAAGGCATCTCTACCTTCAAGGGATCAACATGGACCTTTCTCAGTGATTGATATTGCTCAAATACACATCAGCACATTAAAGACTATCACCAGCTTAGTCTGAACAGTCCCCCATTATCCATTATCCAGTGCATTTTAAAATACAACACCACAGGTATATATTTCTCACATAAATTACTCCAGCCCACTCACATCTGTCAGGGGTCACTTCTCAATCATCAATCATTTTTTTGGTAAGGCAGTTACATAACTTGCTCATTCTTCTAGCAAGTAAGGACTGAACTTTCACTGTAAAACAGCAGTGGGTATCCGCTTCCTCACACCATCCCCACTAGAGAAGTGCACTGATTGTCTAAAAGAACTTTTTCTAAGAGTTTTGGAGGGGAATGTTTCCAAGAAGATAAAATGAAAGCAGCCAGACAATTTTGGGATACGTTTCCTGAGTCACAAAGTTAAGGATGAATGAGGTGACTGGTGAAGTCTCTGGCATCTCTAATATGAGTTTATGAGAGGTAAGCCATGGCTGAGGATGAAACTGCATCCCGAATCATCCATTACCACTTCTTCCTTCTATATTTGTATTTGGTTATCTAGGTATTTGGTCTATATTTGCTACGTGTTTGATAGTTGCATTTTCCTTCCCTTTTTTGTGCTTTTTCTTCTTCTTCTTCTTCCCTCATCACCTCCCCAACAAGGCTAATATGGTGAAAAACATGGTTTGCAAAAATAAGATTTTGTTCACTAAAATGCAAGAGCTTATTTTTGCAAATTCCAAAGCGCAAAAATAATACCCGTGCCTTTTAGACCTAAAGGTGTGAGAAATAAAGTCAGCAATATTTCTGAGTCAGCAAAAAAAAGATTAAAATGTGATGGGGAAATATTTAGCAAAATAAATAAAAATACAGTAGGATACAGAAAATTTTAACACATACTTTTCTAAATCAATATGCTGCCTGCCAGGATACTTATAGAGGCTTTAGTGACCCTGTTTTGATTTGAGTTGGACACCATTCAGTCTTAGACCTTATGGTCTAATATACTGAGGGTAGAGACCTTAACTATATTTGTTTCTGTTGTTGTTATCATTGCAGTAGTAGTTGTTTTCATGTAGAGATAATTCCACTCAATTCATTTCGATGGTTTCTTCATTTTTTTTGTCTCATGTTGACTCTTAAATATAAGGCAAATATGTTCAATAGACATTATTAAGGCTCATTAATAACTAAACTATTATTCCCCATCAAAAACTTTAATAAGAAGGATGATGAGCTCAGTTGGTAAATCATCCCTGCTTTAGCTTTCTTTTACCACATGCATTTTCTTTGTTTTCTGAAATTGAAGCATGAAATACTCATTTGATAGAATATTATGGTTAAATTATGATTCAGAAAATCTCTTGCTCACACAGTGGATTTTTATGAGAACCTTAATTGTGGAGCTAATGCAAGCGATGGATTTATACTGATTAAATCCAGATGGCTCAATCTCTTGATCCTGAAAAGTTTATATTGTCAGCTACCAATTCCTTCTATCCCACAGTGGGATCTCAGTAATCATTCCTTCCTCCTTTTGAGAGGATACTCCACTCCTTGCTTCAAATTTGGACCAACTTTTCGGGACTGTGGGGCTTGTCGTTTGATGAGACCCTAACCACATGAAAAATGGGTAGCCCACATGCCATTTAAGTATCAAAAACCACCCTGTGCCCCCTGAGCTCTCATTTTCACACAAGGTAGGATTGTTTTCATGGTGTAGTTGAAACCAGTCGTTTAATTTGAAGAGTAGGAAAAATCAACATTTCCAGCTCGCTAACTTCATGTGAATTTGTGTTGACAGCCTAAATCTCAGTGCTTAACACAGTCTCTAGCGCATAGTAGGTACCTAATAAGTGCTTGTTCAATTGAATAATAACTCAGGGTGGGGAGTGGGAAAAAAACCCAAGAAGTTAGTGGGGCTTTATTTTGAAAAGTGTTGCTTTTTCTGCTGCTGCTGCTGTGGAGGACTCCGGATTCTTTAACTGTGGGAAAGGAAATGAAAATTTAAAGAACCTGTTTTGTTTCCCTGGATTTCTGTAGGATTGTAGAGGGAAATTTTCAAATGCCATGCATGTTTCCTGAAACACCATTAACTCTGAAAAATATTCAAAGTCCAAAATGGCCAAGAGCAATTAAATGATTCTGAGCTTTCAAAATGCCAGGGCTTTGGTCATGTTTTTCTGTCTATTGTGGTGGAAGGATCCATGGTGCAGATTTTCAGAGAAGAGGGACATTATTAAGCCATTTGAAGGGCAGCTGGATAGCCCAGTGGATAAGGTGCCAGACATGAGTAAGGGAGACTCATCTTCCCGAGTTCAAATCTGGCCTCAGATACTTATCTGTGTAACTCTGAGCAAGCCATTTTACCCTGTTTGCCTCAGTTTCCTCATCTGTAAAATGATCCTAAGAAGAAAAGGGTAAACTGCTCTAAAAGCTCATGAAAAATAGGATGTGGCTGGAAAAGATTCAATAAACTACAATTCTCAAGGTGTAGGAGGAGATTCATAGGACCTAACTAACCATTATAGTCCATCTCTAGCATTTTATAAAAATGGCCCATTAAGGGGCTTGCAAGCACACCCACTCTTGTGCTCAGAAAACGAATAAATAGGATATTGAGCAAAGGAAAATAAAAAGTCTTGTTTCCATTTCCCTACTCAACTGGGGAAAGGGCAGCCGGCTGTCCACAGTGTTTCTAAATTTTAGCACATCATCAAGCTATCAAATTTTAAGATTGCGCCAAGATTTTAGAGATATCCTATATTCCAGGCTTTGTAGTTCTAGACTTCATCCAGATTCCTTTTTGATACCCAAACAGACCATATTCACACCCAATTCTACTCATTTTCTCGGCTCTCCATGTGCTTTTCTTTATACTCTGACTGCTCTATCGCATCTCCTCAAGAGTTCCATGTGCTGCTTTACCTGTATTCCTTTGCCCACAGTCTTCCATTTATGTAGAAATGAATTTTCACATACTTGCTGCTCGGGTACCAAAATTCTGCCTTTATTTCAAATCTTAGCTTACATCCCACTTCCCCCAGGAAGACCTTACTCTCTAGAATCTTCCGATCTTTCCTTTCTGGCAACTGAAAACTATGTTTCAACATAATTGAGAATTTCCGCATCCATTAATTGTTTAAGGCATACTAATCATTTCTCCCCAAGAAGAATATAAGTTTTAGGAGAGATATGACTGCTTTGTTATCTACAAAACAATATTCCCACATATTCCCTTTAGCTTTTCCATAAACACCGGATCAGTTGAGACTTAGTAAGCAATATTGGCGAAAGCAAGGAGTCAAAAAGCAGAAAACCACATTTCCGACAATGGTGAAAAGGTGCTAAATGGAAAAGCCAGGAAGAGCTGTCAGCTACTGCTACTGCAGTCACTACGATTTTAGTTGAAAGATAGAATTTTGTTTTGTATAGAAATAGAAAAATAGGATAAAAAGAAAAATCATCTCTGTCCCTTCCCGCCTCACATCTGAGCACTAAGATTTTTTTCTCTCTCTTATTGTATATTAGAGAGTGTCCCTGCCTAGTTGCAAATATAAGTTTGTGTGATTTTGTGTCTCCATTGGACTGAAACTCATCACTCAGTTTCTTTGGGACTGACTACTTGGATACTCTGGAACCGCTATGAGGACTCTCCTCGTGAAATGAGAGAAATGAGGTGGTTTGGTAGAGTGACCCGAAATGAAAATGCCTCTTTTTGTTGGATGCATGACAGAGCCAGAGCCGGAACTGATTTTTATTTCTGTGACGAGATGAAAGAAGAATTTTCAGATTGGGGTGGCTATTGGGAATAAGCCTGACAAAGACTTCGATTCCAACCATTCTCTAGATGCTTATTAGCCATGTGACTAGGGAAGTCACTTAATTCCTCTGAGTCTCACTTTCCTTGACTTATAAAATAGAATGAATCCCATATGGTTGTTGTGAGAATTAAAATAAAAGAATGTACAAAAGAGCTTTGGGAGCCTACAATCATTATACACAGCCTTAACAATGGTGAGATAACTCCTAGGATGATGATTTTTTAAGTTGTTGAAATTTTGATAAGAAAAGTATTATATCCAGTGTCCGAGCTATCTTGGAAAGGTATCTCCAACACGCAATAGTACAGATAGATTAGAACAGCCGCTTTAACTAAAGGAGTGGAGAGATGGAAGTATGGTGGAAAAGGAGACTTCGGTGGATATTATCTAGGAGATAGAAAGCATTACGAAATAGCATGTGCTCTCTTGTTCTGAAAGGTAATCTCTAAGTAAGGAGAAGAGCTCTGCATCACATCCACTGTTAAATAACTGGTAAAAAGATTAGGAAAGATTGTTTTGGATGATTATGTTAAAAATCATGGATACCCTGGCTCTAGCCTAATTAAACAGCAACATTAGGACTGTTTAATATAACTGTCAATTAATGTCAAGGTTTCAATTATCAATCATAATATCTTGTTTCTTTAAATGACTGGCCTGACGGTATCCTTTTTAAGGAATCATTAAAGAGGAATTCTATTTCTTAATATTTTCTAAATTTCTGCCTTTAACTACATTACTCTTTACTAGAGTAGGAGTGTGTGTGTGGGGGGAAATACCCAAAATGTTTTATAGACTTAATTGGCAATGAGGAAAGTGAATAATTTCTTTAATTTCTACAATGAATCCCAGAGAATTAGGAAGGTAATATTGTACCATTCAAAATTTCCTTATTTCCCATTTTCTTCCTCTTCTTCCTTTATACTGTCCAAATCTGCTTTTTTTTTTTTTTTTTTTTAACTTTGAAGATTCTTTCATACCTTTTCGATTCTAGCAAAGTCTTATTACCTCAACATGTTGAAGGCAAAGAATGAAACCAGTGTCTGGAAGTTATCAGCCGGGTCTTAAAATTAATTTGAATAAGCATCCTGTATTCCTAGATTTTTAAGCAAAACCTTCATGTTTCCTTACTAAATTCAAACCTATCTCTTTCCTAAGCACTTCTAAATCCTCTGCCAGACGGCTTTTCTTTCCCTTTCTTGTTGCTTTCCGAATCTAGCTTTTCTGACTGCATTTTTCTCATTTTGTATGTCGCTTACAACCACCCCATCATGCTCTTGGAATCCGATTTGAAAAGAATTTCAGTTCCGTGTACATAAAATATTAGCCTGCCTCTGTTTGCATCTCTTGTTCACAGAATCCGAGTCCCTATTCACCAACCCCTCCCCTCTGCCATCTTCTCCCTTTTTTGAGTGTTTGTAGGAGCTCCTGTGGGGTGGGGGGAGTTAGTTGTGTCTCCATAAAATCAGGAGTGTATTCCATGTTGGGATTTTTCCCCTTAAACTCCAAAATGGAAGAGAAATGGTTCCCCCCTCCCTTATTTTTCCCTTTTTCCAAGCCTGTAAAAATCTGTTGAGCTGCTAACAATAAGATAATGAGATTATACATGCTTTTACTGCTCCCAAGAGGGGCAGTCACTACATACTGTTTTATAGTTGTCTTTCTTCAGCACTTGGGAGCTGGGGAGGGAGAGGGAACAAAAGGAGAGAGAAAGAAAAAGAGAGAGAGGAGAGAGAAAGAGGAAAGGGAGAGAAAAACAAAGAGAGCCAGAGCCAGGAGAAAGTAAGAGAGGGAGAGAGCAGGGAAGGAGAGTTAAGCTCCAGTGGACTCTAGTTTCTTTCTGGACCCAAAGTCTTTCTTTCAGGGGGCCTCCAGTGAGCTGGGCACATTCCATTCCTTTGATTGGAATTCCCTGATTAAATAGGAGAGTCCCCATTAGGTGGATGCCCTGAGGGGCTCGAGGCAGCAAGATGCGACTGGAAATTCTGCAAGAGCAGCTATTTCCCTGAGCTCCCTGATTCTTCCTGTTTGCTGTCAGTTTTGAAGCGGGGAGCCCTGGAGAAAATGAAATGTTTGTTTAAGAGGTGCTCTGCGGCCTGTTCCTCCGGACTGGGAGGGAGCCTGCCCTGCTGATCCTCTCCCAGGCAGAGCCAAGTCGCCTCCTTGCCTGGGCACAGGAATGCCTTTGAAAAGGAATGTGGGGCTGTCTGAGGACTTGAGTTTTTTTAGTTGGGGGCAGGGCAAGAGGAGGAGTTTTCCCTCTGGTTCTCTCTTCTATTCTTTGGGCTAATCTCCCACCTGGAGCTCCAGGGCACCAATTGAATTCCAAGCATCCTTGGACTGAAATCTCTGCCTTCCACTTCTACTTTTTTTTTCCTGGTTATTGTGAGGGTTCAAACTAATACTTTTCCTTCAAGTTTAACATTAAATCTCGTCTCCTACATGTACACGGCAGGTGGGGTACAACACTCCCAAGTAACAGATTCAAATGAAATTGGGAAATATTTAATAAAAGAGCAGTAAAATAAGAAACAAGAAAAAGGAGGAAAATAAAACCTAGATAATATTACATTGTAAAATTCAGTCAATATATTGCCCAAAGGGATCTGTAGGTGTGGATCAGAGGAGAGAAAGAGGCATTTCCCAAAACTCTGGGGAGAAAAAAATTGTATGGCTCTCCTGGAAAAAATAAATAAGTGGCTTCTTTATTTGAGGAAGTTAATGACGGAATGAACAGAATGCTGTGCCTGCAGTCAGGAAAACGCAAGTTCAAATCCTGTCTTAGACATTTACTCACTATGACTCTGATCATGTCATTTAGCCTCTTTTGCCTCCATTTCCTCACCTGTAAAATGGGGAGATAAAAGTATCTATTTCCCACTGTTGTGAGAATTAATCAGTCAGCTAAACAACAGTATTAGGTAGGGACTAGGTGACAGGAACCCCCATAACACATGAAAAGTGTTTGGTAAACCCTAAAATGCTATCTAAGTATTAGCTGCTCTTCTTATTCTAATAAAAGCATTCTCTAATGACATCAAAATCTCATCTCAACTCAACAAGCATCAGACTTTCAATAAACACTATGGAAAAAATAGAGATGGCTTTGAGCTTGAAGTAGGTCAAATAGAACCAAGGAGATAAGCTGATATTTGTCTCTCAGTCTACTAGAGACTGATATAAATATGTATATAAAGAAATATGTATATATTGATAAATTGTTATTTTATTATTTATTATTTACATATATTAATATTTATTTTATAATAATATTCATTTTTATTATATAGTATAAATATAAATCATAAATAATATCATTTGTATTATTAGCTATAATAATATTTATTGTGGTTATTATTAATATTATAAATAATATTATGTCTATATAGTTACCAAGGAGAAAGCTACAGCTGTGGCTGTCAAAAGACTCACTGGCATCCTGAAATCAAAGCTAAATGGGAAGAATACTTGAGAGCAATTAACACTTATAGAGTAAGAGTCTTACTGAACACTTTTGGAACAGTAAATTGGATTTAGAAAGAATCCAAGTAAAAGCTTGTACACTATTCCCATAACAGATAAGCCAACACCACGACATTTCCACTCTAGAAAAAAATAAATAACACTTATTCGTCACTGAGGATATTCTCAGGCAACATGATAAACTGTTAAAACTTTGAGAAATATTCTCTGAACAGATACCACATTGCATAAGAAAAGGGTAAATCAATAATTGATATATGGCAATGGACCTTGCAGATTTTCATTCAGTGATACTGATTTTTATGAGTAATGGCCTATGACTAAAACTGAAGAATGAAACAAAGAAGCCCTTGATAAATTAAACTCAAGCGAATTCAACCAATAATATGGTCATTGAAAAAGTACTAAACAAATGTTGAGTTAATGAATTGATTTACAAAAATGGAAGGATTGGGAATGATTATCCAAGAACATAAACTACAGGAAGTTCGTTCTTTTTTTTTCCCCTCTGCCCCTTCAGTTGCCTTATTCCATTGATGAAGTTTTTTTTTTGTTTGTTTTTTGTTTTTTTCAAAATACATGCATGGATATTCTTCAGCATTTACCCCTGCAAAACCATGTGTTCCTCTTTTCCCTCCACCCTCTCCCTTAGACAGCAAGTCATCTAATATATGTCAAACCATTACAATTCTTCTATACATATTTCCACAATCATCATGTCACATAAGAAAAATCAGATCAAAAAGGAAAAAAATGAGAAAGAAAACAAAAAGCAAGCAAACAGAAACAAAAAAGGTGAAAATACTAACATTGTGATCCACAGTCCGTCTGAATCATCTAGTTGTTGAAAAGAGCCATATCCAACAGAAATGATTATTATATAATCTTCTTGTGGCTATATTGAATGTTCCTTGGTAGAAAGTTCATTTTTAATGAGCCTATAAATTAATGTAGATTTTGCGAAAAAATGGCATAAACTATATATTATTGCAGTTTGCAAAAAAAACCCCACACTTATTGAATATCTAGGAAAAAACTTGATCAAGTAATCAATTATACATGAGATATCCACTATTCTTTATAAAATAAGAACGAATAAATCTCCATAATACAAATAAAATCCAGAATATATGTTGTAACTGAAACATATTACAGAAAAAAATCGTATCTCACAATCAACAGACAATATACATCCATAAAAAAATTATGAAAGACATTTTTAGTAGATGTTTCCAAATCAAATTTTAAACTACATGGAGTAAATAGCTCACAAAATATAGAGACTTAATTGATGAAATCAAACTTACATGGAAGATGTAGAAATAGACATTCTTCCAAATCATCCTTTCGTTTGAGAGATAGTTTCATTGAGCCTAGAGAAAGTGAGCACACAGCCCCACATTTTGTTTATTCAATTATAAAATTCAATCAGTTTTTCTATATGTACAATGGTTCACTGAACATCAAGTAAGATGGCTATTTACCCTAGAATTATTTCTATCTGAATTTTATTGATATGAAGATAAAATGAAGGACGATATTGACAACAAAGACAATACTGGCAACTACTTACATTTATATCATACTTTAAGACTGACAGTGCTTCCATATCTTTTCTCATCTGATCCTCTTAAAATATATTGGAAAAATATTGCATGTTATATGATTCCCATTTTGTAGATGATTAGAAAACGATGACTGAGATGATACAATTCCTTTGGTACTTTAGCAGAGAAGGTCTTTTAATAATATTTATGTCTTTTGCTATTTAAAAATATGTGAGTTATTAGCTATTTCCCCAATACTAATGAAGTATATATTGGGTTCACATACACTCTATTTTCCCTCTCTGCAGAACGTTCTCCTTATTTACACAAGTATGTTTCCCAAAAGCAATACTGGAACTATTGATATTATTGACCAACAATTTATTCTCTATGGAGGATGCTGAATTCAAATCTATTTTCCTTCCCCTCTGACACAAGAGACTTCACTAAAAGCAACTGTCTGACTTGTTTTGGAGCTATTATTGAACCAGATTAAACTTCCTTTGAACATAAAATGGAAACCACCCAGAAAAGAGAGTAAAGTACTAATGCTAGCTCCAAAGACTCAAGATGAAATTGTAGTGCAAAGCAACTTCGATTTGAAAATGATGACGATGATGATGATGATGATTGTAGATGAAAGCAATTTTGATTCAAAAGTAATAATGATAATGATGATGCTAGCTATAGACTATACATCCTTTTAAAATCTGATGAAGGCTTTTTGCTGTAATATAACCCTTTGCTATAAACAGAATTGTTATTGATTTGTTATTATTTGATATCCTAACTATATTTGATTTAATAATTTCATTAAAATAATAATAGCTAGAATTGACATGACATTTTAAGGTTTACAAAAGACTTTACATTTGTTATTTCTACTTTGTACTCACAAAACACTCTGAAGTATGTATTGTTATTATTCCCATTTTACAGAAGAGTAAATTTAGCCTGAGATCATGTAAGTGACTTGCCCAAAGTCACAAAACTAGGCTGATTTAAACTTAAAATATTCCTGATCCTCAAACCAGCCTTCTATTTGCATTAAATAGAAGTCATATATTATGACTTAGGTGATGCACATTTAGACTTTCATAAACTATGGACATTTAATCTGAATCCCACTGGTTTGCCTATTATTTTGAAGGAGGGACTGGGGATATTTTGTTGAGTTTGTGACTCAATTAAACATTATGTTTTTTGTTTGTTTTTGTAAATCAATCGCTTGGTTCAATAAATAAAACTGTTCAAATTTGGGGGTTAGTGCTGGATTTGGCTCAAGTACTGACGATGACAGATACTTTTTAAAAGAGAGAAAAAGCTTGTCTGAACCTATTAACCACATCTAAAAGCCAACCAAGATGAAAAAGAAATCAGAAAAGTTCATCTTAAAAGTTGTGAGAGGATCATTTAATTAGAAGATAAAGTTAAACTTCCTTTTATACCCTTATCATCCTTCGGGGATTCACCAACATGTCAATTTATTTACCCAGAAAGGCAGCTGAAACTACAGCCTTCAAAAGCAAACAGCAGCCGCTATTTATAAAGGCTGGAGAGGAAAAGGACAGACTTATCACTGTCTGCATCAGCTCAGCTGCCCCAAGGTTCCATATTCATGGGATATTCAACCAGCAGCTATCGAGTCACTGGAAGTATGATGCTGAATTCTGGTGTGTGGCTTTCAAATCAAAAGATATTGTCATTCCCAATGACTGACACTGAATTCAGCACCTCACACTTTCCAGGATTCCTGTCATGATCTCCATTATCCACATGGCTGCTGGGGAGACCATGAAGGGACTTTAGATCTGATAAGAGGATCTGCTGCTTACATCAAGGATTTCAGGTTGGCAAAGTGCTTCACATCCATCATCTCAACTGATCCTCCTGACATCCCAGTGAGCTTCCTGCGGAAGAGAAAAATGTACCGGGCAATAAAAGGATGGGGGTTCGGTGGACAGAATATTGGACCTGGAGGCGCCAAGACTGGAATATGAGTCCTTCCCCAAGTACTTAGCTTAGGTGTGTGACCCTGGGTATGTCACACAGTATCCTCCTTTATGGAATGGGTCAATAATCGTACTTAACTCACGGAGCTGGGAAGATCAAATGAAATAACATGTGCAGAGCTTTGCCAGTTCTAAAGGATGATCTAAATACTGATCGTTATTAGGGAAATAAGTCTGAGAAAGGTTGTATTGTACCCAAGACATATGGTTAGTAAATGACTAGGGTCTCATGGACCTACTATGTCAGAAATTCTTAACCAGGGTCCATGTGCATCAAAAGGACCGTGGATATATTTCAGGGGTTTTATGAAATTGAATGAGGGGAAAAGACATCTTTTCCTTCAAGAACTAAAAATTTGTCTTTCCTTCAACTATGATTTAATAAACATTAATTTGAAAAGGTCCATGAAGGGGAAAAAAGTCAAGAATCTGTATTCTAACCAAGAAGTTTCTCAGTGAAAAAGAAGTCCATTTCTCCTTCTCCTTAGATGTCGCACCAACTATTAACACACATCTCAGACGGATTTTTAAAAAGGCATTTTAAAAAGCCATTAAATTGTGTGTAATGTGCCAGTTTTGATTTTAGGACATGGATCTGCTTTCCCTTTCCTTTAGGATACATATCTTGGGCAAATCCAGGGCAAGGAGATTGAGATTACCTCCTGTATGTGACCAAATGACATCTCCTCATGATTGTTCCCTTTGGGTAAATAGCATGGAAAATTGCATTATGTCATAAAAGGAGTAAAAGGACTTTCTTTGTACTCCCTGAATTTAAGAGAAAGAAGCCCAGGATAATTAAGAAATTAACAATACTCTGGTAGGAAAGATAAAGCTGCCTCTGAATAGTGATAGCCACCCAGCTCTGCTCTCCTCCCTTTACCTTATTAATCTCAAGATAAACTTCCCCCCTGGAGGGGAACTTTTTGTCTTCTCATTTGAAAATGTCTGCAGTGGGGAGAAAATGGAGATGAGAGTTAGGAATAATAAAAAGGCTATCCCACCCTTGCAGGTACAACTCTTCCAGATTAATCAGGCCATTTAGTATGCTCACCTGCTAATCAGAATGCATCTGGAAGACCAGGAGTTTTATTATAAAATTTGAAGGACAATGAGAAGACAGCTGCTCAATAATTAATCACAAGAAGACCCAGACACTGCTAATGGACAGATCACCACTTTGTTATTGAAACCAGGAATACCACAAAGATTTTTCTTTAATAATGTTTATAAACAAACTCTTTATCTCAGTGTGTTTATGTTGTTTGGGAAATGAGGAAAATTAAAAAGCTGTAAAAGAGTGTTTTATCCTAGATTGAGTCAGAATAGAACGAGCAAGGTAAAAACTTTTTAAAACTGGAAAATAAAATTGGAAGCATTTGTCACTGGTTGGGCCACACTGGCATTTCCTTAGAGAATCCTTTTGTGTCATCCTTGTCAAGGTATCTCCTTGCTCTGCTACTTGAATTTGAATACTTCCCCAAGTATTCACCTTGGGGTGTGACCCTGAGGATGTCACACAGTATCTTCCTTTATGAAAAGGGTCAATAATCATACTTAACTCACAGAGTTGGGAAGATTAAATGAAATAACACGTGCAGAGCTTTGCCATCAGACCATTATCTGCCTCATTTCCTACCCAACCTTAATCACTGATTAGCCATTGTCTCAGTCAAACTAGACTTTAACTTAAAAAGGCTAGGATTCCCCACAGCATCCGGGGTCATCTCCAGTCTTCCTGAGCTCTATCTGGCCACTGAACCTAGATGCTTTGGAAGGGCTCCGGCAGGTGACTTTGCCCAGTCCTCCATCACTTCAATCCAATTTTCTTGCTAATCATGGCATCGCCGCCCAGGTATCATGGTCGTTTTCAAGAAGGATGAACAACCAACCACAAAAAAAGAATACTTCCCGGTCAACCCTTTTCCTCCTTAGCTACACTGGTCCTCAATAATCAGCATTTTGTCCATCACCAGACCTATATCTGGCATCTTTTCAGCTCAGCAGAATGTACCTAATGTACTGTTGGCTGCCTTGGAGATCAGGATTATCTCCATACCATCCCAAGATAAAGCATCAGAATAGCACTCTCCTAGAAGCTCCTTGGAATATTGGGCGCAAACACTACCAATGACTTCCACATCATGTATGGATGCATTTCCTTCTAATTTGTTCTATAATCCCAAATTTGCACTTTCAAAAGTTTGCTTAATTCCTTTGATTGCCTCTAGTCAGACATTGTTTCAATCTTTAAATTTCACGCCTAAATTTTTAAAAAAATTACCCAAGCGACAACACATAGAGCTGAAAAGCTTTCGGCCAAAATCCAGAGGGAATCGAGCTAGTGACAATTGAATCTTTTACCATCAATAACCAATTTAAACCATTACACCAATTAAATATCCTTCCGAAGCAATCTTAATCAACCTAGACTTGATAGATTTCCTGAAAGAATTGCTTAATTAAACTCTTTATAGAATAAGTGATTCTGCTTAATAAACCCTATGCCTACAGGAAATAGAGGGGAAAAATTGGAACTTAACATGTAGGAAGCCACTAATGAGAGCTACAGAGATAGAGCAGGAGAAGCACTCAGCAAAATTCCAAAGTCAGCAAACTTTGTGTCCCCCACCTCCTTTCTTCCCTCTTTTCTCCACTACAACTCTCTTTCTTTGTCTCCTCTGGCCAGCATGGTATTCTCTCAGGAAAGGATTCGCCATCAATGACTTGGTTTTTAACCTCAGAGTGAATTTAAGTCAATAGTCTAGGCCCAGGATGTGCTATGGTCAATAGAATGGCTTGTTGTCAGAAAGCCATGGTTTCAAATCTAATCTCTTAAAAAAATACTAGCCTTCTTACCCTAATCCATTAATTTCTCTGGGCCATGGGCCAGTCCTGCAATTTTGCTACCTCTCCATTGAATTGGGACTTAAATGAATGGAAGAGTTCTCACCTTGATAGACTCCCAAATCCTCCTTGTATCCATCTTACAACTGGCAAGCATATTTGAGTCTAAGTCATATCACATTGTGGAAAGATTTTATATTAGTTAAGGGGATTGTAGATATCAGAAGCAGGGAAAAATCAGTTCTGAATATCAGGAATCCCAAAGCCCCAGAATCGGCTGCAGAGGCAGTTGTCTATTTCACCAAAGGCAATCTGGGCCAACAAATTAAGAATAAAATTATTTAGAAGTTTGTTATCAGGTGCTCATGGCAGGAAGATTTGGTTTAGTTTGATTTTGCTTGCTTTACGTATTTTATATTATAGTATTTATATTATAATATTATTTTAGCTTCAGTTTCTCATACTGATAAGTATAGGAAACTCGTTCTGACCATCTATCTTACTAGTTGAGGCAGCTTAGAAAAAGATAAAAACATAAGTAAAGAAAGTACAAATGTATAAACTCGTCATCAGACAAGAACTGTTTTGGAAAATTATTACTGTGTTCATAATACAAATTATGAGTGTGTTCATAACTACTGTGTTCTATGTATACCTACATGTGAAGATACATGGATTTTCAAAGGATGATTTATTTGAGAAGCCATGAGATGAAGATTGTACAATATACTCCTAAATATAAATAAGGGCATTAAATAAATCAAAGCATGAGTATTCGCATAGTTGTGTGGATATTCCATTCCTTAGAAACAATGGGATCAAGGCACATCTATACCCTCCAATGGAACTTCCCTGTAGACGAGAAGTTCTTGACCAAGTTTTGTCTCAGTGTCTTGGATAAAGTCTGTGGAATCTTTTTTCAGATAATACTTTTAGTCGTGACTCCTTCCATCATCCCCAACCTCACAGAGTATTCCTTGACTCTCGTGGACACCAAGTTAAGAAGTTCTATTTCCAACAAAACCCCACACTTGTAGTTTCACTAAGTTAATTGAAGACTCAGTAAATTCTTCAGGGAATCCCAGATCAGCACCCTTAGGCTAAGACAAAGAAAAAACCAAAGAGAGAGCCTCACATATATGCCAGAAGATGAGAAAGTCTTTGTCAAATAGCAGTAGGAAAGAACCTGTAAGCTTCAATTTTATGACTTTCTCTTTGGATGAATAATTCAGGCAATATTCTGGGGGTGAAGGGCCTAAAGGATTGGGAACAGAGAAGAGAGATCAGTCAATATTGAAAAAGAATTATCCTGAAAAAACTGAGTCACACTCCTAAAAGGCCATGATATTTCTAATGCCAGAAACTAGCATGATCATTTTCCTTTCATTTGAATAGTAAATTCTGTGCTTCTAAGAAAGCCTCTTGGAAATGTAGTGCCTGGTTTTCTGAGACAAGATGGATTTAGATTTTATTATCTCCCTCTTTCAAGGGGGCACTGGGCACCCCACATCTGCCATAAGGTAGGGATGAGGAGCTGTGATGTTCAGTGTCTTTAGTCTTTAACCTGAGTTACACAGGTCAATAGTCAAGCAGACTTCCTGCAGCAAAGTCCAAACTTCCCATTTAGAAGAGACATTAAAAACCATAAATCCATTCTTTTGATTTTACAGTTGAGGAAACAGAAGGAAAAGTTATCTACCAAGGGTCATATAATTAGTTAGTGGTAGAACTGGAACCCAGTCCCCCTGACTACCAGTCCAGTGAACTTTTCATTAGGACAGAAACATTCTGAAAAAGACATATGGGTTTTTCTTTGCTTGGTCTGTGTTTTGTGATCCTTTACTGATTAGAATCTCAGATTCCTAGACCCGGAAGGGCCTCAGAGGGTTTAGCCCAGTTTGGCAAAGAGAAAAGAAATCAATCAGGATAGAATCCAATAACCTTAGACTAACAGCTTCTCTCCTTTGTTAACCGTTTGACCTTGGCTAAGACACTCAAATTCACGGGGCCCCATGTTGCTCATTAGTATAATGAGAATGTTCAATTCATTCAACAATATTATTGAGCATTTCCTGAGTGCGGAAAGCACTGTGGGAGGCTGGTGGAAGGGATGGGTAGAAAAACCAGTTTAGATAATCCACGGTTCCTGCTCCCCTTGTGAAAGAGCATTAAACCTATGAAAATAATAGAGGACAGCAAATGGCGGGTGAATGAGAGACAAGTCAACATCCTCAGGTGAGTTCTAAAGAGAAATGTCATTATTGACAAGAGTGTATCAAGAAAGACTTCCAGATATTATTTGTCTATAACAATCAACCAGCAGGATGATTTCAGAGAGGCCTGGAGAGACTTATAGGAACTGATGCTGAGAGAAATGAGCAGAACTTACAGGAGATCACTGTACATGGCAACAAGAAGAAAACTATACGATGATCAATTCTGGTGGATATGGCTCTCTTCCACAATGAGGTGACCCAGGCCAGTCCCAGTGGTCTTGGGATGGAGAGAGCCATCTGCATCCAGAGAGAGCACTGTGGGAAGTGAGGGAAGGACACAACATAGCATTCTCTCCCTTTTTTTGTTGTTTGCTTACAATCTATTTTCTCATTTTGGTCCTTTTTGATCTGATCTTTCTTGTGCAGCAAGAGAATTGTAGAAATATGTATGCAAATATTGGATTTAACATATATTTTTACCATGCTTAACATATATTGGATCACATGCCATCTAGGGAAGGACATTGAGGAAAGGGGAGAAAATTGGAACACAAGGTCTTGCAGGGCTTGGTGTTGAAAAATTATCCATGCATATCTTTTGAAAATAAAAATCTTTAATAAAATCTTTTTTAAAAAATTTGGCAAACAAAAAAAAAAAAAGAAAAGAAAAGAAAAGAAAAACTTCCAGGATAATGTGGCATTTAAGTTTGATTTTAAAGAATGAACAGGAATTCAATAGATAGAAAGGCGAAAGGAAAGCATTTCAGATGTGAACAAAGACAAAAGGATACAATAAGAAGATTGATATATTTGGGGGACAAAAAGTAATCCATTTTGCCTGAGATAGAGAATTGAGACTAGTCTAGATATTATGGCAAGAAAAATATGAAAATACAAGATGGAATCAGTCTGTTAAGATCCTTAACTGTCAGATGAAAGGGACTGAGTTTTATTTGGAGATTCCTTAGAATTATCGTTTAGATCATAGAGTGACAAGTATATCTTTGCATGACTAAGAACGTTCTGGCAGCCTTAGGGAGGTTAAATTAGTGGAGGAGAGTATTGATAAGCCTTCTTCATTAGCCTAGGTCCATATAAATAAAAACAGAGTGCAGGCAACATGAACAATGAGAGGGGATTGATACATATGCTGTTGTGGAGAGGTAATAGATAGGACTTGGGAGCTAGTTGGGTATTAGAGATGAAGGAGGATTGGGAAGGATCACCCGTAATATCAAAATTTCTGCCTTCAGTGGTTGGCTGAACAACAGAGTCATGAGTAGTATTATGAAGTCAGAAGGAGAAGGGAGTTTTAAGAAGAAAGAAAATTGTTTCAGTTTTGGACTTGTTGATTTTGAGTCATCATGGGAATATCAGGTTAAAATTAGCTGTATGCAGTTGCAGAAGAGAGGTCTCCCCTAATAATATAAGTCTGAAAGGCATCGAATACAAGTAATAATTTAATACAGAATTTCTGGGAGTAAAAGAACTAGAAAATAACAGCCGTAAGGTTATGGGAAGGAGATAAGGAGGCGGCCAAAAAAGACTTAGAAGGAATGGTTTGGGAGTTAGGATAATAATAAAGAGAGTATGAAGACTTTCAGTGTGGGAGGAGATAGTCAGTAGGAGAGGGCCATTAATATGGAAGATCATACCTGGATCTTACAATCAGCTATATTAGACCTGGAAAAGATCTCCCAGGTCATCTAAAGCAAGCCCTAGCAAATATATATTACAGTGATATTCCAAACAAATGATTGGTCTTATTGAGTTACTCAAGCCAGTGCAATTATCTGCTACTTTTATATTTTTTAGAGATTTAGAGTGATATTAAGTTTCCGATTTGCTACGGGCCAATACATAATCCATAGGAAAGCATCACAAAATATTCAATTATTTCCAGAATGCTGAGCGTACTAATGCAGAAAAATTTGCATTTTAGAAAGACTTTCACTGAAATTCAAACCAAAACGGGTTTTCTGACATCTTCAATGAATCAGAAACTCAAGAACTCAACAAAGCTTCTGTCCCCTGACAGATCCAGTCACACAAACAAAGACCATCTCCTCAACAATAAGACTTCCCCTGGTCTTAACTAAAATGAGATTCCATTTTGAACAAACATTCTGTTGCCTTAACTGAAAGTGTCGTGTGAACAGAAAGCCACATGCTCAACCTGGAGAACCACAGTCATCTACATTCTCACTGAGTTGCTCCCAGAGCAAGATGAGTGGGATTTGGGAAAGAAAGTGTAAAAAATGGTGGGTTTTTCTTCAAGACTTGTATGTGGACCGAGCAACACATTCAGAGTAGCCAAGATTGGCTCTCTGGAGAGCCTTCATCGGGACTTCAGCTGAGTTCTGACTTGGCTCCCAGAGGGAAACTTGATTTTTATCAGGCTGGTAGTTCTGTGTCCTTTCTATAGTGCTTGTACATCCAGCAGGGGGAAGGAAAGAAGGAGAGAAGAGGAGAGAAGCAGAGTTGAAGAGAGGAGAGGAAAAAAGAGGAGAGGAGAGAAGAAAGAGAAGAGAAGAGAGAAGAAAGAGAAGAGAGGAGAGAAATGAAGGAAGGATTTATTCAGCACTTGCTATGTACCAAGCTCTGTGGGGAAGAGAGGGAGATGAAGGGGAGAGAAAGAAAAGGAAGGAAGGAAGGAAGGATTTAGTAAAGTATCTCTATGTGTCAAATGCTGCAAAAATCATCTCCCTTGATGCTAAAATGATCCAGGCAGAACCACCTGGACAGCTCCTTAGCAATAGCCCAATAGGAAGAGCCCAGCCCCGCAGAGAGGGCAGGTGGGACCCAGCACAGTGCTAATTGCCAGCCCACTCTCCCACCAGGCACCGGCCCCTCCAAGCCCACCCTCACCCTGGGCATCCGGCAGTGTGCCTGGAACCCTCCCCAAGGAAACACTGACTCCTGGGACCGGGTGTCTGCCCCCTTCATATGGAACGGGAGCATGGCGATGGAAAGGTGTTTCTGCCTTGGCTCCTACTCTGTACTGTGCCATAACTTGCCCTGGAACGAAGCTGAGTCCCTGATACCTCCCAGGGGCCCGAGGGTCCTTCCTGCCTCTGGTGAGTAAATGGACAAGTTCTGGGAGTCGGGGACAGATGGAGCCTTTCTGAAATCTGGACAACACAGAATCGATGGGAAATAGTGGGGAAGGCATTGGAAGGAATGAGGGTGGAGGAAGGCTTCCTGGTAGAAAGGGGGATTTATCTGGGACTTGGAGGAAGCCCAGGAGGTTGGAAAGCAGGAGGAAAGCGCTTCCGGATAGTCACAAAGAATTCTGGGTGTTGAGACATGGGGCATTTTGTGCCTGGAACAAGCAGGAGCCGGCATCACTGACTGAGGAGTGCGCAGTCTGAAAACTGACAGAGGAGGAAGATGCTGTATACAAGAGACACTTAAATTTTAGGAAATTGAAAGTGACTTTGCAGATACTGTGAAAATCGATAAAAGCGCTGGGCTCACTCTGTGGACTTGGCTATGAATGTGATTCCCTAAACTGCTCTGAACTTCTGGTTCTCTATCTGCAAAACAGGAATAATATTACCTCTTATCTCTCCAAGTTATTGTTAGGAAAGTATCTCTGAAATCCTAAAGTGCTGTAGAAGTGGGGGTTATTATTTGATAGATGACAATGGGCAAGGCTGTTTTATCTCTCGAGTTTTCAATTTCCTCATCTTAATATTTGGGGCTAGGTCTGGATGTTCTCGGGAGCTATTCTGGATCCCTTTGGTATTTTATTAACTAAACTACATAAATGTCATCCAAAGTACATCTTCCTCAGAGCAAATTCTGCTTCGAAGATACCGTATAAATAGATTCCAGTGGAGTGTTTTGAATCTCTCGTTGTGATATTTCTTGGGCAGGAAGAAAATGGGACACTTCCCTAATTGGATGTATTCACAATTAAGCCCAGAAAGATAAACAAGTCAAAATGGAGAGAATGAGAAACAAAGTTATGGAGACTCAGGCAGTCTCACAAACACGGCGCTGACATGCACATTAAGTCACTTACAAATGTGTTTTCACCGACGATGTAATTTTAAATTAAGCAATTTTACATTATTTCTCTGTACAAGTGATCCAATCCCTAACCTGCTGTTTATAATCCTCCACAATCCACAGTCTGCCCAACCTGCCCTTACACTCCTCAAACCCCTCCACATGTACTAACCTCCAAACCAATCAGTCCCAGCCATACTTCCAGGGCTTTCTCAATTCTCTAACTGCCCTGGTTCCCCTCCCCCCCCCCCCCATAACAGGGATCTCATCCTAATAACTATCCACTGAGGTCTTAAAGCTTCTGTGCTACTTCCGTCAGAAAGCCTTATACAGTTCCCTCAATGGATACCTCCCAGAATTCAAGGATGATAGTAATTTCTACTTTTCTCATGCACTAAAATTTAGTAACTAAACCATTGCAATTTTTTAAAAAAAACTTGTAATTCTATACAGGTCTTAATTTTCCAACTGTAAGACTATTGAGGTCAGGGACCCTATCTAATTTGTCCTTTTCTCTAGTGCAATTATTTTTAACCTTTTCCTCTCGAGAGATCCCTTTGGGAGTCACTGAAGTCTGTGAGACCTTTCTCAGAATACCATTTGTTGCCTACATTCATAATTAAAGGAAATTGATTTAATGTAGAGGTCAACAAAAATAAAGATGTATTTTTTCCCAAGTTTTTCAGCCTCCTGAATTATATACTCTAGAGACACCCATGGACTCCAGATTAAAAACTCTTGCCTAGTGCCTCTCAGATTACTGTGTGCAAAGGAGCAGCTTAATAAGTAAAGTTTCTAATTAAAGCTCATACTGAGAAAAAAAAGAGAGACCTGTCCCCATGTATTATGAGCAATACAAGCAACCATTCCTCTTTTGCCTCTTCCCTTGTCTGGGAGTCATTCTGGATATTTTCTTCAATTCACTTTGGGGTAGAGGCAAGTGGGTGGCTGCATCACACCCTCAGTAGCCTTGATCAGCCTGGTTCACCTGTGCCAGGGTTTGGGTTTGGGTTGTTTGGGTTACTTTAGATACTACCTTGATGCTGTTGGTGTATTAGAAATAGTAGGGCAGTTTGAAGGAAGCTATAGAACATCATTTGTTTTCACCAAAATCATCTTTATAATTATCATTAATAGCAATACTAAGTTGTTTCTACTACTAGTAGAAAAAAGTTAGCTCTTCTCCCCCTTTTCCTCCTCCTCCTCCTCTTCTTTCTTCTTCATGTTCTTCTTCCTTCTTTTTCTTTGCTTTTTTATTAAAGCTTTTTATTTACAAAACATATGCATGGGTAATTTTTCAACATCGATCCTTGCAAAGCCTTCTGTTCTAACTTTTCCCCTCTTCCTCCCACTCCCTTCCCTAGATGGCACATAGTCCAATACATGTTAAATATATTAAAATATACATTAAATCCAATACACACACACACACACATAGTTATACGGTTATCTCGCTGCACAAGAAAAATTGGATCAAGAAGAGGAAAAAACTGAGAAAGAAAACAAAGGGTTAGGACAATGAAAGTCATAAAGGGTATTTAGATTGGCATAAGAAAAAATTCCTAAAAACTAGAATTGCCTTAAAGTGGAATGGGCTGCCTTCATAGGTTGTGGTTCCTCTCCCTTATGGGATTCCATTTGGATAAGTATCAGTTAGGCATATTGTAGAAGGACTATGTTTTGGGCATAGGATTGACCAGATGACAGACAAAATCATTTCTAACTCTGTGATTCTGTGTGGTGGGGTGAGTAGCTGAAATATTAGAATAGATTGAATTAGCTGGGTCATATGACAATAAGAACTGTGGAATCTGAAATGCCCTTTTCGAGAAAATCCAAGTATAAAACATTCAAAAATCAATAAATCCAATCCAATCAAATCTACAGATAATTTGAAACTTTGAAGGGTCTAAGATGTCATTACTGCAGGCACTATCTCCATCTAAAAGGTCCCAATTATTTCACCCAATCTAGAAAGATTCTCTTCCACATTTTGCTGTAAATACACAATAGAAAACCAGTCTTAGTCATGGGAGAGCATTTGTGTTCCTTTTTAAAAAGTTAAAAATTAAGGATTGAATTTTTACTTTAGACAATATTTTGCTGGTCTTTTCAGATGAACTGGAATTTTTATGCCCTCTAGTTCCTTTATTTCTGTATTTAGGGAAAAGAAACAGGGAGCAAAATCTTTTATTTCAGACATGTAAGGACATCACAGGGACAAAACCAAACCATCAAATCAATTTGGCACCTGTTCTTTGATTAACAAAGAGCCTAAGAGAGTTTACTTGGATAATAAGAGGCTGAATTACTTTCCAAGCCAATATGTGGGTAAGGTAAGATTTGAACTGAAGAGCACCCACTCTTGGTTCACTATCATTTCCATTTTAGAAGTTGGAAATGTCCCTTCAAACATTCTCTTCGTTACCATTCCTTTCATCATATTTTTTGTCATTTATTTTCCTATGTAAGATAATAGAGTTGGGATAAATGCTTCCTCTACAATCTCACGATATTGGCTGATAATATATCCTCCACTTAGGGAATTTTCTTTTAAAACAATAGGCTGAGATCGTTCTCATCTGCATCTTATACATCTCAATGGTCGTTCAAAGAGGCTTTGTGGATGAGACAGCCCGGTTGGGTTCCTCCCATTGTCCAGAAATGATCACCAAGGTTAATCCCGCTCCCACATAATTGGTCCTCAGAGAACAGGTCCACTTTTGCAGTAATGAAGGAACCCATGTTGGGTAAGTGGAAGATGAGTGGCAGGAGAACTTGATAGATGGCACTTAGATTTCAGGGACAAGAATTGTGGGAGGAACTTCCTTCCATGCTCCAGCTACTACTGACCTTATTCTACCAGTGATGAGGCTCAGTAACGAGCAGTAAGGCTGATTTTTGCCCAAAGAGCCAGACGAGCCAGGAATCAATAAGAGGCCGGACTGGGACAGAGTGGGATAACTGGCAGTGGGCGGCGTGTGAAGCATCAGCACCCTGAGACCCCGTTTCTCCCCCACTGACTAGACATGTTCTCAGGCACAGAGTATGCTCGTTCTCACCTTTGCAATCTCAACACCCAACACAATACTGCCTGGAATAAATGTTTCTTGAGTTGGAGGTTGTTTTTTTTAACACCAAAATAGCACCTCTCACATTTACCCAGTCTACTAGAAATAGTATCCATAGCTTATTATTATTGGATGTGTTTTTAGCCTTCTGTCTGTAACTTCCCCAGGTGAGAAGACAGAAATGATGAAATGTCCAGTCGGAGAAAGAAAAGCAAGGGTGACTCAATTGCTTCTGTAACTTAGGTAAGCAGAGCTGGTGCATTAGAGAGGGGAAAGTGTGGTACCAGGAATCGGAAATCTGGCTTCAAATTTGGCTTCTGATACTCTGGAGCAAATACACGCTACTGAACCTCTCTGACACTCAATATTCTCATGTAAAAGGGAAGTCATAATAACAGGTAACCGAAGAGACTGATCTGAGGCTCCAATGAGGTAATATATGTAAATCATTATGATCTGAGTTTTTAAAAGTAAGGCTGTCAATGGCACGTTTAGGACAATGGTTTTATTAAAAATGACTTTTCCTCCTGTAAGTTTCAATGACTTATTTTATGTGTTCCCTATATAAGGAATGAGAACAGACAGCTGAAACAGCTCTCGAAAGCACGTTGTAACCTACTAAAGAACAAAACGCCTGACAACATCCTCTGATGGTAGATCACGTCTATAAATATGTACGAGAGTATGTGTGTGGTTTGCCCGTGGGAAAAAAGGAAGGAAAGTGGGAGGACAGGACAAGCGTTGGAATGGAATTCAAAGGCCCGTGGCGTCTGGACGCCCTCATTCTGGGCGATAGCTATAAAGCAGGGTACTGTTTAAGGCATGCGTCACTTTCAAAAAAAGAAGGGCAATGCATCCTCCACAATCAGTGGATGGGGGCGGGAAAGCAATGTTCTATTCATAGCAATTTAACTTATTTACAACTTAAAAAATCTTGACTCAAAATGATATCAATTATTTTGCACGCAAAATGCAAAAGATCATTCAGATTTATGTATCAGTAAGAGAAGACCATCTAACTTGGTCTGGGATACTCTTGACTCTCAACAACTTTTCACCCATCACGGTGGTTTGTTTGACCCTGTCATGAATGGGATAGCCTGGTTGGCTTCCTCCAGTTAGCCTTCTGAAAGGCTGATCATGGTTAATCCTAGCCTCTGTCAACTCCATCAATAGCACAAGTATTCTCCAAAGGAATTTTCAGACATATTATATCATTAAGAATTCTTTGGAGGGTTGTGGGTGTGACATTATTCTCCTTCCCCTTTTCCTGAAAAGAATTGAAATTTGATCAAACAGCCAACATGAAATATGAATATAAATGAAGAGAGTTGTAAAAATAAAGCGGTAGCTGCTTAGTCAAAAGATATGGAAACAGAATTCAAATTTGAAGATAGAAGAACTTGATTTAAGTCATAAATCTTATATGTAATAATATGATCTTTGAATTTTCTCTAATCTTCTCCAGACTTCAGATAATTCATCTATAAAATGAAATCGTTAGATTAAGTAATCTTTAAGATTTAAATTTGATGAAATGATAGCTCCCTTTTATAAAGAAAATCCTGTCTTCAAAGAACTTTTCTTTAACAACCTTATGGGTTAGGCAAGGAAAATATTGTATTACCTTTTAATGCAGAAGAAAACTAAGTCTCAAATAAGTTGATTTTCTCTCCCACCCCAACCCCAGGCCCAAAATTACATGGCTGGTCAATGGGTCCTCCAAGATAGGACCAAAGCCGATGGATGTATTGATTTTAAATACAGTGCTGATTCTAAAATTTAAACATTTGTGTGGGAAGTGGTTATATGAAGGAGATATGTACTTTTTCCAATGACGGTGCTGTTGCTGAACATTTTTTCAATTCCTTATTTGCAATGGCTTTCAAAGTTAGTCATTCTGGAAAATGAAATTGATTTCTAGTCATATGTTGGTTTTAGTCAAAACCAGCATTCTACAACTTGATTCTTTATCCAATTCAAAAGGCATAATTCTGATTGATGGGGAGTTCTTTCGGAATATAAAATTTTAAAAAATAAAGTTTTGTGACCAATGTTTCAATTCAATAGAAACTAGGCTGTCAGAATACATACAAAAATATGTTTATTCTTCTCTCAATCACCTCTTACTTATATATGTCTTCTTACTTAACAGAAACTGCTCCCTTCAAAGACATTAGTAATTGCTTAAAGACCACAAGAACAAATGTCAATGCATTTTTAAAAAGAATTGCATTCTGGGATAAAAAAAAAAAACTTCATCCTAACTCTATGGTCTTTGTTTTATTGATTTAAAAAATGCACTGTGTCAATTGACACAACTTGATCTTTGAGGTATTCTTAAATCCTTCGATTGTCACAGTTGAAGATCTTCTATTATTAGTCCTCACCTATTTGAACCTATCTGCTAAATTTGACTAGCTATCATCCTCTCCTCCTATAAATTCTTCTTTTTTTGTGAAAATATTTGCTCTTTATTTTCTTCCTAACTATATACTAATCCTCAGTCTCTTGATAGCTCATAATCCATATTCTCCAAAAGTTCTGATCTAGGTTTTTTTTTTTCTCTTTATATTCTTTATCTTGAAAAGTTCATCATTTTCCTTTGGTGTAAATTTAAGAAAATATTGGATGATGGCTTAAATTGACATATACACCCCGGGGATCTCCAGTGAGCTTCAATTGAACGTTATCAATTTCACACTAACCATTTTAAATTGAATGTCCCATGGCATCTCATACTGACATATCAAAAAGGAGCACATTGTCTCTTCCCATGAACCTTCCTTTCTGCAGAATTTCACTATTTTGTTTTGAAGGCCCTGCCATCTTACCAGTCTCCCAGATTTGTAAACTCAGAGTCTTCCTCTGCTTATCATTCACCCTCACTTCACATATCCAATCAATTGCCATCTCTTTTGCTATTTGTTACTCCAACATTTCTCACAGACACCATAGGTACCACCTTATTTTATCCCCTCATCACATTTTGCCTGATTAGTAGAACAGCCCCCCAGTCGGTCTCCTTGCCTCCAGGTTCTCCCCACTCCTTTACAGTGGGACCCAAATGAACCATAAGCCCCCAGTCACTGGAAACACTTAAAAGTAATTAAAGGCTGTGTGGTGATCTATCAGTCACATTGTAGAAGGGACCTGGGATCTTAGACTTAAGAGCTGGCAGCAGCCTTAGAGTTTCCAAACCACTCATTTTATGGATGAGAAAACTGAGACCAACAGACATGAAATGGTTTGCCCAGAGATGATACGTAGAAGAGCTAGATTTGAAAGCAGGCCATCTAACTTCAAATCCACTCTATTGCCTCATCTACTCTCTCTGCAATGAGTTTTATGACCCCTAGTGTTTTCCCACCCAAGAAGTCTATAAAACTATATACTACAATTTCATCATTTTCCTTTCTCCTCCCAGAGTGTGTGGTTGGATTAAATTATCTCTGTGGTCTGTCTTATTTCAAAAACCTGTAGAATGATGTCTTTTCCCCCCAGGTTATATCACAAAACTGTATCATAAAGGAGAAAGAGCACAGAGATAGGGGATGACAGCCCCTTTGGTGACAATCCTTGTCTTTGTCTTTATGGAAAAAATACTTCAGATCACTCGTACAAGTGGTAAGAATTTAAAACTTTGTGATCACTTATCACTTAAAAAAAATCAGATAACGAAAGGAACTGACGAGAGAAAGAACACTGGGAAATGGAGGAATCCTCATTGGAAGCATCACGGTACAGTGAGAGGACCCTGGTTTGCAGTGGGGGAGGCCTGGCTTCAGATTCCACGGCAGATTTTCTGCTTTGTGACCTTTCCCAGAATTCATTGTCTCACCTCTCCAATGGTGATAATACCCCTAGCACTTACTTCATGGAGACTTCTTGTGAAAAACTCATGAAATTGTGTATATAGTATTCTTATAAATCTTTAAATACTATATAATAATAATAATAATAACAATACTTGTAGGTGGCATTTTAATCTGATATTAGAGAGCCAACTTTTAATAATAATAATAACAGCATTGAAAATGCACTTTACAATTTGCAAAGCTTTTTACAAAGATGATCTCATTTTATCCTAAGAACCAACTGGATTTTGGGTGCTACTACTCTTTCCATTTTAGAGAATCAGAAACTAAGGAGGTTTAAGGTTAAATAAACTGAAGCAGAGAGGTTAAGTTACTTGCCCACAGCTATCAAGTGTATGAAGTTAGTTTTGAACTTAGATTTAGTTGACTTGAAATTCAACACTCTGCTTCATCACCTAGCCGCAGATTTGAGAATGACAAAAGGAAAGGGCCCCAGCTCTGGCTTCAGTTCTATTACTAACTTGTGAAGTGATCACAGACAAGTTTTTGAGCTCTTTGTGCCTCAGTTTAAAATGGGAGATCTGACTCAGAAATTTAAAATTGATGACCCTCTGTGCAAAAATCATTGTACAATTCATTTTCTACGCTTCATCTCCCACTTTGGAGATGACAATCCCACTGTGTTTTCTCTGGTCTGTTCTATTACTTTTGGATCACTGTGCTCAGCTTTGAGTAATATTAAGAAGCACTTGGATAGTTGCGTTCTCTCCAGGAGGCAGTGAGAAAGGAAGTATAATAATTTCTGCATGGAGTTTTTCCTACTAATGCATGCATACTAATTTGTATTAACTTTATATCAATGTATCTTAATATATGTTAATATTATATATTATGTATTATATGTACCATATATTAATAATAATAATATATATTTATTATCTGTTGTTAGAATAAAAGTTACTTGAAAATAGCATTTCTTTCTTTCTCCCTACTCGTATTCTTAATGCTTAATCCAGACCCTGTCACATTGCTGGTACTTATTAAATATTTGTGCACTGGTTAATTGATTGGAAAGTATGCTGCCTTGGATATCTGTCAGGAGCCCTGGACTCTGGTCTCTGCTCTCTGTCCAGAACTAACTAGCTGCATGACCTTGGGAAAGACACGACCTCTGGGGCTTCAGTTTTTTCATTATTGACTGAGACAATTGGACTGCATGATGTCCAGGTTCCTTTTGAGTCTAAAATTCTATGGTTTGACCTTTCCCTTGTAGCTGAACTTCATCATGCTAATAAGATTTTGATTGTGGATTCTTCCCCCCCCCACCCCCCGCCCAAACCTGGATACTTTTGAATCTTGGGTAATGGAAAAATCATTACCAAATAGAAATACCTCAAATTCTCATAAATCCAGATGAAAGCATGACGCCATGGTTGCCGGCGCAAGTGTCGCTTTTCCAATCAATCTTCTCACATACTCATCTTTCTGAAAGTCAGATTCTTATGTTTTCCTATTGAGTGAGGGTTTTTGGTGAGAAAGTTTCAGTGAAGTGCTTCGACTGTTTTGGAAGCAGAAATAGGTGACAAAATATTTTTACACCTTACAATCCTTTGGAGATACCGTTCTGGCACAACTTGTTTTAAAATGGCTTTAGCATTAGAGGAAGAGAATGTATTCAATCACTAGCAGAGAGATATCTCTGGGGAGTCTTAGAAAATAAATTCAGGCTTAACAATGTTAGAAGAGAAAATCATTTTAGAATATGCTTCTTATAAAATGCAAATGGAATTTGAAGTTGTATGACTAGACTGTCTCCGTCCCTCTGGAATTTTATATTTTTGTGTTCTTCTCCAATTGCTCGCCCTGTTTCGTCCCAAGGAGTGTCTTGGGGTGAAAAAGAGATGTCATCCACCTTCTTATTGATATATGTCCTTCAGAAGCTTCCATGCGGGAACATGGCAAGAATCGGTAAGGGTGAGGGTCCAAACTTTGAGAGCACTTCTTCCCCTTTAAAAAGAGGACACAAGGCGCTTTGGATGGCAAAATCATCCATTTTCCTTTAGTCTGTGCTTTTCATTTGCTTGTTGTATTCCAAATTTTCTCAATGTTCAGTCATCCTGGAAAATCTTTTATTTTATCTTTCTCTGTAGAGAACACATCTTTAATTGGGTTCATCCAACCCGCTCAGGATTCTCCTTTCTTAATTTCCTTATTTACTTCTGTCAAATTTACTGCATCCCCAAAGCTACCCAGGTTCGGAAGCTCCGAGTCATCCTCTCCTTCTCACGTTCTCTCCCCACTACCATATTTAATTAGGTGATAATTCTTATTGCCTTGAACATCTCCTTCATGCCTTCTTTTCTCTCCATGAATATGACTGTGACACCCCGGTTTAGGTCAGATGTTCCTCACATCTCACCTCAATTATCACAATAACAATTATGGGGCACTTTAAAGCTTGCAAAGTGCTCTCTGTGATATCTCATTCTATGCCCACAATAGCACTGGCAGGGAAGTCCTATTACTCCTGTTTTACGAATAAGGAAACTGAGTCTCTTACAAAATTTTTCATAGCTAAGTGTCAGAAGAAGAATCTGAGTTTGTTCTTCCTTTCTTCAAGCTCAGTACTCTAATTGCCCAAGTCCAATTTAATTCAGTAAGCACTCTTAAGCAACATCTATGTGTCAGTCACTGTGTTAGGGACTGGGCATTCGTTGACAAAAAGTGAAATCAGTATCTTCTTAGAGAAGCCGTATGGCAAAGGAGACGGAGAGCTAGCCTTGGATTCAGGAAGACCTGGATTCGAGACTAGCCTCCGACAAATGTCGGTTATATGACCCTGCCCCTCACCAGCCTCCATCTCCGCCTAATAGTCACTGTCTTCCCCTTGGGTAATACTGACTTTCAAATGGGAGCACGTGGCCCCGAGCCTCTTATGTTCAATATTTCATTTCTCTCCCAGCTCACTGGCCTTCGCTTATCATAAGAAATAACCGAGTTTTCAACCAGAAGGCTTCCTCAGCCATTGTGGCTTTACATACTAAGGCATCTTTCTATACTGTGACCCCTTTCTCCATTATCCCCCCAGAACCTATGTTGGAAGAAAAGCCCAGGCTCGCGTCCTTCCTCCCTCTCCCAGCTCTGCCTCTGGCTTTCCAGCCATAGTCTCCAACTGCCTCCTTTTTCAGCACCCTAATGTGTGTAGTTTTCCTCCATGTGAATCTAAGTTTCTCCAAGATAGGGACTCTGTTTCTTTTTGTGTTTTGTTTTGTTTTTAATCCTATCTGTAGCAAAGTACCCACCACACAGTACCAGCTTAACAAATGCTTGTTAGCTTGTTGACTTCAATCAACCAACAGTTATTAAGCACTAGCTGTTTACTAGGGACCATACTGGATACTAAGGGTGGGAAGACAAACACAAATAGTCTCTGTCCACAAGAATGGGTAGGGGGAGAACCCAACTAATCAGCATCTATTACACCTTTTTTCCTTTTTTGCTTATAGGACTGTGCTTGACTGGGCAGTTTAGGAAAAAAGAAACAAGCAGAACTGGACCCTCCAGAAAATGGAGACTTGGAAGGAGGTAGTTTCAGACATAGGGGATGGAGGGATTGCTATCTATTTTCATTTCTTGTTATTCACCTAGAATTTTTCTTTAAGTGAATTACTTAAATCTTGCCCTACTGTGACATCATTATTTTTAGTTTTTTGGTTTTTTTCCCCCTCGTTTCCTAGGATTAATGAGAGAATGAAGATTTATGATTATGGGGTTTGACTTAGTAAGTATTGAAACAGGTTCTAAATTTCTGAACAAAGCAGAAGAATTATGTGTGTTGTGGTGGAGAGGAGCATTGACTAATAAACGAGTGATGCAAACAAATAGAGGTTGGGATAAAAGAAGAGGAACAGAAGAAGCTGATTCCAGAGCTTTAGAATCATAAATTTCCATACAAACAACCATAGATTCACCGACCTTTATTAAGCACCTACCATGTTCTGGGCACTGTACTAAACTCTAGGGATACAAAAAAGGCAAAAAATCCCTCTTTCTTCTCTTAAGAAGGTTAGTACAGCTGAAATTGTGCTTTCTTATTCCGATCAGTCAGTTAATAAACATTTATTAAGCGCTCGTTATGTGCCTGGCATTGTGCTAAGCACTCATCCAAAAATAATCACCGAGCATTCATTAAAATAGAGGCCCTGAGAGCCTAGCAATAGGGATTTCAATCTATTTCAAGCGTGTCTGGCTATTCCAGCCAAGGAGGATTATTATGAATCTGCTATGCAGCAAAAATATAATTTAGGCTTCACTGATTGAATTTGGCCTCCCTACCACGAGATGAACTTGTAAATTTTAACTTCTTATATTTTAACTTATAAATAATGGCTAGAGAAATAGTGCAGCATAAAGGACAAAGAACTAGCCTTGGGATGAGGAAAGACTTATTATATAAGCTCCACCTCTGACCCAGGGTCTAATTGACCCTGATCAAGACACATAACTACTCAGAACCAAAAGTGGCTCTGTGAGAATAAAGGTTACCGAATATTTGCCAGTCTTCATTGGAAGAGAGACTCTCCTACATCCAGGTCCTACATCAAAAAATCACAGCTTTGAACAAGGAAGGGAAGGAGGAAGAGACAGAGACAGAGACAGAAAGAAAGGAAGGAAAAAAAGAAGAAAGGGGAAAGAAAGGAGAAAAAAGAAAGAGAAAAGGGGAAAGAAAGAGAAAAGAAAAAAGAAAGAAGCAAAATGAAGGAAGAAAGAAAAAAGCAAGCAGAAGGAAGAAAGGAAGGAAGGAAGGAAAGGAGGGAGGGAAGGAGGGGTGAAAGGAAAAGGGAGGGAAGGAAGGAATAAACAAAGAAAGAACAAATGTAAACTGGTAAATTTAGAGCTCTCTTTCAGATGACTTTTTCAGTCTTGAGAGATGACTGTTATTGAAAACAATGAGAGTAATATTTGTCCATTGGTTTGTTTAAAAATGTGGCACAGAAGCTTTGGAGTCTACAAATCAGCAGATTAGTTGTTGTCTTGGAGGAAGAGACCTCAAAAATGAGCAAAAGAAAACTCAATAAAGAAACAAGAAGGGCTTGCAAAGAGTCCATGCAGCAACTTCCTGTGTCCTTTTGAACATGAAAGGAAATCTGAGCTGCTTGTCTGAACTGACTGTCTCTTTGCTCATGGTAACCAATTCTTTCAGTGGAAAGGCTCCAAAAGGCTGTGCAGACACAACTACATTTGAGAATCTAATAAATAAAGCCCATCTAGCATAGGCCTCAACATGACCATGATGGGAAAAATCCATAGGAAAGAAGAGGCAGGAGAGAAAAGAAATTGCATTATGTCCCTTTTTTTTTTCTTCTTTCTACTTGCCTTTCCTTTGGTTTTTAGGATAATCTATATAAGGGGAAAATAATTGAAGCTATTTACTACTGTAGGCAAATTTGCAATCCTCTGCAAAGAGCCATGGATTAGGAGGGGCAAAAGGCTTGGTGTGAAGCACAGAAATCCTTGGCAAGTCACTAAGTTTCTTAATTATTTCCTCATCTGTAGAAAAGGAATAGGACTCCCAGGAGACTGAGGGGATAGTGTACCAGCCCTGGAGTCAGGGGGACCCGAGTTCAAATGTGATCTCAGACATTTCCTAACTGGGTGACCCTGGGCAAGGCACTCAACCCTGTTTGCCTCAGTTTCCCCATCTGCAAAATGAGCTGGAGAAGAAAACGACCAACCCGTCCCTCATCTTTGCCAAAAAGTCCAAAGAACTGAAAAATGGCTGAACATCTGAAAAAAGGGGGGAGGAGGTTTTAATACTTGAATTAATTAAATTGACCGTTTCTGTGAGGAAGAGGAGTTCCAAATCTCAGGGGTCAGAGAGAAGCCGGCCGTTATAATGAATCATATCCTGTTTTGTGCCACAGAATTCCTCTTGTCCTGCTCGTCCTGAACAGAACTGACCAGAAGTGCAGCTGAGGGAGCAATATGAAAGGAGATAGAGACGAAAAGCAGCCCGCCTTGGCAGTCGGGGCCATTTAGGCAAACTCCCTCTCCGATGATCTGTAACTGGGTCACCCTCTGCCCTCGGGGAGAGCCCGGCAGCCCGGCCAGACCAGGCCTGGGGCCTATCAGAGAGGATCAGCCGGACCGTTCTCTGGCTCCTGATCCTGCCGGATCCCACTCCTCTCCTGCTGTTTCTCACTCACATGGCCCAGGCCCCTTATCTGTTTATCGCACATGATCTGGCTTCCTTCCAGACACTGAGACAACACGATCTGGCCAATCTCCAGACACTCATTCAATAAGAGTTGGCCGTTGTCCAGATTATTATCCCGATTTCTGCCTTTACCTATATAAAATGTGGATACAATTTGGACTTAATCTCTATCCTCTGTCCTACAACATTAGGCTCTCTTTCCTAACACAGACCACATCCGCCTTTTTTTCCTCATCTGTTTATAGTAAATGATTCGGGCCTTCCCTGCATGGTCTGCTCCAGCTTCCTCAGCTTCCATTCTCTGAAGGCAAGAAGGGGACCGGGTGGGAGCGGTCACAGGGGCTGGACCAAGAACCTCTCGCAGAGATCACATACCCATGACCTTAATTTAATAAAGAACCTGAAGCCCAGAGCCATGAAGAGATTCATCACACAGGAAATAATAGCCCTAGGGTTTGAAAGCACAGGCCTGGCTCTGTATGTATGTGTGTATGTATGTGTGTGTGTGTGTGTGTGTGTGTATGTGACATACACACACACACACACACATATATGTATATAAAATTTGATCCTTATCATAGCCCTGCAAGGTAAGTGACATCACAGTCCTTATTTTACAGTTGAGGAAGCAGAAGTTAAAGGATTTGCCCAGGGTCCCACAGCCTAAAAGTATCCAAGGCTAGATTTGCACTCAAGTTTTCCCGACCCAAGGTCCAATTCTCCGTACCCTGAATCATCCAGCTGCCTCTAAATGCTGAGAGGACAAAGACAAAAGCTTTCAACAACTTATATGTTGATATAAGAGGTGACAAGGACACAGATTGTATATGTCTTTGCATATGATCTAGGCAGCTAGGTAATGCAGCGGTTAGAGTGCCAGGCTTGGAGTGAGAAAGACTCAACTTTCTGAGCTCAAATCTGGCCTCGGACACTTCTTAGCTGGGCACCTGATGCAACAGAGTCTTTGTGAGGCTCAAATGAGCAAATCTTAAAACACTTGTCACTGCCCTTCAGACTCGGACCAAGGACTTCCAGTGAGGAAGTGCCATTATTACTGAGGAAGCCCATTTTCATGGAGGGGAGCTCTCATTGTGTGAAGCTCTTCCTGTCATCAAGCTTCCTCACCGTATCCACCCATCTCAAAGGGTTCTCTCTTCAGGGCCAACGAGACCAAGGCATCCTTTTTCTATCTGAGAATATTCCAAACACTCAAAGGGAATCAGAGATGACCCCCCGCTTAGGCTTCTTTTCTGAGGGCAAAATGTCCCTTCCTTCCTTCCATCAATCCTTGTCTGGCTTGGATTCAAAGCCTTTAAAAACCACCTTGATTGTCTCTTCCTGGAATCTCTCCAATGTCTCAATGTCCTTCCTGTGGCATCTGGAACAGAACATAATATTTCAGATGTGGCCTTTCCAGGGCATGTGTTGGTTACTTGGATTATAAAAACAAAAACACGTGAAATAAGCTGCCTTGCAAAGAACTCAGCTCCCTGTCCCCGGAGAGCTGAAGCATTCAAGGTTGGACTGGACAAGCACCTGCCAAATAGGATGGAGCCGGGATCCGTGTAGCTTGGGGCTATGTGACCTCTAAGCTCCCTCAGGAAACCATAAAGAAGGAAAGGACTTTAAAGATATTCCATTCCAAGCTTCTTGTTCTACAAAATGAAAGAATCATCAAAAATAAGCAAGCATTTGCTTATTGTTCTATGTATCTCTTCTATAGATTGTTCTAGGTTTCAGGCTCTGACATAGAATTTAGTGATAGAAAACCCCAAAATCAAACAATCTCCTGATCTCAATTAAATTTGACAAGGTTTCCCAAAAAGTTTAAGTGGATTTTTGTGTTATTAAAACTTTTGAGATATCTATATGATACAGAGAAATCCAATTACTTTCCTCGGGTTAAAAAGTAATAGAAATTAGATTTACAAACTTATTCATTGATTCCAAATATAGTCTTCTTTCAGCTATACCTTGCTACCCCTTCCAACATTAGGTTCTTTACTTTAATTTGCCCTTCAAAATGTTAATATATATCCTTAGTTCTAAATTTAAAGTTATATCCACTTGATGCAATATTAAGATTGAAATTGGGCCGGTATAATCGGGTCAAACTTAAAATACACAGAAGAAAGCCTGGAAAGCCCCATGGAGGGGGACAAATGTGGATTTTGGAGCAAAACCGAAGGCTCTTTTACTTTTTTCTTTCTCCCTCTCTTCTATGCTAACAGTTCTCATGTTCTTCATTCATGACATATTTAGTGCAGGAGGCATCTCTGTCTTGAAACCAGTATTAGAGGGATCATCATAAATATGGCCATAAATAGAGCAGAAACTAAACAACTCTCAGTGATAATGGAGAAGATAATGGAAGTGGAACACTTCCATGGTTCATGTCACTGAGCAGGATTACAGAGCATGGCAGTCCATGAGCCTAAGGAATGTTGCCTGTGGCTTGTACTTAAATATAGTTAGGACGAGAAACATTCTCTGCGAGAGAGCTGACATTTTACAGCCCCGGGTTTCATGTAAATGGGCCAAAGGGAGCCTGATGCGAGAGGGTGCTGGGTTGCCAGGAGAGTCGGAGGCGTGGTTACATCCTGCTCTGAACCGCTTGCTACCCAGCCCAGGCTGTCTTGTTTCCCCTCAGAATGGCTTCCCGGACAGGGGAAGAGTAATCAGTTCATATGGGTCACATTCCAGACCCATCAGGGAGTCTGAAAAGATGATTGACTCAAGTGGAGCATGAGAACTTCCTGAAGGAAGGAGAGCACCATGGAGAGCAGCTCTTCGGGGCAGTGATGGGGGCACTGGACTTCCAGGGGGAGAGACCTCGCTCCCATCCTCCCTCTGACACTGGCCGATGGTGGAGTGAACACGTCACTTAGCCGTTCTGGCCCTCCATCTCCTCCTCTTTGAAATACGGAGAAAAACAAAGGCAGCACCTACCACAGGGGATTATGGGAGCCAAATCCCAGCCATTACTATTGCCTATATGGAGTATGACCAAAATAACAGGGCGAGTTTGTCCCCCTCGCTTAACTTAAACAGACTCATCGCTTTAGAGCAATTCCTTATATAAGATTCGTATAGGAAATAGGCATAAAGGACATTAAGAGCTTTGAGCTTTAGTGTTTACATTTATTTAGGATTTTTAAAATTAGTAAAGTAGTTGAAAAATAGTATCTCGTCTCATTCTCACAAAAAATCATAGATGGAGATAATATTTTCTAGATTTGAATTTGAAGCAGAAAGAGATTAGATGATTTTTCCAGGGTCATATCAATAGGATCTGAATTAGGATCTTCATGGCTCCAGGGTAAACGCTAGCCATTGTGCCCCTGAATGGCACACACACAATACTCCTTTCTGTAGAAATAGATAAATTGGTGTGAGGCACAGAGATCCTTGGCAAGTCACTAAATTGAATAAATAAAAGGGAAAATATTCTCCACATAACTTGCCTTTATTAGATCTTGCCATCTCCTAAAGATATCATCATATCTCTATCTTCATTTCCTCAGCCAAACTCCTGGAAAAAGCTTTTTACACTTGTTGCTACACACACACACACACACACACACACACACACACACACTTATTCTTTTTTTGCCCATTTCTCAACTTTTGCAACGCAGCCTCCAATCACTTAACTTTGAAGTCATCGGTGATTTCTTAATTGACAAATTCGATGTTATTTTATTTGTCCTCACTATCCCCAACCTCGCTTCTGCTTTCTGATTCTGTCTTCTACTGGAGAGTTTCTTTTTTTTTCCCTTGCCACTAGTCTCTCTTGGATCTCCTTCTCCCTGCAGGGCCTGCATTGTCACCTGTGCAGAATCATTATCCATATATTGCCCCTTAACTTAAAATTTTCCCTAAGATTCTGTCTCTTCCTGCTTCATGCTCTCACTTTGGGTAATACCATCCCCCATCACCACCCCAGGTTTAATGAAGGCAAACAAGCGATCATATGTCAAGAACATACTTTATGCCAGATATTCTTCTAAGTGCTGGGGATATAAATAAAGCAAGGAGAAATTATCTTTGATTTCAAGCTGCTTTCATTCTAGCGAGGGAAGAGAACCCAAAAGAGAGAACTTAAAACGGGCTGTGGTGGAGAAAGAAGGTCAGAGAGTCAGCAGAGCATCCCAGACCAAGAAAAATAAAGGACTGAATGGGGATAGTTGGACACTTTCCTTCAAATGGAGATCCTGGGTTGAATTTATCAGAAGAAGGAACAGCAGTTGGAGGGAGGGCAATGGAGAACCGGTATAGTCTTTGGGGGAAAGGCTGCTTGAGTTTGGTGGTGAAGGCATATTCCAGAGGAAGGCCGCTGCTGAACGTTGGAAAAGAAAGTCCAAAGATTCAAGGCAAGACTTCTCTTGCCCCAACGATCTAATCGGTTGTAGAATTTGGGAATTCTATATCCACATCATTCTTGTATCTGCTCCATTCTCCCTACCCACAAAGTCATTGCCTTTGTTCAGGCCCTTATCACCTCTCAACTGCGCTATTGCCGCAGCATCCCCATTGGCTTCCTAAGCTTGTTTCTTACCACCCCTGTCCCTCTCCTACACTGATGTCAAGGTAATGATGGCTCTAGTCATGTCACCTCCCTCCTTGGTCCCTTCTACTGACTTGCAGGCACCTAAAATCAAATATCCACGCCTTCAAATAATTTTTCAGATACTCTCCATGTGATCTTGATCAAGTCATTTAACTTAACATCTTTCTGCCTTGGACTTTTAATCTATTAAATGGGAATAAAAGTAATATCTACATCCATTAATCATTGTGAGGATAAAATAAAAGAGTATTTTAAATGCTTTATTTACCTTAACATCACCCCATCTATTCTCTCTTTCTGGTGTTTCTATATAACATATAACTGTCATCCCCCTCCTCATTATGACATAAACTCATTTTTGAATAGGGTTTTTTTTTCACTTTTAATTTCTGTATCCCCAGTGCCCACCACAGTGCCTGGCCCAGAATCAAGATTTAATGAGCATTTGTTACTTTTTAAATGAATGAAGACAAATAATCAGATGATATTTTCATGTAATTAACCTCCGAGGTAGATGGACTAGAGCTCTCACCCTGCTGCTATTTTTCCTTTTCTAGCCCAACCATCCCAGAAAAGGAGACTAACCCCATTAGAAAATAACTTTGGGGTTGTGGAGGCACAGTACCATTTTGAAAACAAAAGCACTGGGAAAATCTGAGTTTCCTCCAGTGCCACAGTCACCTCCTTCAGTTGACATTTCTTCATTATATGACTTCCATCGAGTCACTCAACCTTTCTCAGCCTGTTTCCTCATCACCAAGATGGGCAGAATATCCAATCAGTGGTATCTAGCTCACAATGTTGTCTGAGGTCAAGTGATTGTAGAATTACTGATCAAGTGTTAGAAGGAAAATAGGAAACCATAAATCCAAACTCCTCAATAAATCCAATATGTTGCTTGACTCAAGAAGGAAGGCTGGACATTGGAGAGAGAACATACTATAACAGAAGGAGGGAGTATTTGATTTGAAGTCAGAGAATCTGGGTTTCCAAGATGGCTTTTCCTAGATATGTGGCAAAATCTCTTACAACTCTCTAGAATTGTTTCTTATCTGTAAAATGGTAGGTTTGGACCAGGTAACTTCCAAGTTTCCTTCCATCTCAAAATCCTAAGAGATTCTTTGAATCTTTCATACACCCTCCATTTAAAGACTCTCAAAATACCCTTATACTCCATCCCCAAGGGACACACTGAGTAAAGAGCCAGATCGTCATGAGTTTAAATCTGACTTGTGTGACCCTGGGCAAGTCCTTTCACCCTTTTGACTTCAGTTTTCTCAGAGAAAGAAATAGCAAATCACTCCAGTAGAAAACTCTAAACACAGCTACAAATTGTCAGATACTCCTGAAAACAACTGAACAGCCACAGCACCCTATCCCCATGTGAGATTAAGTTCTTTTGCCCAATATATAGTTCTTATGCACATGTAGTCTCCTTGTTAAAGAATGAGCACTGTTTTTTTGGCCTTTTTTGTAAATTGACTGCTTAGCAAAGTGCTTTCAAAATCTTAAATACTTAATATTTCTTGATGGATTGACCACTGGTAAACTGTCAATGATCCACATTAATTGAGGAGGGAGAGATGACATAGCTAATAACTTAAAATTGTAAACAGTTTTATTTTCTGGGTATTTTTGCAATTAACACTTAATACTGGCTTGATCTAACATGCAGGCAAATTTCATTTCTAAAATTCCCCAGTGAAGATCTTACTTTGATGGAATGAGAAAAATGCCTGGTTTGCCCTCATCCACTTCTTCCCTGTTCTGTCAATCCCAGTCTCTCCTCATATATTCTTGTCTCCCATGGAGATACGGGAGATGACCTCTGAGACAAACTGAAATCATCAGACTAAGTAGCCCTTTCCACTCTCTAGCCTCCCTGCTAAGCTTCTGTCTGACTCACAGTTTTCCAGGATGTGTGGGGTGAAGGAAGAAGGTAATTGCAGGCTTTTTGTTTGTTTGTTTGCTTAAAAAAATCTTTCCTGGGAATTGGGTCAGGGTGGAAAGAATGGAAATTACTCCAATTACTGAAATCACACTCTCCTAGAATGCCCTTTTCTCTCCCAGCTTCTGTTGGCCTTTCTGCTTTGGGCTATATATTCACAGAGAAAATAAGAAGGTAGGGAAATGGTTGGCAAAGATAAAGTAACAAGCTATCTTGGATCCTTCAGGCATGATGCACAAAGTGAACAATCTCACAGATAATGAAGGGAGAGAAGGCAAGGCTTCTTCCCACAGATAGCTGGACATTTGAGTAATCAAATTGTATAAAACATGATAAAATTGGATCTTTTGAAAAACATTTATTATATATTTTTCCATGAATAAAATTTATTTTCTCTCCCCTTCTCTAATGAAGAAAAAGAAAAAGAAAAATTCATAATGAATATGTGATCAAGTTAAATAATCCTCACTGGCCATGTCCAAAAAATATACGTCTAATTTCGCATCCTGGGATCAGGAAGATCATTCAGTATTAGCAACTATTTATCAAAAGAAAAGGAGAAAAGTCCTTAGTGTTATATGAATTGACCTGGCTTAAAAACACATAAGATGAGGATAATGAGCATCTCTACATTAGCTGGGCTAGTCTAGTGATGATGAATACACAGCCCACATTGTCATTATATCACACTTCTTATTCTTGGCAGGATGGGCTAAGTCTTTTTAAACCTCAGATCGCTTCCACACTACAATATGACTGGAAAAGAGGGCTCTCAATGAAATTTAAAGTAAAGGGAAAGAATTTTGTCCAAATACACATATCCATACACACACACACACACACACACACACACACACACACACTAACTAAAACAATGGGAACTAAAAATATATATTGTCCAGATTGTGAAACATGAAAAAATGAGTAGTCTAACAAATTCATTTAGTAATAGTCGTATATTGTACAAGGGTTTCAAAACCCTTGGGTGTAATTCCCCCTCACAGTTTTCTGTTTCCCTTTTAATATTGGCTGCATTATTTTTGTTTGTGCTAAACCTTTTAAATTTAATATAATCAAAATTATCCATTTTGCATTTCATAATATTCTCTAGTTCTTCTTTGGCCACAAATTTTTCTTTCTCCACAGACATGAGAGGTAAACTTGTTCTCTTGATTTGTTTATAGTATCATCTTATATGTCTAATTCATGAAGCCATTTAGAGCTTATCTTGATAGAGGGTGTTAGGTGTTAGTCAGTGCCAAGTTTCTGGCATAGTAATATCCGATTTTCCCAGTGATTTTTGTCAAATAGTGAGTTCTTATCCCAGAAGCTGGGGTCTTTGGGTTTATTAAACACTAGATTACTATAGTCATTGACTATTGTGTCCTGTGATTCTAACCTATTCCACTGATCAATTACTCTGTGTCTTAGCAATACCAAATGTTTTTGATGACCACTGCTTTATAGTATTGTTTTGGGTCTGGTACAGCCAGGCCACCTTCATTTGCATTTTTTGATTAATTCTCTTTAAATTCTTGACCTTTTGTTCTTCCAGATGAATTTTGTTGTTATTTTTTCTAGCTTTGTAAAGTGATTTCTTGACAGTTTGATTGGTATGGCACTGAAAAAGTAGATTCATACAGGTAGAATTTATACAAGGGTTTCAAAAGAATAAAGCGTCAGACCCAGAACTGAATAGGAAAGTGAACAGCATTGAATTTATTGTTTTCAAATAATCCTAAACTTCACTCTCCTATGAGATCCCAGGTCTTCAATAGCACTTCCCTAAATGACGCCATGTATGTATTCATGAAACACGCCAATGACTGATCAGTTGAATGTATGAAAAACACTATCAGATGCCCAATGTTCATAGGAGTTGTAAGTGTGCTACTAAAAAGAACTTAACATTAAATGAGTGTTTTGAAAGACATTAATACAGAACCATATGATGAAGAAAGGAGTTGGCAAATCATAGACTGCAGGAAAAATGAGAAACAAGAGAAGCCAGTCTATGTTGCACTAGTGCCCCCAAGGATGTTCTAAAAAACAAGGGAGAACCCTATAATGTATTAGAAAAGTGAAGGGAAAACATCAATAAACCACTTTAGCATTCATAGAGAAAGCCAGAGAGGGGAGGTGGAATTATGATCTGTATTGGTGAGAGAAGTTCTCACTTCACTTAAATCATGGGTCTTTTGAAGATCCAAAAGTAGTAGAAATAGCACCATACTGGAAAATCTAGGCTTAAGTCTCAGTTCTGGACTCGGTGACTATAGGCAAATAAATTAATCTCTATGAGGCAAAGTTTTCTCAGCTCTAAAATACTTGCCTTACTAACCTTATAATGTTGCTAGCAGAAAGTTCTACAATAACCTATAGAGTACTATGTGCCAGCTATTAATCATTATTATTGATATTATTATTATCATCCTTCACGATCCGAAAGCACATACGGATTTTCTTAAAGGAAGAAGAAGTTAATGACGGACAGCCTGGCGTCGCTCTCTGGAATGGCCAGATTTTTCTGCTTTTGCCCCGTGGTGTGAATCTGCAAGGTGGCTGGCTAAAAGTTGGGACACAGTCTGTAGCCATGAAACCAAGCCAAGCTAACTAGCCCATGTGGGGACTGAGCCCCAGACCTTGACCTCATTAGTACCATACCCCGGCTTAATGCTCATGTACTATTTTAAGATGTGCAGAAGGTAATTAAGGCTCACTCGGCAGCCCCCAGCTCTGACAGGCCAGTGGGGAACGTTCATTACTGCAATGCTTGGCAGCCTGAACTTCTCATCCAACTGTTCAACATCCATCCGTGAGTCCTAACTCAAGGTGATTTCTCCGTAAAGCTGAAACTCTCAGCCCCTCAAGCCCTCCCTACTCAGCATACAGTTTGAGCTGTGGCTCCAAACTGTTCCTGGAGAAGAAAAGAAAATGGAGGGAAAAAACCCATAATGAATAGAACAAATGCCATGGCTTGGCTGTCTTGTTCTGAAACAAAAGATGTGCCTCTGACTCTATTTGCCTTCATTGAGAAGCTAATCCAACATTGAGATAAATATTTTCTTTCCTACTATTATTCATTCTGGAGAATCACACAGATCCCAACTTCTGCCAACCATCAACAGATGCTCCCCTCCCTCCCTGCTTGAATGGGATTTCTGGGGAGTTCTCCTTCCCAGCATTCCAGCTTTCACACGTTGTTCTGTTAGTTTTCACCCCGAGCATCCTCTCTAGGCTGAAGCCCTTGTCAGGTGAGTTTAGATTTTTATAAGTCGATCCTGAGTGTTCATGAGACCGGCTTCAGTCAGGAAAGTCCACGATACGCTTACTAGCTGATGCAATCACAGATTTGGTGACCCTGAATAAGAAACTGTCTACTCTTTCTGCCAGGATACCATAATTCTATAAAACAAATATCTCCATGGTTATATGAAATGATTCCTTAATGGAAAAGAATAGTGGACTCTAAATCTTGGTTATCTAAATTTAATTTAGCTAAATCTAAACTCTAAATCTTTGTTATTAATTTTTTTAAAAGATTAAAATTAGTGCAAATAATAAATCCCTTAAAATGGTTACATTACCCAAATTCATACTACAGCTATGCATTGGACCAGAACCAATGACCATATTTTACATCATCTTAATTTTGAATGCTCCAGATTTGGATATATAGAACCAGTTATCCTGAATAATCAAATATAACTATAGCACAGAAAGAGAACATTAGGTTCAGCTCTAAGTGAACTAAAAAATCCATGCATTTATTGTTTTCCTACCTGGAAGCCCGTGCTCATAGATGTAGGCCATAAAAAGAGAAAAAAGTAAACTGGACTGAGAGCCAGGAAACCTGGGCTCTGGTTCTGATTTTGTGGCCAAGAATTGCATCACCTTGAACAAATCTTCTCACTCTTACCCCTCTGGGCACGTTACCTTACTTTTGAAATGAGGTGTTTAGAGTAGATAATTATGAAAAACTCTTCTACCTCCCAGTCTTTGTTCCCATTATTCTATAATTTCCTTTGCCTTAATTTTCCCAAGTGTAAAGCAATGCTGAAGAAAGAGAAGGCCTTTGAAATCCTTTTCTAGATTAAAATCGAGGAACCAAGATGGCTGCAAGCATCCTTTATAAAGGAAAAGGTATATGACCTTGTAATGACTCAAACACAGGAGAAAGCTTGGTGAGATAGAAAGAACAGTAGCCTTGAGTTGGAGAGACTGGAGATTAGCAGCAACAGTAATGGATGACACTGATATCGACCCTTCAGACTGGTAAAGAATTTTACAAACTGATATCATTTGAGCTTCAGAAGAACTTCGACACTATAGGAAAGGTCTATTATCCCCATTTTACAGATGAAGAAATAAAATATTAAGTGACCAAGGAAGAAGGTAAGTTGGGACTAGAATTCAGGTCTTATACCTCTTAGTCCAATGCCATGCTTCTTCCCAACTGCTTATTAGATGCATAGCATTAGTCAAAGCACTTAAATAATTAAAATGTGATAGATTGAACTCAGATTTTAAGACAAGTTTGGTAAGTGGGGCAGCCTTTATTTAGATGAATATGATATTCAGAATAAAGGCAGCAAAAATGGGAAGTAGATACAATCTTAGGATCTGAAGACCAAACTCAGACTTTGAATTTTACCATGAGATTGTAATCAACTCATTAATCTTCTCTGTGCTCAGGTAACTCCCTAGGACTTGTCTTTAACAGGATTAATATAACTCATCGTCAGAAATTGATTGTCATCTCTGTCAATAGAGGAAGTCTACATACCAAAAGTTCCAAACTGATAAAACCACAGATCAGAATCACTTGGGCATATGATACCTGGCTTAGTGTAATTAAAGCGAATGGAAAGAGAGAGAAAAATTAAAATCGGGCAATTGGCAGCAGCATAGTAGAAAGAACTATGAACTTGGAATCCAAAGAACTGGGGTTGAATATTGCCTCTGTCACATACTGGCCGTGTGAATCTAAGAAAGGCTCCGTGAGTCATAATTCTTTTCCATGGAGATACGAATCGGTCAACAATTACATCCCATAGTGATGATTTAGTGACTCACTAACCAATGAGCTGGACTGGTTCAAAGTCCACAGACTTGGAAGGAAATCATCCCATTTTTTAACTAGGCAGATATCCATGTATTAGAAGGCAATAAACTGGTGTCCAAGAGGAAGGGGAAAGAAGCAGCATAAAATGTCAATATATTGACTTCAATGCACATTGTGTAAGAAACAATGTAATAGTCATAAAGCGCAGCACATCCAACTATATATCATTGTGTAGATATAGGACAGTAACTTCTTTACTCACGTTTTTCAATGTATATCGTTAGACTAATCTCTTTATAGCAGTTATGAATCTTATTTTAGAAGTTCTCACAGTACTCCAGATTTAATACAATTATCATTTCTCTCTGACATCTAAAAATCAGAATATCAGTAATCTCCCTATGTATGTATTTCTTCAATTTGGATTCCATATATGTGGAATCCTCCACAAACCACAAGATTTGCTTCTTACCAACACTCAGTTCATTTAACAGTTATCTCGTAAAATTATCTCAATCCATATATTAAGATCACTCAAATTTCTGTAATGGATATAATTATGAAAATGATATATTTTGTTCAATGATTCTTTGCTATTATGAAGTAAAACAGCAAACCAGGAAACATTTACTTACCACGTGTGTTCATCAGTGTCATAGAAAATGTTTTATGTGTAATTGAAGTAGAAGATTGTGTGGTCATTTTAGTCATAGTCAGAAGATCTGAACAAGTATTTTTCAAAGTATTAACAAACATGATAAAAATCATTAATACCAAGAGAAATGCAAAATAAAAATAAAATTCTGAGATTCTATTTCACATCCATCAGATGAGAAAAAATGACAAAAAAAGGAAAATTCAGTTGCTCTAAGAGTCATTGGAAGATAGTAGAAATGCATTCTGGAAACAATTTGGCTCTATATCCACCAAATCGTGAAACTATATGTAGCAACACTAGCAAAGCCTATACTTGAAAGGTAATAGTGTTCTGTGGTAAAATACAAAGAGAGAAGACCCAATGCAGAAATATTTGTAGCCATACTTTTTATTATAGGAGAGAAATGAAAACAAAATAGACATCTTTCAACTGAGGAAGAGTTGAACTTATAATGGCATATTCACATAATGGGATGTTATTGAACTATTAAAAATTGTGAACATCACAGATTTAAGGAAATATCAAAATATTGTAGGAATGAAATGAGGAATCAGGAGAACAATTTACACAGCAATAATATTGTAAAGGAAAATAACTTTGAAAGACTTTAAAACCCGAATCAAAGAAGCGATCAACCATAACTTTATAAGAATGATGATAACATATTCCTTCTTCCCCTTGACAAATACATGAGAGACTAAAGGAGTAGAATGAAAAAATTTTAGATAGTTAATGTATTTGTTTGTTTTACTTGATTGTACTTGTTTGTTACAAGTCAGGACTTTTTATGTAGGATTTAGAAGATGGAAGTTCAGTGAATAATTATAGAGATTCAAAAAATAAAGTTAGAAAATAGTACCAATAATATATTTTTAAACACAAAGAAGAAAATAAAAAAAAGACATTCAAAAAGGGACACAAACAGGGCAATCTTGTTAACTTTTTGTTAACTGTAATCTAAACATTCAAAAGAAGTGAAGTATGACATGATGGATAGGAAGACAGACTGAGACAGAAAGGCGTGGTTTTGAATTTCACTTTTGACGCATACTGGCTGTGTGAGTTTGGTTAAGTATAATTAACTTCTCAGTGTTCTTGGTTCTAAGACTACATGTTGCAGTAAAGGTGCTGATCAGCATTGACAGAATCACTTTCCTTACTTTGAAGTTATTTTTACCTGTAGTTCCTGTATTCCTTGGGGATTCATGATGATGATCCAAGAATTAAGGAATCTAAAAATTCCTTCATTCTACTTAAGTAATAAATGATCATTCAATTATTTTACCAAAATATTTTCCTCTGTGACAATATGCAAATAAATGCTTGAAAAATTTGGCTTGTTTCTGAAGTGATTTGAAACCATCATTATCATGCACATAATGAAATTGATGTTCTTGAAATAATGTAACCATGTGTTTTTTCAGCTTGTCATCAAATTGTTTCCAAACTGCTATAAGATTAGATCTCAAGAGTGTAAATTGCTTTCCAATAGATGGCTAGACGCATTCATATACCCTCATCTAATTATTCTTGTTTTCAATAAGAATACTGAAATAAAGTAGATATGCAGAAGCAGATTTAAGACTGCATTTGTCTGGTCCTGAGTCAAATATTTAATATCTTTGTAAAAAAATTTTAAATTCAATGTCAAAATTATGTTTATATGTAATTATTATATTATGTGATGGATTTATCCAGTTCTAAAATTTATTAAGGTATTATTTGTATTCAAGAAAAATTGTAAAATAAACAAATTTAACGTGGTCTTGCAGATAGTAAGAATTCTTGTCAGAATATTTCTTTATTATAGAATATCTCATATAAAACCATCATAGTTTATTATGTATATATAATTTTAATTTTCTTTTTATAATTTGTAGGTAGAATAGTATGTTATATTTTATGTTTAAAGTTTCATAACATAAATTTTAATCTGGAGATTTTGAGGATAAAATTTATCATACTTATTGTAAGAACTTTGTAAATAAAACAATATTATAAGTAATGTATTAAATTAGTCTTGGAATTTATGGTATCATTTTTGTAATTGTTAAAAAGAGGCTCACAGAACAAAAGACAGTAGGAAGCACTTTGTTATAAATTACATATCCGGTCCTTCCTCTCTCCTCCACTCAAAAAGTAATAGTTAACAATTTTGCTATGCTATTCTTTTTTTTTTCCCTTGTGGTTTTTTATAATTATATGAGTAATAAAAGTATATAAAATGGAAATTAAGAGGGGAGGATAGTTAGACAGTGAAATTAGTGGACTCTGTAGAAGAGTCAGGCAGGGAGAAGAAGAACACTAAAATGATCACTTGAGGGGATAGGAGCTTTATTAAAGATAGTGCAAATGGGGGATGGGAGGGATTAATAAGGGAGAAGGCTGAGCTAGGTGAGTAGCAGTACAGGGAGAAGAAATAGGAGAAAAGATGGATTTTGTCTATTTGGACAACTGTCCAAAACTGTCCAAAATATTCTGTAACATAACAGGGAAGAGAGAAAAGGAAAGGGAAAGTGTTAAGGCTTTGGGTAGAATTACAGTTGTTCATGGCACTCGCTTGACCAGAGGGAAGGAGGAAAGGTTTGGTGCAAATGATGTGTTTTAGAAGCCTCTGTGGTGAGGCTCAATAATAGCTCTTTATTCTTTTCCTGTATTCCTAACTAGTTGCTAGGAATATAAATATGAAAGAGACAGAGACAGACAGACAGAAACACAAACGCACACAAGAGAGAGAGAGAGAGAGAGAGAGAGGGAGAGAGAGAGAGAGAGAGAGAGAGAGAGAGAGAGAGAGAGAGAGAGAGAGAGAGAAGAGGGGGGAATCTGTATCTGTGTCTGCAATGCAAATAAATAGAAAGTAGTTAAATGCCAGGAACTTTGAGAGGAAAGGTAGTAGCAGTTGAGGTAATCAAGAAAGGTTTCATATAAAAGCTAGTCCTTAAGCTACACATTAAAGAAAGAAAATAGGATCTGAAGATAATGAGGGAGTGCATTTCAGGCAGATAGGACAGCTGGTACAAAGGTAAGGAAATGGGATATAAAAAGTAGGGGGGACAACAAATAGATATAGCAAGTTCAGTGAAATATTTTATCTGGAATATAGCCTTCCTAGAGAAGAGCATCCAAAAAAAAGCTGGAAATTCTCCCTCTCCATTAAAAATATTTTGGGAAAATGAGAATCCCAGACTCATGGGAGAATAGAATGGTCGCATAGACTTTGCAATGAAAGAAAATTAAATATCATCCATTAAAAAGAATCTTGTAAATAGCTTGATGTACCAGCTACCCAAAGATACTAATAGTTTGTATTCCTGTATATAAAAGCTTTGATATTTTAGTTGTTATTCTTTTAAATCCTGAATCTTTCACTGAAGACCAGGCTCCGGCACATTTCAAGGTTGAAAGGACATTTCCAGCCTCATTTGGGGAACAGAAAAGAATAAATCAGAAAGAAAAAATTATCTGGAAATAATACCTCCATTTCTCTTCTAGGACATTAAAAAGAAAAGTATCTTTTGTGGTCATTTGGAAGAAACATGAAAAGGACAGGTTCCATTCTTTTTTCTGATCTGACGCTTAGTTATCAAAGTTCAGCAGGAGGACATTGATGGTCTTTTTTTTTTTTTCTGAGATGATGGCAGAGTACACTCAGCTCCCTGTAAAAAATGGTAACAGGAGATAATCCTGATAGACAGAAGGAAATAGTCCAAGAGTAGGAAAATCGGGTATCACTTCTTTACATTGTTTTTATAAAAAATGTAAAAAATGATCTTTTGTGTGAAGTAAATTCTGTATTAGTAAAAGCAGATAGACTATTTCCAATTTTTTTTTCCATTTAGTAATTTATGGATGATTTCTTTTACCATAGCAAAAAGAAAATAGGAAAGGAAACAGACCAGCACGATGTTTTCTTGACCCCCATCTCCACCTCTCAGCTCTCAGCCTGTCCCTTCGCTCTTGGGTTTCTTCAGGGAAGAGAGAATGTTGTAAAGGGGGAGATCTAGGAAGGGGAAAGGAATGTGGAAAGATGGTGATGATAAAGAACTAGGAGACAGCTATGTTAGAAGAACTCCTAAGAATATAATTAGTGACAGCTTTGTTTCTCCCTAACAACTGATGGATTTTTCTTCCCTCTGACAGTGCCCATGGATAATAGCAATAGATAAGCTTAGCAAGAGCAGCTGAAGTTTTATTTGTTTTTATTTTCATGACTTCATTGTTGCGGGGAGATCCCAGTAAGGAATGTTCTACTTAGGCAGCTCAGCACTTTCTCTGCAACTCAATTTTAGAGAGTCACCTGGGCCACTTAGAGATTGAATTACTTGCCCCAAAACACCAACTTACAGCCATTGTGTCTGCTTTCACCTTTTATGGGCCAAGGAGAGTAATTCTGGTCAATCTTTCTATGCAAAGCTCTTGCGCAAAGCCTTAGATGGACAATGCAGTCTTTATTCCCTTCATGGTTTTAGTGACCATCCTTTGGATGTATTCCAGTATTTAACTATGCTTTCTAAAATGTGTAACTAATAAATGAAAATAAATTAGGCTTTAAAGTGTTAAGAGAAATTCACCAGACCAAAAAATGGGAAAGGCAAAAGTCACTTTTTCTTGTCCATCTTTAATGATCTAGGCCCATGTGAGACTAAACTCGAAGCCCTCACACATTGGATAACTACACAAATCCCATATCAGGTCAGTCATTGACTGTTTAAAAAAATCTAGCTTTTTTTGCATGAATGGAAAATATTGGCCAAAAGCTGAAAAAAATCATCTCCACATGAAGCATATTTTCCAAAAGCAATAGACATGTCATAAGAAATGGATTTATGTCCAGAGCATTACTCTATGAGGTAATTTTGACAGAGATAAATCAACTCAAGAAATCTGAAAGAACATGAATCAAAAAAAGAAAGAAAAGGAGAGAAAGCATTAAGACTAGATATGTCCTAAAAATAACAAAGTTAACTGAATAAACATCTTGAAAACAAAATATAACCAAGGGAATAGAAAGGAAACAGCATAACAACTTCAAAGAATCCTTATTTTCATGAAAAACAATGTTGTGATTAACATCAGTTTTCTACCCTTGAGGTACTTTTTTTCCCCAAAAAATTCTTTTGTACGTTATTCATAGTCTTAACTTAAAGAATTAAATTGGCTCCAACCTGATTGGCTGTCGTGTAGCAACTACATTGTTTTCTTATGTCTTTTAAATTTTTTTCCCTGAAAAATCCATCTGAATGGCAGGTTGGTTTCAAAAACAGGTTCTGCAAATACTTCTTTTTTGTTGCTCAGACAGAGGTAATCCTCGACTTATAAAAATGATGAATCAGTTAAGCTCTGGAAGATCTCCAATTTATAGTTACATAGGTGAAAGAGGACAATTTTTTTGTTTATTTTGTATTAAAACTCATGAGGGGTGATATTTCTGGAGGTGTACAGGGAAAGGAGAAACACTGAATTTATAGCAATAGCCACTCTGTTTTTTTTTTTATTACTATTGTGCTCAAAGCTGAAAAAAATTTCTTTCAATAATTCAATTAAACAAAATTTAATAAACACCTCCCTTAGAAAAGTACCAGCCTTAGGACTGGGGATCTAAAGGACATGATGACAGAGGGTCTACTCTCATTGAAGTTATAATCTAATGAGGTGGAGGCTGCCATTGTACAAATAACTATGAGATATAAATGAGTGAGGTTATAAGGCAAGGAAAAAGTAGGAGGAAAAACTTGAAAAAGGAGAGACATTCTCTAATACTTTCTAGACTCCAATGTAAATTTTATCGACTATCTTCATTTAGAGATTCTTAGTTTTTTATTTGATATGCAAACTATATCTCCAGAGCATGCAACAAATCCTACTCAAGGAACCCATGTCATATTTAAAGAAGAAATTGAGCTATTCCATGTCCTTATGCTTCACGAGCCTTCTTAAACTAATTTATTGACTGCCTCATTAGTCACTCTTAGAAACAATGATGAATGATCCCATCCTGCCTTGTGATACTGTGAGACTGAGTCCACATAACAGGGGAAAAAAGTCAAGTCATTGAAGAAAGGCCATATCAGACAACTAGTCTAGCATTTTAGATTGGCTTGAGTATTTCAAAAGAATTAGTTCTTGCTTATGCAAAAAATTCTGAAAAGCAAAATCAATATAAAGCAATTGTGTGGTTCATTTCTGTCTCCATCTTATTGAACCTAATCAAAAGTAAAGCCAAAATGGTTACTCTAAAATTGTATATTTACATCTCTCTTGAGTAAGGATAATCTGAATTTACGATAATTTCACAGCTCTTTTCTGCTGCTTTGTATGGTTTATCATATCTGGAGACCATGGCATATATTAACAAGTGTTCCCTTGAGACGTTGGGCTTTCCTCTACCTCCACTCCCTTTTGGTGAGGTCTTTCATTTGACAGAAACCTGAGCTTAAGAGGAAAAAGTTTCTTCGTGGTGGAAAATTTAGTAGCCATAGACAAGCAAACTGTAATACTTGACTATATGGTGATCCTAGGTACTATAAGAATTTACAAATAAGAGTAATTTGGAGGAAAATGAGAATATTTCTATGAAAAAGTAAGCAAATTTAAGAGAACAGTAACCATAATAATGTAAATTACAGTAGTAAAAATAGTTCAACTCTTATAAACTGAAATGAACCCTCTCAATCACAGAAAATTAAAAGAGTACACCTCTCTCTTCTTATTTAGAAAGGTAAGGGACTGTAGCTACAACATCATTGATTGTTCCATTTAGTTTTGCTTAGAAGTTAATCCATTTGTTTCTTTGTTTTTTACCTTGCTTTAAAAATGATAAGTGAAAGTAGGAAATGACTGAGACAAAGGTTCAAACTTCTGAGCTTTTCAATTTATTAAGCAATGTGTGCCAATTGCTCAAGAAACCAGAACCAGACCTTCTCGTTTAGAACTGGACACCAAACAAAGAGAAAGAGAGACCTTTACACATTAAAAACCATTAATCAAATAAGGGTAATTTAAAGAAAATAATGCAACATTAGGCAATCCTATTTCTAACTATGAAAAATTAGAGACTTTCCAAGGTGGGAGGAGAGAGTTCAAACAGCTGCCATTCCCTGAACTTAAAAGGGGGGTGAGGTGTCCTACTTCCCCCCAAATGTCTGTGAATCATCAAATCAACATGGAAACAAATCCTGATTGATCAGTAGGGCATTATGAGATGTATAATTAAGAGAAAACTTGCATTAATCTTCCGATCTGACTAGGTTTCTGGTCAGCTTAACCTAAGTCTTAGTTTAGGGTCTCTGAGGAGGAGAAAGAGGTAGTCTGGCTTCCCAGTTACTCAGGGCAAGGTTCAAACAATGCACTAAGGTTTTCTACCAGTTCCCACAGTTAAATATACTTTTCTCACAAGACAGAATCTGGACAGAAAAAGACCTATAATTGAATAGAAAGGGAACTGAGACAGCTCCAAAATTGAGTCACAATTTGGAGTCAGTGTGGTTCACTTAATTGCCACAATTAACCACTTGCTATCCTATTCTTCTCAGTTCCTCAGTAGGTATAATAGAAGGGAGGGGTCTGCCTCTATATAACTTTTGTTATGATAAAAAAGGTCAAAAATTAAAAATTAAAGCAATTTAAGAGAAAAGGAAGTGCTATCTTACCTCCAATATGATTATACTGAATAGTCTGTTACATTATCTGTTTGATATTTTTAAAGCGCATTTGTTTTCCTATCATTTGATAGTTCTATGTAAAGTGTAGTAGATGCAGAGCTTTCCGATATATGAGTGATTCTAGTATCCATCTTCTTTCTTGACCTTTGAAAAATCCAAATGTTTTGTAGCAGCATGAAAAGAGTTCTTAGAAATATTTTTACTTCTGCCTCGCTCGTAAGTTAACTTTTCATAAATGCTGCCATCTAGAGTTCATAATTTCAACTGTTGGGAATATGGTTCTAAACTAATTGTTCATGTTTTAGTCATATTTCCACAGTTGCTCTAAGTGAATAACATTAAATTGATTGAGTTCATGTTTAAAGCTATTCAAAAGACTTCTAATCATTGGTCTGAAGAAATAATGCTGAAATATTAATAAAATTCAGAATGTGAAATTGTGGGTGAATGAATTTTCAGTTCATTTTTCAAGAACTCTGATTTGTTTCTTTGTGAGATATTTGGAAAATATCCTGACATTCTTTGTTAGGGAAATTGAGTTCTGAACGTAAATCATGGAAAATGCATATTTAATTGCTCTGAATGTGATCAAATGTGAACTCTTTAGATACCCCTTTCATCTCACCTTACTATTATAATAATTGGTCCCCTTATCTCTTGCCTGTCTCTTCTCCAATATAGACTTCGCATAGTTCCCAAAGTAATATCCTAATGCACAGCAATGATCGAGTCTTTTCCTACTCAACTATCTCCTGTGACACCCTCCTGAATGCTATTGAATTAAATGCAAATTCCATAGCCTGGTGGATTTTTCCCCCATACTGATTACCTCCATGCACGGCAAACTCTAGTCAAATGGGAGTAATTTATTTTCCTGGACCTCATCCCATTCTCTCCCATCTTCATTCATTTTTACATATTATCTCCTCTTGCTAGAATACAATGTTCAAATAGCTCTGCCTATTTGAATGCTGTTCATTCAAGGGGGAGGTCACTTGTTCTGTGAAATTTTAGCTAATCCAATGCAAACAGAAATTGTTTTGTTTTTCCCCAAAAAATTCACTTGCTTAGGTTATATTGTTTGTTTGCTCCTATTCATTTTTTTCTATTTTTAACTTAGGATTATTTGTTTATATGTTTGATTCCCTTACCAGTAGATAGTAATCTTAAGGAGAAGGATCTTTTTGAATTTTTTTGTCAGTTTTTGCCATAGGGCATTAAAGAAACTTAGTATATATTTATTGAACTGATTTGAATTGTTGGATTCAAGAAAAACAGAATAATGCATAATAAATTTAGAATCAGAGGTCCCGAATTCAAATCTGAACTCTGACTCTTCACTTTATGAGTCTTGCTTTTATTTTCTCTAAAACGAGAGGATAGAGTTGGCTCTTTGCTGCTGCTTTACATGGCTTATCATAATAAATTTTACTTGTATGATGTCATTTAATCCTCACAGCAGTTCTTTATGAAATCCATCCCATTCGGGTTCCCCATTTTCTAGATGAAAGATGGAGACTATTAACAAATGGGTCATCAAAGTCCCTTTAGCTCTAACTCTCTGATCCTATGACACTCATTCTGCCTCTTGGAGTCATGGAGATATTCACAGATTGCCTAGTCTAAAAGAATTCAGAAGGCAGATATTACAAAACTTTGTGTTAAACAGTAAATTTGATAATGACCAACATGACACAAATCAATAATAATCCATTTTATCTTTGGGATTTGTTATTAATGATACTATTACTGGTGGTTAAAGAACAATAACAAAATTCCCAAACAGTGATAATAACACAGGTGAATTCTGTTAGTTGATTCCAATTTCCCCTCCATTGCCTAAGTTCTCTTCCATCCATTAAGAAAATACAGGGCAGCTCTGTGAGCGGAGCCACGTTTTCAGAATGTTCAGTCTCAATTTCATAATTTTTCAAATACTTGTGCCATTTCAGTCATAAAGTTCACCAGCTCTCCCCTCCCTTAGGAAATAAAATGATGTTGGCAGGAGGCAGAGAATTGTGTTTGGGGAAGGAGGGAAACCATAAAAAGGAACTTGGGAAGCAACAGACCATGACAACTCTTAATTAAGGGCCATTGTGACCACAGTTGGGTATTGTTCAAGTCCATCTTCATTCATTGAATATTGACTTCATAAGGCTGCTTACTAGGCACCCCTGGGGGCTATCTGATTAATCTTTTGGCCAGCCCCGCCAGCATTCCACAGAAATATCTGGTGACAAAAAGTTGTCAAAGTGGCAGGAAGGGTTTGGACATCGGAATGCCTCGGAGCATGCATATTTGTGAAATAATGGGAATTAATAATTAATGATGGCTTAAGACATGCACTCTTTCTCTAAAGTAGCTCCATTTCTCAGGAACTTAAGGTTCTGCTATAACATAGGATTCAAAGACCTACAAATATTTATGGGTGGGGAGAAAAGTCTCCTCTGTGAACCGTGAAATGAAAATCACATCTTGTTATTTCACTATTTTGCTTTTTTTTAAAAAACTGCTTGATTCATTTTCAAATTTGATGTTTCATTTCACTCTCTCCTTTGTAAGCTATAAAACCTTCTGGAAAATTGGGTGGGAAGGAATATTGTCTTAACAGAGAAATTTTACTGTTTTCAATGTATTATTACAATTGAGTTTGTTCATGAAATAATGCTTATGTTCTAAATTTTCTGAAGCTTGAACTTTCCCGCCTCATATACTCTACAAGCAGGGTCACAGGTCCTAACTAACCCTTGATAACAGATTTAAGTGGCAGAGTCGCATATGAGGGTATGGATGGCCCCTCCCTGGTACCTGAAAAATATATGAATTCAATTCAATCATCAACAATATTTTTACAGCAATTCCAATATTTAAGGCAGTGTGCTAAGGACAGGGAGGCAAAGTGAACACAATATGTCAGCCCTTCCATCTATCAGGGAGATAATAAGGTGACTTAGTGGATCCAGTACTGGATGTAGAAGAAGGAAGACTTGATTTCAAATTCTAACTCTGACACTTGAACTGTGCAGTTCTGGAAAAGTCACTTAAATGCTCTCAGAGTGAATTTTTTCATCTATAAAATGGGGATCACAAATGGGACGTGTTTTATAAAGATCTGCTGTGAGGGTCAAATGGCATCATAAAAGTAAAGTATTTTACAAACCTTCAAATACAATTTCCACATTAGCTATTTTTATGTAAAGTGAGGATGACATGTCTACAATTAAGTATAGTAAGAATTGACTCTGCAGAGGGGCAAAGGAAAGCCTCAGGATGCCCTAGGAATTAAGGAGGGGACTTTTATCTAGGGCCTGTGTGGGAATGGTACCCATAGGACACCAAGGAAAGCCTGGAGGGGAGGTGGAACTTGACAGGGACTTAGGAGGAAGGGAAATGTTTCAATAGCAAAGATGAGAAAATGGAGCTCAAGCAAGAACAATTTGCTCAGATGTCTTATTGTCTACTGAGGGTGGTATGAGTTAAATGAATTTATTCCCAGGGCCGGAGGCAAGATAGAGCATTTGCCGTGTAATAAACCTTCTCTGCCATTATTCTAGGTGTAGGGGTCAGAGAAAGAGCTGTCCTACTTAAAGCAATCCAGGAAAGAGTCCAGAAAAACTCTACCAAGTGACTGAGAGGCGACATGGTAGATAAGATGGGCCAGCGGCCTTGAAGTCAGGCTTCAAATAATGATACAAAGGCTGATCACCAAGTCATTTAACAGCTCTGTGTCTCAATTCCTTCTTCTTTAAAATGAAGGGAAAAACTCAAGGGCCTCTTAAAATTCCTTCCATTGTTAAATCAATAAATGCACTCTGCACCTAAGAAATTCAAAATTATTTTTAATTTACTATTTTAAACATGCATTCTTTAACAGACAGCAAAATGAATGAACATCTCTGTGCATAAAGATCAGGGGAAAATAGTATATACAAACTATCATGTTCTCTTCTATGGATTTTAGATGTTTCAATAACCATCTTTATTTTATTTTGGAAACACTATTTCTACTTTGTCTTCCCTTATGTTCTTCCAAAGCCCCAAATGAAAAAGAAAAAAAAAAAAAGGAAAAGGAAAGAAAGCAAGTCTTGGATCAAATATTCAGTGTCCAGGGGGGAAAAAAACACCACACACTTGCCTTATTCAAAATTGGGGACCCCATTCTGCCCCTTGAGACCAACCTTGGTTAGGAAGTAGGCTCATATGGCTCATATGGAATCATGGTCAATCATTACCTTGACAAGAATCTTTAAAGGCTTTAAAATGTCATTTTTCTTTATAAGGTTGATATTGTTCAAGTTGTTTTCTTGGTTCTCCCTATACTCTTTTAATGTTTTACACTGTCAATAGCACAAATGATTACCCTCTAACTAGAGGAATAAGGGATAGTAGTTAAATAGGTCTTGGATCAAGACAACAGAAGGTCACTGATATATGATATAAGCTAGAAGGGATGTCAGAAACTATCTAATCTTATCCTGTCATTGTACACCCTAGGAAATTGAGGACCACTCACAGCCCGAGGCCACACAATAGATTGAAAATTTGAACCCAAATTCTCAAGATTCAGAACTTTTCCCCTACTCTACTTAAAGAGGAAAATCATATTAAGAGTTCATGTAAGACTATGTTTAAATAAACTCCATGAACATAGATTGTTTTTCAATAATTATCATGTGAATCTTGAGAAACTCTACCTAGGCAAAATTTTTAATTATCATACGCAGAAGAACAAGGACGATTATGTTGTCCAGAGTCTACCTTTTGAAGGCGAGCAATCAGTCTCAGATTGGGAAAGCAGCTTGCTCATTCATACAGGGCAAGAATTAATCCGAAATCTTCTGCCTTCCAGTTCCCCGCTGTTTGCCAGTTAAAAGTTCACAAAACACAACTCTCTTTTAACTCAGAAGGATGAAATTTTGCTTTCTTCCAAACACTAAGTGAAAATATACAGTTAAGAGCAGTAGAGGACCCCTGAATAAAAGCAAGACAAAAAGTAGTTGGGATGCTCAATCATTCATTCATCTCTTTAACAAATAAATACCTATTATGAATGATCTCATAAAAGGGCAGGGAAGTCAGCGTATTAGCCACCTACCTTTCAGATCCTGTAATTGAAATAGCAAGAGACAGATATGATAGACAGATTCCTGCAGAGCACTATATCAGAATGGCAGTCCCACACTTCAAACAATAAGACACGTGGCTTTGATAGACACATCTCAAGATATTGAGGCAGGAGGCATCTTAGACACTCTCTTTTCAACTCAGGAATTGAGTTAGAATATGGGAGGAAATTGAACTTTTTAATGCATTTAGAAGGAAGCACTCTCTACATCCAGAGAGAAGCAGATACTGAGCCACTGATGTTGACCATTTCATCCTTATTCAAGAAGGAAGAGAATGAATTATAATACCACCAAAGAAAGGAAATTAGAGAGAATCTGCATTTTTTTAATTTTTAAGAATTTTGTACATTGTCTACGGACAGGTCACAACTCCATTTGCCTCAGTTTCTTCATCTGTAAAATAAGTTAGAAAAGGAAATATTCCAGTGTCTTTGCCAAGAAAACTCCAAATGGAGTCATAAAGAGTCAGACATGACTGAAAAAACTGAACCACCAAAATAACAACTATTGTCTCTTTACCCAGTCTGGACAGTCATAATTATACCAAGAATTTCGATATTAAAACAATCTTCTGGCCAGAATTACTAGTAACTTGGAAGCTGAATCGTCTCAGGTCAAATACATCCACAAAATCTGATGTGATCCTTCCATAAAGAAGTGTTCTTTCCCTTATCTAAACTCATACAAATTAAATCTGTATTATTACTACTTTTGCACAATTTTTATCTTTAATAGTAGTTAAACTCACTCAAGTCAAAGCCACCAAATGAATGAATGTTCCCAAAGATCAGAGATTTCCACTTATGAGCTCTATGATCTTGAATAAGTTATTTGCCCTTTGTTTAGCTCAGTTGTAAACTTGGGATGCTAATAGCACTTATCCCCCAGGGTTAAGGTAAGGCTTAAAAGAGATAATTGTCAAGTATTTAACACTGTCTGGCATTTAGTAGGTGCCATATAAATGCCAACTATTTATCATCTTCAACAACATCCTAATTGTTATTATCTTGAGTTGAAAGACATTTTAGGGAGCCTCTAATCCAAACTCTTCATTTGACGGATGGGGGAACTGGGACCCTGAGATTTTAAGGGACCTGTCTATTATCACAAATAGGCATCAGAAGGAAATGGTCCTAAGTTCCAGGACCTGAAATAGCAGAGCCACTTTTTTTTACTACTGGACCATACTGCTTCCAAAATCAATTCAATGGACATTTACTAAGTTTCAATTATTCTGAAGTTTTGAAGTTAGATCCAGAATGAAAAACAAAATCAAAAGAGACAAAAATATGATCCCTGTATGCAAATAACCAAAGAGAAGATGACAAAAATGAACCAAAGGCTGTCTCCATGGTCTGAGTCTGAGCTTTTACTTCCATTTGGATAGAGGAGGTCTCAAGAAAGTGAGGTGGATTCTGCTTCTTTCTTTATATGCTATAGAAAGTTAATCCAGGATAATAATAACTAATTAGAAGTTATAATAATCTTTTCTGAAAATGCAATGTATGAATTAAGACTTTACAGTGTTTTCCCAAAAAAAGTCTGAAATCATGAAATGAGTACTCTATATAAGGAGAACGTATAGTTTGAGAAAATCACAGAACCTGACCCTTACCAATTAACGTGGCCTAGAAAGAAGCTTCCTTGAGATCCCATAAAATAGTCTACCAACGACTACACACTTACCTGAATAGCCCCATATTGAGATATCGGATTTACCAGAGTCTTCTTTAGTGTTCATGTTGCTTAGAAATGAAGCAATTATCTAGTGATGAGGGCAATCACTTCTGGTAAAAATTTTGACATCACCAACAAGACTTTAAATGTCCATATAAGGAAACATTTTTAGTGTTTTCTTTAGAATCTCCTGGTAGTTCATTTCTGAATTAAATTGTAAGTAAAATATTTAGAAAATTCTTATTTCTTTTTTTTTTTTTTCCTGAGGCAATTGGGATTAAGTGACAAGTGACTTGCCCAGGAGTGTTAAGTGTCTAAGATCACATTTGAATTCAGGTCCTCCTGATTTCAGGGCTGATGCTCTATCCATCGCACCCCTACCTGTCCCCCGAGTTCTCGGACCTGATAATTCTTATTTTCTCCCACAAAAGAGCACTCTTTGAAGAGACAGCCCAGCACTCACGCTTTCTAAGTTCTATGGCAATGTCTCAAGTCATCATTCACCGAGTCACTCCTAGGACGCTTTTAATAAGAGTCTTAGTTTTCTTGAGGGCCATGTCATAAGGAATAAATTCCAAATCTCTATGTGCTGCCTTCATGTTCCTAGCCTCTGAGGCATGAGATTGCTTGCATTTGCAGCTGCCCTTGGGCTAAACAAGATAATACGAACAAACAGATTATTGAGAAGATCTGGGCGTTCTTCTGAAGTTAAAGAATTTAGAGATAAATGGGTGCCAACTTTTTAGAAACTCCTCCTCTCTTCCTCCTTCCCCTCCCTTCCAGCCTTGGATGAGATTCCACTTTTAAAAGCCAGCTTTGATTTGGTCTTTGGCTACATGTTGCCAAGACCATCCAAATTCATCTTTCACAGATTTTAAGAACTAGAGAAGAATTCATAGAAATCGGGGCTGCCGGTTGGTGGGAGTAGGAGCACTTCCTCTTGGTGGGGGAGGGAGAGAACGGTCTGATCCTTTACAGTTAATAGCTTTTTTGTAGGAGAAAATCCTTAAAACATCATCTTTCTTCAATCTGTGAAGAATGGCAGCTTCATGCATACTTTCCGCCCTATAAAACTTTTAACCAGCTCATCAGTCCTTAATGGGAGAATGCCATCATAAATGCGTCCTTTTAATAAGCTAGCATGAGCTATTTCTAAAAGAGAATTCTTTAATTGTTTTTTACCAAGTATGAAGTGAAATTGAGAAGAAAGATCTTCTAAATTATAGATTTGGGTAATAATCCAGTCAAAGGATTTGCTGATATCAAAGATGAGGGACATTTCTTAGGGTTCCTTCTTTTCAGGCACATATAGAGCCAGAAGGAATTCTAAAGGTCTAGTCCAACCTCTCCTTTTGATTTTAAGGCAACTGATAACCAAAGGGATGAAGTGTCATTGCCAAGGTCACAGGCTTTAAGTAGTACAGGAAGGACATTAAGTCCAGATCATCTGGATTCAGATCCAGTGCCCTCTCTACTACTTCATGACAGAATTTCCTCATTTTGCAAGGGAGGAAACACTCAGAGAAATGATGTGTGTTACCCATGATCAATTATGAGTAGATAATTCTTTAAACTGTTGCCTTGGTCACTGCCTGGAAAAAGATAGACAGAGACACAAAGAGACAGAAACAGAAAGAAAAGGAAAGAGAGACAAAGACTGACAGAAAAAGAAAGGCGGAGACAGAAATAGATGGAAAGAGAGAGGGAAGAAAGAAAGAGGGGAAAAGAGATGAGAGAGAGCTAGAAAGAGAGATATTCAGAGACAGATAGAAGAGAAAGTCACAAAGTCTTCATGAAAGATTAACACTTATTAAAATAAGAAATAACAATTTTCTGAACCCAGAATTGAAGTGAACCCAGCATGAAGTCTTTTTTTCTGATCCACTACCCAAAGTTCAAATAACTTTTTATAAACCAATCTGAATTGAGAGAGACTTTGTGATTCCACGAAATGGAGAACCTGAACCAACTGAGCACACTTAAATCATTTCAGAGCCCAATTAAAACTGCCATTGAAACCACAATACATATAATAAGATGTATATGTATATAATTTAATACATGTATTATATGTATATGTATATATACATGTGAACTAATTTTATCTATATATCTATATCTATACACACACACACACACATAAATATATACACTTGCATAGCTGTGGACATCTATAGACAGATACATGTACCAAAAAAGCTAATGTCAAAATAAATTTCATCCTTCCATAGATAGTTCCAGATAAGTAGAAACAGATCACACAACTAGAGAATCATAGAACCAGAGCTAGAAGAGACTCCAGAAATCATTTAATCTAACCCTCTAATTTTACATATGGGGAAACTGAGACTTACACCGGTTCAATGACATGTCCAAGGTCACACAAAAATCATCAGGAAAAAATATGATTTGTCATAAGGTCGCTAGATAAAGGTTCTATGATTTTTTCAATGCCAGGAAACTTTTTCCACCCAGGCAATGAAGCCCAGGTACGGCCTAGGGATTTTTGTGAGTCCGATGGAGATTAAGAGATTTTCTCAGGATCACCCAGCGTCCAAGTGTCAGGATCTAGGTCAAAATTCAGGGCTTGCTTTATTCTAGTCATTCTATGACTCTGCTCTCTGAGTCAAGCTGTCATTTTTCCTTGGTGAAGATGCAGCCGAGATGACTGTAATATTTCATTTCCTGGAAAGCCTCAGGCTAAGGAAGATGGGTGGGGCAGTTTCCCAGGAGAAGACACTAACCAAGTTTAAATCTTCGATGTGGCTTCTGAATCCGAACCTGATCAACTTTGCTTTTCAGGACAGCTGAGCAAATAAGGGCAGCCCGAAGAGCTGCGTGGCTTTTTCTCACTGGATCTGCAAGATGACCGTGCGTATAGATCGGTCCCATCAGGGAGTTGGGAGCCGGGTGGGCTCTGGGACGCCCCAACATGGCTTCGCTTTACAATGTGGGAGAAAGAATTTAGCTGCTCACTGGCAAAATGCTCTCTCTCCTAGGGAAGAGCCTCAGTCATTAAAAAAAAGAACTAAACCGGGGCCAGTAGCAGATTTTCTAGTTAATGATCCTTAAGGAATCATTACAAAGTATTTATTTATGTAAGTAAGCATGCCATCCTTTTGGGATGACAAGCCTTCTCATGTCAAAATTAATACAGTGGATAATCTTTTCTCTGGGATGGCTGTCTATTTCTATTGCTGAGTCTCTGCAGAATTAACAGACTAAAGCCCACAATTCCACACTGGATGCTGGTTTCATGTTGTGTTGCCTGAAGGAAAAATGCCTGAGGGATGTTGTAATTATTATTATACAACATTGTGATGTTCTACACAGTCTCCAATTCCACCGGGGAGAGGAAAATAATCCAAAATCTCAGGAAGAGGAATTTAACTAAAATACAAAAAAGAAATTTTCAAAGTCGTTTGGACCTCCAACATGGAGGAAAATGCTGGAATAAATAAATGCTTGTTCAGCTCTCCTCCTCCTCAAGTCTTAGTAATCAGTTTTATTTTAAATCAGGAGCAGGAGGGCAAGTCTGAATTGGGGTTCTGCTCCATTCTCTAATGATCTTAATGATACCTGGGTCAATCCCAGGTCAGAACTAAGGCTGGAGATCTCAGAGAAGCTCTAGCCATCTGGAAGAATAATTCCTATACTGCGGTACATAGGAGCTATTTCTAAGATCATGAACTGAGTAAATTGTGGTTGTCAAAGTCAAACTCCATGTCTTGCATTAAGGCTGGGAGCATTTTGATCTCTAGAAGGCAGGCAGATGGGTTCAGCTCAGAAGTCAGTTCTGTCCTCTCTGTTTATAGAAGAGCTAGGATAATGAGATGATTCAAGGAAAAACTCTAAAAACCTCTTCCCTGGACTTTGTTTTGTATTTTTCCAGAGAAGGATAGATCACCTTATCTACATGTGAAATTTTCTAAATTTCAGAGGGACACAAATGTTCTAGAAGACGGTGTCTGCTTTTTATGAGCTTTTAATTTTTAATTCATTATGATATAGTTGATAAAACCTGGGACTTGAAGTCAGAAGATTTCTTCAACTTCTTACTGCCAGCATGATCTTGAATAATTCAATGACAATTTCTGGGCAGCAGTAATCTTATGTAGGAAAAAAAGAGAGAGAGAGAATTGGACTATATCTCTTTCAAAGTCCATCACAACTCTAATTTGGTAGTTCTCTGACCCAATGTAGCACCTTAACTGGTTCTTTTGTGTCTCACCTTCTCACTGAGCATTCCTAGGGAAGCAAATTTGGTAAGCTTTCTGGAATTATTGGGTGTGTTGTTTTGTTTTTCTTCTGCTCTGGCACCGAGGTGAGTTCACTGTGGGTAAACAGATGTGTGGAGGACTCAAAAATAGCCAAAGGCTTCATGGGAGAACTTTAGATATTTCAACAATACCCCCAGGCCCTCCTACTTGTACAATCCTATATTCTCTTAGAGACTGAAACCTGGCCAATGAGTCATGGAGATAACAAGAATAAATCAAAATAGTTGTATGAAGCTAATATAAAACAAAACAAAACAAAGCAAAAAAGGAAAGAAAAGAAAATCGAACTAAGGCTTATATTAATAAAATCTCCAACACCAAAACAAAGACTTTCTCCTTCAATTCTTAGCACCATATTGTAATTAGAACTAGAATACACCAGACTGACAAGACTAGAAAGCATGGTATATGAGTATATTTGTTTTGTTTGGTTTGGTTTTAATTGTATTCCTCCCTTCACCTTCTCCCCCATCCATTCCCCCATACATCCAAAAATGTAGTATTCACAATACAGAGAAAATCATACAAGATGTGTTTACACATTAGCAATGTTACAAAAAAATCAACAAAAAAGAAAGTGAAAAAACCTGCTTCAATTTGTATTCATAGTTCATCAATTCTTTGGAGGTGAATAATATTCTTCATCATGAGTCATTTGGAATCGTCATAAGTCTTTTACTTTTGGTTTGCATTTACTATATTCCTATTACTATATCCAACATTCTCCTGGTTCTGTTCATTTCACTTTGCTTAAGTCATATAGGTCTTCCCAGGTTTTCCGAAACCATCCTTCTCATCCCTGCTTAGAGCAAAGTAATATTCTATCACGATGATATAACAAAACTTGTTCAGCCATTGTCTAATTGCAGGCCATCCTCTCAAATTTCCAATTCTTTGCCATCACCAAAAGAGCTGCTATAAAGAATTCTGTACAAACCCATTCTTTTCACTTTTCTTTGAGCATATCTTTTGAAGGAATTCAGCCTATTACTGGAGATGAGACTAAGAAGAAAAAAAGGAAAAAGAGAATAATAGCCATATACAAGGAACTGAAGTTTCACCATAAGAAGAAAATATTGTTTCTTGTTCTATTTGGATGCCAAGGGCAGGTTAGAAACACCAGAAAGATAAAATTTAGTTTGGTTCTAAGTTGGTCCTCAGCAAAACCTTGCTAACAATCATAATTGTCCAGAAATGAAATGGAGTTCTAGAGTAAAAAAAAGTACTGGTTCTGGTATCAGAGTAACTGGGTTCAAATTATAGTCCTGCTAGTTTCATAGACATGAGATGCTGGGAAAAAATAATTTCTTTCTGGGACTCAGACTCTGACTGAAATGTATTGTCAAATTTGGGAGTATATGTTCTATCAGTGATGGTCAACTCAAATAAAAATGGGGACCACTGATTCTCACATAAAGTTCCCTGGAGGCTGAATATTGAGTTCGTTTTTAAATGCAATGGAAGCTACATTTCATGGTACTTTTATTTATATGATGAAATATTTCCTAATTACATTTTCATCTTGCTCAGGCTATACTCCAGTATGTTGCAGGCTGAGAGCCACCTCTGCACTCGATAAATTCCAAGGTTCCTTCCAGTTCTGAGATTGCAAGAAAAAAAGGAATTGGTGAATGTTAAAAGGTGCTCTGTGTATGGAAGAAAAGGGTGAATCGTCAAAGTTCATAATCCTTGTATATACAGCCCAGTTGACCAAAGTAGCAGGAACACTGGGCTTAGACACATGAGACCTGGATCTACATAATGAGAACAATATTTACCGGTACTATGCTCCAGGAAATAGTTTAACTTTTCTAAAATGATTTTCTCAATTAAAAAATGGAAATAATAATACTAATTCTACTTATCCCATAGAATTGGTCTGAGGAGAATGATTTAGAAAGTGCTTTAGAAATGTGAATTAATATCACTACTACTGTCATCCTTATGAATGTTAATAATTCAATTAAATCAAATATGTTGATATTTAAATATAGTTAATAATTTAAGAAAATAAATAACAATAGTGGACAATTAAATCAAACAAGAGGGTTATTTCAGACTTAACTTAATCTTCTACATCTTCCACTTCCATCTTTACTCTCTTGAACAGTGACCATTGTTGTCCCAGGTGGTTCAGGGAAAGTATTGTTAGCTTAAGAGACAATTTTAATTCTATTTCTTCCAATCGTAACTTGAGTGACTTTGAGCAAGTCACTTCAGATTTAAATCCTGAAAATTAAGATGTTGAACTGATTAAAATCAAATCATCCAATTTCAAATCTATGATTTTATTATCTTCAATCTTCTACGAAAAATTCACTTTTGTTCACTGTTCTATATGGATTAGAACAATCAGCTAATAGAGATCGAAGGTTCTCCAGTATTCATCCAGTCCAGCTCTCACTATTTTTTTTTAAACTAAAGGCACTAAATTGGATCTCGACATTTGAGAAAGTCTTTCAACAGCAAATGGAAGACAAAGGACTTCCTGTTAACCAGAAAATCCAATTACCCTCAAGATCCCCTTTCCTCATCATTCTGGTTAATCAAGGTTTTCCTGCACTCTTGAGTAATTCAGCATGTGGTCTTAGGAAAGCTGTCTCATTGTTTCCAGAATGTCCCCTTAGACTAAGAGTGTTGCACCTGGAAGCAAGAAGCCACATCCCACCCAAGGGAAAATGGAATCTGTGTTCTGTTTTATGGACTCTCTGGCACACAGCATCAAGAGAGAATATGGCCTCTTCAACTGCCAGAGAAAACAGAGTGAAAGGATCTCGTTTGTTTTCCTTCTGTCAGTACATTTGATTCATAATGTTAGTGGTAAAAGAAGTTTAGAAGAATAGGTCAGGGATCACCAATCCTTTCTGAGCGGCTTTATTATCTTAGTAGATTTAAGTTAAGCTGGAAATAACAGTGGAAATCACTGATAAGCAATCAAGAGACTTCTTGTTAAAGAAGATGTGATTATAGTATGAAAATAGGAAAATGCAGTTTACAGTCTGAGAAGAAAACCCAGAGCCTTTATTTTCAGAGAAAGGACTGAATTCTGGAACAAACAATGATAATCGGAATTATAATGACTGTCAGCTATGTAGTGTTAAAGAACTTTGTAATCTTATTTGATTAAAAAGACTATTATCATTAATAATAACTAACAATAACTAACACTTTGTAATGCTTTAAATTTTGCAAAACACTTGGGAATTTTTTTTTCATTTTAATCTTACAACAGCCCTGGAAGGAAACTTCCATTATTTTTTAAATTGAGGAAATTGAGGCAAGCAGAGATTAAATGACTTGCCCTCATTCATAGCTACTAGATGCCAGAAATCACATTTGAACTCAGGACCTCCTTACTCCAAGTCCAGTCCTCTATCCACTCTCCCAACTGGTTGTCTTTTTAGAGGAAAAGAAGTTCCTTTTGCAGATGAGGAAACTGAAGTCCAGATATATCCAGTACTTCTGAGCCGCATTCAGTTTGATCTTTCTCACTTACTTGTCTATATGGTAAGTTATATAAGCTTTCTTACCCTGTTTTCTTGTATATAAAATAAGGTTGATAATAATAATTAAATTCCTTGTTTCATAAAGGTGTATTGATCCAGATAGCATGAGGTATGGGACACATTTCATAACCTTTAAGGGCTATTTAATGGCTCAGATTGCAACAGCCCTTTAAAATTGACAAAGTAATTCTTTACATATTTTAAAATGTGGAATATCTTCAAAGAGGTAGAATAAAATTGATAGGTCTTGTTTGCTCCAAAATTCACCCCAGAATCTTCCCTTTCCATTAAGTCACTCCATATAATAAATAATATTCAAAGGGATTAAAAAGTGGAAAAAGAGGGAAAAATTATTAAAACAAAAAGATCTGAATATAAATGCAACATTCCAGACATATGTACTTCCCATCTCAGCAAAGAACAGAATCAAAGTGTCCTTCCACATTTCTTCTTTGGAGTCATGCTTATTCTTTGTAATTTTATAACATTCATTGTTTCATGATTGTTCTTTCGATTTAAAGTGTATTTCCTTTGTATACTTTCTATCTCTGCTCGATTCACTCTCTGTCAGATCATGTAAATTGTCCCATGTTTCTCTGTTTTCATTGCATTTGTAGTTTCTTGCAGTTCAGTAATATTCCATCCTAATCAAGTAGCACAATTTGATTAGTGAATCTCCAAATGAAGAGTATGGACTTTGTTTCCAGTTCTAGCAAACACAAAGATGCCGTTATAGAATATTCTGTTACGCGTGGGGAATTGTCTCTTAGGAATTACTTTGGGATATAACCCAAGGAATGGAGTCTCTGAGTGAAAGGGTATGGGCGTTTTAGTCAATACATTTGAACCATTCCAAATTCTTTTTCCAAATGGTTCTACTGATTCCCCAAACTACTAACCACACACTAGGGTTCTTACCTTCCCACCAACCTTCCAACACTGACTTTTCCCAACTTTCAGCATCTTTTCTAATGTGCTGGGTATGAGGCGAAACCTTAAGACTGTCTGACTACCATTTCTCTTTTTATTAGTGATACAGAATAGTCTTTCTTATGGTTGTCAATATCTTATATTTCCTATTTAAGGGCTATTTGTTTATATCTTTTGATCGCTGATTTATTGGGAAATGATTTGTGATCTGATCAAATTTCAACAGATTCCTTTGCTATAGAGCCACACTTGATTTTTTTTTCCTCACATACACAATGAAAACCAAGAGCAAAACCATCCCTCCAAGAAATCTGTCTAAAGTAGATAGAAGTTACTTGCCAAGGATCCTAGGTATATAGGAAGAATCAGAAAAGGATTTCGAACCAGCTCTTCCTAACTCCTGACTACCACATCACTTTTTGTAGTCTTATTATAAACAACGCAAAAACCAATATTTCATAATAAACCACATCTAATAAAAACATTGGGAAAAGATTGATTTAAATCAAAGAGCACTTCAAAGAGATACTACTGTGTTGGATACAATATGTCACCTCACTAAATCATATTCTTTCAAAAGGAAAACAATATACCTAGACAACTTATTCTGCCTAATGTATTCAATATTTCAAAGTTCAGTGAATCAGTACAATTTCTCCTTTCACAAGCACAATTATAATGTTTCCTTGCAGATAATTTTGTTTTGTACTGGTGAAAAATATCTATCATTTCATGGGCAACCTTCTGGTGATGAAGTTTTCTCTATTTAATGAGACTTGTCTCTGGATCACTTTGTGTCACTGGAGTCAAAGCTTTGTCATTTTTAGAAGACTTAGAAAGTTTGTGACGTATTAGCCTCTCTTTTTACACACAGTCACCATCATCATCTGATACAATATCATAAATATTGATTAAACATCTCTTACCCTCACGATTGTAAAATGAAAATAAGAAAATATCCCCTATTTTTAAGGAGCTTATATTCTAATAGATGCTATAGGGTACAGGAGATGCATATAAATATATACATAAATAAGTGCATGAAAATTTGAGGAGAGCAATAATTAGGAACAGGAAAGATTAAAGAATGGGACACAGAAAAATCCTGGACAAAGGTAGAGATTCTAAGATGTAAAGGTGAAAAGGGAGCGTGAAATTATGGAGCTGGAGATAGGATGTTGGATAGAATGAATAGCAAGTAGGTCAATTTAACTGCAACAAAAAAGAACTAACTTGAAATTAAGTCTGTAGAGGTTTTTCATTGATAAGTAGAGGATTTTGTATTTTATCCTAAAGGAAATGGGATCCGATGGAAATTCTTCAGGTGGCAGATAACATGGTCCCACCTGTGCTCTAAAGTAAAGGTTTGGGTAGCTGGATGGCCGAGGACTGGGAGGGGGAAGAGAATGGCATCTGGAATCCAATGAGAAGGGTGTATTCAGGGTCTGGGTTAGGGATGATGAGAACGTCAACGAGGATGCTAGCCAATCAGATGACCTGAGAGAAGAGGTTAGATGCAAAGTTGATTCTAATGGTAGAATTGGCAAAACTTGGCAATTAATTATGTGAAGTAAGACAGAGGGGATGTTATGTGAACCTTCACAAGTAAGAATAGTAATGCTACCCTCAACACAAAGGTAGAGACTGGAATAAGGATGGCTTTAGGTCGGGAAATGATGAATTCTCTTTTTGATATGTTGGGTGTGAGATGCTTATTGAACAAAGATTCGAATATATTTAATGGGTGACAGTACTGGAGGTGATTAGAGAGATTAAAACTGGATGTGTGTGTGTGTGTGTGTGTGTGTGTGTGTGTGTGTGTGTAGATAAGAATCATCTTTTAGGGATGGGGATTGGTGACATTTAAATGAAAGTGTAGGATGGAAAATAAATGTCTGATAACACAGTCTTGGGAAAACTTTGGGGGAAAGAGATGGACAATGAGCAAGTAAAGCACAGTGAGAAGCAGCCAACAGAAAGGAGAACCAGAAGAGTGTAATACAGTCAATCCTCAATTTCATGAGGGTAACATTCCTAGAAAACAACATGAAAGCCAAAAAACATGAATGTTGTTATGGTAAATCTACGGAGAAATAGGGGAGTAGATCCTTACAAAAACTATAATCTTTTACTAGAGATTGCTGAAAACATGCTTTTCTGCATACAATTCCTGATGACCAACTGTTAGCTCTGAAAATATGCAATTTTCCTAACATAGTAATCATGAAACAACCCATAAAATGGTGTACAAAATAAGATCTGTAACACACAAAACATTTTTCTTGCTAGTCATTCCTTAGAAGGCTGTGACCTTTTGTGCTAACATCTCAATTTTTAAACAATTATTTCAGGCAATATTAACTTTTCATCACACATGAAGACTACAGTATGGTAAATACTGTACAGCAAATAAAATCTTAAAACTAAAACTGTTTCACCTGAATCTCAGTGTTGATTCTGCTGTGTCAAATGGTGGCGTGAGGCACTGTACTCCCTGAGTCAGTCTACATTCTGAGGCCAGTGGAAGCCTCTGTTGCATTTTGGACATGGATTTGGGGGTCTCCTTCTCCCACCCTGTTTCTCACTCTGTCTCCCTGCCAACACTGAGCTTTCAGACGACCGACTTCACCCCACTGAGAGCACTGACGAGTCTCTCTGAACGCCCCTTGCCACGAGGGACCCGGAATTCCCACGTTCAGACCTTGGGAAGTCCGCATCATTGTGCTGTATTATACATGGCTGTGAGCCGCTCTACTTGTCCTCCCTCTGAAAACCAAAGGCTGAGGGGTCTCAGAATCCCCTCCAACACTGTTCTTACCCCTGCAGACGGCACTGAGGATCATCTAAAATGCGCCATCTTAAACAATGCCAATGTTGTCTGCTTCTTGCACTATTTGAGAGCAGGGCCCCAGCCACCTGCAAACGTGGGCGTTCCACCTCCCATCCGTGGGGATGCGCAGGCCCGCCAAGGTGAGAGTGGAGCGGAGGTTACTGATAAAGCCCATGAACACCTGAAGCAAGAGGAGTGAAACACGCGCAGGAGGTGGATCACATCCCGAAACCCCAGGTAAGAAAATGTCGGCTAGCAGAGGGCAAGCCGCAACGTCAGAGCTGACTTAGTAATCAGGAGGGCTCGGATATCCCTGGGCAAAAGCAGTTTCACTGATTGGTAAGAATGGAATCCAGATTTCTGTCACTGGAGAGAAGACACACTAATGACATGAAAGCAGGCGCTTTCTCCATGGCTTGTGTTTGTATCCCAAGCGCTTGGTCCGCCTACCACACAGTGAAAATTAAACAAATATCCTCGTTGTCTAGCTATTGGAGCTAAAGCTCAGGTTTTGATGCCAGCAGAAGGAGGTTCAAATCTAGCTTCTGACTTTTATAACTAATTATCACATCACTTCACCGCTTCGGAATCATCAGTAAAACGCCATAAGATTATGTGGTCACTGAAGGCCCTTGAAGCTCTTAGTCTGTAGTCCTGTTACAAGTTCTGTGTTCGATTCTTTGTGCTAGCCCCTCGTGCCAAACTTTCTGAAATTTAATCTTTTTCTGTTCAGATTCTGCTCATTCTAAATCAAGCCTCTGCAATGATTAAGATCTATGAGTGAAATTAAAAGTCCCTCAATGAGTAAAATCTTCATGAAATCATTTGACAAAATATGCTGCTGGAGAAGCATTAAACAAATGTCTGGACCAAGAAGATTCTTTAGAAATGGAGAGGTTCATTAAAATGATATGAGATCAGCTTGTTCCTACTGGTAATTATATGAATTCATGTTTTAAGATCCGGGAAATTATTTTTAAAAACTGTAATATATTTCATTAAGTTGCAAAAAATTTCACACCATAAAATATCCAGAAAGATACAACAAAGTGACCAAAGTGAAATGGCAAAAGTTCACTATTTTCATAAACTAATAAAATAAGGAATGCCTATATTAGAATTTTGAATTCCCAAATATCCTTGAAAATTTCAAAATATGCATTGAATCTACAGCATATGATAAGAGTAACAAAAAGAAATACTCACACTCACAATTGCCTGATATAATATTGATCCATGTTTTAATAGATGTTACATAATATTCAAATCATATGAAATGAAAAACTCTCAAAATGTAAAGCAGAGAAGAGAAAAGCTAGATGGGAATAAAATCAGGTTCATATCGTATTGATCTTTCTGTCTACTACTGGAGTTGTCACAAAAAGAATCTAGACAAGATGTGCTTATATGCCCAAACTTTATTTTGATTGCCAAAGGAAAAAATGTATCCACTTGCACAATATTTTATTTTTCTAGTAAATTAATTTTAATACACATTATTTTATGAATTATATTGGGAGAGAAAAATCAGAGCAAAATGGGAAAACCATGTGAGAGATAAAAAAAAAAACAGAAAAAAGAAATGAACATAGATTTACATTCAGTCTCTAATTCTTTTTCTGGGTGCAGATGGCATTTTCTGTCCAGAGTCTATTGACATTGTGTTGGATCCCTGAACCACTGAGAATAACTGAATCATTCATAGTTGATCATTACACATTCTTGCTGTAATTGTGTACAATGTATTCCTAGTTCTGTTTGTTTTGCTCAGTAGCAATTCATGTTAATCTTTTCAGGCATTTCTAAAATCAGCTTGTTTATCTATTCCATCAACTTTATAAACCACAACTTGTTCAGCCATTCCCCAATTGTTGGGCATCTACTTATTTTTCAATTCTTTGCTACCACAAAAAGAGCTGCTATAAACACTTTTGCACGTGTGGGTCCTGTTCCCTGCTTTATAATTTCCTTGGGGTACAGACACAGTAATATGCTTCTGGGTCAAAGGATATTCACAGTTTTATGAACCTTTGGCCATAGTTCCAAATCTTCCACAATATTTTAACAAACATTAATTAAAACTAATAGGGAAATGACATTAAACAGCTACTCTTTTATCTTAATTCCAATGAATATGAAGATAAAAATTTTAAAAATTAAAATACATAGCTCCACATAGGCATCATTGGGGTATGTTTTAAATTGGCATCTATTATAATTTTTCCATGACTTCTTTCTCTGGTCATTTTTTCATTGACCAAATAAGCAAGTGGCATTTAAAATAACTGTAGACAATATAAAATATTTTGGAGTCTACCTGCCAACACAAAGTCAGGAACACAATTACAAAACACGTTCCACACAAAGACAGTCAGATATAATCAACTGGAAAAATATCAAGTGCTCAAGGGTAGGCTGAGCAATATAATAAAAATTATAATACTATCTAAATTAATCTACTTATTCAGTGCCATACCAATAAAACTCCCAAGAAATAATTTTACAGAGCTAGAAATAATACAGAGTTCATCTGGAAGAATAAAAAGCCAATACTTTCAAGGGAATTAATGAAAAAATGCAAATAAAGGTAGCTTAGCTATACCAAACTAAAACTATATCATAAATCAGCAGTTATCAAAACCATTTGGTACAGGTTAAGAAATAGAATAGTCAATCAGTGGAATAAGTTAGGTTCACAGGACAACATAGTCAATGACTGTAGTAATCTAGTGCCTGACAAACTCCAGCTTTTGGGATAAGAACTTATTATTTAACAAAACCTTCTGGTAAAATTGGAAGTTAATATGGCAGAAACTAGTCACTGACCCACACCTAACACTGTATACCAAGATAAGGTCAAAATAGGTTCATGATCTAGACATAAAGAGTGATATTATGAACAAATTAGAAGAACATAGGATAGTTTACCTTTCAGATATGTGGACAAGGAAGAAATTTGTGGCCAAAGAAGAACTGGAGTATATTATTGAATAGAAAATAGATAATTTTGATTATATTAAACTAAAAAGTTTTTGTACAAACTAAAATCAATGCAGACAAGATAAGAAGGGAAGCAATAAAATGGGAAAAATTTAAAATTCAAGGTTTCTGAAAAAGGGCTCATTTCTGAAGTATATAGAGAATTGACTCAAATTTTTAAGAATCCAAACCATTCTCCAACTGATAAGTTGTCAAAGGATATGAACAGACAATTTTCCAAATCATTTTTTCTTTTTTAGCAGATATGTTAAGATTACAAATTTCTGCACCTCTCAGATAATTGTAATTGTGAAGATGTCATTTTTTGTAGAAAAAAATACATGTTAGAAACAATAATAGCATATAAACAATGACTCAAAGAAAAATAAAGCTACCAGCTGGCTAAATTCAACTTAATATGGATAATAAGTTTTAATTCCAAAAAACAGATGATGAAACATATTTCCCTCTCTTTGAGGAGAGTGGAATAATTGATATAGAAAAATATGGCAAAATGTTACTTTCTTTTGGGGGGGGATAATTTTATTTAAATGCTTCTTTTTTGCTAAAATACAATGAAACTACATCAATAATAATTTTGAAAATGCATCAATAACATTTTAGAAAGAAAATTATTTGTGAATATTGCTTATTTCCTTTTTATGTTTTCATCAAGATCAATGTCATCAGTTTATGCCTTGACCTGTGTCATGAAGCTTTTGCAGAAATGAGAATGATTGGGTCAGACATACATCAACACATATCAGAATGGAAAATATCACAAATTGTACTTTTATCACAGATATGTAATCTACATACACAATTATTTGTTGCATACTCTATATGATTCTATAGTTCATTTTGTAATATTTCCATTGTTTTGGCTACTAGGTGGTATTATCTTGAAAACTCATAATTTTGCAATTGTGATTATTTAATGGATTTCTATCTCTGTATTGAACTGCAATGAGTTTTGGACAGCAGAAATAATTCATCACCACACCTATAATCAAAATCTTTTCAGCTAATTGGCAACTGAAACTTGTACAATGATAATATAGTAGTTTTCTTTTTTAATCTTTTTTATTGTTGTTTAGTGGCTTCTCTGATTTTTCTTGCACAGCATGATAAATGTGGACATATGTATAGAATTGTACATGTTTACTGTATATTGAATTACTTGCTATCTGGGGAAGAAGGTGGGATGAACGAAGAGAGAAAAAATTTGGAACACAAGGTTTTGAAAGGGTGAATGTTGAAAACTACCTTTGCATATATTTTGAAAATAAAAAGCTATTATTAAAAAATTAAAAACAATGATGGTATGGTTTGCAATAAATTAAGATCAATTCTAACCACAATGTGTGAAGACCATGTTAGCACCCTGGATACTTTAGAATCAGCAGGAGTCAGGATCAGCAAAAGTTCTTGATTTTTATTCTTTTTGGACATGAACAAAATGGTGATATGAAGTGAGAGGAATCGCGACACGAATCCAGTCAGGAGTGACTCTGACTTTCTCATTCCACCCTCTAAATCCTCCATCCAATCATCTCCTATACAACAGATCAAACTTGCACAGAGTAGTGGGCCGGGCCATTCTTTCTCCAAGCATATACGAATAGAATATTGTCCAATTGGTAATTAGCCTTAAGTGCTCAAACCTCAGTGCATCAACTGAGTTTCAGTCCATTACAACAATGAAGCATTATGTGAATGAAGATGACAATGTTTATTGTTTATTAGTTACTAGAGCATATCATTATGCAATTTTAATAATTATTGTGGTTTCTACAGATGAATTTATTTATCTATTAGTTTAGTTCTGCTGAATCAAAATGGACAGAATGGTGGACAAGACTAGACAGGATTTCTGAGCTAGAAGCAGCCTTGAACTTTTTAGATACAAATGGTATTTTATTAAGGTGACACATTCAGTACAGGAGTGAGGGCTAGACCACATGGACCCATCAATTGTCCTCTCAACTACTTGTCACTATCCATGAGCACATCTTGATGCCCCATCCCACCCTAGCTCAGTTAATCTATGTATCTGTTGCATTCAGATAATGTATAATCTATTAGCATAATCTTGTGTACAATCTATTAGCATAATCTTGTTACAAACAATTAGCCTGATAATACCATGTATTCAAAATACTATACATACATACATTATTGTAAGAATATATATATACATATATATAGTCCACACATGCACTCACATACACAAATATATACTTTATTTAAAGTTTTCTATAGAAGATATATTTCCCTTGCACAACTTACACTTGATAATAACTCTTATTCATCCTTATAATGATGCTCTGGGGCAGAATTTTGCTTAGAGTCATAAATTACATCAAAGAGTTGGTTTTGAGCAAGTCACTCAGATTTTGATTTTGTTAATAAGAGACTAGACCATCATATTTTCTGCCTCCAGTGCTCATTTATATCAAAAGCACATCAGAGAAAAATTAGCCCCTGGCCTTCAACACCACGTCTAGCTTATTATAATTATATACCAAGCTAGAATCTGTCAAGCCTGGAGGATGTGGACTGAAGTGAACTGTAACCTACATATGATTGGGTACCATGAATTGCCTCAGTTGTGAAGTGCTTTATTTCAAATTCTCAACAAGTAACCTTATCTCTTTCCCTGTAGTTTATTAAAATTATAGAACTGTCTGGATATAAATGAATCATGAGCATTGACAAATACTCTTCAGTCATTCATTCACTGCATATTTTTAAGCTGCTCTGTCCACAGTTCTGTGCTAGGAGATAAGATAGGGACAGGACCAGTAATTTCTCTGGTACAGGGAATTACCCGTTGACAAAACTTTCTCACTGAAGGCCGGAACCATTTCTACAATTTATAATCTCACAATGCTGCCTAGAATACTGAAAGGATAAGTCACTTACCTAGGATCATACAGCTGGTATGTAGTTAATGGAGAATTTTTACCCAGATTTTCCTGGTTTTGAGCTCAGATTTCTATTCACTAGGTCACATTGCCTCCTTAAGGTAAATTGTGTATGTGTGTATGTATGTGTATATGTCTATAGCTATATCTATATATCTAGTTATAGCTATATATACATCATATATCACATATCACATATACATACACTCAAATATTCCACATCTTTGCTCTCTAGAAGAATAAAATCTAATAAAGAAACTAAGGCATTTACACAAATAAAATAATAAATTTAGAATATAAAAAAGTAGATTACAAAATCCTATGAGATCAATTGAATGAGAGGTGTAATTATAATTAAACAACAATAATAATAATGAGATTTCAGGATAATAAAGGGATATTGGACTCTTTGGGAGAAGAGAGTCAAAAAAGAGAAGAAGGTTTGAAAAGTAAAGCATCTGTTCTGAAGTTTTGCCTATAGCTAGACCAAGAGCCATCCTCATAGAATTATGGGTAGTCTAAACAAAATAGCTAAAGAATATCTAGTTCAACCCTTTTATGTTACAGATGAGCAAACTAAGACTCAGAGAGGTGTTACATTATGAGTGTAATGGGCCAACCTGGCAAGCTATCCATTATTCACAATATTTTTTCTATGACAGAATCAGCTCTAAAATCCAAAGAACTATAAAATAAAATTAGGGGCAGACTAATTTGGGGGCTCCATGAAGAACAAATGTAAGCCAAAGATTTGAGAGTTGGGGTGGAGCTCAGCAATGATATTTGGATTAAAGATATAATTTCTCAAGCAGTAAAGATAGAAAAATTATCTGATGTTCACTTCATTTCTATATGCTTCATGTCATTAAAATTGAGGACAAAAAATATTGTAGCTAATCAACATGAGACCTTCTCCTTTTAAAACTAATTTAGGGTGAAGAATTCCAAGGGTTTTTAAATGGGTCTGCTAAAAATTTAGAGTTCTACTTGTGGAATACAAATGGAGGATTGTCAACAATCCCTAGGGACTATCAGGACCCATACTGAATATATCCAAAGAATTCGGGAACATTGTTAGAATAGCACCATAGGGTACTAGTCCCAAGACCCATCAATAAAATAGGATTTATTACTATTTACTCTGGCAAACACTATGTGGGATATTGCAAATTAAAAAAAATAAAAACAACAACAAAATACACACACACACACACACACACACACACACACACACACACACACATACACACACACAGAATCCCAGACCATCAAAGAGTTTATATCCATTAAGATGACATAGATACATATAAGTATATACAAAATATATCAATGTGATCATTTGGAGAAGCACTAGTCATTGAGAAGGATCATTAATACAGGCTTTTTATAAGATTGGTATTGAAATTGGATAATTTCAGTTTTTCTACTTGAAATCAAAAGTCTCAAAGGAGACCAAAGGATGGACATTGAAAAGAAGAATATTTAATTTAACATGTAAGAAATATTTAAACTTGATATAAGGAAAATCTTTCTAACACTTAGGGCAATTCCCCAGTAGAATTAGTTGCCTCTCAGTGTAGTAAAATGCTCCCCAACTGAGGCATTCAAGCAAGGGTTAGTTGACCACCACTTAAACATACTGTAGAGAGTCTTGTTTAGCAGAACTTTGCAATGATTGCACTACAAGACCTCCGTTGACACAGAATTTCTGTGATTCCTTTACTGGAGAACTCATCTTCAGAAAGTGAGATGGAATATCTAAGTGAACTGTAGAGATTATGCTGAAGTTATTTCCAATTTTTTTTCTCCTATAACTTGTTCATACAAAATTGTTTACATATTACCTTTGTCATTAATCGGTGAATTTCTTGAGAACAGGCATTAATTTACTAGTTTTTTCTGTTTAGATTTTTTATTTTGTTTTATTTTTTCTCTGTATTCTCAGTGTTTAACACAATTCTAGTAACTAATAATTATAATTATTAAAAAGATGATGACAACTAACATTTTATATAGCATCTGTTATGTGTCAGTCACTGCACTAGGCACTTTACAAATATTATTTGACTCTTAGTAGGTATTTAATAAATGCTTCATGATAACTTGCCTCAAAACTAATTATAAATAATCCCTATAATTTCACAAAATATAAGCTGTATATTAGAAGTAAAAATAAATTGACTTGAATAGGATTCTTAACTCTTTTTGTGTATGAACCCTGTAGCAGTATGGTGCAGCCTTTGGACCACTTTCAGAATAATGTTTTTAAGTGCATAAAATAAAATACATGGTATTCTAAAATAAAATAATTGTACTGAAATACAGTTATAAGATATATTTTTAAGTTTACATAGCTCAGGGTAAAACACATGGACTAAATGAATATCTTTATACTTTCATGATTTGGAGTTTATAATAAATATGAAAGAATGGAAAAATCTTGCAAAGGAAATTCAATAAACAAACAAAAAAAGACCAGAAGAGGTAAGGGATTCTCTTCCATTTCAATAGGCTGGAAGATTAGCTCTGATTTAGCAATAAAACAATTATAATATAATATCAAATTACCTTCCAGTTTTTGGAATAAGGAAGGGAATTATGATTTATCCTCACTTTACTTGTGTTCAATCAGAAAAAAAAAATAGCATCAGAAAGTAATGATCACTGGCCTGAGAAAGTAACTGTTAACAGGTCCGAGCCCTGTTGATTCAAAACTCAGTTGTCATTTGAAAAGAGACTCTCATTAACCTTCACCAGGGTTCTCAGAGTGTGTGATATAGCTGGTTTCATGCTTCCATTTCTTAAGGGAAAGAAATAACAGACCTGAAAATTCTATATAAGACTTCTCACTTGATTGGGAGAGACACATTATCTAAGATCACTTTTTTTTTTCTTCTTTTTCTTGCAGACCATAAAATGGAAATTTCTTGATTCTGTACTCTTTCTGGTGAGCAATGGAACAAACAGTAAGCTTGTTTCTCTATTTTTCCTGATGGGCAATGGAGAAGAAGGTGAAATCTTTTGACCTGTGTCATCTCTTTCCCTAAAGGAGGGATATTAAAGTCTCCTCATCTTCTCTGTGTGCCACAGTGGAAAGAAGGCTACCCTTCAGATGGTCAGAATGGCCAGTGTCTTCATCGTTTCTCTTTCTCTCTGAATGTTAGGGGTTGGGAAGGTCACATGACTTCACATAAAGGTTATCCCAACTGAAAAAGTAAAATATATATTTCTCTGAAGGCTTTTTGGGATCTGATCAAAGGAACTTTAAACTAAATCAGAGAAAAGAGATGGTTGAACACAAACTGATAAACATATAAAGAGGTTGATCTACTAACATCATATTCAACAGTTAATAGATGGAAACGGGGGAGTCAAATAGAAAGGGAATAGTTACAAGCAAATTACTTTGGATCACAAAAGGGAAAGGGGAAAAAAAGAAATACTAATTAAGGAAATTATTTTTTTTTACCATATACCATATAAAGAAAGAAGGGATAGAGGACTAGATATTACCATTTCAATTTTCAATTAATAGTGTCGCTCACATTCTTTTTCTCCCTTCTTTGTAAGGGAGCAAAAGGAAAAGAGTAACTGTAATAATATAAAAATAACAATAATATTTGTGAATTTGGATGGCATAGATTTATCTATAAATGGAGAAGAGAAATAGAACAGCTTATAAAAATAGAACCCTACAATATATTATTTATAAAAATTACACTTGAAATGTAAAGATCCATACAACATTAAATGGAAAGGTAAGAGCCAAATGCATTATGCCCAAGGAAAGTGCAAAATAGCAAAGCTGATTATCATGAACTCCCACAAAGCAACAGTAAAAATGCCAATAATTATAAGCAGAGAAATTACACTACACTCAAAATGATTGTAGATAATAAGATAATATCAACACTAAGTAACATAGACTTGAAGTTTTTCAAGAAAATGTTAAGTTAGTTTTAGGTAAAATAGACAGCAAATCTACAATGCTATGGTTAGTAATGTAACTAATTAGTAGTAGATTTGAATTTGTTTTTTGTGCTTCCAACTTCAAATACTCTCTTTCTCCTGAGACACTATTCTGTACACTTTTTACCATAATTTTGAAATTCTGTCTCCATCCCATTGTACCCTTCATTTTTCCAAGCCTTCCTAATCATTCACTTTTATTAGTAGCATGGTATAAAACTCAACTAGAAATAGGGTCCACTATATAGACTTTCCTAAGGATCCTTAGAGGCCACAGATTTTTTTTTTCTATTTTTATTTTGTTAAATATTTTCCAATTATATTTTTATTTTTTTCAAGCCATTCTCATGTCTAGAATGAATTTTACAGATCATCTAATCTAATAACTTCCAACTTCTGACCAGAATTATTGTATCTAGCATGGTCTATTGTTCCAACTATCTTCTGACCAAGTCAGAATATAGAAGGACTGTCACTTTTCTAGATCTGAAATCTTTGTTTTTCTTAACACAGCCTAAATTGACAATGACATCAGAAGCTATAATTTTATAATGTTTACTCTTTTAAACTTGCTATTTACTAATATTCCCTCTTTTTAAAAAAATAAACTATTCTCTAGCAACATCTACCTAATATTTGTATTTTTGATTTTGATTTTTGGAACATACTTGTAAGACTTTTTATTTATCCTTATTAAATATTAAATTTTAAATTCAATACAAAGTTATATAGTTTATTCTCATTAAGTATGTTAACTTATCTCTACCTGATTTGAAAAATCTGAAGATTTGGTAAATGTGTCACCACCTAAAAGAGCTCCTTTATGGAAAACACAGGAATATTAATGGCATATTTCATCTGAAGCCTCAGATGAAAGAAAATTTTGGAATAAACAAAAAAAATAAATAAATAAGATATGTTGGAACTACAATTAGAATTATACAAGACTTAGCAGCAGCCACAAAAAGAGAACTTAGGTATTAGAATCATATATACTCACAATCAAAAGATGTAGGCCTGTGGTCAAAAATATCATTTCCAGAAAAATTTTTCCATAATATTAAATGAAAAAAGTGGACATTCAATGAATGTGCAGATTTTTAGAACTTTCAACTAAACCCAAACTTAATAGTAAATTTGACATATAAGAGCCAATATCAAAGATTAATTTTAAGAAGCTTAACATAAACAAATTGTTTGTATTTTTACATGGAAATGTTTAACATGGGTTTGAGATTGTCATCAATAATTGGGTAGCTCAAAAGAAAGATGCAGAGTTGAGTATGATCTGACTTTTAAAAGCAAAACTGTCTAGGAAAAAGTAAAAATAGTCATTATGATCTACAAATGAGATGCAGAGGCAGAATAGATACAATCATTAGAGAAGAGATTCATATGAATTCACAGCATTTCAAAGTTATATGTTTACTGATCAGCAGGATGATTAGAGTGGCCTGGAGATACTGACATGAACTGATTGATGCTGAGGGGAGTGAGAAGAACCAGGAGATCAGTGTACATGGCAACAAGACGATACGACGATCAATTCTGACGGATGCGGCTCTTTTCAACATTGAGGTGACTCAAGCTAGTTCCAGTGATCTTGTGATGAAGAGAGCCATCTACACCCAGACAGAGGATTGTGGGAACTGAGTATGCAACACAACATAGCATTTTCACTCTTTGTACTCTTGTTTGCTTGAATTTTATTTTCTTTCTCAATATTTCCTTTTTGATCTGATTTTTCTTGTGCAGCAAGATTTTTGTGTACATATGTATGCTTATGTTGGATCTAAGATATTTTTATCATGTTTAACATAGATTACTTGTCATCTAGGGAAAAGAGTTGGAGGAAGGAGAGGGATTGGAACACAAGGTTTTTCAAGGGTCAGTGTTGAAAAATTATCCTTGCATATGGTTTGAAAATAAAAAAAATCTTCAATAAAAAGATGTTTATATGTGGATATATATGCACATGTTTATAAATGTATGAATGCATGTGTATTTGTGTTACTCATAAGTAAGTCTTTATGATTCATTTGGGTTTTTCTTGGCAAAGATCCTAGGATGGTTTGCCATTTCCCACTCCAGCTCATATTATAGATGAGAAATTGAGGTAGAACCCACTAAGTAACTTGCCCGAGGTAACATAGCTAGTGAATGCCTGAGGCTGGATTTGAACTCGTGAACATGAGTGTCCTGATTCCAAATCCAGTTTTCTATGCACTATAACACTTAGCTGCATATGTGTGTGTGTGTGTGTATCTGAATTGTATTTGCTAAATGCTACAATGCCCACAATAATCCTGTGGGGCAGGTATTTTTATTGCTCTCTGCATTTTACAGATGAAATAAAAGAGGCAGTGAGATATTAAATGACTTATTTGAAATCACACAGCTAATAAGTATTTGTTCTTGGCGATCTAGGTACAATTAACAATACAGTTCTGGCTCCTCTGTTTCACTGGTCAATGAATTTTTTTCAAAATCTTCATTGCATTTTATAATGTAAATGATTTTTACTTTCTTCACTAAGATTGAACAAACTAGTTCAAAGTATTTAGTGTATACAAATAATAACAGGGAAGTCTAATTTTGAAATGAATAAGTCAAAGCAGAGACAAGGCAATTCTTCCTTTATATAGCGTGATACTCTTGTAAACATGGCCACCATTAAAAGCACCACTGGGTTTATTTTATTCCCAAAACCATCCTTTTAGAGAAGTTGAAATACACAATGAATATAAAACAAAATTGCTAGTTTCATAAAATAGAAATGAGATGCTCCTGAGAATTTATTTTGTTCAGTACTTTGTGATGTAAAAAATGATATTGTTGGACAACCAGATTATTTTAGATAATTTTAACTAATAATATTTGAAGTATATAAATCCATTTTTCCTTGATAATGTCATACTTAAATGAAAAAAATAAAGATGAGTCTCATGGGAATCTCTGGATCATGTTTTACCATCCATCGCTTATAGTAATCTTCATTAATTGTGGAGTTTCTTACCTCAATTTAATAGAAAATAGAAATCCACTCAGTGGTACTTAGCGATCAATAAATCAATCAATCAACAAGCAGTTATTAAGTACTTACTTTGTCCCAAGCACTGATCTAGGGAGTAATCAGTAACTAAGTCAGTTGACATAATTTCTTAACATTTCTCTCTTTAGTAATGATTTTATGCTTATGCTAAAAGAGTTCTCTGTCAGTGAAAATGGATTAATTCTGTGAGAAAGATGGAGGCAGATGATTTGCAAGTGAAAAGTACCATCGATATTCATTATTTTTCTCCCTTTCCACCTCCCCCAGTTTCAGTTATGATTTAGTCCATAGGAAGCCAGAACAGACCAGTTGCTCATGCTCTGATCCTATAACTTCAAGGCTTGGAGGTACACTGGCATTGGCAACAGTCCTGTACACCCAACAAAGTGGAAGAAAAGTAAAAGTGAGTTTGAGAGAGTAAAAGAAAGTTAAAAAATGGGGGAAATATCCATGAGGAGAAATATAACTAAGGCAGTTTGAGGGTAAACTTTTAAACTGGAAGTGTGAGAAGTTGCAGTAAGAGTATTTAGAGAAGTGAATGATTAAAAATGACAAGTAACTGGAATATATTGGAAATGCTGGAAAGATTTTGACAACTTTATTTTGAATAACTTGAAGGAAGATGAAAGCCAGAAAGGGACCTTAAAAAATGAATCTATTACTCCAAAGCCATCCATTAAAAAGAAAAAAAAAACAGTACAATGCCCTTCTTCCTATGCCTCTACATTCTGAAATCCTTCCAGATACCCAAGATGGATTTCATTTTGGACACGTTTTCAATAAATTTTTGACTCTGACAACCCTCGCAAATGGAACAGTCAACCTCTAATTACTGTTGCAAATAGAATAGTGATTGGATTTGCTTAGTTTAGAACTCAGTCTCTCATTTGTGGGATATGGGTTATGAGTCCTGAACCAAGCTTAGACCATTCAGAGTTCAAATTCTGTTTAGTGTTAGCAAAATCTGATCTCCTGTTATGGAAGGGAAATGCTTTATCAGTGTGTTTGTTTTCAGTTTCCGTGTTTTTTTTTTTTTTTTTTTTAAGGACTCCCCATAGTTCAGGACATCAAATAGTTCTCATAAAGGTCATTTTTATAAGTAATCTTGAAATGAATCCGAATTACTGCCCTTAGTCTTCCTTGGGAATTGACATAAAGAAAATATGGAGGAAGTATTTGGCATGAGAAATAATCAGTTTTGTACAATTCCAGACCTCTGGAAAAAGTTAAAACCTTGTTAGTGAATTCTGAAGGCAAAAAGTCATATTTTACATAATACAAAGGACATGACAGAGAGGTTTTTCATTAAATACCATAAATTGTTCTATTGAATTATGGTACTCAGTGTATTAATAGATTAATTAATACATTTAAGGTGATTTTTAAAGCATTTATATAGCATTCCTTACAGATATGAAGCATTTTAACATAATATTTTTCTTTTTTTCTGGAAGATCTGTAATTATTATTGTCGTACTTTATAGTTGAAGCAGCTGAAGCTGAAACAGATCAATTAACTTCCTTCTGAAGGTCACCCCGCTAATTGTAGAGCTGAGTCCCAAACTTAAAGCTTTGACATTCCAAATGGTGCTCTTTCCATTACCATAACTGGATCTTCTTAGTGAAAAGAAAAGAAAAAACTTTTAAATAAAAAGAGGACTCTCTCAAACTATGAGACTAGTTTTTATCAAGAATTTAGGGCTTCACAGATATTACCCAAGCCTAAGAAACAGATAATTAGAAAAGGTGATTTTTGAAATACCCATTGAACTTTACATCTATTGATGTTATAGTAGCATTGCCTTCCCCTGTTTTCCCCAGACTCTCCACCCACTAAAAAAAGCCTCCTCAGTTTTAAAATTATATTTTACTATATAGAAGCATAGGAAAATTCAGAAGTTGAAACACTAACAAGATAAAGGTCAATGCTTTTTTCAAAATTTATCCTAGTATAATTGAATGTCCTGGCTATTTCCAGATCTATAATAACTTATTTACATGACTTTGAACAGAATAAGGTTTGTGGGTTTTTTAATGAGTTAGGCAAAAATCATATATATACACACACACACACACACATATACACATATATATGTATATATATACATATATCATAACAACTCGGGAGGCAAGGGTAATTGTCATTCTCACTTTACAAATGAGGAAATTAAGGCAAATAGTGGTTAAATAGCTTGCCCAGGGTTGCACAGCTAGTAAATACTGAGGCTGGATTGGAGGTAATTTCTTTCTTTCTCCTGGCTGAGTACGGTCTCCCCGCACCAGGCCACTAGCATTTATACAATATTTGGAGGTTTGAAAAGCACTTTACAAATATGATCTCATTTTATCCTCACAACTCTTTGAAGTGGGTATTATTATTGGTTCTATTATTATCCCCATTTTGTAGCTGAAGAAATTTCCCCAGGGTTCCACAATTAGTTAAGTGTCTGAGACAATATTTGAACTCAGGACTTTCTAAGTCAGGGTCTTTCTAGCCCAACATTTGACCCATTCAGAGATTTAAAGCTAAAAGAGACTTTGAAGGACATTTCCCCCTAGCCTTCATTTTACCAGTGAGGGAACTGAGAGCCAGAGAGCTCAGAAACTTGCTCTATTCAGATGGTTAATTCCTGTCTAAGCTAGGATTCTAATGAGGAACTCTGCTTCCCAGTCCATTTCCCTTTCTTTCAAACAAGGTCTTCCTTCCTTAGCTCAGCCCCAGCCAGCGTACCAACCTCATATAAAGCTCCGGCACTTGCATTTACTCCCTTCTCGGTGTTGACTCTTGAAAGGGTTTCTATAGAGGCCAGGAAACCATCTGGGAAAGGCATTTGCAAAAGGGAAATGGAGATGTGGCTGATAATTATATAAAATTAGTTTTATAATTTTCTTTGCATTCAACCATGTCTTATAATTTGTTTATATAGTACTTGCTGTGGGTAGGATTGTAGTGAAGTCGAGGACACAAAGAGATGGAGATTTCGCTGAAATCTGTGACTTCATAAATATGGTGTGTGTGTGTGTGTGTGTGTGTGTGTGTGTGTGTGTGTGTGTGTGTGTGTTGTAGGGGGATTAAACCCTACTTCCTCCTAGCTTTTCCTCTCAGGGTCATTGAGGATATGACTATGTCTGAATATTGTTAAACACTTGCTTTTCTATGGTGGAGGGGATCAAAAAGTCATCAATAGAACAGTAAAATGGAGCAGAATGACTTGGGATATTGTGTAGCTGAAGTGATGGAACAAGGGCTCGAATTCTTGGGTTCCAATCATTTGTCCCAGCATACTAACAATGCAAGACAAACTTCTGCATTTTCAAACAAAGAGCTCCATAACTTTGACCTGAAGATGGTAGAAAACATCTGTTAGAATGCTTCCAAGTCGGCAGAGCATTTTACATGTGTCGGTCTCGTAAGAGTACTCTGTAATAGGTACCACGAGCATCATTCCCATCTGATAAAAGGATGAAGGACTTGGAAATGGTCCCATAGGCAGGAAGTGCCAGGGCCAGGATTAGAACCATGGGTATCCAGGACTTCAGGGACTATGCCATGCTAGCTCTTCTTCCCATCAACCTCCTCATATAAGACAGAAACCTAAAGGTGGCAAAGGATTTGTCCAAGTTCACAAAGCAAAGTGATGATAAAGAAGAAAATTCAAGTGTCCTGACTTTCAATCTAATGACTTTTTCAGTTAAAAAGTGCATCCAACAAAAACAGCTCCATCCTTATAACCTGGTGCCTTTCTTTGAGTCCTGAACTTTGCGAGCTATAATCCTGAAGCAAAAAAAATAAATAAATGAAAGGAACCATAAGCCATCTTTTTCAAACATTCCCTATAGACCATCACTAGGAAGAATTTAATGAAAAAGCAAATAGTTCCTTTAAAATATTGTTTTGAATTGAATGAAATGAAAAATGAGAAACTAGCCCGTTAGAATATCCCGAATGATCAAGGCAATAAAAGTTCAGCTGCATAAAAGTCAACGAGGAGGGAAAAAAGGGGGGGAAAACAAATCAAAATTCAGAAAGCCTGAGGGTGAAGAGAAACACCATTACCTCTGATCAAATGTTTCAAAGTAGCATAATGTGCTACCCAAGGACCTGGCTTTTCCAATTCTTCCATTGGACCCAAGCGGAGGAGGTTGGGCAGCAGCAAATTCCTTTTCATGTCTTCTGTTTATTCTAACGTTGTTTCGGGTCGCATTATTTCCTCTCTCCAATTATTCAGAGAGGTTGCCCACATTTCACATTGCAAAAACTGTACCCAACCAAAGAGCAATTTGTAACCCAGGATTCGGAGGCTATTACCCTCTCCTGTGCCCATTGAACTATGACCTGGACCACTCAGCTAGAGAAGGTTGCCCTTCCTACATCCATCTTCTGGATGGCAGGGAATGCTCTGAGGAGCCATCAGCAGCAAAGGGGCTTAGAGGTGGGGGGTACTTAATATACAGATATACAGACATAACTACTTTTATGTACACGTGTATGTGGGGAGAATGGGTTTGTGACTATGGGCTTCCCTCAATTCTGAGGCTAAATTACAAGAGCAAGGATTTCTTGTTCCTCTCATTGACTCTGTTCAAGGCCGGCTTTCAGGGAGATCTGATTTTCTAGTTCAACAGGAGGATTTTTAATTGGGGACTTTGGAGAAAGGGAGACATTTCTGTTAGTCGTTAGAGCTCCCTCCCTTTCTGTAGGATTTGTTTTATATGGCAGGAATGTACAAAGTCCATACGGCAAAAGGAGACTTAAAAGTGCCTTGTGATGACCGAATATCCATGTGAGGAGTTGGAAAAAAGCTCCCCTAAAGATGCCAGTCAGCTGACATAGGAAGCACATAAATGCATAATAAAGAGACTGAGAAGTAAAGTGAAGAATGGCTCTGTCACGAGAGGAGGAAGCCCTGGATTCAATCATGACTGAAGGAGAAGCAGAAATGTTCTCTAAATATGATGGAGAGCCAGAAGAGGAGAAGGATCAGAACAAGAGGCAACTTAGAGATCACGGGTCAATCAGGAGCATGGGATGTAGTGATATCATTTGGGTCGTCTTCGAGAACGAAGGACAACAACCAGCCAATCAGGGGCTTTTTTCTCTTAAATAATTGATAGATAATAGACACACAGACACCCAGACAGATGACCAACAGGTAGGCAGGTAGATAAAAATACAGAGAGCAAAGGCAGATAAGCAAGACTCGGACCGTCAGGACTTCAGGAAGGTCATAGGAAAATGGTTCGGCTGTTTAATCTAAGATGTGGGAGACCAAGGAGAGGTCCAAGTGGGATGGGAACTGGACCATATGTTCAATGCGCACCACCTGTGGCCATATTCATTTTTATATCTATGATAAAATTCAATATAATCCTCTTTTTTCCCCAAAAATTCAATACAGATTAGAAATACTGTGTGGTAGAGGTGAAGGGAAAATATAGGGGGCGAAGGATCAGATTAGAGGAGGAAAAACAGGAAGGAAAAATGCAGTGAGGGAGGAAAGAAGCAAAAAATGAGGGAAGAATAAAAATGTTGACTTGATTGTTGACACAGAGTTAGAAGGGATGCAAGAGGCCATAAAATCCAATCTCCTCATTTTACAGTTTAGATAACTGAGGTTTAAAGAGGTTAAATGATTGGTTCAGGGCCACACAGCCAGTAAGTGTCTGAGGCCAAATTTGGATTTAGCCCTTGCTGATTCCAGGGCGCAGCCTTCTGTCTGCCAGATTACAGAGACACCCCATTTTCCTACATCAGGAGATCCTCATTTGTACAAGTGGGGAGTAGAAGGATGGGGCTACCAATGCTTGAGCAAAAAGAAAAGTCAACATTGCCTAAGAGAAAGGAAGAGGAAGGGAATAAGGACTCAGAGTTCCTTCAAAGTACTGGGCACTGTGCTAGGGGCTCCTTACAAATATAATGATCTTCTGCCTCTTCACCCATCCAACCAGCTAGCAAAGTGGACTTCTTAAGCATGTATCTTACCATCAGTTTTCTGGCCATTGAACTCCACAAACTCATTTCTTTAAGAATCAACAATAAATCATTCTTTCCAGTTTTAAAAACTTTGACAACATTGCCTCAGCCAGTCTGTCCGGTCTCAGGGCAGAACATTTCTTAGGGGGAATACAATCAAATCCACCTTCTCTGTTCTCTTCCTTTAAGATTCATCTTAAGGACTCTCTTCTACTTGAACCCTTTCCTGATCTCCTCTATTGTCAGTTTCTTACTTCTTAACCTGCATCATTTTAAAATACTTTGTATGGATTAACATATATACACACACACACACACACACACACACACACATGTATATGTATATATATGTAGTACACACATATATATACATATATGTATATATATAGTATACACACATATATACACACACATATATATGTGTATTTATGTATATATGTGTATATGTAAATGCACATATACATCCTTGCTTGCCATATATAAATATACATATATATGGATATCCCAATATATCATATAATTAAGTAATTGTGTAGCTTTTTGATTTTCTAGTTCCACAGAAGTATTCTAAATTGGAGATTGTGAAAAAAGGAGGAAATTTATGTTAGTTCTTAGAGCACGTTCCTTCAGTTCTTTTCTAGGTTTCATTTTACCTAGCAAGAATGTATAAAGAATATGCACATATATATTTACATGCCAGATAAAATGAATTATATATAATGTGTGTGTATATATATATATATATATATATATATATATATATATATTTGTCTCTCTGTGTGTGTTTATCTTTAAATTATTTTCTCATGAAACTGTAAATTCCATGTGAGCAAGGATTGCTTCATTATTTCATTTGGTAAACCTTAACATTTAATAGAGGCTGGATCATCATAAATGCTCAACAAATACCAATACATTGATTCTATTAGTTTAATTAAGTCAGCCTGATAACCTCATTTACCCTATTGAGATACCCACATAGCTCAGTGACTTTAATTCTGATCCTGGAGTCAAAAAGACCCAAGTTCAAATCTGTCTCAGATACTTACTAGCTGTGGGAGCTGAGGATGTCACTTAATCCTACTTGCCTCCATTTCTTTATTTTTTTCCTAGTTCAGAGGCTTTATTTATTTATCTAGCTCTTTATTTAATCATTCATTCATTTATTTGTTTGTTTATTAATTGAATTTTTTTGTTTTCAAGACATATGCAAGGATGATTTTTCAACACGGACCCTTACAAAACTTTGTGTTCCAATTTTCCCTCTTTTCCCCATCCCCTCCCCTTAATGGCAAGTAATTCAATGTAGGTTAAACATGGTAAAATATATGTAAATAGAATATATTGCCTGCATTTCCTCATTGATAAAATGAACTGGAGAAGAAAATGGCAAACCCTTCTAGTATCTTTGCAAAGACAACCACAAATAGGGTCATAAAGAGTATAACACAACTGAAATAACAAAATATACTGTGTACCCCTCACACACAGTCATCACAAAAATAATACTGAAAATCCTGTGATTGAAATGAAGTGATATTGAATTGTTGCCCTGATTTGGTCCCTCTGCTTATCACCCTGATTGATTGATTCCATTTAAGTCAGAATGTTGAGACATTTTAAGAATGTTTATGGAATATTTAACAGGTTTAGGCACTATTCATAGCCCTGGCTCTTAGATCTTGATCTGAGAGGGAAGATAGGACCGTCACACAAAGAACTAGGAGGCAGGGAACAATTGACATTATATTATATTGAGAAAAGCATTATTGTTGTTTAGAAGAGGGAAAGGTCACTGCTGTTTGGTATGATGATATCAAATTGTACTTTCTTAACATTTTAATGTCTATAAGTATGTCAGATTTATAAATCATTTTCCTCACCAATTCCCCATGAGGCCATTCAAGTATTAAGAGATGGCAGCAAGGTTCTGAGAGGATTCCTTGTGAAAATCTCAGTGTGGAAATTCCCTCATCCAATGATACCACAACTTCTTTTTGAGTTAATAGATAAGCAGTGGCAGGTTGTCTTTGGCGTTTAAAGATACCCACCTAGAAAATATCAGAGGCAAGATTTATATTTAGATGAATACTTATTGAGACTTCAAGATCGGCCCTCTATCCATTAGGCAATCCTACTTCTAATCAAAGTAGAATTATCCACAATTTATAGATGATCCAGAGGGAGGGGAAGGCAACAGAAGCAGTTAGTAACTATTAGAGACCAGATGTGACTGGTTTTTTATTCAAATCCACTATTTTTCCTATCACGCAGTGCCATATCGGGGAAGACTCCACTTAGAACAAGGCCTTTGAATTCAGACTTGAGCCTGGATAGGTTTTGTGCCCAGGGGAGGTAGGGAGAAGGGTCTGACCAACGGTATGAAAGCAGAAAAACTCAAGCAGGGATTTACCTGAAACATAAGACTTATGCAGGGCAGTGACCAGAACATGAGTAGTTTGTGACTGAGCTGTTAGGACCTTATGTGCCGGGCTAAGAAGTCTGGACAAAGGGAGGCTATTCTGCACATCATACTTTGAGCTCCCAACAATAACAAAATCATCATTTATTTATGAATTCTATTAAATTAACAAAGACGTCCTCCACATTAATTCCCTTCTTTACATCCATGCATCTAGAATGGGCAGAGGTGTGCAGAACCACCCATTGCTCTGTGCACCCCCTAATTCAGCCCCTAGCCACCTCTCACCTGCACAGCTGAAATGGCCTCCCAGGTGCTCTCTCCACCTCCAGGATCTCCCCAGTTAGAACGGGGAATTCTAATCTGTGTTCTACCCAAATGTCAAAATGGAGATTTCCCTAAAGCACAAATCTCCAAGCTCCCATCCTGCTCAAAAAGCTTCCAATAGCCACTTTTTCCAACCATCGCTTAGGAATGGAAGCTCACTGTGATACTAACCACGTCTTCCTGCATGGGGTATTTTAAAAAAATCTAAGAATCTGTATTTACAAAACGCTGTTGCCTGAATAAAAACGTCAAGCCCATCTGTTTCCTTTATTTCCTTTTTCCCACCGATGTCTCTCTAATTCCTTCCATGTTGCCCTTTGAAATTGCAACAATTTCCCTTTGCCCACCCTAGTGACTTCAGAGTCTCCATTCTCTTATGTTTTGGATTACTGAATCTAATTATAAGCCCAATAGGCAAGAATTATGACTGATATTAATCTTCGGACATTTTTATCACCCAATAAATTCAGCATGTTGCACTGGAGAGAACACTGACTTTTAAGTGAGAAGACCTAGGCTTGAGCTATCCGAGCTCTGCTTTTTACAAGCTGAGCTTACCTAATTCATTGAGAAAAACATGGCTTTAGAGATGATCTCTAATTTCCTTCCCACCTCTAATTCTCCAGTTCTCCGACTCTATCTGTATGACTTTGGCCAAATCATTTGATTTCTCTGGGCCTTCGTTTCCTCATCTGTAAAATGAAGTGAGTTGGACAAGATGCTCTCTGAGATCCTGCTAATTAGCCCCTACAGTATGTCAATCAAAATAATGAAGACCAAAATGAGCACAACCAAGAGACTGTTGTATATGCTAACAGACATAATGTTCTAGAATAACTGAATCACTTAACTTTTATAATAAATATTCAATTTACTATAAAGGAACTAAGAAGGCAAATAAAGAACTGATAAAATGGTAGCTGTGACAAGGGGGAAAAAGGGAGAGAGAAGGAAATGGAGATAAAAGGGGAAAAGAAAGTAATGTGATAAATTTATTATGTATTTAAAAGGAATAGCAAGTTATACATGATTTTTAAAAAGTGCTTCGCAGAATATACAAATCTATGAAAATGTTATTAGTAAAGCTTATAGTTTTTTTTTTAATCTCTTTAAAATACATTTCTTTCACAACCCAGCTGGGGTTCCAAATATATATCTTTTAGGTTCTCTGTAAATACTATCTATATGGGAAAAATTGAAAGGATGAGTACCATTTCTAATATTACATTACACATTCTGTATATAGTATTTTGACACAGTCTTTAAGGTAGATCTAGGTAAATCATAGAGATTATTATAATCTAAACCCTTGCTTTTTATGATTTGGAGACTTTTCCAACTAAATCCACTAATGAGAATTGGAAAAATTAACTGGTTTGCCAGTTGTGATAATTAAACAACTAGAAGATGTAAGTTTGAGGGCCCTTTCTATTTTTTTTCTTTATCCCAAACTTCTGCTTCTACTTACATAGGGGTACTCTTGATGAGAAAAATGCATCTTTTTAATGAAGATCAGAACATGCCTTATAAATTCAGTATTAGAAATTTGTCTGAGGATGCTGAGGGCATAAGGAATTTGCTCAAGGTCATACAGCAAGTATACATCAGAGGCAAGGCTGGAGACCAGATCTCCAAACCAAGGTTTGATAATAATGAAATAATAATAATAATAATAATAATAATATGTGTGTGGTGTGTGTGTGTGTGTGTGTGTGTGTGTGTGTGTAAGAGGTATAAATTCACCTTCAACCCCTCAGGGAAAAATAGTGTCTATAATAAACTCACTATTAGTTTACACTGTCAGCTCCAGAACAGCCCGGGTAATTATGGAATTGAAGATATGACTTAGAAATGGAAGGAAATCACAGGAAAAAATGAGTCCAAGCCCCACAATAAGCAGAAGAGGAAGCAAAGTTCTAGAGATGAAGAAATTCAGCCAAGTTTACACAGGCAGTGAGAGAGGGAAGACTGAAATTCAGTATTTCTAGTTCCAAATCCACTGATTTCACCCGTAAAATACCAAGATGACCACACTTCCATATCCAGTTGAGGTTACATTGCTAAACCATGCTTGAGTGAGCTCCCGAATTTCAAGCCCCTGACTCCAACTCCAATGCTTTTTCCACTATAGAATTTGAGTAAGTCAGAATAAACATTTAAATGAGATGGAAATGCTACCTGATGAATCTCCCCAGCTGAGTTCCATCGTACCCCCTAGTTTATTGTTTTGTTTTGTTTTTCCCCCTCAGGTTTATGGCTTTGTTTGTCCGAGTCTTCCTCATGTCCACTGTGGTATGACACCTTCCCAGAGCCCCCAGATGAGGAGAAATAGCTTCTCTGGAAGGCCAGAAAAAGGCATTCGTGCATGACTGAAGCAAACAAGCAGAAATATGCGCATGAATGGCTCAGTAAACAGGAAAACATGTCTCTGAAATCTTGGGACCTTTCACCATTCCCCATTTCTTGCCTCCTCCTCCTTACTGTCTCCCGAATCGTTTTCCACCGGCATTAAAATCTCTACTTACAAAGAAGACACTGCAGAAAGAAACTGTTGGAAATGGATCCAAATGGAAATAATAAATAGTAAAACTCAGGCAGGGTGAGGATTGCCAGAGATAAAACTGGAAGTTCATTTCCAACAGCATTAGCAGATCGTCCAAATACTGCTCATTACAAATCTAAAGTGCATCCTTGTTATTTAAAAGCAGAATAATAAATAATGTCCAAGTGCCAAGTGGTCCATGAAGGGGCTTGGAACCAAGGCCCTCTCCTGGCCCGCCATACACCATGTGACCCCTTCTTGTGTGTGTGTTCTTATTTATGTGAGTGAGGGAAGAACTTCCAGGAAAGATTTATAAAACCATCACAGTCACATGTTTAGAACTGGGAAGAACTTCAGAGAGTAACTCTCCTCTCTCCTATGGGTACTGGGGCTTTTTATATTCCTTTTAGCTAAGGTACTGACTAATAGTGAATGCTGGGAAAAGCTGTGGTAGATGAGCTCGTGGAGGAAGAGAGATCTGCCTCTCTAGGTGTATGTGCAACCAGAGACAAGCACATTATGCAAATCTCTCCTCTTTGATAGAAAATGATTATGCCCTTGTGAGAGGGTCAAGTCATGAGAGCTTGGAGGAGGAGAGATCTTTGTCTTTTGGCTTCCATCTTTGAGACAGAAGATAGACCAATGCAGATTCAATCACTCAATATTTATTAAGTGCTTCTCCAGAGTGAACACCTGGAAGGGAGAAATACGTTCTAGGAAGAAACCATATAGAGGAGCTAGAACCTCAGTCAAGTCTCCATCTCCAACTTTCGACACAAGAAACTTAAGAGAATTCCCCTTTGGTTGGGATTTAGGATTTTCTCTTGGTTGAACTAACATACCTCACTCTTAGTTGGAAAGCTCATTCACTTTTAAACCGGTGTATTCCAATCTGTATAATTTCTCTGGTGACCATTGGCTATCAGCAAGGATAAATGGATTTATCTGCTATTTGTTTGTTGTGTGGACTTGTGTAGCTGACTTTTGGTAGGAAGGGAGTCAAACATTGTTTATATAGCCACTCCATTAAGGGATAGATATCAGGAAATCATCTTAAAACTTAAAATTTTTCTTAACTTAAAATTTATTAAATTTTATTAAATTTAAAAATTATTCCTTTTAGATGAAGAATGTTTGTGGGGTGGGGTGAGATTAGATATAAATCTAGACTTTCTTCTCTGAGGATCAGAGAGTGGCCAGTCTTACACTCTCAGTATCAGTACCCTCCTTAAAGGAATCAAAATCTCTCTTAGAAACCCAATGTTTTTATTCTTACTTACCCAAAACCACAACCAAAAAGACACATGTGAACACATATAACATACTTGATCAACTTCTTTTTTATTTTAATTGTATTTTAATTTTCTCATCATACATATAGTTCCCAACAATCATTTTTGTAAAGATTTTGAGTTCCATTTTTTTTGTTCCTCCCTTACTTCTTCCTCTCAGACAGCAAGTAATCTGATATAGGTTGTGAATGTGCAATCATTTTTAACATATTTCTATATGAGTCATGATGGAAAAGTTAAAAAATCAGAACAAAAGAAAAAAAAACACGAGAGGGAAAAAAAGCAAAATGAACCTAAAAAATGAAAATAGTTAGATTCAAACTACATTTAGTCTCTATAGTTCTTTCTCCGGATGGAGATGGCATTTTCCATCCCACATCTTTTAAAACTGTCTTGCATTTTCTGAAAAGATCCAGGTCTATTATAGCCTAAGATCTCATTCTTTCATTCATTCCAATCCACCTAACCAGCATTTTTAAGTGCCTAAAATTCACCAAACATTGTGCTAAACACTGGAGATAAAATTAATTGGAAAAGAGAAGGAAAGAAGGAAGGAAGGAAGAAGGAAGGAAGGAGTGTGGGGCAGCTAAGTGGCACAGGACATAAAGTGTTAGATCTAAAATCAGGAAGACTCGTCTTCCTGAGTTCAAATCTGGCCTCAGATATATTTACTGGCTCTTTGATTCTGGGCAAGTCACTTAACCTTTTCTCCCAAGTTTCCTCATCTGTAAAATGAGCTGAAAAAGGCAAACCACTCTTTAAAAAAACAAAAACAAAAACAAATGGGATCTCCAATCTTTATACAAGATTGAAACAGATGAAAAACAATAAGAACTCTACTGGGTCAAAGAATATAAAAAGAGAATATAAAGCAAGTTTGGTTTGAGTAGAAAGAGAAAGACTACCAACAATGGGGGATCTGGGAAATTTTAATCAATTTTAATTTAACCTAGAATGAGGATGGAGAATCACTCCTGAATGAGATTATCTTAAAAGTTCCAACTTGGTCTTGACCTCTTACTTAGCTACTCATGGTACATGGAAACAAGAATTGCAAGGCAAACAGCATTACCACTCTATTAACACAAATTCTATCAGCATAAGTCAATTAAAATATATTGAGAGCTTACTATATTGAAGGCAATGTTCTCTGTTTCTATTTTATTCTTGTAAAGCTTTGATTCTTTTTATTGTTTAATTTTCTAAATCAATGCATGAGTAACTCAAATTTTTCTAGTGTGACAATATTGGACAAAATTGGACAAATAATTTTACCTTTCCATGTTTCCATTTTCTCATATTGAAAATCATTCTAGACTGGAATTTTTTTTCCTCCACAGTATTTTTTCTTTGAGTGGTAATGAAATGGAAATGAAATCAATCAATCAATTGTCCCCCAAAGTGTCTTTCCAAGTGTCTATCCTTGCCCAAGAACTGGGGGATGGAGGAATATTAAATGTTTAAAAAGAAAAATATTTCCTTTTTTCCAGAAGCCCACATTCTAATAAGAGAAAACAATGCATATCAAGTGGTGAAGGCTGAGTAGAAGAACAACACTGGATTTGAAGTCAAAAGATGGAGGAGATCTCAGTGTTTTTATTTTGTGTCTCAGTATCTCAGTTTCCTCTTTTGTAAACTTAGACCTCTAAGGTTCTTGCTAGATGTGTTCCTGTGAACTGGTTGCATTATACTTTACTTAATTTTAAAATTATAATCCAATGATTAAGTAAACTTTAAATGATGTTCCATAAAATCGACAAAAAATTCTCATAAAATCGACAAAAATTTCTCATAAAATATATCAGAATAGTTCTTGTTTTTTTTTGAATATTTTTGTTATTTATTGTGCTGTTGTTGTTGTGAACTTGATCTGATGAAAATTTCTTTCACTCAGAGAGTTTCTCAGAGAGAAACTCAAATGAAATGGAGGTTACTAAACTGTACATAAGGTCCCTGCAGGATGGGGTGTTGATTCACAAAACCACATATTGCAGATCTAGGTGGTATTATATTTTGTTTATTTTGTTAGCTATTACCTAATTACATTTACATCTGGTTCTAGCCTTATTGGGGAGTGTTTGGGGTAGTGTGTGGCCTGCAGACAATATGCTTGATACCTCCGATCCAGAGTACTTATTTCCCTAAGGATACCAGATTAATGAGAAGATGCTATGTCTATGCAGTTTGGAGATACAAATGGAAATACACTGAAACACATGTTAAATATCAGAGAATAAAGGAATGTTAAATGATACGGGGGATTTAAACTCGATGATAGCATGTGGTAGGTCAGGACTCAGGTTGTGGTTCTCATTTGTCCTTTTTTCTCAAAAAGGATCAATCAAAAACAGAATGAAGGCAATGCCTTGATGAGTTTGAATTGGGGATGAGTGAAGCAGAACTGGTCAAAGTTATCAGCCTTACTGTCTCCTTCAGATTCGAGGAAATCCAGTGGCAAGACTAGGATCAAGGTCACTGGGGATGGCCCTCTTGCAGTGGGTGACCTTAGCCTTTCTAAACTAATGTCTTCCTCAGGTCTCAGTTTGTTTGAGGCTACACTCATTCAATGACTGAGGCTGAGTAACAGTTGAGATAAAATGGCCCCATTTACCAGCATGATTTTAGTTTTAAGGTGGAATCAAGCAGCTCGTTTAAAAACAGAGTGGGAAAGCCTGTCTTTTCAGAGCTACATTTCAAGAAGTAGAGGAAAGAAGAAGCAGAAGCAAAAGAAGAAGAAAAAGAAAAAAGAAGAAGCAGAAGAAACAGAAAAAGAAGCAGAAGCAGAAAAAGAAGGAGGAGGAGGAGGAGGAGAAGGAGAAGGAAGAGGAGGAGGAGGAGGAGGAGGAGGAGGAGGAGGAGAAAGAGAATCCTATGCTTTCTGTCTTGAGGACTTTATTCATACCATTCTTTAAAATTCAAACATTGTCCTCTTTTCACAGACTTACCCAGCCTTCTAACCCCAATTCAATGTTACCTCTTCTATGTCATTGCATTCTGAAATGATTTGTTCCTTCTTTGAATTTCCATAGCAGTTTTATACTACCTTTAAAGACTTTTGCATTATTTTTAATGAGTTTAAGGCATGGAGTCTGAAAACCTGTATTCAAGTCTTGACTTATCTACTTAGTGAATGTGACTTTGTCCAGGAGTCTCAATTTCTCTCCAAGTCTCAATCTCCCAATCTGTAATATAGGAATAATTCTGCTTCTGTCTTGTATAATCTTACTTCCTTTTCAGTCTTCTTATCAGGAAAAAAGAAATAGACAGCTTTAAAAAAAGGATTTTGTTACAATAAAATTAATTTTTATGCTCCATTTCTCTAAAATGTAAGATTGAAAGCAAGCAATGCCATTTTTATTTTTATATTCCCAACACCTAACACAGTGCCTTTCTCATAGTAAGTAAATAATTGCTAATCAAATTACATCATATTAAATGTATTTTGAGATTTTAACTATCTCTATAGATGACTATCAGTTGGGTCAGGTGGTATTATTTGCATTGTTGAAGATCCTCCTGAAAAGTCCTACTCTGGTGTCTCCTCTTAACAAGGCGGATACAGCATTTTATCAAAAGTTAGATGAATGAAGCACAAGTTCTGGCCCATTCTATTTTGTTGGAAAAGCTTCCAATACCATTCTAGTAGCACGTGCCTTATAGCCAAGGCCGAATGCAATTTAATGCAGAGAGCTTCAATAAAGAATTACATTTTTCTTTAAATAGCCCTTAATCCCTCGCATCTTATTTCTATTTATTCAACTAAATGATTGTTACAAAAAGAGGACAGAATGTATTATGAGTCAGAATTTTTAGACTATTTACAAATATTAATTCTTAATTATTACAATAATGCCACAATCATATATTGCATGGATGGTTTTTATAACACTAAATATAACTCACATGATAGTATCGGAAATGTTAGATCTTTAGCCAATCAGTCAAAAACACATGTGAAGTACTTTCTATGGGTCAAGCACAGTGCTGTGTCCTGGGGTTAGAAACAGAAATAACATAAAAAAATTACCCTTCCCTTCAGGGAACTGACATTCTAATGGGGAAGACAATATATAATTATGCTTACATTAAATATACATATGCCCATGTATTATATGGTGTTGTGCACATATGTATCTATCTATTTATGTACCTAACTAGACACACAGAGAATATAAAGGGGACATTCTCAGAGAGAAGGCATTAATAACTGGAGCAACAGGGAAAATGCTCTTACAGGAAGTAGGATTTGAGTTGACTCAAAGGAAGCCGGGAAGATAAGAGACACAGGTGAAGTGGGAGAGCATTTTAGCTGAGGCGTTGTGGAGGCGTCTGAGGTAGAATGCTGCGTGAGAACAGCAAGTGTGCTCACATGCTTTTATAGTATGTGGAGGATTAAATAGAAGAAGAATGGAAATGGAAAAAGGGATCAAATGGGAGATCTAAATGATCAGCTAAATTTGATACTTGATCCTGGAGGTTTACAGTTTATTAAGAAGTGGGATGACAGGATCAGACCTGAGCTTTGGGAAAATCACTTTAGTAGCTTAAGAGAAGATGTCCTCCATTGGAAAGAGACTTTGAGGCAGGGAAAACAATAAGAGCCTATTCCAATAGATGAATTGAGAGGTAAAAAGTTTATAAGCCAATCTACTACTGGAAAAATTCGTTCATATCAATGTTGATATTTTTCAACAAAAGGAAGACAAAAGAAAGTTGTAACTGAATGGAAAGATGTCTCAAGGGGTTCTTCTTGTTCAGGTCAAATATAGAAGTTGGAGGAGCTGACTGCATTGTACTTCCAAAGGCAGGAGGAAACATTATTTCATGAGATAGTGAACATTTCAAAATGTTCATGAGGAACATAAGGGGAAAAACACAAAATGTTTTTAGGTTAAATAGCAACTGTTGTGTAAAAAAAAATGGGAGACATAAAAATTCCAGGAAGAAATAAACAGCTCCTTCCAAAATTATCAATACCTACTTTAATATTTATTCATTTTATACAAAAGAGGATATAGAGAAAACTACTGATATACACAGTTATGTTGCATATATACATAAATTTAAAATATGTTTTAGTATACTTTAATACCCAGTCATTTCCATAAAAGGTGAGCACATAAATAAAAAGGCAATTATATATATATATATACACACGCACATATCAAATACCATCACAAATGTGACAGAATTATATCTTAATAAATATGATATTATTGATTACCAAGTAGAAGCTGTTACTAAAGCAACTGTCTATATTGATCACCTTTCAATTGCAGAGATCAAAAATCAACACCAAATTAGAAGAATAAAAATCACTGGATTTTACTCTGGCTGAGGAAAATGAATTCTTGATGCAAAAAACTAGAAATCAGTAAAAGGAAAGATGCTAATATAAACGACCACTTCTGAAAACTTAGGATGAAATTTTTTGAGTTTTTTCCCTCACACATTGCTTTTTCAGCTACACCAAGTCTCATCTTCTACATAATTTTAAACTTTTATTATTGCCTTTTGCTTTCCCACTGGCCATTTCCTTTCAACAACTGTCCTCCACAACGAATTCTCTCCTAAATCAAAGAAAACAAATGAGCCCAATCAATGACGCAGTGACAGAATATTATTGGGAATACAGTATTTGAAAGTCATATTTATTCATTCTTCCGTGAAAAAGGAGAAGTATTTCATCATCATTTCCCTGTGATTGAAGTCCTTTGATAAAGTATTTTCAAGAGATTTAGAATGGCTATTTCCCTCATTTGCCCCGATATTATTTTGCATAAAGTTAAATTTAGTTCATCTGTACCTTAAAGATAAATTTAATTTGGTAATTTTTTCATATTTTCAAAACCATTAAATTGCAAGTGATATTAGAGTTCATATAGCTCAATCCACTGCTTGCTTGATGGCCTCTCTATCCAACATTCTCAACAAGTGGTGATCCAGTCTCTGCTTTAAAAACTCCAGGGACAGAAGTAACTATTTTTCAGTGGAATTTCAATCAAGGCAAAGTAATCACTACTCTGAAGTGCCCCAAAGAACCTAAAAATTGTCCTACACAGCAAACATTTGATCTCTGATAGAAGCTAAGGGCAGCATTAGTTTAAAATAAACTAATTTACAAAATCTCATGAAGGAAGATGTTCACAGATTATGAGTTTCATTGTTCATGAGACTTAGTGAATAAAAATTTTATTTGCAAAAAGCTTGGTTTAAGACATCCTTAATCCGGATAATACCAAGAGCTTAAAAAAGCTACTATTCTAATCTATTCCATTTCAGTAGAGTTCTAATAGTTATAATGTTCAACCAAAATCTCTTTTGCTATAATTTCCACCTATTTCTCTGTGATCTATTTGACTATCTAATGATTTTAAAGACTTGTATTGCTGATTTATTTTTATACTGATGGCAATTCTCAATACCACCACAGTAACAAACAAGTACAATTCAACAAAACCTACCTATTACATCAACCATTTCTGATAACATATGCTTCGTTCCTCATCTATAATACACTACTTCATCCGAAAAAGAAGCTTGAAACATCAGATCTTTGGAGTCGTATCGTTCAATGCCTTGATTTGATTATGGTGTCTTTAATTTTGTTTTTCCTTTTCTTCATTGTGGTCACTGTACATATGATTTTCTTGGTAATTTTGCTCATTTTGTTTTGCCTCAATTAATAAGAGACTTCCCAAGTTTCTTAATCCTCATATTTGTGTCTTCTATTCTACTGAACTGATTTGCAACAACTTGTTTAAACAGCCTCAGATTTATCAGCGCACTCTCCCAACATTCTAGTTTATTCATTTGTTTTCCTACCACAGAGTGCTCCTACTAGCATCATTATGCATGCTATCTTTCCATCACTGACTTCCTTGCTGCAGGTGCTCAGTAATGGGATCCCTAGGACCAAAGAGATACAGCAGTTAGCAGCTCCTCTTCCTCCAAATTACCTCCCAGCATGGCTGGATGAGTTTGCAGCTCCGCAAACTGCGCAGGGAACCCTTCCTCCTCAAGGTAGACACTTCTCCAATATAAGAGGATGAGTGATAGCTTGTCATCCCGTATCCCTTTGGCAAGCTAAACACTCCCAGAAACTTTAAGCAGTTCTCTATGAGACAGTTTCCATCACCGGGAGGATCCCCATCACTCTCCTCCATCAACGCCCTTCCTAAAAAGCGTCACCGTGATAGAAACACGATGATCCACACGAAGCCTTTTCCTTTTTCTCCACAGAAGAGCAGCAATACTGTAACTTAGAGACACTGCACTTGATAGCTGGACATGCACTAAATGAAAGAAGAAGCATACAAATTGCCCACTGCCCAAACTTAAACGTATATATAAATTGTCGGTGATGTAGTAATTGGGGCCGTCTGGTGTATTTTTACACTTTCAAAGGAGGGAGTTAACTGATAGCGACTGATATTTCTCTTCAAATGTCCTGAGTAGCTTCCTTTCATGTTTTCCATTCCGTGAAGCCTTTCCTAATTTAAAGTTTAATATCTTTCTTCTGTTCCCATACACAGCAGATGGCACAGGCAACTACCTCCTACTACCCAATTCCTTGGTGACATTTATTATTCATCAGAAAGGAAGTTAGAAAACATTATCTTTCCAATTCCTGGCTTGGTTAATCACATAGATTAAAGGAAACGTCCTGTAGTTTGCAAAGGAATTCTATTTAAACCCATGAAAATATTAAAAGTATAACGTAGTGGCCACCCAGTGGGGACAAACGTGTATTGTTCTGCCAAATAACTCTGTGGGAAAAGAGGAGTGATAGGGAATTAATCATAATAACCTCACAAGTAGAGATCTGCTAGCGTGGATTATTTCTTCTGACCTATCAGTGGTTTGCGGAAAATAGCTATGAATTCCTAACCTTAATTCCCCTCCCTGATTTGTTTTTTTCCCCAGATGCTGCGAGATACAAAGAGTTTATCATGATGGGCTAGAGAGAGTTTTTCATTTTTAAATCTAAGAATAATTTTCAGCCAGTGAGGCTGCTGAAGTAGGTGGCTCGGATATGATTTGCAATTCCTATTCTTTCAATAAGGAAACAGACTCAGAGTGTAAAGAGTCAAAGAATCTTAAAAGTGGTAAGAGACCTTTGCTTTCAACTAACCAGAATTGTATCTGACTTAGAACATGCAGGGGGAGCAGTGATGTGTCCTCACATCAACCTGGGGAAGGAGGAGACCCCAATCTGCCCATGCTGTAGAAAAGAAAACAGAGCTAGGCCATTTTAGGGAAGACCACAAGCCTGGAAAGGAGCTCAGCTGGTATGTGGCCAAAGAGGTCAGGAGAGAGAGAGATACTTCCTTTGATAGTTTTCTAGTCCATATAATTGATTTTGAAAACTAGTTTCTATTCTGCTGAAAGAAAAAAAATATAAGAAATTTCCAAAAAGTGCAATCTTTAAAAATCAGTTTTATATTTTTGTGCCCTGGATCAAACATCCAGTTTCTATTCCCTAGCTATAGATTTGATATATTCCAACTTTTTCATTTTTCAGATAAGGCGAGAAGGTCAGAATTGGGAACTGACTTGCTAGAGGTCATCCAGGTAAGAATTGGTAGAGCCAATATGGAGGAAATCAAACATATTGGGAAACCGAGCCCAGGGTTCTATCCATTAGACCACTCGGTGTTGTCAAAGGATGTCAAGAGAATCATGGTGGAAGAGCATCCCAGGTAGTGGAAGAACGAGCAGAGACGCTGCCCACTGTAATCTTACCTGAATAATGTACCAGAAGCATCCCTAAGACTTTTCTGAAGCTATAGCCATGAGAGCCTAAGCCCAGTGGCTAGGACATGGGATTTGGGGATCTAGGGCATCTGAACCCCAACTTAGCCTCCTATTGACCATTTGGCCTTAAACAACTGACTTATTCTTGATGGGCTTAAGTTGCCTCATTTATAATAAGAAGGGTTTAGATGATCTGAACACTCAGGTACCATCCAACCCTAAATCTATGAGACTTTGAATCTAAATACATTTTAAATGGGTTTGCTCAGGTGGTGTCTAGAATCAGGAATACTCATCTTCTGAGTTCAAATGTGACTTACTTTCTAGCGACTCTGAGCAAATCACTGAGTCCTATTTGTTTGTCTCACCTGTAAAATGTGCTGGGGAGGGAAAAGGCAAAGCCTTCCAGTATCCCTGCCAAGAAAACCCTAAATAGGATCAAGAAGAGTCAGAAACAATTGTGAATAACTGAACACAAGGCACAACCACATGATGCCCCAAGATACTGATGACAAAGCAGCATGGTGCATCCTTCTTTTTTGGAGAAGATGGGAAGCTTGCTACTGTCTTTGGGGTGCAAAGGAGAGAAATACGGTCAAGTATCAGTGATATCCAGCTTATCCCACTTGTTACTTCCCTGGACCCTCAGTGCCATGGATAAATTATGGAATAACAGGATAATGTACTGAACAAGATCTATTCCCAGTTCTCCCAGTTCCCAACTGGGGACCAATCTCAAAGTGGTCTGTGACTCTTTCTCCTTGCCACCTACTCCTAATCAGTTGCCAAGTCCTATCTCCCAAACTGCTTCTCCTTTTCCTTTCCACTGAAATTACCCTAGTTCTGGACTTATGATCATTTGCTTGAATTACTAAATAACATATGATTAAGAAGGGTCAGACATAAAAAAGTAAAGTGACAAAAGAATAGTCCTAGAGCTATAGTTCTCCGAGTAGCTTTGAAGAAATTATTTAACTACTCTCCTCTCCATTTCTCTATCTGTCAACCGGAGAAAACAGTATAGTATAATTATTGTATTTTATTAACTTTAAAGCATTATACTGATATATATTATTATTTACCATTTCCTACATTTCCTTTTTCTTCTGTTTGCTCCATCTCAGATATTCCTGTCAGAATAACCTTCTGAAAGCACAGCTACAAATATCTCATGTTATTCATTAATCTGTCCAGAGGCTCTCATTTCCTGACCAAATAAAGTCCACATTCCTTAGTTTGGCATTCAAAGCCCTCTGTTAACAGAATGGAATCTTTTTATGTTAATAGTTTTAGTTTTAGTTTCATTTCATATCGCTCAAAAATAAAATAGCTACATAGCTATTACTCTATCAATCTATCTAAGAGAAAAGGAATAAAGAACCATTTTAGAAAGTACAAGGTCCAAGAGATAATGAGAGAAAATCCTTGGAGAGCATTTTTAAAGGACTATAATTAGGAACTTGAAATAAATAGGGACCCAGTGGAGTCATTAGTAAGAATAATGTGATGATACTTCTTTAGAGATGTGACAAAATGGCATTATAGAAATGATAGACTTGGAGAAAAGAGAGTTTGAGGGTATCATAGAAAACAATCCATCAACGGGGTAAATGATAGGTATTTCAAAATCATTCAAAATCATTTTAGACTAAAGGCTTCTGGAAGGCTGATGAGATGATAGAGTAAAAAAAAAATAGACTAGCCATGTTTCCCCAATGTTAAAATATACAGAACAAAAGCAAGAATTCTTCTAATCAACTTAATGTCAAACTATCCCTTTAAAAAGGCACTATAATAAATAATGTTTCTCGAAGGTGACATGAATTTTCTGGTCTTCTTTCAAATGTTTTAGTGTGCATATTTACAATTAATCCAATTTGTTTTCACTTTCTCAACTTCCAAATCAATCATGCTATTTTTCTCTTCACTTTCATTTTTGGAATGCCTTTTCTCTATCCTTTCCCACCTACTTAGGCTTGGAAGAATTTGGAAGTCAATGCTTATTTTAAATTTCCATCCTCTATGAAATGTTGCACGAATGAGGGTCATAACCAGGGAGAAAGGGGGCCTGTCAATGCTAAGATCTTCCGTTGGTAAGACTGCCTATTTTCCTCATCCAAAGTCATTGAACTGCATTTTAGGTTCATATACTTTTGTTAACTGTCTCCATCTGTAAAATAGAGATAATAATAGCATCTATCTCCCAAGGTTTTGTGATAATCAAATGAGAGAGTATGCACAAAGTTGTGCAAACATTAAAACACTGTATAAATGTTAGCTATTACTGTGTGATGTTTTTGTGCGAGAGAGACGGGCAGAGAAAGATAGACACACATTCATTAGGGGTATCAGGCAATGAGTCAATTCTATTGCTTAGAATCCAACAATTTATTCTTATTACTGTTGAAGGGAAATCTAGGATTCATTATCATTTAGAAAATGGGTCCCTAGAATTTTTTCATCCACATTTCCATGAAACCCAACACACAAAGCAAATAGTAAGAATTCATGACAAAATTCCTACTGTATAATAAATAATAAGAATATCACTTAGATAACATGTTAAGTTTTCAAAAGCATTATGTATACATATTGTACCTCATTTGATCCTCATAAAAACTCTATGAAGCAGGTGTTATTATGGTCCTCATTTTACAGATAAAACGAGAGGTTAAAAGACTTGTCCGTGGTCACTCAGTAAATAATTGAGGTGGATTCAAATACAATTTTCCCCAGATTCATTACTCTATCCAGTCTAACACCCATCTACTTCAAAATATTAATGAAATGTAAAATATAGAACTTTCTTCTAAATACTCATGTGCCTTTGTAAAAATATCAGAAATAAATATTCATTCAATTTTTGTATGATATCACCTATTTTGAAGACTACTTGGTTTAGACCTCTAAATCATAGGGCTTTTCATGGTCTCTGAACATCAAAATGTAAAGAGAAATATAGACTTCAAGGTGTTTGCTTGCAGCCCAGACCACATGCTTCCCCTCACGCCTGATGAATGTCAAAATAGTCAAAGACCTCATGTCCACAACTGTAATGGTGGGGGGCTCAGGTCTTTGAGTTCTTCAGAATTGTTGTTTTTTCGCTGAATAGTTGCAAAAACCCAGTGGTCATGTAAACAGTTAGCTGTTTGGGGTGGGCTATGTGGTTTAAGAGGCATGTTGCATGAAAACACATAAGGATAAAATTGGAAAGAGGGAAAACCTTATCCATAAAAGGAAATATCTTGTGGTCGGTCATCCAATGGAATGCACATATTAATAATCCGTTACTTTCCCACCACATCACTAAATGTTGGCACCGGAGCGAAATGCCAAATGCAATGTTTCACATCTTAATTTTTTTCCATAAATATTCATTTTTTTACAAGTTGGAGAAAATGCTGTCATTTATGTGTAACTAAAAACAAAATCACTAAAATAAAAACATCTGGTAAAAATAGGTCAATATGTTAACATCTAAGGGAAAAGTAGGCCTGTTTATTGTATCCTGCCTTTCTTCCCCAAAAAGGGGCCCAAATCTCTAGAATTCTTTCTATATGGATTGTAGAGGGAACTTTCTCCAAGCAAGTAACTCTAAGATAGCTGTTATGCTGTGCTATGGTAGGATTTTCTTTCTACTGTATCATTATTTTAAATAAAGCAAAGACGATATGTAAAACTTATTGGCTTGCAGGTCTTATTTCTGAACTGACTGAAACTCTGTTTTTGGAATCAAATGATATCAAATCTTTATTTTATTCATTGAATATGAAGATTTTACTTGTCAGCTAAAATACAACTTCATGACAGAAATCGCTTTGTCCTAAAAACCAAAGTCATAAAGTCATATACCACTGGGGACTCAAAGAAGTTAATTGCTTGGATTGAACTTGTACCCAAAGGAAGTTGGCTCAAAACATCATTTTAATTTATGTAGAATCTTTTTTAAAAATTCTAATTTATGTTAGTGTGTTATCCCACAAATAATTGAGACTTTAAGGTTCTGTCTACACAACATTGAATCAAATCAATTTTTCAATGGGAAGAAGAAAAATCGATCTAACAATTTATATGGCCTTTTCATATAATTCACCTAATTTCACTGTTATTCTGCTTAATCGGACGGTATTGTATTTGATAAAGCTTGCTCATTTATATCTACTCTCACATTCAGGAAAATTTACACTTTTAGTCTAATTATAATAAACATCAACAGATTGTCCAAGTTACTTGATTGTGAAGAAATTATGTTTCATGCTATATTTCTGTGGCTGATTCTTTTTGTTATATTTTCAGATTTTCATTGCTATGACTTCAGGATATGACCAAGGTTGGTTCTCAACATCTTATGTTGCTATTTAGCTAACTTTTTCCAGGAAGAAGGAGACCTATAATTTCATGCAATTCTGATGGAGGAACTTCTTCCATCAATGCAGATCCCATTTATGCATTACATTACTTGCTAAATTACAGGGAGTTGCCTCAGGTACACAGAAGTTAAATGACCTAGCGAGAAGCACTCAGCAAAGAAATAATATTTATCTGGGTCTTCTTGACCTCAAGCTTAACATGCTAGCCATAATTCAAGACTGTTTTGACAGGTCAAATGAGAGGGGTGTGTGTGTGTGTGTGTGTGTGTGTGTGTGTGTGTGTATTTAATTATTTATTTATTCATTTGTTTATGTTAATAAAGCCAAGAACAATGTCGAAGTTTTCATGTACCACATCTCATTATAGGCCTTTAATCTGTTATGAAGTATAATTTCCCCAGTTGTTTTATGATATTTACCCTCATGTCTTCTATCTATGTAGTTTTCTTTTCCATTTGTTGAGTTTCCATATTCTCGTTTTTCCCAAGTACGACTTAACTGTTTTTATCTCTCAACCCAAAAGACTTTTAGGTGTGTTCAAAACTAGAAAACACTTTAGATGTAGAGTCTTTTCATTATCATCTACTGATAGCTCAGTCCTCCACCTTGTAGATGATATAACTCGCCAGAAAATTTGATTTGCTCAAGGTCACATAGCTTGTATCCCATATCTATTCCAGGAAACTCAATGTTGCTTGGGGGGAGGGGGGAGTTCTTTGCCTCACTAAAATGACCATTTTCACTCTTCCAAATTATGTTATTACATCTGACTCATCATAAGTGGTGGTTAAATCTATTAACATTAGAAGGATCTAATACATCAATTGATATTTTAAAAAATTAATATAATCATTTGAAATTTTAAAAATATTGTTTCTTTTTTCACAATGGATTTAAAAAAATATACTACGGCAATTCATAAAGCTTGGCGCTTTGAGGCAGTGTATCAAATTCAAATCAAAAGGAGGGACATTTACACATACCATCTTGCCTTAGAAAGCTACCTACAGTATTAGCATTATATATGTTCTATTGTATTTTTATTTATTTTATTAAATATTTTCGAATCACACTTTAGGCAATACTCAAAGTTTCAGATTTCAATACAGCCCACAAATCCCACATCTTCCATCTCTGCTTTGAAGTCTTTTTAATTGAAAGAGTACATATAAGTATTAAATGACTATATATAAGGGACTTGTGATTTTACAGGGTACAAATATTAATGAGAGTGAATAAATAATATGTATTTGTATGGAGGATATTCTTTCTAATAAAAGGAGGTTTATCCTTGGGTTACAAAACTACCCAATGGAAAAAAAAATGGATCTGAACCCAGATTGTGGATCCATTCCATCATCCCATGAGCCACCAGATCAAGATTTCTCAAAGGGACACATTTATAGTCCTAAGCCACATAAATGTTTCTTTTCAGTGTCAGCATTTAGTGATACAATGGGAATGTAAAAGGATATAAAAATGTGCATATATTTAGCATACAAGATTAGTGGTTATTAAGCACCACATGAACATCAAAGGATATCTTCCTTTTTATACTTTCCTGTGCTTTAGAATACTGATTTTTATACCCAACAAAAAGGTAGTAATGGACCCATATAGATCATGTTGAACATTAGATCATTCCAAGGATAAGGTTAATAACTCAGTAATGGATCGGGAATTGGGGGTTAAGTACCAAGTTTATATACTACATTATGTAATTTCCTCACATAATGAAGATGGGCTGTTAAGGATTCAACTTTTTCAAGCCTGCTTAACCCAAACAACAATGAAAAAGAGTATAAACACAGTTTCTCAGCTTTCAGATGGATGAGGTTAAATTGGGCAAGACAGCAAATAATGAGGAGTAATAATGAAGAGCTCCAATCAGCAAGTGCAGTGACTGAGTTAATATGGAGCTAATGCAGGATAATAGATAATGATGTGGAGTTATGGAAGCAGGGAAGAAAGAATGAACTTTTGAAGTAAAAATGAAAAGACATTGAGCATTGCTAGAGTCACTTCATTTTCTCACTCTCTACATGAAGCAGGGCTGGATTGCTCTCCATTGATGAAACTGGGGAAAGACAAAAGAGAGAATGTTAGGGGGCAAAGGAGAAATCTAAATGAGGTGATAATATTAGGAACATTTGAAGAGGGAGAGAGCACCCAAGTTCCTTCACTATATTTGTTTTGTGTTGCTTTTACAGATACCATAGCAAAATCCTCTACTCTAAAGGTTTCAGGAGTGGACACTTGAATTGAACTTCAAATAAAGAAAATGATTTTCAGTAGCAAAGAAGAGAAGGGAGTCCATTCAAGGAAAAGGGACTAGCCTCCACAAGTTGTATTTCTTTTAAATATACAAAGAGAGGAAAGTCCCAGGATCAGCTACTAGACCATGTTGGTGAGAATTTAAGTAGAGAAAATATAATGACATGGGATAGGACAGAAAAGGTGGGTTGGACAAGACTTGAGAAACATTGAAGCTTTTTTTTCATGAGAAAGTGGCATGGTCCTGTTTATGCATTTGGTATGGAGTGTGGTCTGCCCTCCAAATGTCCTATGTTCTCATGATAGTTCCTTTGCCCAAGCAGTTCCTAGCAGCTGGAATAGCCTCCGTTTTCTTTTTGCCCATTGAGTTCCTATTCATCCCTTCAAAGTTAACTCGGGTTCTACCTTTCCCCTGAAACCTTTGTGACATTATATATTTGTAAGGACCTTTCTCCAGGCCTGTTTTTCATCTCCTTGATGCACCTGGCATATGTAGTGTTTTGTCAGCAATCTATGTTCATTGTCATTCTATTAGTACTCCATGAGGACAGAGAACATTTCTCTTATAGACTTTGTTCTGAATACGGCACCCTTCCCAGATTGGGAACCCAATAAAAAATAGTTGTACTGCACTGTTGTAATGTTACTTGTATTAATTAATCTAGAATTGTACAATATTCCAAGAGTAAACAATTGTTCAGAAGTAAAAGGAAGAAAGGGAGAGAAAGCTCCCATATAAAATATTTAGCATATAACTTTTTGTAGAGTTGAGAAACTGGAAGGAAAGTGATTTCTCACAGATTAAGAAATATCTGAGCCGATCATAGTATGTGATATAACAAATTATTGCTCAAGTAAAATTTCAATGAACAAGAAAAGTTCAGAGAAATTTCAGAAGATATAGATGTACTGAAGTACAGAAAAGAAAGCAGGATTGAAATGGAGGGGAGAAATCAGTCAATGAATTCAATAATGTAAATTCATGTAGTGATCGATGTAGTGAATAATCCTGATTTCAGAAGACTGACATAAGGTTTTGCTTCCTGTCATTCAAGAAGTAAGCAAGGAATTGTCGATGCAGAATACATTGTCACACTTGGTCAGTGTTTTGATAGTTTAATTGTACATAGATGTTTGAATTGTACTCCTTTCTCATAAAGGAGGAGGTCTATTCTGCAGAGAGAGTTACCAGCTAATAAACAAATGTTTTAAAATAATAAAGTCCAGAGAGGAGAAGAAGATAGTAGAGAGATTGAAAAAAAATGAAAAGAGTCATACATGAAGAATCAGAAAAGTTGGATTCTAGGTCCCAAGTCTGCCATGAACTCTGTGATTTTGAGTAAATCACTTTACCCAGATATTTTTTTTTCCTCTTCTATAAGGACATTAAGTATTGGATTATAATAAGGTCTCTTAACCTTTCTATGTTACGGATACCTTTGGCTTTTTTATTAACCCCTTTTCAAAAAAAAATAATGCCTAATATAAAACATGTAGGATCAGTTCCAATGATCTTGTGATGGAGAGGACTGTCAGAACATAACATTCCCACTCTTTTTGTTGTCGTTTGCTTGCATTTTGTTTTCTTACTTTTGTTTTCTTACTTTCTTTCCTTTTTTATCTGATTTTTCTTGTGCAGTCAGAAAATTATATAAATATGTTTACACATTGGATTTAACATATATTTTAACATGTAAAAAATAAAACACATAGGATTACCAAGGAAACCAATTGTGTTAGGGGAAAGTTATCAAAATAAAAATTGTAAAAAGCTCTGAGGCTTCAAATTAAGAATTCCAGTTAGAAGAACTCTTCCCTTTTAGCTCTAAGACTATAATAATTTATTTCACCTTTCTTCCCATCAAGCACTCTGTATTCCAGTTCAATAAAAATGTAGAAGCTCAGTCTCTGCACATTCATAAGGGACAGAGAAAGGATTCCTGCCCCCAAGGCTGGATTACACTCCTCCTTCATGTCTGCCTTTCAGAACTCTATTCTTCCTTCAAAGCCCAGGTCATGTGCTGCCTTCTCTGTGAAGCCTTCTTTACAACCACCAAGAAGCATTCTCTCCTTCCCCAAAAATCCCTGGAGCAATGCGCCTGTTTCCTTCCCTTCCAGGTCTAGTCATCTTCTACTCTGGGTATACATATGTTTTTACCTTTTCTATCCTCACCTCTCACCATCACTCTCTTCACCCCAAAGTGGCTATTAACTCTTTGAGGTTAGGTACCATGTTATTCTCTTCAATCTTTGTATTCTCAATGATTAGCACAGTGTTGTTGCATGACTAGTAAGAGATTAATAAATGTCTATTAGATTTTTTTTTTTTTTTTGCTGAGGCAATTGAGGTTAAATGACTTGACCAGGATCACACAGCTAGGAAGTGTTAAGTGTCTACTGGCTTTTTAAAAAATAAATTAAACTCATTGTAAGAAATACAACTTAATGACTTTCAAAAGAAAAAAAAAAACACTTTTGTTGCTATTGTATAGTTTAGATACCCTAGAACAGCATCAGAACTTTTTGAATTGTGTTTCTCTAGCACATGGCAACACTGGAAATTTGGTCAAAATTCATCTCCGACCATCAAACCTTGAGCTTGACCCAAAGATCACAGATATCCCTAGTCTAGTCATTCTCTGGACCTATGTTCTACCATCTCTGAAGAAAGATAACATTCTGGCAATATCAAGAGCATCATTGCTGTGCAGGTCACAGAATACCAGAGCTATGTGCATAAATGTCAGCAGGGTCAAGAGGCAGCCTCAGAATACTGAAAAAGGAAGGCTCTTCGCCAATTAAGTCTACCCAGGGAACATTCTGCATCCAGGCAGACCAATAAAGCCTGCGTTTCCCCCATAGGATTTGAGACTTGGATGCAGAATAAAAAACAGATTAATTGCTAGACAGACAACTGAACATCTTTTTCCCTTTTATTTTCCTTTTTGTCTTTTTCCCTTACGCAAGCAAATTCTTTCTGAAACATGTACATTTACTTCATTGAAGATGTCCACATTTTCAGAATTCATTTCTATTTTAAATATCCTGAAACCAATTCTTTGATGGAACTATTAAATTATGTTATGTTACAAAAAGAAAATTAGCTCAATTTCCATACATTTCCCATTTGTATGCCTCTTAAATCCTAAATGAAGTCTAATAAAGCACGAATGTATTGTTTCTAATCAACGTCAGGTACATCTCTTAATATTGCTGAAAACCCTTTCTTAGAGAACGTTATTGATACTACTACGCCTGCCATTGCATAGAATGTTTGGTTCCTCTATCACTCCCAATCCATTTCAAAAGCCAAGTGTTTTATTTGTAGATACCTTTAGCTTCCTTTAAGTGTCTTCAAGTCCATTTATTTGATATTCATTACAGGAGAAATACTATGATATATAGGAAGAAGAGCGTTGTATCTGAATTAAGAGAATATCACTTTAAATCCTAGCTATGACACTTATTATTACTTCTGCGATCATACATAAATTCTATTCTTTCATTGAATTTTTTCTTCCTAACTTCCAAGGCTTCCTTCAAATTGCAGCTAAAATCCCATCTTCTGTATAAGGTGTGTGTCAATCTCCCTTGATGCTCATGCCTTCCCTCCAGTTCTCTTGGTTCGAGATGTTACTTCCTTTCATTTGACAAATACAGAGACCAAAGTTCAGAGAAGGGAAATTACCCCAAATAACAGCAAGTGAGGTACAAAGGCAAGAATGGAAATTTCTTCTTCCCATGTTATGTCTACTATAACATGCTATTTCTAAATAGACAAATTACTGCTATTGAGCTTTTGGTCTCTGTCAAATGCTTCTAAAAGCATAAAGACTTTTCTGTAAGGTCTGCACTCTGTAGCCAAGAAGACAAGATTTGAAATCTGTCTTTTAAATTCTTCCAAGCAAACATAAAATGTTAATTTTTAGAATCTAAACTTAGAGTTAGCTCCATGGAATCATTAGTCCAATGCCCAGCTACTGACCAAGAGAGTAATATTTTCTTTCTTTCTTTTTTTTTTTTCCTAGGCAAAACAGAGCCAAAGTCATTTGTATTTGGACTTAGGAAAATTTGGATTTGAATCCAGTCTGAAACCTAACTTCTGTCTGGATGATCCCCAATACACCTAATCTCTCTTGAGTCTGACTTTCTACAGATCAAAAATTAGGGAGTTAGGCTGAATTAAGTCTAATGCCTTATATTATTAATTAATTAATTATAAATTGATAATCTATGATTCCAATTCATGTCTTCTTTCTTCCACCATAGAATCACGAATGTCTTCTTTAGCGAAGAAGATATCTTTTAATGGCAAATTCCTACATTTCAGCAGCTAATTGCTGTGTTTTTCCAACTCTCCTCTCTCCTCCTCCGGGATCTAGTTTCTAAGACTACTATTCCATTAAACTGAGCAATTACTCCTTAATTACAAAATATGGTGTCCATCGATTTTCTGCATTGTTTGACACTATTGAATATTCCTCTTTCTTATATACTCTCTCCTCCCTTGTATTCTGAAGTTGTTCTCTCCTGTTTTCCTTTGATGAATTTGGTAACTTCTAAGCTTGTTTGTTGGTTTATTAGCCTGTTCCCACATCTAAGAACTGACAGATCCCTAGACTTGTCTTTCTCTCCTTTTTTATACCTATACCTATTCCTTCCCTCACAATCTTAAATGTTTTCCTGGTGCTCTAGGTTGGTGCAGCTAATTGCAAAGATGCAATCATTATCTCCCCCTCCACACTTCAACAGAAAGAAGTTATGTGATAAATGTCATCTCCGTATCACTAAAAGAAAGAAGAAAAATAAACTCACATGTATTACATTTATGGAAGCAGGATTTGTTAAAACATCTGGCACAGACTCCAAGATTCATCTCTGAGGTAGATCGTGAGTTTGGCAAAGAACAAAGCTAAAAGGAATCTTTTTATATATATCTAACTTAAGATGCAGATTTTCTAAGGTTATAGGGTTTCTGATTCTCCATTAGCCTTTTGCTTCATTGAAATACAAGAGGGCTGCAAAATGAGCCTTCAGCAGCAATACTATTTTGAAGTGGGATTTCACCTTCTGGCATAGGTTAGGGATAATGCCACTGGGTGGGGGTTTTTGTTAGTTTGCTTGTTTTCTGAACTTCTGATTGGTCAGATTATACTAAAGACACACATACACACACACACACACACACACACACACACACACACACGTACCATAGGAAGTTCCAAAATACTAAATGTAATTTGGCCATTGAGACTTGTAACTTCCTGTCTGATATCACAGATGGGTTTGGCCCAGCCCAAAGAGATACTTATAAAAAGGGTTGAATTTAGGAAGTTTCAAGAAGAACTTCCACCCCAAATATTAGTAATCTATTTTTTTCTAATTAAAAATTGCTTTTTTTCCTATAGTACTTGTGTGTATGTGTGTGTAAGTAAGAGAGAGAGAGAGAGAGAGAGAGAGAGAGAGAGAGAGAGAGAGAACCATATATGATGCAAACCAATAGAAATTAAGATGAACAAATAGAAAAAAAGAAAGTATCTGAAATAATCTGGAAAATGTCATCAGAACCATATGAGGATATTGTTCAAATGTTCATCACCTGTTGTTATTTTTACAAGGGGCCATCTTAGTCATTGTCACAACCAATGAACTAATAATTCTGTTTTTGTTGTTGCATCTCTTTTGTTCTATACCCATCTATATGCACTGAAGGTTCACATTTTAAGATATCCCTAAAGAGTTCTGAAGAAATGGTATATACTCATAGGTGTATAGTTCATGTTTATATGTGTGCAAATATGTCCCTAGGTAAGTACATCCATGTATCCATACATGCATGTTTGTGGTGATACATATACATATATCAGAAATATATAAAATTGCTAGAAATGCTGACATTAATCTCTAACTCCTCAGTAAGAATTAATAAAGGAGTTAATGAATAAACCTTTGCATGGTTACAAGCGATGGAGAGTAATTTGTATGGTGGTTCGGTGAAGAGAGAACGGATGCCATAACCAGAGGACCTGCAGCCAGATCTCTGCTCCGCTTTGAGCCGTGTGGCCCCATGGAAGCCCTTCTGTCTGTTTGGGTCTCAGTTTCCTTATCTGTTAAATGAATTATGCACCCAGAGTAATTTCTCCGGCCCCATTGAGCACAAGTGTTTTATGAGGCTGCGAATACCAGCTTACACTTGAGCCCAGGAAAGAAAACCTAAAATGAAGCAGGGTCTAAAATCGAGTGTCAGGAAGACAGGGTTTTCCTGTCACGTGGCTGAGTGAAGAACTTACTGGTTTTGCTCACAACGTAAGGAAAAGAATTATAGCTTGGTTTGCAATTTGAATTGAAGATTACAATGACTCTTAAAAGTTCAGGAAATATATCTGAAGCATTAAAAAGGTGACATAGATCACCATATCAGGATGTATATTTTCCCCCAGAATGACAAAAGCTAGAATAAAAGAGATTTGAATCATTCTTCTCTCAAGAGGAGAAAACAGAGTATGTGATGATTGATTTTGACCTTGAAAATATAATTATTTCCATGGGTATGAGGATGCAATTTATTCTTTTCTGTATTTGGGACAGGGAAAAGAATTTCACACTGACCTGATGAAATGAATGGAGGGCACTTGTAATTCAAAATATAGAAGCTGCAAAATGGTCTATTTTAAATGCTTAGTGCTTATGCTCGAAGCAAGTTTTTAAAATGTCATTGAGCCTATATGTCTTTGAGTCATCCTTCCGCCTTCATAGGTTAGATATTATTTCAAAGAGCATTGAGCTTGGAATCCAAAGGCAGGTGCCCAAGTCTTGGATCTCCCATTCTTAACAGGGGGACTCCACAAAATTCTACAAGGGTCCATTTCTTCTTTTGCAAATTGGAGACCTCTATTCTCTCCCCTCCTTTATCAAAAGATAATATGTGTGAAAGAGCTTTGTTTTCTAGAGGTTTTATGCATTTTTAATTTCCTTATAAATTATTGTTTATTTGAATTGGAAATCATTAAAGGTAAGAATCAAGGAGATCGATTTGATCTTAGCATGGCCAGTTAAGTTTGTGATGGTTTTCACCAAGGTTTCGAAGTAGATAACTTCAGAAACCTGTTGTAAAAGTTCCTCAATGGCAAATAGAATCGGAGCATGCAGGATCTGGAAGGGATCTCAGAGGTTATTTGATGCAACCCTACCATTTTTGCAGAAAGGGAAATGAAGTCCGGAACAAGAAGTAACTTGTCAGGGATTAGAGAACTTGTTAGTGACGAATATTGGTATGCAGTAATTTTCAGCTGTGTCCAATCCTTCATGGTCCCTTTGGAGTTTTCTTGGCAGAGATAGTGGAAGGAATTCTTCTCTAGCTCATCTTATAATGAGGAAACTGAGGCAAACAGGAGTGAGTAAATTGCCCAGGGTCACCCAGCTTGTAAGTGTCTGAGACCGGATTTAACTCAGGAAGATGAGTCTCCCTGACTCCAGACCTGACATTCTGTGCATTCTGAAACTCCCTAGCTGTCTGTCAGTACTGGGATTTAAGCTCAGCCTCTCTGACCCCCAGGTTCAGCACCTGTTCCATTGTGGTATACTTTGTGCCCCTGAATCTTCAATTTGAAAAATAAATGGTCAAATAAATCTTTTGTAACCAGTCACTAAAATTTTGAAGGGTTAACAGGAGAAAAATTTAACTTTACTTCTAAATTAAACCTTGTCTTTTCAAAGCAACATAAAGTAGCTTGATGGTGCAACTTAAAGAAAGTTTATCGTGGAGTGAAGAAAACTCAGACTCATTCTGGCTCAATGACACATATGAAACAAATAGGGAAAACATTTAAGTGTTGAATTGTTCTTTTTCACAACCTAGTTACACCATAAGTTTCTAGGGGTAGGGATGGAGAAAGAAAAGAAAAGAAAAGAAAAGAAAAGAAAAGAAAAGAAAAGAAAAGAAAAGAAAAAAAAGAAAAGAAAAGAAAAGAAAAGAAAAGAAAACAAAACAAAACAAAACAAAACAAAAGAAAAGAAAAGAAAAGAAAAGAAAAGAAAAGAAAAAAAAGAAAAGAAGGAAGGAAAGAAGGAAGGAAGGAAGGGAGGGTGGATAAGGATGCACAAAAGACTTATTACAATTGAGGAAAAGAAGGAAGAAGATGGGCATTATATGGAGTTTGATTTCATCATTTTTGGCTCAAAGAGGGAATAAATCATTCAGTTGGGTATAGAAATTTATCTAACCTCAAAAAGATGTAGGAGAAGAAAGAGGAAAGAAAGGGGAGGGTCAAGATAAAAGGGGAATAAACACTAGGAAAAAAAAAGGTAAGAGAAGGAAGCAGGGTGATGGAAGATAAGGTGTGGGTGGGGTGGGTTAAAAAACACTATTAAGAGAAGGGGAAGGGGTGATAGAGGATAAGGTAATAGGTGGGGTGGGTCAAAAGAGGCACTACGAAAGACAGGGTGGAAAGAAAAAACAAAAGTATATACAGAGGAGAAAATAGGATGCAGGGAAATACAGAGTTGGCACTCATAACTATGAATGTGAATGGGATGAACTTTCCTGTAAAAGAGAAGTGAATAGAAAGTAGATTAAAAAAAACAGAATCCTACAATATGTTATTTTAAGTAACACATTTAAAACAGAGAATTTCATATAGAGAAAGGGCTGAAGCAGAGTTTATTTTTCAGTTGAAGCAAAAAAAAAAAAAAAAAAAAAAGCAGGGGTAGTAAATCTGATCTCAGATAAAACAAAAGTAAAAATAGATCTAGTTAAAAGAGATAAAGAAGGAAATATAAATAAGGTAAAGGGATGTAAAAGAGATAAGGAAGGAAACAATGAAGTAGTGATGATAATAAATGTATATGGACCAAATGGTAGAGCATATAAATTCCTAAAGAAACCATTTAGAGGAAGAAATAGCAAAATTATTTTAGTGGGGGACCTCAACCTTCACCTCTCAGAATCAGAGAAATGTAACCACAAAATCAACAAGAAAGAAACTAGGGAGGTTAATAGGATCTTAGAAAATCTAGATAGGATAGATATTTGGAGAAAATTGAATGGAGACAGGAATACACTTTTTTTCTCAGCAGTACATGGTACCTACACAAAAACTGACCAAATAGTATGACATAAAAACCCTCACAATCAAATGCAAAAAGGAAGAAATAGTAAATGCTTACTTTTCAAACCACAATGCAATAAAAATTATATTCAATAAAGGGTTAGGGAAAGATCGACTAAAACCAATTGGAAAATAAATAATCTAATTCTAAAGAATGAGTGGGTCAAGCAACAATTCATAATTCCACCCAAGAGAATGGCAATACTGAGACAATATATCAAAACCAGCCAAAGCATTTCTTAGGTCAAATTTTATATCTCTAAATAGCTACATGAATAAAACAGAGGAAGAGGAAATCAATGAACTGGGCATGCCATTAAAAAACTAGAAAAATAACAAATTAAAAACCCCAAATTAAATGCCAAATTAGAAATTCTGAAACTCAAAGGTGAGAGTAATAAAATTGAAACTAAGAAAACTGCTGAATTACTTAATAAAACTAAGAGTTGGTTTTATGAAAAAGAAACAAGAACAAAAGAGACAAACCTTAGTGAATTTTATTAGAAAAAAGAAAGGGAAAAAACCAGTCACCAGCATCAAAAATGAAAAGTGTGAACTTAGACCAATCAACAAGAAATTAAAGCAATAAGTAGAAGCTATTTTGCCCAACTGTATGGCAGCAAATTTAACAATCTAACCAAAATAAATGAATACTTACAAAAATATAAATTGCCCAAAATAATAGAAGAGGAAATAAATTACTTAAATAGTCTCATTTTAAAGAAGAAATTGAACAAACCATCAATGAAATGCCTAAGGAAAAAAATCCCCAAAGCCATATGGATTTACAAGTGAGTTTTATCAAAAATTTAAAGAACAATTAATTGTAATACTATGTAAACTATTTGAAAAAATAGGTAAAGAAGGAACCCTACCAAGTTCCTTCTATGACAGAAATATGGTACTGATGCCTAAATCAGGAAGAGCTAAAACAGAGAAAGAAAATTGCAGATCAATCTCCCTAATGAATATCGATGCAAAAATTCCAAATAAAATATTATCAAAGAGATTACAGAAACTTATCAGCAGGATAATATACTATGACCAAATGGGATTTATACCAGGAATGCAGGGTTGGTTCAATATCAAGAACTATTACCATAATCAACCATATCAATAACAAAATCAACAGAAAGCATAAATAATCTCAATAGAAGCAGAAAAAGTTTTTGTCAAAATACAGCATCCATTCCTATTTAAAAAGTTAGAAGGCATAGAGATAAAGGGAGTTTTTCTTATGATAAGCAGCATATAGCTAAAACCAACATCAGGCACTATTTGTAGTGGAAAGAAGCTGATGCATTCCCAATAAGATCAGGATGAAACAAAGATGCCCATTATCACCACTATTATTCAACATTGCACTAGAAATGTTGGCTTTAGCAATAAGAAAAGAAAAACAAATTAAAGAATTAAAAGAGACAATGAGGAAATAAAATTAGTACTCGTTTCAGGTAAGATGATGATATATTTAGAGAATCCTAGAATATCATCCAAAAACCTACTGGAAATAACTCACAGCTTTCGCAAATGTTCAGGATATAAAATAAACCCAGACAAATTATCAGCATTTCTTTATATTGCTGAGAAAACCCAGCAGCAAGAAATAGAAAGAGAAATCCCATCTAATGTAACTATAGACAAAATAAAAGATTTGGGTGTCCTCCTGTCAAGACAAACCCAGGAATTATAGGAACACAATTATAAATCACTTCTCACACAAATAAAGTCAGATCTCAACAACTGAGAAAATATCAATTGCTCATGGGTAAGCCAAGCTAATATAATAAAAATAACAATTCCGCCTAAATTGGTCTACTTGTTTAGTGCCATACCAATCAAACTGCCAAAAATATTTTATAGAGCTAGAAAAATAATTACAAAATTTATCTGGAAGAAGAAAAGTTCAAAAATAGCAAGGGAATTAATGAAAAAATACAAAAGATGGTGGCTTAGCAATACCAAACCTAAAACTATATTTTAAAGCAGCAGTCAACAAAACCATTTGGTACTGGCTAAGAAATAGAGTGGTGGATCAGTGGACTATATTAGATTCATAGGACACAGTAATCAATGACTATAGTAATCTAGGATCTGACATACCCCCAAACTCCAATTTCTGAGATTAGAACTATTTCACAGAAATTGCTGGGAAAACTGGAAAATAACATGTCATAAACTCAGGATAAACCTACATTTCACACTCCTTACAAAAAAAAAGGTGAAAATCGATACATAATTTGGACATAAAGTGTGATAATGAGCAAATTAGGTGAGCAAGGGATAATTTATCTATAAGAACTTTGGAGAAGGGAGGAATTTATGACCAAAGAAGAGTTAGAGAACACTATGAAAGGCAAAATGGACAACTTTGATTCCTTCAAATTAAAAAGTTTTTTGCACAAAGAAAACCAAGAGAAACAAGATTTAAAGGGAAGTACAAAGCTTGGCACAAATCTTTTACAGCTAATGTTTCTGATAAAGGTCTCATTTCTAAAACACATAAAGAACTGTGTCAAATTTATAAGAATACAAGTCATTCTGCACTTGATAAATGGATATGATCATAAAAGGATATGAAAAGACAATTTTCAGATGATGAAATTGAAGCCATTTATAACCCTATAATAAAATGCTCTAAATCACTACTGATTAGAGAAATACAAATTAAAACAACTCTGAGGTACCACCTCATACCTCTCTGATTGGATTAGATGACAGCAAAAGATAACGATGTGGTTCTGTAAGAAATGACCAGCAGGATGATTTCAGAAAGGCCTGGAGAGATTTACATGAACTGATGCTGAGTGAAATGAGCAGGGTTAGGAGATCATTATATACTTCAACAACAATACAGTATGAGGATCAATTCTGATGGCCGTGGCCATCCTCAGCAATGAGATGAACCAAATCAGTTCCATTTGTTCAGGAATGAATAGAACCAGCTACACCCAGTGAAAGAACTCTGGGAGATGACTAGGAACCATTACATAGAATTCCCAATCCCTCTGTTTCTGTCCACCTGCATTTTTGATTTCTTTCACAGGGTAATTGTTCACTATTTCAAAGTCTGACTCTTTTTGTACAGCAAAATAACTCTTTGGACATGTATACTTATTTTGTATTTAACTTATACTCTAATATATTTAACATCTACTGGTCATCCTGCCATCTGGGGTAGGGGGTGGGGGGAAGGAGGGGAAAAATTGGAACAGAAGGTTTGGCAATTGTCAATGCTGTAAAATTACCCATGCATTCATCTTGTAAATAAAAAGCTATAATTTAAAAAAAGATAATGATGTGGGATGTAAGAAAACTAGGACACTAAGGCAGTGTTGCTGGAGTTGTGAAGCAATCCAATCATTCTGGAGAGCATTCTGGAATGATGCCCAAAGAGCTACAAAGCTCTGCACACCCTTTGACCCAGCAGGGACATTTCTGAGTCTGTATCCCAAGGAAATCAAAGAAGAGAAAATGTCCCACGTGTGCAAAAATGTTTGCTGCAGCTCTTTTTGTGGTCACAAAAAAATTAGAAAATGAGTAGATGCCCATCAGTTGGGGAATTGGCTGAATACATTGAGCTTTAAGGAAGTAATGAAATATTGTTGTTCTATAAAAAATGATGAACAAGCTGATTTTAGAAAGGCCTAGAAAGATTTACAAGAACTGATGCTGAGGAAACAAGAAGAACCAGGAATTACATTGTACACAGTAACAGCAAGAATGAGCAATGATTAACTATAAAAGACTTGATTCTTCTCAATGGTTCAGTGATTCAAGGCAACCCCAATAAACTGTGGATAGAAAATGCCATTTGCAATGAGAAAAAGAACTGTGGAGATTGAATGGAAACCAGCACATGCTATGTTCATTTCTTTCTTCTGTTTTGTATCTCTCCCGTGATTTTTCTCTTCAAACATGATTCATAAAGCAATGTGTATTAAACATAAATAAATTTCCTAGAAGAAAAAAAGTCTGTTTGGCTAAGAGGAGAAAGAGCTTTTTCTGGGAGATAATTGTCTAAAAGCTCAGATATAAGTCCACTCTATTTCCTTTAATTTGTAAATAAAATCCTTGTTGTTATTGTTGCTATCATTGCTACTGGTGAAACTTGAGTCCCAATACTTGCAAGGGAAGAAGAAAGCTGCCCTTAAATGAATGCCTTCTACTAGAGTTCTCAGGTTTAACCTGTGTAAGAATAAGGAACCAGTGAAACGTTGGGCCTCCAATATGTACCCTAGCTTTTCATTGAAGGAGAGAGATTACAAAAACTTTTTTCACATCCTTTTTTTACAATATTCTTTCCTAACAAGCAAAAAAAAAAAAATAATCTTCACTTCTTTACGAAATAGATATGCACTGAAGACGATAAATGGTTATAATTAAAATTCTTCCTACCATGTGCAAACACCAAACTGGACATCTTTAATTCTTCTTCTGATAAATCAAAACAGCTCATTTGAAGGTGGAATGCAAAACAGAGTTAATTTGAAAAATGAGGCTGGTTAGCTCATTTGCATTCAGTTTTGGCAAGGTTGTTTAGTTACCCATGAAAATATCAGGAAAATAACTCTAATTTCAACATCAGTTTTATCATCTTTCCCATTTAGAAATCTAAGCACCAAAAAATGGTACATGATAACCATAATTATTGGTTGGCTGTCAACTGGTCTCACAGGAAAGCCAAAAGCATTACCACAATCCCTGTGATTGTTTATCCCTTGATGAACTGATTCTTTGTCTTGGCTTTGACTACCAAGTGTAAGTGAAGATGATAAACATTTATATTTCCATCCCCATCTCTTTCTAAGCTCTCAGGAGACATTTATTTGCATTATAGTCATTTCAAATTCAACACAAATTAAGTAAAATTCATCTTCTAAAGCACAAAGGCTCTCCAGTCTAACTTTTGAAATCACCATTTTAGATCACCTTTCTATAGACTTCCGAGATCAAAAACTATAATGGGAATCACTGATAATCAAAATTATTTTGTATTATTTGGTGGGGGGGGTGTATGGTATATTCACAGAGGAGTCCAACATCTGGGACAAGGTCTTGCCAAATTTATTTGGGACTGCTCGTCTACCACGGATGTTTACCTCTCACCCGACTCTTACCTGTGACTCCAAGATAGGTATAGCACAGACAGCAGCCACAATCTGCTAACTTTCTCAGCAGACACACTGAGCCAGGTGGGGGATAATCAAAGGGCTCCCACCTGGAAGTCGGGGATAGAGATATCTAACCTAAACATGGGTTTGTTCCAAGAAGACAGAGATGAGAACGATTTGTCTCAACTTCCACAAAAGGAGCCGAAGCAGTCCTGTGAAAAACTTAGGATTTGGTCAAATATTGAAGACACTGAGGTCATCCATTGCATTCTGGGCTATCAGTAGTTGTCTTGACTTTTGTCCTGTCACTGGACTCTGATGGTTCAAGAAGGAAAGAATGAGCTGACAACTTTGTTCAACTATGTCTCACTTAAGTTCAATTCACATGTAAATCAAGACATCACCCATGATGTCATTAGTCCTCTTAGAAAAAAAAGAATAGCTAACAACAATAGTATTCAGTAAACACAAGTTGGGGGGCAGAAACATATATATATATATGAAACAAACATCTAAAAAACAAAAGTTACTTCTTTAGCAATATTTTAGAAGTTTTTTATACCATATAACACAATTAATTCCAAATCAACATATAACTCAAATAAAAAAATAGAATATAGAAAGACCTGTTCACATTCTTAACTGAATCAGAAATAGAGATACTCATAAAGATAAAACAGATTGTTTGGATCGTTAAGTTAAAAAGCCTTTAAGTGTGCACACACATATACATCAATTGACAAGGGGAGGGAAGGAAGCTATTGTAAGCTGGAAATTTTTTGCATCTAGTATTTCTGATAAACAAATACCTCTTGTGAGGATTTTGTATTCAAGATATCAATACAAATAACATAAATATATAAGATCAATATCATTCTCCAGGAGACAACTGGTCAAAGGAAATGAACAAACAATTCTCAAAATAAAAATTGAAAATAATTAATGACCATAATCAAAACTGCTCCAAAGCACTCCTAATGTGAGTAAGACAAATCAAAACAACCCCAAGGCTTGATCTCACACCCTGGAAAATGTCAAAGGGAATAAACAAAACAAAACAAAACATCTCTACCTAAATAATAATCAATTCTGGAGATGTTATAAAAAAAACAGGCACATAAAAACATTGATGATAGAACTATGTATTGCTATAGCCATATTGGAAAGTTGGAAAGCAGTTTGGAATTATAGGAAAAAGTGACTACTTTGTATACACTCTTGGCCCCAAAGAGGTCATTGACAAAAAGTTAAGTTCTACATAGACCCAAATACTTATGATAGCACTTTTGATGGTAGTAAAGAATTAGGAATAAAGCAGATATCCACCAATGGAGGAATACCTAAACAAATTATGGCGCATTATGTCAAGCTTTGTCACAAATGCCCAATACTGGCAATCCTCCCCCCACTGAGGGGATCGACCTCATTGATGAAGAACAGATTGTGTGGCTATGAAGTTGGATCTTCAGGATATGTCATTCTTGCTCTGAACGTCATCTAGGTACGACTCTTAGGAGCAGGACCCAAGGAAGGGCCACTTAAGAATTCAGGGAATATACCTACCCAGCTGAACACTACAGAAAGAGAATACTTCAATCTCCTGAAGTTTATCAGTTGCTCCGTTCTCATAATTGTACCATTCCTATATCTTTGAGCCCAAAATTGGAAGTTGCCCAAAGATTGGGCCTGCCTAACCTGAGAACATAGACTATATTGAAGATTGGATTAAATATAATCAATGATGTCTATTTCCAATCCCCCCATCAGGGGGATTCTTCTAGACCAGGCTTTCTTAAACTTTTTCCACTTGTGACCCGTGTTAGCCTGGGAAATCTTGCCCCTGGGCATGTAGCTATATAAAATAGCCATACAAATCATACATTTACTAATAACAATTCATAATTTCATGACCCACATATTCTGTTATGAGACCCCACATGGGATCACAGCTCAAAAAGTTGGGTTCTAGATTATTGTTGGGATCCCTAGGTGAATGTATCCAGAGAAACAGAAAGAATTTCACTGCCATCGTATTCACCAGGAAGGACATCCCTATTTTTTGTTCCTAAGTAAAGAGGCAGGAAATTGTGACTAAATACTGATTACAAGGGGTTCAATGAAATGAGGATCTAAAAATTCTACCCAAAATATCTTGTTTCTTGGGAAGAGAACAGGAAGGACACATTTTTCTACTGCCACTTTTATGATGGAGGAGTGCATTCTAACTTTTGAGAGTTGGGGCCAAGGAAGAATGAAAGATGGAGGTGATTTGAATAATATGCTCACGGTGACATGCTCTTTGAGTTGGCAAGTATCCCAGGGATGTTGCAGCATTTCATTAATAGCAGCTTTTCTGCCCTTCTAAATAGACTGATTGGGGCACAATAAGCTATGTCTGTTCCAAGGTCACACAGCTAGACAGTGGCAGAAAGGGAGCAAATGATGAAGTCTCCGGACCAACCTTACTGTTTGTGCTTTGCAGATATATCCTACATATTTAATACTTTCCCAGTGGATGGCTCAAAGGGTATTAAGAAGAGTGTCGGAGGAGAAAGTCAGAAGCACACAGTTCCGTTACTAATTCTATATGTAGTCTAGATCAAACCACTTAGAATAAAAGATTGAAGATTTGGAATTGGAAGGGATCATGGAAATGATCTAGTCTACTTTAGAGATAATGAAGCTGAGGTCTGTTCAGAAGCAAAGTCAAGTTTCAAACTCCCATTCTCTGTCTCCAAACTCAGTGTCCTTTCTTCTACATTGCAATGCCTAATGATCTTCCCTTCTTGGCAAAATGAAGGTTACATGTCCTCTAAAATTTTTCCTACCTCTAAATATCAATAAAGCTTTTTTTTTTTTTAATCAGAGAATGACTTTGACTCCATGACGATTCCGGTCAGCTCTAACCCTGCCTTGCCCATCACTAACAAGTCAAATAAATGGTCCTAGCCTGGTGATCAGATAATCATTCTGTAGGTGTCCAGGAAAAAAAAGAAAACAATGAGATTTCCATGAATTTCCAGCCAAGAGTCTCTGCTGTATGACCAACTCTGTATCTGGAATCAAATTCCTGATTAGAAAGATCAAATAGATTTCATTAAGCATAAGGTGCTATCTCCAGGTTTATCCTTGCCTCCTATAACTACCTGTCAAAGTGGATCTACAATCAATTCATACTTTTGTCCCATCATTCATGACTGCACTGACTCTTTCCATCGGTCTAATATCCTGAGTTATTTGGTACACTATGTTCTATATCCGCCAATTACTTTTTTTTTCCCAAGCTTTTATTTTCTCTCCTTCATGCACCTTGACTTTTATAGGCCCCAATTATAATTGCTTTTTAATTGCATCTTCCCTGACAAATACAAACATTATCATCCCGACTTCTGGAATTAATAACTTCTGAGATGGTGTATCATTGTTCTCTGCTGCACCTTTTCCAATTAAAATGGAAATTGCATAGAGCAAAACTTGAGGACCAAACATGTTCAAAATTTAGTAGATGCAGATTCTAACAAGTGATGCTGGGATTACCAATGTGATGAATAATTATTAAGAATTCACCTTACACAAAGCACCATTCAAAGCATTAAAAAATAGATATATCAGGCCCTGCTCTCAAAGAGTTTGTAATCTAGTAGTGATAAAAGACATGAATATGAGAATCTTTTTTTTCTGCAATGTCATTTGTTGATTACAACAGAAATTAAACAAAGACAGATTTGATAACCAAACTTACAGTATGTTTAGGAGGTAGAGATTCAAGGATTTCATTCAATCAAATTCAACAAGTAGTTATTAATCATCTATTACATGTCAAAAATTATTGTTGGCTGTAAGAAAGGAATAAAAATGAAAGCTATGCTCTCTCAAGGAGTTTCAATTCTAAAGATCTGAGAATCTTAGCAGATTGGAAGTTAAACAAGTTTTAACAATACAACTTACAAACAAGTCCAGTTGAGTAATGATTATGATAGTATGAAGCAGCAGTCTTCAAAGTATGATCCCATCTCAAGAGATTTATGATCCACCTGTCAGAGAGTTGGGGAGGGGTTACATCCCACCCATTCTACAACAACCTGTTGTATGACTCATTTGTGACACAATGGCACACGTCTTCTCCCCTCTCGCCTAGGGGTCACTCAGAATAGTTACAATTTAACTAAAGCCACAGAGCTGCCATTAAGAAAAAAATCTTCCCTCTATGCAATCAATCAGGAATAAACCCAATAAGTTCATTAACTGAGGGATGACTTTAAAAATGATAGTATATGAATGTAAAGGAATATTATTGTGCAATAAGAAATAATGAACAGATTTCAGAAAAACCTAGAAAGACAAGTATGAACCGATGAAAGGAAAATGTGCAGAACCAGGAAAACATTCTACACAGTGACAGCAATATTGTGTGACAATTAACTAGGACTGACTCAGCTCTTCTCAGCAGCACAGTGATCCAAGACAAATAAATACAAAGGGCTCACGAAGGAAAAAGCTATCCATAACGAGATAAAGAACTGATAGACTGACTGCAAATTGAAGCATATTTTTATTTACTTTACTTTTTCTTGTATTATTTCTTTTGATCAGTTTCTTCTTTCACAACTTTGACTAATATGGAAATATGTTTTACATGATATCACATCATAAACTACATCAAACTGTCTCCCATCTCTGGAAGAGGGGATGAAAGGAAGCATTTTGAACTCAAAATCTTATAATAATGAATGCTAAAATGTTCTTGACATAACTGGGGGAATGCACTTTTTAAAAAAAATAAAAAAGAACAAACTCCAGATTTTAAAATATTTTAGAAGAAATTTTATTAAGTTGGTACAGCAGAAAGAGTGGTTCTTAAGTCTCTGAATATTTCATATTATATAGGATTCAAACAAAGGCACAAGGATAATTAGTTGACCAGCACCAAGCAATTTGCTTGACATATTTATAGGCAGATAAGTAGAAATATTCGATAACATTTGGGTAAAACCAAAAGCAATTGGATAGATCCAAAACACAAGCTTTTGGGGTAGACCCAAGACTTAGGTAGACTCAAAGCAAGCACCCTAGTGGCACTAAGTTTCTCTGAGATTAGTATAAGCTACATTTGGAGTTAAACAATTTTAGCCATGTAAAAGCTAGATTAAAATGATACTAGTAAATAAGAAGTAACAAAATATTTTCCCAGACAATACACTCCCTGCCTTCCACATTACATGATATGTACAACAGGCACTTCTCAGAGGATGACTTTTAACTCTCATTTTCAGCAGGGTAGATGAGTCACACAATATGAACAGGTACAAATAGTTTGTGATGGTATTCCAAATCATATTGCACTAGTTTTACCTTCACATACATTTCTTCCACATCCTTCTTGTTGCCCGGTCATAACTATACCTTCAATCATCCATGTTCACATCATAGTGATGACTATTAGACAGATATTATTAACTCTTCATTCTCCCTTATTCCTCCCCATAGCCAAGCAATTACTAACCCTTGACATTTCTACACATACACACACATACACGCACACATACACACACACACGCACACACACACACACACACACACACACACACACACACACACACTATCTCTTATCTGCCCCATGTTTCTTAACTGACACAGCTACTTTTTAAATACAGGCCCTTGCCTCCTCTTCCCTGGAATGCTGGAATAACTTTCAGTTTGGTCTACTTTACAAAAGTTTCTCTATTCTCCACTCCACATTCTATTCATATAGCAAAGTAATTTTTCTAAAGTAAAAATATGATCATGTCACTACCCTACTCAATAAATTCCAGTAGCCCTTGCTTAGTTTTAAGGTCAAATATTACAATTTTTCTTATTCTCTTTTCATTTCTATTTTTGTGATAAATAAGAAATTGGTCAAATAAGTTATATTTCAAATCCACTGCGTTTTTGAGATATTAAAATAAACCTTCCCTTTTACTGGCATTTTTAGTAATTATTCTTTCTTCAGTTCCACGAGATCTCACCCTCAAAGGAAATGGTTTGCCTCCCCCCCACCTTGTCCATTAATTCTGAGAAAAAGTCTGGTGTGATTTGATACCACAGAAGGAATATACTTCTTTGGTATTTTCAACTTTGTCCTCAGATTTCCTGAATATTTTATTAATAAAGCATTTTTCAGTCTTCTTGCTGCTGCTAAAAAGGAATATTAATTATGATGGGGCTTTCCTGTCTTTGCAAAGACCTATAACTGAGCCAGATTCAGCTAGATGGCTCAATGACCTGGAGTCAGGAAGCCCTGAGCTCAAACCTGGAATCAGATACTTATTAGCTGCGCTACCCTGAGCAAGTCAATTAACGTTGGCAGATCACCCCAGTATCTTTGCTAAGAAAACCCCATGGACAGGACGGTCTACAGGGTTATGAAGAGTCAGACATGGCTGACCCACTGAGCAAACCTATTACCCTGACCATCTATGGCCTATGGGCTGAAGCGGTGGTCAGCAGGCAGTCTCTGTTGTGATAAAGGATGGCAGCCAATGGTCAAAAATTAGCCAGAACTACAGGGCAAGACTGAAGCAAACCAAGGGAGATCGTCAGGTTAGATCCTATGAAGGAACACGAGAGGGAGTTGGAAGCCGAGATCCCCAAGGTAAGGTCTTTCACTAAATAGGTAGAAAGTAAAAAGACAAAGAGAAAAGTAAATTAGTCTGGTAGCAGGCAGCAAGGGGTGCCCTGGAAAACAGGACAATTAGGTAGTGGTCTAGCAGCCAGCAAAGAGAGGAAGTCCGTGATGAGGGGGGTCTGCCAATGGAACCAAGTTGTAGCTGTCACAATGAGCACACGTTGTTGTCTGAGGAAGGTGATGAAGGTGAAATGGGCCACCGGCTGATTTTGTGAAATCTTTCCTCCTGGAGAAGTTTGAGAACAGAATAAGCAAATATCAGGCAACTAAGAAGGTAACTGCTTGAAGCCTTAAGGTAAGAATAGGTGATGTAGGAACATCCTTTCCCAGTTCTATGGTTTAGGGGAGCTGGTTTTTATTTTTACAGGTCTATCTCTGGACTATCTCTAGGAATTGGTTCAACAAATCTTATGATTCTAAGAAGGACAATGCTTTTGAATTTTTTAATATGCAAACTGGAGGCCATTATGATATGTTGATTCTATTATCAAATTTAGCAAGAAGCTGATAGAAGAAAAGGATGCTGTATCCAAATTTCTGGAAAACTTATTATTATGTAGATTTTCTTTTTTTTTTTTTGTTCTTTTATTGAATCAGTGTACAGCTGAAGTCATTGTATGATGAACCAGAGAACCTGGGCTCTATGATGGAGTCAGAAGAACCAAAGCTAAATGATTTTTTCTGGGCCCATTTTCTCATTTATAAAACGAAGTGCTTTGACTAGATGATTTCCAAGTCCCCATCTATCCTACTCCTCCGTTTTCCTCAGAGGCAACAAACAATGTGGAGAGCAACAGAATCTTCCCTCAGCCCCTCCTTTTTGGAATCACTGAGTTTCTCTATATTATGCTAATATAAAGCTAGATTGGACTTCCCCTTGTGCTTTTGCATAAAGCTGGTCCCTAATTCCTGAATCAGTTTATCATTTCCATCGTAATTCACATTTATGGAGGATGTAAATGTCTATAAATCAGGCTACAGAGCTGGTAGTATATTATATTAACACAGAAGATTTGTAAATTAGTCAGTGTGAGAACTCCTTGTTTGGAAATTCTCTCTCCTCTCCACACAATTATGATGGAGTAGAAAAGCTGGAGGGGGTTTTCAGCTGGAAAGATGGCACTTTTCAGCCTGGTCTTCCTGCTCCCAAGTCTAGTACCCCAGCCACTGCCATGCTAACTCCCATGGGCCGAGTTCTCTCGTCCCCAATTTATAATAAGGAAACGAGGTTTAGAACGGCAAGGTTACTTGCCATGATCACAAAGCTGGGAAATGTTGGAATAAGGCTATGAAGCTTGATAAAAACATGTGGGAGCTGCTGCTGAGATCACTTATCTTGTCCCCGGAGAGGCGATGAAGGGTTTTAGATGTACAAGTTCTCACAGTTGTCAGGCAGTGTGGCAGAGTAGCTAGAGGGCAACCTTTGATCCAAGAACACCTGGATTCCGGGCTTGTGTATTAGCCTTCTGACCAGGAGTGAGTCACTTCACTTATCACGTGTCCCTCCAGCTATTCTCAAGAATCCTAGGTTTCAGTCCTTGGCAATCTATACTCAGAAAGGGAGGTTTTCCCTCCTGCTTGTCTATAAAGGTCTGCCAGATACCCCCTCCCATCCCTACTGTTCTGCAAAAAAATCTTACTGTTAGTCATTTATGAATTATTGACATTGCTCAGGATAAGTTGGTGACTAAATCATCTCCAATCATGGGCCATATCTCAATAAAATCCATCAAAAATATAGACAAGCGTTTATTTGAAAAATGTTTTTGGCCAGCATTTTGTTTCAAGATATGAGATATAAGCCACACACAGGACAACTAATTGCATCAAAATCAATTAATTGCTGGGAAAGCAAATAGACTCCGCCGAGATGCTGGCTAGTAATACGAAGCTGGAACTTAGCTGATTAATACTGACGTAGTTTCATTTTTTTTTTTTACCCTAAATTGGAATTGATATTTTTGTTGTTTGTTGTTTTAAGAGAATGGTGTTTGTCAACAAGTGACTGACTCAAGTTCAAGATGACATTCAGCTCGCTGGACTGCCGCGGCTACAAATATCACTAATGGTGGAACCCTAATTGACATCCATAGACCTTTCCTTTAAAATCCTTTGGAGGTTTAAAAGGTCTTGGCAAGATTAGTGCAAATGGAGTGGGCTCTGAGGGGACCTTAATTTATTAGAATCGTCCCCGTCGGAGAGTTATGGCCGAGAACCACGACTTGATGAGTGTGAAGGAAAAACGAAGGCTGAGAACCCCAGCCTGCCGGGAGAAGAGCGGGCACTGCAGCTGGTGAACTCGCCCATCGAGAGGTATGAGCGCAATTATGCTCAGAACACATGACGACGGGGAAGAAAACGGAGCGGCGTCAGAATTCCTAGGAGGCAAGTGCCTTCAGTTGTCTGTCTGGACCGTGATGACCTGTCATTGTCACATAATAATTAAGCTGCAGCTGGCCTGAGTGCAAATTTATAATTGGTCTAATCCTTATTGCTGACATGTCAATATTTAACTTGCATTAACCTTTCCTTGGAGGCTGATAAATGGTGCATCTGTGGCTTGTTCAATATAATTTTTCATGTCATTGCCTTGCAAAGCACACAGATTTATAATGTCATTAGGTGATGGATGCAGGCCCCGCCTTCCCCTAGCGTAAGGGATACATCCCACTTAGGCTACAAGGGGCTCATTTATTTATTTCCAGGTCTACCCACCAACCATTTCTTAAAGCCATCCTGAGAATTTATCTCCTGGAGGCCAGCACAGTTGAAAGCAGAACTGGATGGCTAACAGTGTCATGAATTATTTACATACTTCTGCTGAGTAGTCCATCCATTACACATTTTCCTGACCCATCTTTAGGTGCGCCCTTTCCCCCAAACCGGGCACATTCACACACACACACACTCGCACCCACACTTATATTTTTTTTTTTTCGCACGTGTTGTTGCTTCTATTTGGTTGACAGGAAATGAAAGCCGGCAAAAGAAAATTAGGTCAGAACAGTGAGGGGAAAACAGAGTGACAGCCCTGTCAGTTTCACCTAATCTCTGGGAACAGAGCTGTCAAAGCTATAATTTCCTCAGACCCTGGACAGTAGGGATTTAAGCCCAATTACTTCCATGGACCTTTCAGATTTGGTAGAAAAAATAAGGTTTTTTACCCACACTTGAAAAAAGCATTGAACACCAAAAGTGGGAAATCTTCCCCCAGTTTTCAATGGAAAATCTTGGGCCCAAAATCTGAAGAATTAGGGTCACAGGAGAAGGCTTGGAAAAGATGAGTTATTCTCCAGGTTCCAAGACTGGTTTACATAAAGATCAAAAGGAGTGACCTGAACATAATTATTTTCTCATGAGTCACACATTAAAGACCTCACAAAATTTAGGCCATCTTCTCTCAAATCTCCAAGGGAATGCTCCCAAGGCTGGGGCTTGGTCTCCCATTATCACAAGTAGCAAGAGTCCAAAATATCCTCGGAACCAAAAGACTGACATTTTTCCTCCTTTTAAAATGAAAACTAATCAGGCTATATGAAAAGTTGAAGGGAGAAAACCAATAAAGTCAGTCCTGAAGATTCTACTTTCCTTAATAAAGGTACATTATATGCAAATTTGCTATTTGAATGAGAAAAGCATTTGGCCTGTTTCCTGAAAGCACAGATTAAAACCCTTATAGGTTTAGAACGTCCGGGGTGATTTATGGAAATTACAATTGGTTAATACTTGCGTTTAAAATTGCAATTCTTCTAATTCATCACTTTCACTTGGTTCCTTCAGATGTCTGAAATGCTAAAGGCACAGACCCACCCCAACACACTCACACATTTTTAGATGTATATGTGTGCATATGGATGTATATATGTGTGTATAATAGAAATTTACACATATATGTATGTGTATTTCTCTCCAAATCAAATATACATATATACAATATACAGATTATATATAATACACATGTATTATATATATTACATATATTGTATATATGTGTATATATAAAATGTATGAGTGTGTGTGTGTGTGTGTGTGTGTGTGTAGATGGATAAATAGATTCAAAAGTACCTGGAGGACACATACATACATATATGATAATAATATATATAATATATAATATAATAATATATTATATACGTAATGATAATAATAATCAAGTTATCTCTTCAATTCTGTCATAAGCCAAGTTTTCCAGGCAATGGAAGGGGTTCAAAGAACATACACTGGTATGAAAAGAACAAGTCTTTGTAGACCTGAGCCTGTAATTCAATTATCTCAATGCCAAAGCAAAGGACAACATCGTCAGCCTCTTGGGAGTTATAACACCTTCTGAGAGGGTCACAGAGCCTTCTTGCTTGAAATAATTCAGAAACTTTTAAATGAGTTTCGTAGAATTAGGAGTTTAGATATTTCACGGTAATCATAAAATCTATCCATTTGGAGCCGGGAGGCGATCTGGTCCAAATTTCTGGTTCACTTTATAATTTAGGACAAAGATGACCAAATTGATAAAAACTTGTCCAGGGTCACAGAGGGAGGAAGATGATGGCAATGTAAGTCATTATCAAGCTAGAGATGGATATCAAGCTCTCTCATTTTACAAATGAGGAAATTCAGAGCTCTGGAAAACACTGACTCTTTGTCATCCATCTGGCTCATAACCAGGCTCTGGATTGATCATTTCTGGGGTTCTTTCCCCTGCACTGAGCTTAGCAGCCGTGTTTCCCAGCACCAGTTTTAGCAAAGAACAAAGACCATTAGCTTTCACCAGATTTTCTGTTTCATAGAACATTTCTATTTCTAGTGTATATTCTCTTCAGTTTTCTGAGGGGCTCTCTGCTAATAAATAGTTACAGGAACAGCAGGAACACAACAGAACAGCAACACCCATCAAAGCTTAATCCCCTTTGGGAGGTGATGAAGAGGGAAGACCAACATAAGAAAAAGCCTTCTGTAGCTGGGAAGATATGACAAGAAAGCAGAGACATTGGTCTATGGGATGATTTTGACTGTTACTATGAATTTCAGACATAAAACTCATCTATAACTCAGTTCTTTAATCTTAAATGAATTAATATGGAGTTGCAGACTGGTCCTACTCCAAACAGTGGGGATGTTCGGCTTGACCCAGAAGGCAGCAGACTGAGTGATTGTCATTTGGTCTGGTGTTAGAAGAACGGGATTTCTTGTTGTTCAGTCATTTTAGTCACATCTGACTTTTTGTGATGCTATTTGGTATTTTCTGGGAAAAAAGACTGGATTGGTTTATCATTTCCTTCTCCAGCTCATTTTACAGATGAGAAAACTGAGGCAATCAGGGTTAAATGACTTGCCCAAGGTCACACAGCTGGTAAATATCTGAAGCCAGATTTGAATTCAAGAAGAAGAGTCTTTATTAAACTGTGTGTAACACAAGAACAAGATACTAAAAAAAAAAAAAAAAATCAGAAATGTCAATGTAAAACCTATTGGAAATGAATCCAGTTCACAAACACATATGAAATGGACTAAGATGTGAATTCTTTCAAAATGCACTAATGGTACATCATCACAAAATTAGGACCATAAATTATTAGTTACAAGCAAGGGTTTTATACTTCTTTTGTGACAGTACATTCAGCTCCAAGTTATATAAACAAGATTGCTTATGATACAAGGCAATTAAAAAAAAAAAAAAAAACCTCCCTTCTGAACAAAGTGTTTCTGACCAAAAGCTAGATAAAATGAAATTAAAAAAAAAATAAAATTGTAGAAGTATTGAAATTAATTGAATTAAAAGTTGAAGATTCTAAGAACTTAAATCTTCCCTTAATGAAAATTTTTAAAATTTACTAAAGAATGAAAGAGATGGGGAAAACAGCATTTTAAATATTTTTTATTTAGTTAAATTTTTTAACATTATTTTCTTTTTAGATTTTGAGTTTCAAATTCTCTCCCTTCTTTCCACATTCTCTACCACATATTGAGAAAGTAATATGATGTCAAATATACCTGTGAAATCACACAAAACATTTCCATATTAGCCATATCTTTAAAAAGAAAGAAAAATAAAGAACAAAAATTATACATCCATTTGTATGCAGAATTCTTTTTTTTTCTATAGATGGAAAGTATTTTTTTTCTCATGAGTCCTATGGAATTGCCTTAGATCATTGTATTGATCAGAGTAACCAAATCTTTTATAATTGATCATCATTACAATATGGTTATTATGTGCAACAAAGCCCTTTTTTTTCATAAGTTCTTATCAATCTTGTCATGTTTTTCTGAAACAAACCCCTCGTTATTTCTCATTGTAAAATAGTACTCCACATGTCATGACCTGTTTAGCCATTCCCCAATTGATAAGCATTACTCAGTTTCCAGTTGTTTACCACCACAAAGAGCTGCTATAAATATATATACACATACAAATATACATATATATGTGTATACACAAATACATATAAATATGTGTATGATTTTTCATTTTTCTTTCATTTATTTGGGCTATAGACCTAGTAGTGTTATTGTTGCATCAAAAAGTATGCCATTTTATAACGTGTTGGACATAGTTCCAAACTGTTCTCCAGAATGATCAGAATAGTTCACAACTCCACCAAGAGCTTATTAGTGTATCTCTTTTCCTTCATTTCCTCCAGGACTATCATTTCTGATAGGTGTCAGGTAATAACAGAATTGTTTTAATTTGCAATGCTCTAATTAATAATGATTTAGAGCACTTTTTCATATGATTATAGATACTTTTTATTTGATCTTTTGAAAACTGACCACTAAAGGTGGTCAAGTTGGGGAATGACTCATTTCTTATAAATTTAACTCAGGTGACTATATATATTTGAGAAATGATTCCTTTATCAGTGAAATGTGCCACATTTTAAAAATATTACTTCATTTTGTGGATACTATTTAGGATAATGCAGTGTATCTATTTCTCTTTTAATTAAGTCTACTTTTTTCTGTCAGAGATCTTGATTGCTATCCTTAATTTTTTTTTTTTTGATTCTGCTTTTAAATCTTTATATTAACTTGTTTCAAGTGAGTCTCTTGTAAACAACACATTTTTGGATTCTGGTTTCTAATTCATTCAACTATCAATTTCTGCTTTTTGATGTATTCATCCCATTTACATTCACAGTTATAATTATGAACTGCCTATTTTCCTCCATCCCATTTTTTTTTCTTTGTCTCTCTGGATCTGTGTGTGTGTGTGTGTGTGTGTGTGTGTGTGTGTGTGTGTATCTGTCTATCTCCATCTCTGTCTCTCTGTTTTTATTTCTCCCTCTCTTTATCTCTCTCTCTCTCTCACACACACACACACACACACACACACACACATTCTCTCTCTTCACAAATATGTACATATGTGTACACGTATACATAATGCATAGATACCCACATATGTGGGTATATATACTTACATATATACATATGTGTGTACGTACTTCTTCTAACTGCCCTAATAGTGAGAAAGTTCTTATGAGTTACAAGTATCATCTTCCCATATAAGAATGTAAATAGTTTAATCACATTAAGTCCCTTAGGGTTTTCCTTTCTTGCTTATCTTTTCTTATTTCTATTCAGCTCTGGTCTTTTCATCAGGAATGCTTGAAAATCTTCTAGTTCATTAAATATCCACTTTCCCCACAAAGGATTACACTCAATTTTGCCAGATTATTCTTGATTGTCATCAAAATTGCTTTGCCTGTTGAAAGATGATATTCCAATCTTTCAGCTTCTTTAACATGGAAGTCACTGAATCTTGTGTGATTCTGCAGTTCTGTGATACATGCATCATTTCTTTCTTGTTATTTGAAGTATTTCTCTTTAACCTTGGAGGTCTAAAATTTGGCTAAAAGGTTTTATTTTGGTATCTCTTTTAGACCAGAATGGTGGAGTCTTTGGATTTCTATTTTACCTTCTTGATCTAAGATTTCAGGAACGTTGTCCTTGATAATTTCTTGAAATGTAATATCTAGGCTCTTTCTTTGATCATGGCTTCCAGATAGTCCAATAATTCTTAAATTAACTTTCCTTAATCTATTTTCCAGGTCAGTTGTTTTTGCCAATGAAATGTTTTACATGTTCTTCTTTTTTCATTCTTTTTAATTTGTTTTATTATTTTCAAATTTTCATAAAGTTATTAGTTTCCACTTCCTCAATTCTAATTTTTAGGCAATTTGTTATTTTCTTCACTGAGCTTTTGTACCTCTTTTTCCATCTGGCCAATTTTTTAAAGGAGTTCTTCTCTTCAATGAACTTTTGTGTCTCTTTTACTATTTCACCAATTCTGCTTTTTAAGGTGCAATTTTCCTTAGCATTTTTTGTGCCTCTTTTTACCAAATTTGTTCTCTTTCCAAATTTTTCTTACATCTTCTCATTTATTATGCCAATTTCTACTTTACTATTCTTAACACTTTTGTCAGGAAGTCTTATTGGACTCGGGTCCAATTAGCTCTTTTTTTTATTTGAGGTGTTTTTGTTTTGTTTTGTTTTTTACAGCTGCTGTCACATTGTAGTTTTCTGAGTTAATGTCTTGGTCTTCCCTGTTTTTTTGGTCATATTTTTGTTGTTGTTGTTGTTGTTGTTGTTTGCTCAGTTTTTGAGTCTATATTTTTTTACTTTGAATTTCATGGTAATGTTGGGCTATACCTGGGAGTGGGGAGTAACCCCAGGCATTTTCATGTTGCTATTTTCAGACTTAGTTCTGGGGGGCTGCCATTTTTATTGATTACAAGATGACTATATCTGAAAGAGGTATAGTCACTGCTATGTGCTTTAGGTTAGGGTTAGGTTAGGGTTAGGGCCCCAGTAGCTATCAGCTCTAACACTCCTCTTTGCCTTGCTCTAAGCCCTGGATCTGAGACCTGAAACTACACGTGGGCAATGGAAAGTTGCCAACAAGGAGCAACTGTGCCCAGTGTTAGCAAAGGGTCTTTTTTTACCACCTGTCCAATCCCTGTACCATCTCTGGACTGAGTTAGCAAAGCCATTGCTGCTACTGCGGTCCTATAAATGTCCTCCAGACAGACCTCTACCTTCCTGAGCAAATGCAAAATAAGAATCTTGCAAAATAATAACTGACAGAATAATTATGTCAAAGGAAGGGACAGATTTCATTACAAAGTGGGCAACTGGCGCAGTCAAATGAAAGTCATAATTATTGATTCAAACACGTTGTGATGGCATATAAATTACTGGAAATACATGTTGCTAGCTTCTCTCAGAATAAACTAGATTTCACCTTTCTTAATTGAAGGAATTACATATTTCTTCCTGTGTCACAAATATATTAATGTCAAACCCAAGCACAGCAAGGAAAATAAAGCAAATGATATTTCCACGGAAAACTGTTTTCTGTTTAAAACATACCATTAACATAATAATCTCTAGAACAATTAATATGAAACATGGCATTTTTTCCAGACAATTTAAGCCCATTATGGTTAGGCCTAACCTTAAATTAATCATGATTTCTCTAAAATAGAACTAAATATAGCTTCCGATTTAAAGAGGTATTTGAGCCAAAACATTTTATTAATCATTTGATAGAAATGAATGATATTAAACCATATGGCCTTATCCAGTCATGTTAATTAGCTCCTTGAGTTTATGTGATCTTTCTTTTCAAAATATATTTTGGGCTCAAGGAATGCAAAATTCTTAATTTATTCCAACGAAAGAGAAATATTAAATGTTTTAAGCTTGTATCCAAAGGGCAAGGGAATGAATGAAAAGAAAAAGCACTTAAAAATATCTTCATCTCCTCTAGGTATTTCCTTATGGAAATAATAAAAATATCCAGGAGAAGTTGTGGCTGTTTGTGAGAAGAGATTTACAGACATCCTGAAATCGAATCACAGTGGAAGAACACTCTAAACATGCATACATATACAACATTAGTCTTAACCTAACAGACTTTCAGAATACTTTCAGGAAAAATAATGGATCTTAATGGATTTGGAAAGTATCTTCAGCAAAATCCATACAATATCACTAAATGACATAATAAAAATGGACATTTAAATATTCCTTTAAGTGTTTCAAAGCAATTTGTAAGTAGTAAATCCTAGCAGTCTTGTTGGGGTAGATATGATAGGAATTGTCATGCTTTTTATGCTTGAGTAAATTGAGGCTCCAAAGCTTAGATGACCATTGTCCATAGGCATTGAGCTTGTAAATGTCAAACAAGGTTTGATTCAAGGGCTTTCTGACTTCTAGGTCAGGACTCTGGACGCTATGCCGTGCTGTAAGGTCTCCTGGTCATACTGTGTCCTCATGGGACTAGTGTCACAGAGAGAGGGGAGGACACCCAAGAGCGAGAGGGGGAATGACAAAAGATTCAAAACCTGAGGCACCATAGTGAGCACCCCTGAGGACACTGGGAGGGAAAAGGGAGATTGCTTAAAGAAAGAAAGAATGAAGAAAATTTCCCAGTTCTATCTGGAGCTGACCCTGCCTTGCTGCCAGAATTCTTTTTGCCTGTTTTCCAGGAACAGAGAAAATATTCCACTCTAAGCTCACCTTGAATTCTGAGTTTGGATTACATCTCTCTAAGCCTAATTAATCGAACTCGATGATTATACAATTAATAATGAGATTCAGACTCAGAATGCAGGTGACCCACCCTCCTGAATTTACTGAAAGATGAATAAATCTATGATCTTTGCCTCAGTGTGACACAGTCTCCCTAATTAACAAGCCAAAGCAAGTTAAAGAGTGAAAGATGCATTTTTTAACTAGAAAAGGTCCTATATCTTCTTTAACAATTTCTCATCCACCCTGTAACCCCAAGCACCACCACTAATTACCCAGTTGTTTGAATTGACACGGAGAGGAAGAGCTTCTCTCTCTCTCTCTCTCTCTCTCTCCCTCTCTCTCTCTCTCTCTCCCCCTCCTCTCTCCCCCCCCTGTCTCTCTGTCTCTGTCTCTCTGTGTATATGACATATATACATATGACAGGTTGAAGATGAGCAAATCTCACACTCATTTGGCATTTGAGACTCACTATAACCTGGCTTTCCCCCCACGTTTCCAATGATATTACTCTTTTTTATCTTGCTGTTTTCTCTCTTCTCTGTCTCTGCTCACACTGGTTGTCATGCCTAGAATTCCTACTCACCCTTACGGATCTAATCCAAATGCCCTCCCTTTAAACTGACTAGTAACACAAATGCTCTCTCACCACATCCATGTTTAAAAGAGGTTATTGTCCAAATCTTTTCCTAGGGGAAAAAGTGAAGACCAGTTTCCCTTTGGTTGGTTCTCTCTCCTTTCAAGAATAGCAAGGTGGATAATTAACAAAGGAACAGAAAAGACCAAATAGTTGTGGGATTTTTACTAAACCATTTTTCATGCGTAAATCCCTCATCCCTAATTTGAAGACGTCTTTTCCATTCCCAACATACTATGAGGCTAATTAAAGTTAACTGTGTTGGATCATGCATCCAAAGCTTAAAGGATCATGATTGTAGAACAGGAAGGGAGCTGCCAGGTCATCTAGTTCAACCCCCCATTTTACATGTTAGAAAACTGAGATCTGTCCATATGACCAAGGAGGGAGCCCAAAGGGGACCTGCACCCGGTCCTCTGACTTCCAATCCATCGTTCTCCAAGCCGTTGCTCGCCATGTGTCTGGCATCTTGCTCGATGGCAGCCAACTTGCCAATTTCTCTTTGCTAGAGATCTCATTGTTTACACAACCACAGCTACTCAAGAAATGTGTTTTTCAGGGTCTATGAATGAGGCAATTGTCACCATGGTGACTGCAACACATAATATGATATAATGAGATGTCATGTGTGAGTGCAAAAACCCCCCGAAAGATGTGGTTGATTAAAACCTCCATGCCCATATGTTCTTTCTTGTCAAACATTTCAGTTCTACTGGAATTCGGGGAAGATTTCTAATCCAAGTCATGAACCCTAATCAGTCATCATCGTAATGTCCCTCCTTTCTTCGGCTCCAAAACACGATGTCTCCGAAGAGGCTAATTCTGGATTCTAGAAAATAAAATTTGAAACAACCCTTGAAGAAAATGACAGAAGCAGTTTCTTCCCATGCTCATTCCTAGTCCGGGCTGAAGCCAGAGGAACAAATGAGCAATCAGGTTTCGGGAAGTAGAAGTGGGGAGGGGAGGTCCACAGTCACTTTGCTCTGTCCCCAGTACTGAAGCACGACACTCCTTGTCTTAGAGGAAATCGTTGTCTCCAGAGTCATCACCTCAGGAAGGCTCTGCTTTGGGACCGGACGTCTGGACGGTTTGGTCACCACTGGCATTCTGTTCCCCACACCACGCCAACACAAGGTGGCACAGATGTCCACAAGCAAGCCCCTCAAATTCTAGCCCCGCGCACAAGCAGCACCCACACAAACTTCCACTTGGCAGGTAAGAAAGGAAAGAAGTAAATACCACTTTTTGCCATCTGGGGGCAAATCAGGGAAGGTTTAAGCAAACCGAATGATTCCAGACGCTCAAGAGGAACAGGCAGCTATGTGGAGAAAGAACAAACACCAGGGATGGCAATCATAGAATTTCAGAATGGACATTTTCCAGATGGGAAAAGTGAGGCAGTAACTGTCACATGGTTATTATGTAGTAGGATATCAAAGTACAAAAAATACTGATTTAGAAAACCACAAATTAGCATTACCTGTTTTTTTGTAATTTTATTTTTTAACCAATTATATTTTCATCTACTGGACACGTTTGGGAGTTTTGTAAAGTATTGACCATTGAGTTTGATACTCTTGGTCTAAGAAACCAAGAAAAGGCATATTGATTAAAGGTAATAGGTGGGTTTGAGAATGAGTTCAGAAGAGCAAGACACAGGAAGAGCTGGAAATGCAACAGGTTAATTATCAGATATAGAAATTCTAATGCCATTATATGTCGAACAATTATGAGTGATGATGAGACCTAATAGATGACCCTTTTCATAACTAAAGTGGAAAAAGGTATACATTGATTAACTGGGAAGCAAGAGGTGCTTTTGAGAAGACAAAAGCATACAAGACAAATTTTTCCAGTATGAGAGCAACAATGTGAGCAGAAGGGAAAATGAGTAGGTTTGGGGGAAAAGAAAATGAATTCGGTTCTGAAGAAGGTAAATTTGAGATCTTTCTGTTTAGAAAGTTGTTTAGAGTTGAAGAGAGAAAAAATGATTGAATCTGCAGATTTCAAGTCATACATAGAGATAATTAAATACATGAGCATTGATGAGAGTATTACAAATATAAAGAAGAGGACCAAGAATCCCTCTCTTCATATTATGGGACCTGAGAAGAAGAACTAAATAACAACTACAAAATACAGAGGCATTGCATTATCATTTCCAACTCTTGTGAATCCATTTAGAGTTTATTTGTTTTTTGGTTTTAGTTTTGTTGTTGTTGTCTTGTTTTTTGTTTTGTTTTGTTTTTGTTCTTGTTTTGGCAGAGATACTGAAGTAATTTTTTTTCCAGCTCATTTTACAGATGAAAAAAATTGAGACAAAGAGTGTTAAGTGACTTTCAGAATGTCACACAGCTTATAAAGATTTGTGGTCAGATTTGAACTCGTGAAGGCTCATTTTCCTGACTCCAGGCTCAGAATTCTATACATTTTGCCTCTTACCTGCCCAGAATGCAAGGCTTCCCAAACAAAAAGCAAGGTGGGGAGAGAACATATTGGAAATTCATCTCTCTATGTCCTGAGAAAATTAACTCAAGTGTAGTATGGTCACTAATAAAAAAAAAAATGGGGACAAGGAAGGTTTGGGAATGGCTCCAACTGGAGAATTCACTGGGTGGCTAGAGCAGAGCATCAGGCATCTTCACAGACGACGATTTCCCTGTTTCAGATTGATGTGGAGAGTCTCAGTACGGTTCCCAGTGTCATCGCTCGTACCCCGTGGCAATCCCAGGCTAGTTCCCTCCCAGGCTGCATCACGGGGTTCTAAGAGCACAGACAACTGTGGTCTGAAGTCGGTATCCTCAGTGTTTTACTGCAAGTGCAGATTCCCATGAAAACCTCACCAAAAATAGACCAGCCTAAAAGGCAAGTGAGAACCCATTAAATTTTTTTTTCAGCTCGCTATCTAATCCTTCCACACATACTGGTGTCCATGGTTCTACTGAGCTGGAAAAAAAATGTGTTCGTAGCCCTTTTTTCTGCCATGCTGCATCATCCAGAGGAAAAGGGGTAAAATCAGCTTAGACTCTCTCTCTCTCTCTCAGGGTTACAACAGAGAGAGGAAACTTGAAAGCACCATAGACACGAGCTGTTGTTTCCTTTATTAATGGTAATATTGTTCTACCTCAAGGCGCTCAGTAGGAAGAATAATAAAAGATCTCGTAGCCATCAAAATACTTAGAACGTTATTTTTATTTTTAAGGAAAGAGCTGGAGAAAAAAGAGATTCATTCATTGCAGGATAAGCAACACTAAATTGTATAAAGCAGAGGCCCCGAACCCAAAGCCTGCAGCCCACAACCAAGTGGGGCCAGAAGCAGGTGAGAAGGGAATTGGGAGATATTTGACAGAATAAATAAAAATACAGGGCAGCTAGGTGGTGCAGTGGATAGAGCACCAGCCCTGAAGTCAGGAGGACCTGAGTTCAAATATGGTCTCAGACACTTAACAAGTCCTAGCTGTGTGACCCTGGTCAAGTCACTTAACCCCAATTGCCTCATCAATCAATCAATCAATAAGTAAATAAATGAATAAACAAAAGAATTATGTAGATAGATAAAAATACAATAGAACTTAGCTAATGTGAATGTGTGGGTTTCTAAGTCAACCTGGGTGGACAGAGATTATTCTTATTTATATTTTAGTGGCTCTATTTTTATTTTAATGGGACACTGCTGATGGAAAACAGACATCAGGCCCTAGAAGGGATCTTGGAAGTTATAAATACAAAAGAAGAGGAAAAAAGCCCAGAAATCTTCAGGGTCACTCAAGCTAGTAAGTACCTGGGGCAGATCTGTAGTCCGGGCCTCCTTGGGCCTGAGTCAGAGTCCAGTGTCCTATTACTGCACCGAACAGAGAACCAATCATAGATGGAAGGTGTGACTATTTGATAAGTAAACAGTTCAGTGACTGAAAGGGGAGGGGAAAGAACATTGATATAAAGGAAAATGACAAAAATGCATGAGTGAGCTTAAGTGAGAAGTCAAAATGGAGTTGAAGATGAGAGTGGGGGACGTTCTTCTATAGCCAGACTGCAAAGTGATCTCAAAGACCATCTCTTCTAATCAACTCTGCCCTTTTAGGGCCGAGGAACCAGTCCCTATCAGCAAGCATTTATGGAGCACTTACTGTGCTCCTGTAAGCAAGTAGTTAGCCCCAGAGATGGATGTTGAATCTGAATATTCTGATTCCAGAACCAGAGCTATTCTACTGCCCTGGAAGCTTCCCTCCTGGTGGAGAGTGACATTCTGGTGACAAAACAGACATAATTATTTAGTCCTTGAAAGAAAGGAAACATGTGTTATTAAACTCTTCTCTGAGCCTCAATGGTGGCCAGGCTGAAGTCAAAGTAGTCACATTCTCTAAGTCTATATTGTGACTAAAGAGCTCTAGCTCCAACATCAGAAAAGCTTTCATCATCAAATCATTTATTCTTTCTTTCTTCCTCTCTCTTCCTCTCTGTTTCTCTCTCTCTCTGTCTCTCTCTCTCTCCTCTCTCTCTCTCTCTATCTCTCTCAGTCTATCTGTCTCTGTCTGTCTGTCTCATCTCTGTCTCTCAGTATTGCTGTCCCTCTGTTTTTATGTCTGTATCTCTCTCTGTGCCTTATCTCTTTGTTTCTATCTTTCTCTGTGTGTGTCTATCTCTGTCTCTCTGTCTCTCTCTCCCTTTACCCACTTGCTCCTGTCCAGGTATAATAAGGACAAAATGTGTTAGGCGAATCTTCCTCTAAACTGTTGGCTCCCTTCCCCCCTCGCCCACCCCTGTCTTGCACACTGACCTCAGTCATAGGCAGCACAGGTGGTTCCAGGGTAAACTGAACTTTCATGGAGTTCTCATGAAGTTTTCCTCAGAGATAATTCTCCCTGAGTTTGAAGGCTCTCTTGGAAAACCCGACCACTGCCTTCCTGCTGTGCACCCAGCTGGTCATAGGAGGGCTCTCAGTTTCCCAAACAGATGGATCCATCAGCCCTCGCATCCAGCTCTGGTGGACAATCAACAACAAAGGGGATTCCGGGACACTTCTTACTTAGCTTTTCAAGTTTCCAAACTCAGCCCGGTCAGATTGGAGAGAACCTGGTCTTCCCGGCACCCCAGGGTTGTTCTCTCATCTCTTCCCTTCTAGATTCAGCTGCCACTGGATGAAGCTGGAATGTTTGATTCTAAAATGGCTCAGTCCTACGGCACTCGGAAACGCAGAGTAATTCCCATTCTGTCAGCAAGCACAAGATATTTCCTGCAGGACGTCCTCTGTTTTCCTCTAAAGCCTTTGAAATTCATTAAGGATTTACTCCCTCCGAGGTGCCTTCTGACTGACCGATTCAAGATTCCCAGGACTTCTGTAATTTATTGAGGTGGGAGTGACCCCTACCTTCCACGTAAAACAGCCAGTGATTAGTAGAGACCATAAAAGGTACAAGATCTCAGAGGAGGGACCGATCACTGGGCAAGCAAAGCCATGGGAGACTGAGGGGAGGAGGTCAAGCTGGAGTGTGACCTTGGAGTCGCTGTAGGATTTGGATAATCCTACAGAATAATTCTAAATGTGGAGAAGCATTCACGGATCTGCATAGACAGGAATGGACAAAGAAGCGTATGGGGAAAGGAAAGGAGCACGATGTGGAGGAATACTGGGAGATCCAGAAGAGGGAAAGTTATTCCTTCTTTTAGGTCTACCATGAACTATTTCTCTGTATTTGTCTCTTTTTGAGAAGAAAATGAAATCTCCCATACTCTCAGCTTCAAACAAGAGCTTTCCACTTGCTTCATTTTAATGAGTTCCATTTCTTTTAAAAGGTCATGTTGGACCCAAAAGGCCCTCTTCTATCATCGATTAAAAGTAAGTCTCTAGTTCTAGTCTCAGTCTGAGCATTCTCTTTCGATAATCATATTCTTGGGGAAAATGGGAAAATCCTGTTGATATGACACCTTTCTGCACATATATCCCCAGTTCAAACAATAAGACAGTAAGTTGCAATTGCTAAGTACAGTATTTTCGGTGAAATCTAAATAAACTTCTAATGATCGTCTTGTCTGTATAAAAGACTTCTAAGCAGGGACGTGAGTACTATTTTCAGATATTTGAAGAGTTGCTAGGTGGAAAAAAGGATTAGACGGCGTCTGCCTGAACCTACAGTCAGATTTAGAACCAGCAGAAGTAACAGGGGGACAGATTTCCACAAATATTTTTTTCAAATTTGTTTATTTTCTGGAGGACTTCATCATTTTGATTTGCAATGTTCATGATGAGTAAAAAGACAACTATGAAGACACTTATACTTGATGGAGAAGTAGGGGGTTCAGAAGATAAGGAGCTTTAAGAACTGCAATGTAGGATTTGATAAGATCCTCCAAAGATAACACATACATTCATCCCGTGACTTCAATGCAAAAGTGAACAGATGGGAATACGGTTAAACATGTGTTAGAAAATATGGTTCAGTATTAAGAAACAGAAACCACATGCTTATTAATCACAAATACTTCTTCAGCAAGAAAGGCATTGGATGGGATAAATACTGAATGATAGCAAAATAAAATTTTTTTGGTATTAGTTGTTGATACAGGGGCACCCACAATGATGAGCTCCTGAGTCAGTCAGTTTATCGGTCCTTCGATGTAAATCCATTGAAGTACCGAAGAATTATTGCAAGAACTAAATGACAATCAGGATAGTAAGTTTCTTGTCACTGGAGGTGTTTGAGCAAAAGACTGTTAAAGTTATAACTTAAGATTTTGTGTAATTCATAACCAAACAATGGTTTGAATGGTTAAGAATCGAGGTTCTTAACATTTTTTGTGTCATGATCCCCTTTCTGAGGCTGGTAAAGCTTGTGGGTTCCTGCTCAGGAAAAAAAAAGAAAATCTCACACACACACACACACACACACACACACACGTGTGTGTGTGTGTGGTTTTCTTGTATACATATATATGTATATACATACACATACACACAAATATATATATATATATATATATATATCCATACACACAAATATATGTGTGCTTATATTTTTATTTCATATACATGCACATATATATGCATATGTATACACACATATACCTGTGTATGTGTGTAAAATAATCATTGAAAATTCTGAATTTTAGTTACAATTTAGGGGAAATAGAGGTGCATTTTTTCCCTCCCAATTTCAGAAATCCTCCGAACTTTGGTGGATCCTCAGCTCAGAACTTGTGTATTAGGGTCATCAGTAATGAGAGCTTTTCCAGGTAGAAACCTAAGATTCCATTCATGAAGGGAATCTTCTAGGCAGAAATCCTATCCCCATAATTCCAGTCAGTAATTAATTTGCCATTAGAAAGTTGCCTGTGGCAGCGAAATGTTAAGTGACTTGCGAAGGCCCACATGCTTGATACGTGTCAGCGTAGACCCAGATCTTCCCAAGTCCTGCTAGCTGTACTTCCGGGGCCATGCAGAACTGAAGAACGCCAAAATGTCATAAAAAACTACACAAGTTATCCCGAGATAGACCAAGAGAACGGATTTAAGATGGGACAACAATAACTACAAAAATAAAGCTTCCCAATGGAAATGGAAATGAGGATTCATGATACATAGTAAATTCAAGATACATAGAGAAATAGTATGAAAGCATGATTAATCTGACAGGGTCAGTGGCTGATCAGGGAAGATGAATATGGGCACTCAAGAAAAACACAGACTTCAAAAATAACCCTTCTGAACTCTTAACGAGAATGGCCTTCATCTAAGGGAAAAGAACAAGAAGGAAAATCAAGGGAGAGAATTATGGGTAGCTTTTGAATTCGCCAAGAACACAAAGTGGTTTAAGGGAACAGGAATGCCACACTGGGGCAAAAATGCTTGCCGTGTTCTACCCAGGGTGACCCTTTCAAGTTGCTGGCACCTCATGGAGCTATATTTCGAGTCATCCATCACACTCACCATAAAGACTCCAACATCCCAGGGAACATGGGTGGTGAATTGAGAAAGAAAAGAGACAGGAGTTACACGGTGCTGTTTGTACTTCCTTTCCCCAAGATGCCTGATGAGATCACAGCTTCCCTGGGGAAAAGGTTCTCTTCTTGCATGGTTCTGGAGAAACTGGCCATAGAAAAATGTCAACAGAGCATGCTGTTCTGGAAGCCATTGGATTAAAAGCACAGGAGAAATCTGCATGATACTAATCTCCAGTGTCTGCACACGCAAAATAATTGATGAGGTCAATTCCGCCTCCCTCCTACCCCATCCACCTCTCCAAGTGAGCATGGGAGTGGATTATCATGAAGAGGCTTTGCTATTTAACTCTTTTATGTGTCCGAGACTTTTTTAACAGTAAAATTTGTTGTCTATAGTTTGTAGCATAATTTATGAATATGCCTTTAAGGATATCTTAGTTATTATCATGCTTTAAGTCACAAAAGCTTTTGATCCTACAGTTAACTTTGGTTCCTCCATCTTTTTTTCCCCCCAGAAATCCTCTACAACCTAGAAGAGTCACTTTTGATGCTTTTATTATTTGAAAAAAAAAGTTAATGCAACACCGATTGTCCATCACGTATTATCATTCTCATTGTAGGACTGGCCCATCTTTTTTATGGCCACATGTGTTCTACATGGAATCTTTATTGAATTTTTCACATGAAAAATTTCAATGCTGGTAATACTGAACTATCAACATCGCAATAAACTTCTGAATGGTAAATCAAGGGGATATATTTGGTCAGTGAGTGAATAAATACTTCCAAATAAACAAAAATGTTCAACAACAGAGCAATAGTGAGTTCATTTTCACTATAATTAGTCAATCAAATTTTGATTAAAAGATAAAGATGTATTTTTGATTTTTGAATATTTTGGTATTGGAGCTGCAGAGTCTGTTACAATACTGAGGGGATCAATCAATTAAAGAGCAATTACAGAGAGCTCAAGAAATATGGCAGTACTTTTGATTAATGAAGTATATTATCAACAAATAATTTAATTTTGTTACAAGTTCTTAATAAAAATTACTTACTTTAACATAAATAAGTCACTGTTCATGATGTTTAGAATCTTGTCCAGAATCTATTTAATCAAGCTCTCTTTTTATCTTTAACATGTCAAGACAATTTTTAGCATTTATTTTTACAAGATTTTTATTTCCAAATTTTTCTCCTTCCCTGCTTCCCCTGCCCTCTTTCAAAAATGGTAGGCAATATGAAATAGGTTATACATGTGCTGTCATGTAGAATATATTCTCATATTAGTTCCGGTTGCAAAAGAGATCAAAAGGAAAAGAAAACCATAAAAAGAATAATGTGAAAAAAGTACACTTCGATCTGCATTCAGCTTGATTATCTCACTTATGGATAACATTTTCCTTTATGAATCCTTTGTGCTTGTCTTCAATCATCGTGCTGCTGAGAAGAGCCGAGTCGCACAGAGCTGATCAATGATGCTGATACGGTGTTTTCCTGGTTCTGTTCCTTTCACTTTGCATCAGTTTGTATAAGCCTTTCCAAGGTTTTTTCCTGTTCTTCATTTCTCATTGCACAATAATATTCCATTATGCTCATATATCACGGCTTGTTCAGTGTCATTCCCAAATTGATGGGCTTCCCTTCAATTTCCAATAGTTTGCCATGAAAATGGCTCCTATGAATAATTTTACATGATAGGTCCTTTTCTCTTTTTATGATCCCTTTGGGAAACAAACCTTGTAATGGAATCAAGTTCCTTTTTATACCAAAGAAAGATTTATTTCCAAGTTTATCTATATCTAGTTGAGTGAGCCCTTACTCTTTTGTGGATTAGGAAAAAAAAAAGTCAGTTTACTGAAACTATTTGGATAACAAAATAGCAAACTATATCATAATGTCTATGACCAGACAGACACAAGGAGAGAATATTGAGCAATAAGTCAAGCTTTTGGGGGTACTACCTGCATCTAGTTCTTCTGCTTCAATATGCCTATAAAGTCCATGAAACTTCTTAAAATCTCTTTGTTTTACTATAGCTCAGCCCAGCTTTTGCTCCTCAGAAGTGTGCTAGAACATAACACTTGTTCAAATCTCTCTGGTGCCCGACCCTCAGAATATGTCCTTCTGGTTCTTAGATATCTCATTCCTTTTAAACTAATTCCTTAAGGTAAACATTTTTCATGCAATAGCTTTCCTTGTAGGAAGTGTACAGGCCCTGCTCAAATTCAGTTTGAATCAATTGATTCAATCAAAAAGCATTCTTACCTTAAAAAATAATTATGTGTGTATGACATAACCAATGGGACTTCATCCTTACAATTATGTATGTGTATGTCTTTGCTCAGTGTCTCTCTCTAATATTCCTTGCTCTCTCTAATAAAATTCATCCTTTCTGTACATCTAAGTTCCATAAAATGTATACCATGAACCATTTGAAAAATAAGGATTACTTAAGCTAATTGCATTTAGCTAGGTATCTGATTGGTGAGACAACATATTTTCTATCTCATTTTAGTGGTCTTCTGATCTCTAATCTCTACTCAATCAGAAACTCAACTGTAAGAAAACTGGCTTTGGCCTTTTTCCATGGCCAATCAGTCATCAACTGCTGTTGTTTCTTATTTGTAGTTTTTAATCAACATCCATTTTTCCTTTAATTCCTACTATTCCCTTATATCTAAACTACTGCAAAGTCTTTCCAAATTTTTCCTTGTGTCTAGACTTTCACTTCTCATATCTGGCTTATATAATACTGCTAGACTAAAATAATCTTCCTAAAATAATTTTTCTCAAGGAAAAAAATTTGCAATGACTTGTTTACTAGAGAAACTCTAAATACGTTTGCCTGACAAGGCAGCCTACTTTCCCACCATTCTTTTCCAGTCCTCCTTATAAAACTTCTCCATCCATATTACTCATGTGCTTTCCTATCAATAGATTACACATTTTCTCATTTCCATATTTTATGGTTGCTATTCGCTTTGTATGGAGTCTCATAAGAACCTTCTTCTCTGCTTTGGATTTTACCCAGTTTTCAAGGTCCAAATTAACCTATCTCCTCTCTGAAGCTTGTCTGTGAAATTGCAGCCCACGGGAAAGTCTCTTTGCCAAACTTTCCTCTATCTGTACCACTCATTTGAATTTTGTCTAATGCTTTATATTTGTTCATTCTCTTTTAGTGTATCTCCTCCATTAAGTTAAATATTTATTGAAGAAAAGGGAATATCTTCCGACAGTGAGTTTGTTTTTTGTTTGTTTATTTGTTTTTTGTTTTGTTTTACATATCAAGTAACTCCTAGATATCTGGTGATTATAGAATAGTAAGAAGCTAATTTGAAATGATTGTTTCTCAAAAAGAAAAAAAATAGTTAAGAGATGATCACAAAAACTACTACTCTCTGGGACTCGATTTCCTCCACTGTAAAGGAAGAGAATTGAATTCTATAAATGCTAATATCTCCCCTTTATGAAGACTCCATATATCTAGTTCCTTATACTACTAGTGTGCAAAGAATTTTATTTGATGAAAATTGTTCCAAGAATTTTATTTTCTTTATCCCCAGGAACCCACATTTTAAAAAAAATTCACTAAAGCAGGAGAAGCTGCAATTTGATATTAGGAATTATCAGAATTGGAATGGGTGACTCATGGCTAGAAAGATTTTTAATATGGAAATAATTTATCAAAAAAGGTATAGATGATTCAGTTATCTAACTTAATAAGTAACTTGGTATGTTATTCCAAGGTTATAATCTGAATGTGCCCTAAACAACATATATAAGGTGCTGTACAATCTCTAGGAGAGTTTTATAAGTCTTTAATGCACAGTAGGCACTACTATTTTATAGCTGAATAAACTGAAGTTCACAAGAGCTACTTTGTGATTTCCCTAGAGTTACACAAGCAAAAGTGGAAGAGGTAAGATTTACAGTCGGATGTTGATTCTTATTTCACTAGTTTTTCTCTTACAAAATTCTCTAAAGGCAGATTTCCTTTTATTTACTTCTGTTTTGTATTATTTTTAAATCACTTGATATATTTTTTGCTTCAACTAAAAAACATAATTTAGGAAAGGGATTCATCATTAGTATCCAACTGCAAAGAAGTAGAAGCTTTTTCATTGGAAAATAAGAGATTTCACAACTCTGAGTAATACCTCATACATATCAGATTGGCTAATATGCCAAAAAAGGAAAGTGATCCATGTCTGAGATGATGTGAAAAAAGTAGGACACCGATCCACTGTGATGGAGTTGTGAAGTGATCCAACCATTCTGTAGAACAATTTGGAATTATGCCCAACGAGGAATTAAACTGATCCAGCGATAATACTATTAGGTCTGTATCACAAAGAAATTTTTAAAAAAGGATTTACATATGCAAAAATATTTACAGACATCTTTCTCATGGTGGCAAAATATTGTAAATTGAGAGGATGGCTGTCAATTGGAACACAGTTTAACAAGTTGTAGCATATGAGTGTAGTGGAAAACTATCGTGCAATAAAAAATGATGAATAGGCAGATTTAAGAAAATACTTCGCAAGACAAACTGATGCAGAATGAAATGAGCAGAACCAGAAAACATTATACACAACATCAACAACACTGTTAAATGGTTGACTTTGATAAGCTTTGTTTTCAGCAATATGATTATCCAAGATAGCTAATAAAGGACTCACCAAAAAAAAAAAAAAAAAAAGAAAAAGAAAAAGAAAAAGTCATCCACTCCCAATAAAGAACTGGTAAGCTTCCAATGCAGATTGAGGCATATTTTTTCACTTTATTCTATTTCATGGTTTTATTTTCCTTTTTATCGGTTTCCTTTTTTATAACTGTTACTAATATGGAAATGTTTTACATGATAGCAGATATACAACCTAGATCAAATTCCTACCATTTCCACAAATAGAAAAATTTGCAACTCAAGATCTTTTAAAAATGGATGCTAAAAGTAGTCTTGACATGTAAAGTGGGAAAAATTAAAATACTATTAAAAAGAAAGGGAAAAAACGAAAATAGGGGTTTCCATATAATTACTCTTTTTAGCTCATTGGTGGCTCCAGTTCCTGCTACTCCAAATGTGTTGTACCTACCTGCTTATATTTTTTTCTCTGCTCATGGAGAGGTTTTAATCAGCATCATGGAAACTTCCTAACCATAGTTTGTTGTTGTTTGTTTGCTTTTGCCAAAGTCCACTCTGGAATGGGATTAAGGGATAAACTAAGAGCCAGTACTGAGACTCAAATTGAGATTTCCTGGCTCCAAATCCAATGCCTTTTATCACTGAGTAATGGTACTTCTAGTATATTTGACTCAAGGAATAATAAGTAATCCCATTAATAGAAGCCACAATCCATTTTTGATGGCAGGCTGAGCATGGAACACTTACTTTTATATCTTAAAAGAAACAGTGATAACTGGGAATCCATCACATTATAATTGTTATTGCTATAACTAATACAGTGTGCCATGGACTGGAGATAAAATGACAGAGCAAAAGTAATTCCTACCATCAAGAAGCTTACATTCCATTGAAAGAGACAACATGTACATAAATTCATATATATATATATATGTATGTATATATATGTATGTATACATACATATATATATGATTTATGCAGATTAGATAAAAGTAACCATGAATATGGACAGTTACAGCTAAGGAATCAGGAAAAGTTTTCTATAGAAAGCACCATTTGAGTTGAGACTGAAAGGAAGCCATGTATTCTAAGCAGGAGAGATATGAGGGAGAGCTTTCTAAAAATGAGATACAGTAATTGGAAAGGCACAATAACAAAAGATAAGTAGGAGGTAAGATTGGTGAGATCGAAGATACATGATGAAAATCATACCTTGTAGATTTTTGTTTTTCTTCTTCCCTACCCTTTTTCAAATTCATTATTTCAAGGGAAAAAAAAGTGTTTTTTTCCCTTTGAAGTTTGATAATGATAGGGCTGGGAATAGAATCTAGTTTTTGACTCCCTAATCAGATGCTGTTCGTCACTTGTGAAACGTTCCGAGATTCTCTGCTGTTTGGCTATGGTTCAAATTTTAAAAGATAGATCTTTCAAATATATGTCAAGGTACAGTCAGCTTCTTTAATTACAAATATATCTAAGTAACTGGTACATTTTTAAAAATAAACAAGTGAAGAGACACATTAAAAAGCAAATATAACTATATAAGTAAATAAGCCTTTCCGCCATTAAGATGATAAAAGTAAAGTCTGACCTTTGCAGATTTTAAAGATGGTTTTCCCATCACACATACACCAATTCAACCTCTGCCAGGAATAGGCCTTTCATTGATTGTGAGCCTAGTGTATTTGGGATAAATCTCTTTGGTCCATTGCTTAATCAGTCCAGCACAAAGTTGTTTATAAAGTCTTGACTCACAAAGGATACCACTTTCATGAAAGCCCCAGCATTGACGCAGTAGAGAAAGAAGAAAGCTGTAACCTTTTGAGCATTCTCAAAGAATGAATGAACATTCCCTCCAAGTGTCTGGCCTTTAAATTCCTGGCTTGCTATCACAGGAGGAAACAGTCTGTCTAATCTCTGGACTATTTCCATAAAGAAGCCTGAGACTCCAAACAGTCGAGGGTTATTAATATTGTAATTTTTGCTCCTAGAGAGCTCAGTGCATGAACTTCACAGGCAAGTTGAAAGTACTTGCAAAAATGAGAAATCATACCTTATTAAGCATTACTTTTATTCAAGTCACCGGTGGTGCACAAAAACAAATAAATACTCCTTGTTTGGTTTCTGCCGTTCCCTAAACAATGCATCCAGATGAAATGGCAAGAGGATTGGGATAGAGACTAGTAATGGCCCATGTCAAATAATATCACAAACATTTCCACTTTAAAAAGGTGCATTTAGCTATTATCTGCAGCTAAAATGATTATAAATAGTTCCTGCCTCCCGTCATAATGGTACAATTAGGGAGGGGTGAATGGGGGATGGATTGTGAATAGCCTTCATATATTCAAAACTGATGCTTTTGAACCTCAGCAAGGATTTGAGCATGTTTGTGTTCACTCCCATGGCACTCCCTTTGTTTTTCCTCGTATTTGATTTGGGGTTCTCTGGAGTGTTGCATGGAGGAAAGGAGTGTTTTAAAAGGGCCAATAGAAGCGGAATTTCAATGAACACAACGTGCCTTTTTTATGTCCATGAGCCTTGTAAGCTTTTCATTCAGGTTGGTATCCATAGATTCATCCCAAGGGCTTTAGGGGAAGCAGGCTATTTGAGCGAGTCCTTATTTTCTCCTTTCCAGGGCTATGTTAGGGTCTTCAAAGTCAGAAACTGGGGGCAATTATAGATGTAAAGAATGAAACCTTTACATAGCAATTGAACTTCGGTGATTGTGCCCCCAATTAAAGGTCCCATTTTTGACATCATTTAATAATCCCGAGTCCAGAATGTTTGTGGATGTCTTCAAACTACAACTCACTTCCCTGCCAAGTAGAGTTAAAACATCAGTGTCCCTATAATAAACCGGCAACTGACAGAAAACTAGGAAGTCTTTTTTTTTTTTTTTTTTTTTTTGGACATTAAGGATTTTGTCATAGTATCTAATGAACACAAGTAAAAAGGTCTTTCCTATTTAGTCCAATAGTGCACATAAAAATCAGGCTCTTTGGAGGCAAATCACAATAGAAAAATCTTATCAGGAATATTTTTAGTTGAGATTCTGAAAATGCAAAGAATGATTTTGTTCCCATTTCTCAGATAAGAGAATAAGAATGTTGGTCATTTATACATTTAATGCATTGACCAACACTGAAACAATAGCACTTAGGATTTAGGCATTAGTGTCTTTTGAACTTTTGATATGTTCACTTTTATGGGCAACTCCAGGTGAAAAAACCTAATTTACTAATAAAGATCAGCACCTAATCTGCAATTTATCATCTTACGGAGTTACATGGGGCACTGAGAAGATGAACAATTTGGTCCCACAGTAAGCATGTATTGGAAGCCATGCTTAAATCCAGGTCTTCCTGATTCTAAGGTCAGTATTCCATGAACTATAGCATGGTGCTGTCTCTCTTTCCCTTTATGACTGGGTAATTGTCCAATGGAAGCTGTTTTTTGTTCTAGGAAAGATTAAGACAATTTCCATTATTGGTAGACTACTACTAAGTAAACCAATTATCAGGAATAAAGACTAACACTCATCTCTACAATTGCTCATCCTCTCACATTCACTCATTCAAAAAGCATTCATTAAATGCCTACTATGTTCCAGATACTACATTATTTTCTACCCTCACCATCTGTGCCTGAAGATGCTACCAAGTATATAAAGCCCAATGTATCCCAACCCATACTCTCTTGTCTTTCCCCTCAAACTGCCCTGCCTTTTAATTTCCCTACTACTTATTAATGTTAGAATATTTTAAATACTCCCAATTTCCCAGACTCATAACCTCAACATTATATTTTACTCCTCTCTCTTCTTCAGACCCCACATTTAATCAGGTTTCAAGTTCCGTAAGCACTGTCTTTACAAGTTAACTCTCACAACCACTTCCTCCCCTCCAACAAATATACTAGCCTTCTAGCTGGTCTTCCTTCCTTCCTTCTTTCCTTTCCTCCTTCCTTCCTTATAGGAGGTCTTCTATAACATGGTATTCAAGGCCCTCCATATGCTGATTCCAACTTAACTGTTCCCAGGATTATCCTACACACAGCCTATTCTGCAATCAGAATTGAATCCAAATCATTCCTCCAAACTCTTCCCAGGCTCTCCTACTTCTTTGTATTTGCTTCTATCATTCCCTTGCTTGGCATGCCTTAAATTGAAATCCTACACATTCTTCAGGAGCCAAGAACTCTTGAAACTCTTCTCTGTGTGAATCCTCCCTCTCCCAATTAATATGGATCTCTTCTTCCTCAGGTCTTTTTGGTCCTCTCTTTTACACTTATATATCGTTGTATACTTTATTTGTGGATATGTCATCTCTTTCCAGGTAACAATAGCTGGCATTTAAATAGTGTTTTAAAGGTTCCAAAACACTTTATAATTACTATATAATTTTATCTTTATTCCAAATTTGGGGAAAAAAAGAGTTATCACTATCAGGCAGATAAGTATTAAGTGATTTGCTCAGAGTCATATTGCCAGTAAATGTCAAAGACTGGATTTGAATTCAATACTTCTTGAGCTGCCGATTATATTGCACTCTTAAAGAGCAAATATGCTCCTTTTACCTTTATATTCCCATGTCACCTTATAATAGGAAGGAGCTTTGAAGAACATCTGTTACATCCCCTGTTTTACAGATGAGAGAGCTGAAGCTCAGAGAAATTGAATCACTTGTTTAAGATCACATAGTCAGAAAGTGCTAACCTAGGATCTGGATTTGAATCCAGGCCTTCTGATTCCATTGTGTTCTTGCCATTGTAGAACATTGTGACTTGCACATAGTAGTTGCTGAGGAAAGCTTTGATGGATTCCATCATTAACATCGAACAGCTGGAGCATGAGGTATTGGACACAGCAATTGATCTGCAGACTCCACTGAGTGCATAAATTGCCTTCTGATGAAAACAAAAAGGGCTCGGCTATCACCCCAATCCCTTTGAGCTCGGTGAAAATGAGAGCCTTACAAAGGATACACAAGGCAGGAATGCAAGCAAATTTGTTGCTGTCACACTACTCTTTCAAAACAAAAGCGGATTCCCTGCTCGTTGATGAAGAAAAGAAAACTCAATGCAAAGACAAGGAGGGATTGAGAGATGTCTTATTTTAGGACGCAGTTTTTGGCTTGGGTTGACTTGAACATAATTCTGACTGTTTTCATGCCCCTCTGGGAATCATTCAACAAAGACTGAATAAGAAAGACAGAGAAAATAGGTTGTTACCAATATAGACTCACTAATCTAGGACAGTCTAAGGAATTATGAATTTGCATCCAGTTGCTCTAATGCTTTCATTTGTTAAATTTCTTAAACCATTCAGTAGTTTAAAAAGTGGCCTGGGGACAAAGTGAGGGAAAGGGGAAGTAGGTTCTGTAAATAATAATAATAATAGCTGAAATATTATGGCCCTTTTGCATCCCTTCTCTTATTCAATGCTCTAATAACCCAATGTAGTATGTAGGACAAGTATCATTATCCATATTTTTCAGTTGAAAAGACTAATAATCTGAGAAGTTTTCCCACTTTTCCAAGATTATAGAGTTAATGATAAGAAGAACTGAGATTTAGATTTATTTTAGATTGGCCCCTAAATACATCTAATAGTCATCAAACCCAGTGACTCCCCACAATGCAAATTTTTAAAGAATACTTTGTTCCCCTGGTGAAGGAATTCTTTTCCTTTTTTGTACCTAAGACTCCTTTAGTCTATGGACCCTTTTCAGAATAATGTTTTCAATGCATGTGTGTGTGTGTGTGTGTGTGTGTGTGTGTGTGTGTGTGTATAACAAAAATAAGCAAAATAAAAGGATTACCAAAAATCCATATAAAAAAAGATTTTTTAAAAATTTGGAGACCCCAGATTAAGAGCTTCTGCTCTAGAGAAACACAGTCAAGAGCAGAAGTATGTCATTCTCTCATTTCAGAAGGCTGGCTTTATGTTCAGATAAAGGCTGACAAAATGAAGGGTTTACACAGGTGATAGGCAAGGATGTCCCCCCACTGGCCCTACACAGCTGCCTGAAATGCCCATGACAGGTCACTGCTTTGGATAAAGTCATCAGAGGTAGCTATCAAAAGGCAAATTTTATCTCAGAAGGGAATTTATACCATTAAGCCATAGGTTGAAGAAATTTATTAAGTTCCCCTTCAGGACTGGGGACAAGGCCCTGAGGGAAAGAAAGCTTACATTGTGGATCAAAGAAAGGTCAGGGCAACAGCGTACACTGTCGCAGTGAAGAGTGATCAGCACTTGGCTACTCAAAGGCAATACATTTGCCTTCCAGTCTCTTGTCTCCATGACATTCATTCCCCCTTTCATCTCTTAAGGGCACCTTTCACTTGTTCCATTCAAGTTCTCCTTCCTCCTTGTGTCAAGAATGACTAGGGAAACTCATTCATAGTAAGATATGAATCAATGAAAAAAGTCCATTATGATTGTCTTCCCCAGAGTCTCACTGTTTTAACAAAGAACAAGAAGCTTTAGGCCAAAGAAATAAAGCACTCACTGGGATTTGGAGTCGGCATGGAGTTTGGAGACTTATTTAGTTAAACTAAACATGATTGGTTCTTTCAACCAAGTGTTCCCTGTTTATGCTAATAGAACATACCTTCATATTGAGTGTCATAAAATCTCTGCACTTTAAATCTCTTGCCATACTGAGCATAAGGAATCATTTCTAGAGGCCTGTTTAGAACCCTTGACACTTGTAAATCTTGAGACCCTGGCTTCTGATCAACAGGAGGCCAACATTTTGTTGCTACCTCATTGAACTGGTTGCTTAACTACTAGCTCTTTCTTCACCTTTTATAAGGTTTTTTTCTTAAACAAGAATGAATGAAAATCCTAAAAAACAAAAGGGAGAATTAACTAATAATAATAAAGACCAAGGATAGGGAACCAAGGTCCAAGTACTATTCTGTTTTTTTGACCAGTGCACTAAAACGGTGGTCCTCAATTTTTTAATGGAGCTTCCTTATTAAAAAGCTAATTTTTGAGTATGAAAAAATGTTCCTTCCTATTTTTTACCTGCTTTTTGGGGGGAGGAATATAAAAAGATATAGCAACTTGAAGGCTCCCTTTCACTCTTTTTCAATAACTTGGAAATACTTTCACAATTTTTGTTTTGAGACAGGACAAGGAAAATCTGAAACTAGAGTGAGATATGAGAAGAAATCAGAGAATTGTACCTCAGATATGACAGCAGTTGTCACCTCCAAGCAAGTTAAGGATGGGAAGCTATTTCTCTAGGTCTCAAGAACAAGCATGAGAATCCTGCATATTATGAGATCTGCATACAGAGAGAGAAAGTCATCTAGCTCCATTATTCAAAAGTTATTGTTGAAAAGCTGGTCTGTCCAAAAATTATCTCCCACAATGACCTGCCTTCACAGGGAAAATTCCTAGCAGTAGAGATTCATTTCTTTTGCTAAAGGGATTATGCCTTAAAGAAAGTGTAAAATCGCTTCCCCATGTTCCGCCATGTTTGCTCCTTGTTTTTAAGGAGGTTAGGCATTATGAAGCCGGATCTGTGGTTTGGACAAACTCATATTCCTCCCGACCAGATGTCTGTGCCTAATTTACAATCCAATCTGAGACCTTAGCCCAGACATAGAATCCAACTAGTATGCATCTATTTCTCTCTGACCCCTGTTATTATCTTCAGAAGCTCTCTCTCTTCCCAGTTTCTGGTGTTTTTAAATCAGCTTATTATTATTATTTTATAGCCCCAGATTATGGTTTCCTTTACTGATCCTCACCTCAGAAATAGTTGAACAAAAATATTATTATTACCTTCAACAATAATAATCGATATCAATAGAACTATAATGTCTAGAGATTGCAGTCCCTTTGCACCTCACCTTAGGCAATTCCCCTCTGATTTGGATCCAAAAAAGATCTTGCAGGCTAGAAAAATGGGCCTAATAAAATAAAATGAAAATGAGTATGATATGCTTGGGCTCAAAAAATTAAATCTAAAAGGCACACTAATATATTATTGGTAGAGTGATGAAATAGTCCAACCATTCTTGAGGAGGAGAGGAAACACATTTGGAATTCTGCAGGGGAAAAAAGGACTAAAAAGTACATACCTATTGATCAAGATACTTCGGCGCTAAAAATAGTAGGTTTTGACCCAAAAGAAGCCAAAGACAGAAAGAGAAGAACCATATATGTCTTCATTGCAGCAGAGATTGTGCTCTGGTGCACTGGTTGTCAAATTCAAATAAAAGTCAGGCCATTAAATCTGATATAAGGATAACTATGGGCAGGCACATTAACCTAGAAAACCCACATGTTAATATTATCCATTTGATTTTATTTTTATTTAGTGAGTTAACTACTTCCCAGTTCCCTGTTTATGCTAATAGAACATACCTTCATATTGAGTGTCATAAAATCTCTGCACTTTAAATCTCTTGCCATACTGAGCATAAGGAATCATTTCTAGAGGCCTGTTTAGAACCCTTGACACTTGTAAATCTTGAGACCCTGGCTTCTGATCAACAGGAGGCCAACATTTTGTTGCTACCTCATTGAACTGGTTGCTTAACTACTAGCTCTTTCTTCACCTTTTATAAGGTTTTTTTCTTAAACAAGAATGAATGAAAATCCTAAAAAACAAAAGGGAGAATTAACTAATAATAATAAAGACCAAGGATAGGGAACCAAGGTCCAAGTACTATTCTGTTTTTTTGACCAGTGCACTAAAACGGTGGTCCTCAATTTTTTAATGGAGCTTCCTTATTAAAAAGCTAATTTTTGAGTATGAAAAAATGTTCCTTCCTATTTTTTACCTGCTTTTTGGGGGGAGGAATATAAAAAGATATAGCAACTTGAAGGCTCCCTTTCACTCTTTTTCAATAACTTGGAAATACTTTCACAATTTTTGTTTTGAGACAGGACAAGGAAAATCTGAAACTAGAGTGAGATATGAGAAGAAATCAGAGAATTGTACCTCAGATATGACAGCAGTTGTCACCTCCAAGCAAGTTAAGGATGGGAAGCTATTTCTCTAGGTCTCAAGAACAAGCATGAGAATCCTGCATATTATGAGATCTGCATACAGAGAGAGAAAGTCATCTAGCTCCATTATTCAAAAGTTATTGTTGAAAAGCTGGTCTGTCCAAAAATTATCTCCCACAATGACCTGCCTTCACAGGGAAAATTCCTAGCAGTAGAGATTCATTTCTTTTGCTAAAGGGATTATGCCTTAAAGAAAGTGTAAAATCGCTTCCCCATGTTCCGCCATGTTTGCTCCTTGTTTTTAAGGAGGTTAGGCATTATGAAGCCGGATCTGTGGTTTGGACAAATTCATATTCCTCCCGACCAGATGTCTGTGCCTAATTTACAATCCAATCTGAGACCTTAGCCCAGACATAGAATCCAACTAGTATGCATCTATTTCTCTCTGACCCCTGTTATTATCTTCAGAAGCTCTCTCTCTTCCCAGTTTCTGGTGTTTTTAAATCAGCTTATTATTATTATTTTATAGCCCCAGATTATGGTTTCCTTTACTGATCCTCACCTCAGAAATAGTTGAACAAAATATTATTATTACCTTCAACAATAATAATCGATATCAATAGAACTATAATGTCTAGAGATTGCAGTCCCTTTGCACCTCACCTTAGCAATTCCCCTCTGATTTGGATCCAAAAAAGATCTTGCAGGCTAGAAAAATGGGCCTAATAAAATAAAATGAAAATGAGTATGATATGCTTGGGCTCAAAAAATTAAATCTAAAAGGCACACTAATATATTATTGGTAGAGTGATGAAATAGTCCAACCATTCTTGAGGAGGAGAGGAAACACATTTGGAATTCTGCAGGGGAAAAAAGGACTAAAAAGTACATACCTATTGATCAAGATACTTCGGCGCTAAAAATAGTAGGTTTTGACCCAAAAGAAGCCAAAGACAGAAAGAGAAGAACCATATATGTCTTCATTGCAGCAGAGATTGTGCTCTGGTGCACTGGTTGTCAAATTCAAATAAAAGTCAGGCCATTAAATCTGATATAAGGATAACTATGGGCAGGCACATTAACCTAGAAAACCCACATGTTAATATTATCCATTTGATTTTATTTTTATTTAGTGAGTTAACTACTTCCCAGTTACATTTTAATCTGGTGTAAGTAGAACTAAAGAATGTTGACAACTACCTGTTTGACACTTCTATCCTAGTGAATAAAGCAGAAAATCTGGGCCCCACTTCTGCCTGCAACCTATACTGACTGTGTGACCTGGACAGGGGGAGGCTTTGAATAACTGTCTAAGATTATAAGTCGAAAAAGATGGTCTTGCCCCAGCTCAATAGAATGCTTCCTCTTCTGGAATTCTAAGGCCCGCGGTACTTTTTATTGTAGAAAAGAACTTGAAACAGTGGGTGGACACTGGCTAAATAAAATGGGGCACAATCATGCTATGTAATGAATATTTTTTGATAGAAATGATGAATTTGAGAAATTCCCAAAAAGTGGGAAGACATGAATGGATACAGAGAATTAAACAGAAACTAATTAAAAACTATGTGGAATGGGAGCTTTAGGGTTGATGAAAGGAGAAACTTCATCATAATTAGATATATTCAAAAGTATATTTGCATCTGGAGGTAACAGATTTTCCCTCAATGGAAGTTTAACTTCAGACAAAGCTGGGGCGACTTCCTATTAGGAATTCTGTGGACACAATTTATTTAAAAGGTGGACTGGATGTTCTTTCTGACCCCCTAAAACTCTTGGATTCTGGGTGTCTGAAGTATTGGTCCACTTCTTTTCCCCAGTCTGGGGGAAACATATTAGCCACAGTTTGTCTAAAGAAGAATGGCTAAAAGAATGGCCATCATTTGGAGAATTGCTGAACAAATTATGGCATAAAAATGTTATGGAATATTATTGTTTTGTAAGAAATGACCAGCAGGAGGATTTCAGAGAGGCTTGGAGAGACTTATAGGAACTGATGCTGAGTGAAGTGAGCAGAACCAGGAGATCCTTGTAGAAGACTACACAATGATCAATTCTGATAGACATGGCTCTCTTCAACAATGAGATGATTCAAACCAGTTTCACTTGTGCAATGATGAAGAGAGCCATCTACACCCAGAAAGAGGCCTGTAGGAAATGAGTGTGGATCACAATATAGCATATTCACTCTTCTTGTTGTTTGCTTGCATTTTGTTTTCTTTCTCAATTTTTTTTCCTTCTTGATCCAATTTTTCTTGTGCAGCAAAATAACTATATAACTATGTATACATATGTTAGATTTAACATATATTGTAACCCATGTAATATATTTTGGACTACCTGCCATCTAGGGGAGGGGGTGGTGGGAAGCAGGGGATAATTTGGAACAGAAAGTTTTACAAGGATCAATGTTGAAAAATTACCCATGTATATGTTTTGTAAATAAAAAGCTTTAATTAAAAATTAAAATAAAAAAAAGAAGAATGGCCAAGATGAAGAAGGAGCTTGGAACAATTCCACAGAAGAATCAGTGGGAATATTTACTCTAGAGGAGAAATCACAGACTTAAAACTGGAGGGGACCTAAAAGGTCACATAATTCCGCCTTTGCTCATACCTACCAGTTCACTTCCTGGCCAGAACCCACTTTCCCCACACTAATCAATGAGCCTTTGCTGGCCCCTCTCTTTCGGCAGAGTACAAACTCCTCGCAGGCATTTAGCTTATTAATCTTCATAACAACTCAGAACATCCCTATGAAGGAAAGAAAGGGTAAAGTAAAGGGCAATCATAATTATCCTTATTCTTCAGTCCCTGAGATGATGACAGGAAAGTGGTTCAATTAAGATCTCCTAATGAGTTGTGGGGAAAGACGTGAATAGAACCAGAGTCTCCTGAAAAGACATCCATCTGTCTTTAACTCTTCATACTCTTTCTCTTTTATAGCTTCTGGACTCAGAAATGTTTTAGAATAAATATTTCTGATGGATGAGATTACAATGGCTATTTCTCCAACAAATTGGCATCGGGACTAAGAATTTCTTTTTCTTCTCATACTTTCTGTTTAGGCTATTTTCTTTTTTAGTTTTCGATCACAATATTTTTGCAAGAAGCACGATTGTTTGGTGTTGGAATCCTTACTAACTACTTAGCAGTTAGTAAGGATTTCAGGTCGATTTATGTTGTTACATTACTACTAGCCTGTGTTATATTACTATGTGCTTATGTATTTTAAGCAATTGCAAGAATCATTGGATTTCTTGAGATGAAAGATTGTTGATGAGACTTTTGCAGTAGTTAAATTTTCATGTTGATTCATGTTATTTGTTACATTACCACTAGCCTGTGTTATATTGCTGTGTGCTTTTGTAAATTATGTATAATGCCTCCCATATTGATGGATTTATGTATACCATGTATATCTGTTACAAAGTTCTGGCCCATATTGATGGATTTATGTGTACCCCCTCAGGAACCCCCTATGTTTTAAAACAAAAGAAAGGGGGAGATGTTGGAATCCTTACTAACTGCTAAGTAGTTAGAGTTGATCTAATCTTACAAAAAGATGTTTTGGGCAGAACCTGAAACAAGGTACTAAGTAGAACTACCCATAATCCCTCTCTCTGGAAGGAGCATAAATAGGCCAATGGGCCAGTCGGAGAGTTGGAGAGAGGAAGACGCTACAAGTCGAGATTTTCACCGGAATGGCATGAAGAGTTGGAGCTGGCTGGAGACTGAAGAAAGCAGAGGCAGAGGCTGAAGGGCCAGACCTTTGGATTTAAAGACATTCGGAGAGAGCTCTTGGAACCAAGCAGAGAGATAGGCCTCTAAGCTAACCGGGCTATATTGGAAATAATAAAAGATCTGAACTTTTATCACCTGGCTGCGTTTTGAGAAGAAAAAGCTCACCACAGTTTGGTAATCTCAGAATATAAAATGTGGACAACCTGAATTTGGACATCAAAGCAGGAAGTACTGGAACTAGGCAGGGAAATGAAGAACAGAAAAAAAACAAAAACCAAAGAACAAGACAAAATCTTGGAGGTTATCTTGTTTTCACCACTTGATTTTACAAGTGAAGGAAATGAATCTCAGGAAGTTCCAGTGGCTTCCTAACGCCCCTTTGACCTCGAGGGATTCATTTTAAACTCAGGTACTGACTCCAAACCCTGTGTTTCACCCCATGTGGATCTCAAATTGATCCAAAGAGGACAGTTTCACAGTGGGTGGAAATATGGTTATTTGAAATCATAATGCTTGACTAAGAAATGCTAGTTTTTGTTACTGGTCTCTCCCCTTAGCTCTTTAATTATGAATTTCTAATAATATTTTGAGGAAAAGTTGATGAATTTGATTTTACATCTGTTGCATTTGAGCTGACAATGGAACCATCAAGTAGAAATTAAATGTCTGGCAGGATGCTGAAGATTATTCTCTTTCAGAGATTAATGCTTCTCCTGTCTAAGATGCCTAAAGCTTACAACAGGAATCAGCACTTAGGTCATTTCCCTGAGTATTTCTATCAAATCAAAACCAGATTTTGGCCTAGCCAGCGATAATATTCAGCAAAGATAATATATAATGGGAACTTTAAAAAAACAGTAAAACTCAGAAATAAATGGGTTAATTAATCACTGTTAAAAACTCTTAAACTGTTTTTAATCAAATTTTCAAGAGGCTCCCCTCTTAATGGAGGAGTCGCACAAACACCCAAGAGACTGAGGAAATGGGAAACACTGGGACAGAGAATTAAACTCTTTTCCCATAAAGTTGAAATCTAAGTACTATCACCTCTTAAGATATAATAATTACCTTAGGCTTAAGGCCCAATTCCAAAAGTTCTAGGACTTTTCTCAACTCTGCTCGTGAGAACTTTAACCACACATTTTTGTCTTTTATCTACAAAATTAATAATCCTAGACTGCAGGATTCAAAACCTTAATGTCATCTTCAAGCACTCCTTCCTTACCCAGACACCCCACACTCCCCATAGCTCACAAAGTCATACTGAGTTTACTTCCACAAAGAATTATGTAACTGGGAACTCAAAGGTCATCTAGACTTTCTTTACTATTGGATATTGATTACTCAATAGTACAATTCTGCAGGAAGTAAAGAAAGTGGTTGATGAGAGCTGGAGAGAAGAGAGACTCTGGTCTTTTGGCCTTTAGCTTGAAGAAAGGGATCATAGTGTTCCATATTCTCTTCAAGAAGAGAAAGACTGGAGAGAAGTTGGCATATGTATCCATGTCTTCTATACTTCCCTAATCCACATCTGTTTCTATCATTCTAATTCAGGACCCCTATTAACTGTAGATGAGAGGTTCCTGCAAGGGCGTTCCTTGAAACCAATTGATTGACAGTCTCTAGTAGACTACACCATCTGGCCTATTGTTTAGCAGTTTTTAATAATGGCCTGATTTATTGTTTGTTAATTTTCTAAATTTTAGTGAGTGATAAAGAAAATCTTAATAAAATTTAAAAGTATCTCATGCACATTTTTCTCCCCAGAGAGTTATTTGTTAAATATTTGCTAGCCTACTCCTGGATAGACAGTATTACTAATCAAATTTATTTTTTTTTCCTGAGGTAATTGGGGTTAAGCAACTTGCCCAGGGTCACTGAGTTAGGAAGTATTAAGTGCTGAGGCTGGATTTGAACTCAGGTCCTCCTGACTTCAGGACATCTTCACTGTACCATCTAGCTGAATTTATTATTTTTAATTATTTGTAAGATATCAACTAGATTTGTTTCCTTCCTTATTTATTCTACATTTTAAAAAGAGGGACAATTAACTTTTATCTTACGTAGTTATAGAAATTATTTTAAGCTAAAATAGCAAGGGGATCCAAAAAGATCTTGCCAGACTAAAACAACAGGTTAAATCTAATAAAATAGAGAAACAGGGATAAAAATTTTAAAGTTTCACACTTGTATTCCAGAAATCATTTTCATACAATGGAGAAGACATGAAAAGATAACAATTCATTTAATATTAATCTGAACATGTACCAACAATGTGACATAACATTCAAAGAGCTAGTGGGTTTTAGGCTAAATTGATAATAAAAGCATCTTTATTAAAGAAGAAAATAGTAGCACTATACTCTGTCAGAAGAAGTCCATATTTAGAATGTTGGGTCCAACTTGGGGAGTTTTGTTTTCAGAAAGACACCAGAACAAACATGGAGTTGACTTTGAATATTTGAAGGACTGGCATACAGAATAATAATTAGACCAATTCTGCCTAGCATCATAGGATCGAGCTAGGTGTATCAGGTAGAAGTTATTGTTCACTCATATTTAATTGTGTCTGGTTCACTCTAGTCTGCCTTGATTATCAGCAATTAATTCATTTTTTAAAACTTGCTATCCCTAATTTCCTACAAGTATCAGACTTTCAAAGTACTGGCATAGAACATATTTATTAAAGACATTTAAATTCTAGAAAGGCATCTGATTTCTGTAACTCTAAGAAAATATTATTTGTAGACCAGATTCTGGTGATTTTAACTCCTTTTCTACCTAAAAGTTCAAACATGATCCCTAAAAATTCATCGATCTTGTTTAGAAAGGGCCCTAGGCATGTCACATGTCTCATATGGGTCCAGAGTCTCTAGTTCCCCATCATCTCTTCCATCAGGAAGTTCACTCTTATCCTTCAGCCATCTATCTGTCAGAATATGATATCATCTTTCTCTGATATACACCTCCCTGCTCTCAGATTCACTTTGGAAATTCACAGCAGTCACTTGGAAGCCAAAGTCCTTACTACTTATGGTTCTATACCTCTCTTTGTCATACAGACTTCCAAAATAGAAATCTCTGTTTTCCATTCAACAACTCTTCTAGAGAATTTCCTTGTGTTTGCCATGTGTGTACAGCACGCACAGCCTAACCAACAGAGCTTGGTGGAAGAAGGATGGAGAAATAAAGTGAGCTCCTTGTTGTTCATCCTTTCTTCTTGAAGAGAAGCTGTTTTGACCTGCAAGTGAATTGCCTTTAAGCAAGGCAGAGCTGTGCTAAGTCTTTCCTCCAGAGTCCTCAGAATTCAGTGCGGGTCATAGATTAGGAAGACTGGCGATGGTCCAACATGCTATGGGAGATTTCGGCCTTTTTAAATTAAAGTCTTTCCCAGTTCTTGGTTTTTTTGAGGCAACTGTCCACTCAGTATTTAAAGGTAAGGCAAAAATCGAGGTAAAAGATGATCTTCTTTACCTTCACAAAAGAATAAATCAGGCAGGGAAAGACCTTTAAAGTTTCTGGCTAGAACAGAAACAATTGCCATCAAAACCCAAAAAATGAACAAGTGAAGCTTGGACTTGAGACTATCATTGGTCAATCAGTGAGAACTAGAGTAATTTAGGTTCAAAGGCATAGTCAAGTAGCTCTATTTAAATCCCAATATCCTTTATCAAAGCCTAGTTTTTCAGAGATATGATTCAAGAAATCATAAATGAAAACTACATAAGACAAAACAGTCTATTGTTTTAGTTTTTTTAATGGTAGAATAGTTAAGGGAGGAAACAAATCCAGTTGATACCTTTCAATGTATAAGCAATCAAAATTTATAATTGTTTTTGGACAGAGAGCTCACATATAAGAGTATGAATCTTATGAAGAAAGAATATAGATAGAGAAAGGAGAGGAGGAGGAAGAGGAAATAGCAGCCTTGACCACATGGAACTGGTCAATTGGGTCCCCCAGGGACAGCTACTACCACTCACAGATTGTTGTTTGTCCTGCTTTCTTCAGGAGGACTAAAGAAATCAAGAGGATGATGTCTTGACATGCAAGTGAATTGGATCCAAGTGAGACAGAGCTTCAAAGTCAGCAGCCCCACTCTCTCCACCAGAGTCCAAAACAAGTTCCTTAGCCTAATTTTCAAAGCCCTCCATAATCTGTATATAGCCAATGTCTACGTGTATCTTTCTTTTTCTCTTTAAGTATCCTATACTTTTCCTATACTGGATTATTCTTTCTTTGCCAACAAACTTCATATTATTCTGCCCCAGTGCTTTTTTTTTACTTTTGGTACTTTTTATATTTCTCACTTAAATGATTTTATTTTCTCTGTTATTTCCTATTGAAATACCACCTATTAAAATACTGTCCTTCAACACCAGTTCAAAATCCAGCTAGTTTTCGCTTTTATCTGACCCCTTACGCTAATCAGAATTAATCTGCCCCACCAAACATCTGCCTACCCTCCTCCATGTTCTTATAATACTCAGCCTGTACCTTTCCTTTTTTAGCACTTCTCAGAGTCTGTTTTGTATTCTGGCTATTTGGAGGTGATATGATGTAACATAATGTGATGTAACATAATATACAATTAAACATAATGCACATGCATAATATATGTGCATATATAGTATAAATATATAGCATATTTTATGATATATTAGTTTATATGGGTATATTGATACATATATAAATGTATTTATAGATGTATCTATAGCATTTTATATTTTATATATATATATGTATTTTTGTACATGTGTGTGTGTGTCCAATAAAACTTTAACCTCCTTGAGAGAAGCAAAACTTTTTTCTTTCTTTGGAGTCTCCTATAGGGCTTAGCACATAAAAATTGACCAAATAAATATTGAACAGGGGAATAAATGGGCAGTTACATACTCAACTTTTCTACCTCTTCCTTTTCCTCATCTATAAGACTTTTTTTTTCCTCATAAAAGGAAATACATGGGCTCAGTATCCCCATACTGAGTATCATAAAATATTGGAAACATTCCTTTCCAATTAATAACAAATGAAAAGTGACATTCACTACTTCTTTTCCTGGCTGACCTTATAGATTTCTTGCTCAGCTTCACTTGGCAGTGGAATAGCTTAGTAACTTCACTTTCTGCTGTTAAAAATATCAATTAAGTTATATAGCCACCTGCCTATTTAGGAAGCAGTTATATCATCTTTCAACTCTGTTCTTCCTCTACTAAGCATTTGCCAAACCCTCTAGAGAAGCCCTGTGTGGAGTAGAAAGAACACAGTACGAGGTAAGGATCACAGACCTGGTTTCTACTTTTTTATTGTTGTTGTTTTTGACCTGCTTTCTATTTTCAACTCTACCATTGAATTGTTGGGTAGCTTGGCAAGTCACTTAACCTCAGCAATGCTATTTCCTCAAATGCAAATGAGAGGCGCGAATTTAATCATCTCTCATAGTCCTCGATCTCTTAAATTTTTTTTTAATTCTAGTCTCAAATCTAGTCTCTAGATATAGATACAGATACACACACACACACATATATACATATATATAAGATATACATACATACATATATCTATGTAGGCAGAAATATATAAATACATACATATGTCTATCTATATAGACATATTGATGTGCACATACATACATATATCCATCTATATATACATAAAGATATATAGATATATACCCATACATACAAACAAATCTATTATATAGAAAAATATAAATATATACACATATGCATATATCTATATATATGAATATAAACACATATATACATATATTTATATAGAAAAAGACAAATACACATAAGCATCCATGCACACATACACACATATCTATACGTATAAATGAGAACACTTTGACATGAGTCCACAGATGCCAGGACTGTAAGGAACTTACCCTTTGTGTAAGAGCTGAGGAAGTTGAGACTTCTGGAGGTAATGATTTGCCCCACATTACATCAGTAGTAAGTGCCCTAGGAGTCTAAGTTCTCAGAGAAGAGAAGGGTTTAATCAAGTACTGGAATTCAGGCCTACACACCAAATTTAATGTTCTTTTCAGGGTTCTTTCACAGAATTTTTGAATAAGGATCAATTAGTTAAACCAGGAGCGGCTCCATAATTGTTAATAACCCTCACTGTTCATTGTAGCTGTTTTTATTTGGCTGAGGAGACATCTCTTCCTTGGGGTAATGGAAGGCTGGTAGATGGACTATCTACCGTCAAAATCTCTTTTCTAGAATCCTGAATTTACTCCTTCTTGCCTTTCCTCAGGGCCTCTCTACCCAGAAAAAGTCTAGAGGCAACACCTGGGGGGACAGAGTTCATATTAATTAATCCACAACAGCTATTCTCCAGTGATCAAAGACTGAATCATGAGCAAGTATGGTTTTAATTTCCTCTTTTAAATGAAGAGTGAGCAAAAACATAAATCCTATATCCTAGCCGACCATAAATTCCATTTATTCCACCACTTGCAGACAGTCTGAAAGAAATATTTTCCTCCCTGAATTCCTGCTTCCTAGCAGGTTCGCCACATTTCCATTCCTTGCAGGAGCAGGGCGAGCCTGAGCCCTCCTCACCCCGGCTTCTCAGACTCGCCGTAGATTGGGAGCGACAGGCAATCAAACACGTTAAGGCACCGGCTCGTCCCCTCCGGTTGAAGTGTGCATCCCCAATGAGGCAGGGGCCGCGCCAGTGTAGAAGCACCCAGCATCTTGGAGGATCTGGCTGCTGCTGCTGAGCAAAAGTCTCTTGCGGCAGAGAGGATGGACACCTTCCCATCTTAGAAACTTAAAAAGTCACCGGGCGTGAAGTGCTTCCTATTAATGGTCAAGCCTTCCTGTTAACAGTTTCTTCTACTGCAGAACGGATGGCAAGAATACCCACGTACAGGATTTCCCCAGAACTCCATGTTTAAGAACTCCCTCCACCTGCCCCATCACAACCCACTAGAGGGAAGAGCCAGAGTCACATCCATCTTTTGCCCCAAGGTCCCACAGAGACAGGGGTGGAGCTCAACGTTGCTGACTCTAAAATCACAACACTATCCACTAAATTACCGATCTCCAGACCAAGAATTCTGAAGCTAGAGTCTCTGATGTTTTAAAAAGATTTTTCATAACTGTCTTTCTATATAGCTGTTTTCTTTTGTAATCCTATGTATTTTATTTATAGTTTGAAAATCTGTAAAGGGGCCCATAGGCTTCATTGGTCAAGATGGCTATGATATCAAAAGTTAAGAACAGCTGCCACAGATCTATTGTGTTCTACATGCATGATTTCACTTAAGCCTTACCCCAACCATGTGAGAGAGGGCAATGATTATTCTCACCTCCGTTTTAAAAGGAAGGAAGGGGTGAGGGAGAGAAGAAAGGAAAGGAAAAGATGGAAAGGAAGGGAATGGAAGGGAGGAGTGGAAAGGAAGAGAAAAGGGGGAAGAGAAGGGAGAAAGATAAAGAAAGGGAAGAGAAAGAAGAGAAGGGAGAGGAAGGAAAGAAAAGGAAAAGGAAGCAGGGAAGGGAAAGGAAGGGGAAAAGAAGTAAAGGAAAGGAAAAGGAAAGGGAAGGGGAAAAGAAGAGTAGGGAGGGGGAAAAGGAAGAGAAAGGAAGGGGAAAAGAAAGAAAAGGAAAAGGAAAAGGGAGGGAAAGGAAGGAAAAAGGGAGGGAAAGGAAGAGAAGGGAAGAAGAGAAGGAAAAACAAGGGAAGGGAAAGAAAAGGAAAAGGAAAGGAAAATAAAAGGAAAAGAATGAAAGGAGGGAGAGAGGGAAAAGAACAAAAAAGCAAAGAAAGGAACAGAAAAAAAGAGAAGAAATCTACCCTAGTGAGACACAACTCCTAATCAATGGAGGCACGGTTCACACCTCTGCCTTGTGACACCTAGTTCAATGCAAGTTCTGCTAGACTGCTCTGCAAATATATCTTAAATTCCATTTGTTACCCTATTAGAAACCAAGATTCCCCAGAGAGCTTCAGATGCTTTAAATGCCAAAACAAGGTAAGGCTTTTGAGCCCAAGTTATGAGATAGATGATTTCTTTCTTGTTTCCCTCTCGATGCAGCCCTTCTTGTGAATCCCTGCAGATTTGGATGTCCTTTCCACTTTGTTTATACTTTAAACCATTTGATATATACATGATTTTTAGGAATGCAGTTTTTGTTATGGAAATCACTGTTTAGATGTAATAACCTTGCAGTAGATAATGCAAGAGGATTTTTCTTTCCAATGCTATTTGCCCCAGTTACATATTGATAAGTTGGAACTAGAAATGCAGTATTCTAGAAATAATGAAAAATAGGATGCAAAGTACCTCCAGTATTTGCTATTTTGTCCATCTGAAATGAAAAATGGTAAATTATTGATGCTATAACTACAGGGGTGGAAAAGAAAAGAATAACTTTTTTATTGACCAAAAAACAAAAATAAAGATTATTCATCTGTGATTTATAAATATGAGCATTTCTGCAGGATCCCCACAACCAGAGGAGCTCATTTCTATAGGAACAACCAATGAAATCATAGGATCACAATTACAAAGTTAGAAGTGAACTCAAAGAACATCTAGTTTAACTCCTTTGCTTTCTAGTTCAATTAACTAAGGCCCAAGAAAGACAAAGGCTTGCCAAAGCTACTCAGGTAGTAGCTCAGATTCTGAGTAGAGGGCCTCAGAGTCAATAGGCAGTGCTCCTTCCATCAAACCAGTAAAAAATGCCTGGAGACCCATGTTAACCAAACATCCCTTGTTTGACTGATGTTGGCAAAGCCATTTGGTATTGTATTGACTATGTTTACTCATTAGAAATGACACGTTTTCCCCCTGTTAATACTGCAGAATGAATGTGAAAATGAATTGCTAGAACAACATGGACATTACCTAAGAGGAAAAAGAAAGGAAGAAAACGGTAATCATGGTCATCAATTTTTCCTCCCCATTAATATAATATTGATGTATTTATTAATTTATCTTGGCTAATAATGTAGAATTAATAGGTATTGGTAAAAAAGGGCAGAGGTACCTGTAGTCCTTAACAGAGAACAGAAGAGTTTTTTAAAATTTGTTTTGTAGTTTGTTTTTTTAAGTTAAAAAATAATACAAGAATAGTCTTTTAAAAGAATTCTCTGAAGATTCTGGCTGTGGAACTTCTTGATATTTTCCCAGTACTTAGAGATAATGGTGTTGACATGGACTCTTCAGTCATTCCTTTTGTGTTGGATAGCATCTTCACGTAATCAGTCTCAGGCTCAAACCCAAACATAAGGACTATAACAAGAACGTGGTAGTGTTTTGCCCATTCTACCTTTCTGCCATCCTCAGAAGGGTCTCGGGGGTCAGTAAACCATGGTTTAGTTCTATCCTGGCAAAGGAAGCTGTCATTACAAGTGGCCCCACTCCCTGTCTCTCCATCTTCACATTTCCCGAGTCCACACTTGCCATTGCGATCCCTATCCCCAAGACTTCTAATGTCTTTAGTTTTTCTCCTCATGAGCACAAGAGCTCTCATACTGATGATTAGCAGGAATCTTCTATCAAGGATTCCCCCCATTAAGGAAAAACTCATGGCCCTACTGCCAAAAGAGAGGTAAAAACTGAAACGTCAATCATAAGTAAAGAATGATATCAAGAGATGGAGTAGAATAATGATGCAGAGCTGGATGCCAGCAGACATCAAACAAAGCACTAAGGCCTCAAAGAAGAGTCTAAAAATAATGAAGGCAAATTAAGATAGTTGCAATACAGGATTGAAGGATAGTATAAAAGGGTAGCCTTTTTTGCTTTTTGGGCAGATTTCCAATCTCATACATAAGCTAGGACTAAGACTATGTGTCTAGACTGTGCTGGTTATGTCAGATCCCTGAGTTTTGCAGTGTCCTAGAAAAAATGTGTAGCTATTCAAAACAATTTGGACTCTCTACACAGAAGTCAACAAGTAGATGAAGAATATTTGTTGCTTTAGCTTTTATATGCTTTTGGATGAATAAGAAATAGAAACTGTCCAAAAAGAAGTATATCTGGGATAGAAAGTACAAGCGGACAGACTATGGGGTCCATAGTTAAACAGGAGGAAGAGAGTAGACTTTCGGTTTACTTGGGGTGTTACTTAAGAGGAAATGATATAACATCATAACCTCCAGATGAGTGAAAGCGGCTATCAAAGGACAGGGGAAGCAGCGATGGCGGCTGTGATCAGGCTGCAAAGCCCAATGACATCACGAATAAATCATGTCTTGACCTGCCCATGATTTGGATTTAAGTGAGGTGGAGTTGTACAAAACATCACTGCGCCTTCTGCAGTCCAGCGGCAAGGCAAAAGTGAACAACTAGAGATGGTGCGGGATGCGATAATGGCCGCGGTATCTGCCATCCAACCCAACTCCAGGCACCATGGTGACTGCTTTAGCTACAGTCATAGAAACTGCTCTCAGTTACTATTCCACTGGGGAAAGTTTTCCCACACCTGGGGGAGGCGTACCCCTAACTCACTGGGGGGTGCAGCCATAGCTGGGGCTCAGGTGGGTGAGCAGCCTTGAAAAGAGCCTGGCAAGGGCTCTCTGCAGAGCTGCCATCCTGACTGAACACCACAAACTACAATGTCGAAACAATACAGAACAGCAAAGAAAGCCAAAGTACAAGATGGTATCACTGGAAATATAGGATAGAAAGACTAGAAGGGCAAGGTTTGGACAACCTTGTGATGTCATAGTGTCCAGGTGATGGCAGAAGAACTTGAGGAAGGACAAAAGATCCCTCGATGGACCCTTGGGGCAGACCCATTATACGAGCAAGACGTGGTCAGGATGGGCAAGCCCGAGGCGTGGGATCTGCAGCCCTGGAGGGAAGGTCCGGACTGAGATCACGGACCGTGTATGAGTCCTTAAGAGATGAACAACACAATTTTCAAAACAGCTGAGATTTGAAATCTATGATGATCACATGAAGGCCAATGAAATACAATGTAGCATTTACAGGATGCTTTAAAATATGCAAAGCACTTTACAGGTATTTCAGGTTATCTTTACAACAGACTTGGGTGATAGAGGCTATTATTATCATTATGCTGTGCTGAAGGAGCTAAGACAGATAGTAATTATGTGATCTGACCAGAGCCACACAGCTAATAAGTATCTGAGGCTATATTTGAATTCTGGTCTTCCTGTTTCCAGGGTCAGGAATCTATCTATTCATCCACTTAGCTGCCTAAAAGAAGGATGTGGAAGGATGAGCTGGGCTGGAAAGCTGCTATAATATAGTAGAAAAAATTCTGGATGAGGAGCCAGGGATTTGGATTCAAATCCTGTTTCTGACTCTAACACTGAACTCCACTCTCGGGGTCTTTGTATCTTATTCTGAACAATGAGAAGGTCAGGACAAAGTGAGACTTCTCACATCAGACTTCTAGGACCGTGGAAAAGAGCAATGCAAGATGGGTAATCCATCTGAATCATTGGAGGGAATAGACAAATCAACAAGAGAATAGAAAATCACCATTTTCATTCTCCAGGTGAGAAACCACACTGAATTGTTCCAGTGGTTGTGGAGCAAGACTGAGGCACAGCCCCATGAGCTTTAGGAAGAGAAAATCACCAAAGGTTTTGAGGGCAGATTGATTAGATCTAATGGTCTAAAAATCCACAGGATTAAGGGGATGTCAGCAAGAATGAAGATTTGAAAGAAAAGGCTAAATTGTGTTGAGGTGGCTGGAGATGGCCATATTATTGCTATAATCACAATAAACAAAAGGGGGAAATTAAGTCATAAACTCTGATAAAGAGGAGGCAGAATGATGTTTACAGATATTTAGAAAACCCTTGGGAGTCAATGAAGATAGTGATCAAAAGTAGCATATTTCAAGATAAAGCCAGAATTATCATCTAATTTCTGCATAATGAGAACAAAAACTAAGGGAGAAAAACAGAAAAAAGAAATCCCATTCAAAATTATTTCAAAATGTATTCAAGTCTAGGAGTTAGTCTACAAAGAGACATACTTTTTAATAAATGTAATTATGAAATAATTATATGAAGACACAAGTAATGAATAAAAACATAAATAATTGTAGATATTTTAAATGTGTATACAGGTCATACCAATATAGTAAAAATCATAGTATGACCTATATTAATCCAATTTAGCAATATCAATCAAATTTCTAAAAGGATGATGACATATATTTAAGCAAATTAAACAAAATTTGTACAGAAAAAAGCAAGTAATGAATGTCAAAGGATATTCTGAAGATAAAATATGATAACACAACAAACAAAAATAGCAAAGCTACTGTGTGTGTTGTATTTCTGGTGGTATTTTCTTCAATATATACTACTTCATACCAGTTTCCACATGCTTATCTGAAGTTTTAGTTGACATTTTTATGGTATTATAATATCATAATATATCTACAAACTGGGATTGTTTAGTTATTTCACAATCAATAGGTACACGGTTTGTTTTAAGCCTTTTGCTTTTATAAGTAGTGTTATAATCACCATTATGCTACATAGGGATACTTTTATCTCTGTCATTGTTCTCCTTGTGGTATAAAGAAACTGCACATCTATGAAAAACTAATAATCTAGTCCTAATGTTGGAAATGAACTTACAAAATTTATCTATAAATCTCAGAAATCATCTAGAATTTGCAAAATTTTCCAAAATCTGCAAGAACAACAATCTAGAGGGCAGCAAGATTTATGGCTAAGAAGGTAGAAGTTTAGCTATAAGCTTATAAATGCCTCTATAATTCTAGAATCTTGCTTTAGGAGCCAAAAGTCAAATAAGAAATCTACAGATATAGCTAGAAAAAGAAAAACTTAGTCAATAGGTGGAAGCCCAATCGGAAAACTGGGAGTCCTGGATATAGCTTTCTATAGGACAGGCAGGATGTTACAGTTTCGCCTTCTTTCATTTTTGAAGGGGTAACTAGAATGACAGATCAACAGAAACTTCTGAACATGAGAGAGAGAGAGAGAGAGAGAGAGAGAGAGAGAAAGATAAAACCCTTGCCATTCTCTCATGACATGCTCTGGGAGTAGGGACTAGTTTTTAGATTCTCTTGTTTCCTCAACACTTAGTGTAAATCTGGGCAAATAGTAGATGATTAATACATATTAGTTAACTGAAAATTATGAGCTAAACCTATATAACAATCTGTAATGGACTGATGTCTAGTTGGAGGGAACTCTCGATGGAGTATTTCATGTCGTATGCCATTTGACATTTTATTCAGCATTTTTGTCAGTAGCTTGGATGAATGCACAGAGGTCAGGCTGGTAAAATTTCAACAAAGGACTTAAAACTGAGAGGGATAACTAATGTTTTGAATGACAGATTCAAGACCTCAAAAAATGTTAACTGTCTACAGGCCAAATTAAATGTAAGGAAATTCACAAAGAAATGTAAAGAAACTGAAAACATTTGGGGAAGTTTAGTTCATTGCAAGTTCTCAGTAAAGAGTCAAGCATTTGAGATGACAATCAATAAAGCTAAGCAAAACCTCATAATGAAAAACACAAAATCTAGTCAAATAGCTACCACAGATGAAAATGCAGGTGCCCTTCTAGTCCCATAAACACCTCTTTTATGAGAAAAGATGGAACATATTCCTTCATTTTTATAGATGAGAAAAAGAAGACTTAGAGTGAGGAATGGCTTTGTCCAAAACTAAGAAGATACAAGATTGAACTAGACATCAGATCCAAGGCTTTTCACTCCATACTCAACCACACTCTTGATAGTAGCACATTGTAGATGAATTAAGGGAAGCGAGTGTTCCAAAAAAAGGCAAGATAATGAGTCCATATATTCTGCCCTAGTGAGCTTACAACTAAACAAATGAGCTCAGTTCTGGGAACCACATTTTCAGTAGAGCACTCCTTTGGCCAACAAACTGGAATAAGTGCTGTAGGACATCCGTGCAAGTCAGCACAAAAATCTCCTGTGCACGATAACTCAGAGGGAGGACTATAACTGCATCGGAAATTAGTCTTCTTCCCTCTCATTGAAAAAAGAAAACCTCAAAGTAGGTGGAAAGTAAGGAAGCCGAAAAGCTTGATTTCAATTTCTAGCACAATTCTAGAATGGTTTATTACATGGGGTATTTGTCAGCATGAAGAAACAAATGTGGCACAATGAAATGGAAATTCTGGCAGGTCTTACACCATGAGTGAATGAATGAATGAATAAACAAATAAATAAATGGGTGAATGAATATATAAAAATAAAGATAAATTGTTATATAGGGTCCGTGAGTAATTTCACATTTGTTATTTATGGAGAAGCTTAGATTCAGAGAAGTGCATCAGCAGAAGTGTGGACATTAGGATTAAGGGTTTTCTGGCCAAGTGAAGGTCTCTATTATAATTCAGTATATAAGTTAGTTAATGTAACTGCTAAGTATTAAGTTGATTAGCATAATAATTAAATGGATTAATACAATTGCTATTTATATTAATGTAATTAATAAATGCTCTATTAAATCATATCATTTCAGTGTACTATATTAGTGGAAGGAATGCCAATATTAAAAAAACCAGGGATCTTTGCGGAAAGGAATGAGGTCTTGCAGATAACTGTGTGTGTCAGAATTGGAAATGAGATAGGAGGAGAAATCCTGTTCCTTAGCCCCCTCTTTCTGCTGCTAAGAATTCTTTGGCAGTCTATATTTCTGGGTTTCTGGACCATCAATATTCCCTATCTGTGAGACGTAATCAGTTCTAAGTTCACTTTCCTCACTTGTAAAATGGGTTGTATCATCTGTTGTCCAGACCTAAGCATTGGCCATATGTGGATTAAAGTTCATTCTCGGTGGATTTTCAATAATTCAAGACTCAAAATGTCTTCCACTAGAGAATGCTGGAATCCTGCTCGTTTTAGTTCCTCATCATGAACTGTCAATTTCCCCCTTCTCCGCAAGTATATAAGCAATGAGCTAGAACAAGCTCTTAAATACATGCTATTTTGTTAGGACAGTGATAAACAAAGAAGAGAATCGTATTCTTGCTTCTTTAATAAAGAAATCAATCAATCTACCAAGAATCAGTTAATCATTTATTAAGGATCTACCATGTGACAAGCAGAACTAGGGACATACACATATGCGTGCGCACACACACACACACTCACTCACACTCACAGACACCAAACAATTCCTGCTCTCAAAGAGCTTACAGATTTTCTCCATGTCTCAGGGAGCGCTATTTCTTCTTCCTCTCCCCCAAAGGATTAAATCTCAGATTCCAATAACATATGTCTCCATGACCCGAGTGCCCCCCTGGAATGGATACAGATTCTCCACGCTCCTTCCCTTGATACTGTTCCCACACATTGTAGCAGCCTCAGTTTCTAGATGGTGAGGTTAGAACGGGGAGCTCAGAGTCGGGACGACCTAGATTCTGATGCTATCTCAGATACTTAACCAGCTGTCTTACCTCGGGCACATCACTCCAGCCTGGCTCAGCTGTCGTTCCCTCGTCTGTCAAATGAAGCATTTAGATCAAATGCTTCCCTTCCAGTTCCCAAATCGATGATCCTCTGATCTCTCACCATTTGTACTCCTAGAGCCCTACCTCAGCTTTTAAAAGAGGGCCATCAGGGTCTGATGGTGTGCCCTTCCAGAGAGATCGAGCTCCTCCTCTGGAAGTCATTGTTTCCACCACTCTCTCCAAGGAATTCCCTGCCCGATCCTTCCGGATCTTCCTTGCAACAATACCCACTTTTCTCCAGAAGCCCTTTCTTTTCTCTTGGCCAAAGACATTAGTGGAAATCCCATCAGTTCTATAATCCCTCATTCTCCTCATTTCTTTCCATTACAGATGTAAAAGGAGAAAGAGAACGGGTGGAAAACCAAACTGCTTTAGCGATCACGGGGTTATCATTTTAGAACTGGAAGTGATCTGAGAGGATATCTGATCCAACCTCTTCTGCAAAATGAACATAAGAAACTAAATTTTAAACAACTTAGGTGCCTTGTCTAAGGTCATATAGGTTTTTAAAAAGAGGCTGTATTGGATCCTCACTTCCCTATCCCTAGATTCAAGCATCTTCAGTCCCTCTCACAAGCCAGCCCAACACTGTTGTGAAGAATGTTGTGTGCCCACCATAGAAATGGGCACTGTGGTTATTAGCTCCGTCTCCTGGTGACTCGGATGTGATTTTGCCAGAGACTATCCCAAGTCCGCCACTCTCATTTATTAGCTCACTCCAGACCTCAAGCAGGGCCTTCACAAAGGTAACTTCTCCTTCCCTAGATCTCCCATGATGCCTCCAGTGCAGACAGCCGTTACCAAGAGCAGACTTCTCCAAAAGATGTCCCAAATCATACAGCTTATCAAGCTACACATCGTGATTTACTCCTGGCTCTCAGTTAATTCCAAGAGTGGGCACTGGTAAGAACACGAAGTCATGTACCTTCCACCGTGTCCTTGTACCTTCATTATCACAATCTGGTTTCTCTTTTCAGAAAAAGGCCCCGGCTTAGCACAAATTGCTGTTTTGAACAGAGTTCACTTATGCATTTCATTTGTCCAACAATGACGGGGGTGGAGGGGACGGGACCCACAACCGTTTTCTCTCTTCAAAGAGAACACAACCATTCCTGCATCTTAATTGAAGAGACGCCATGTCTGCTTTTGATTCCTCTAACAGCAGTCCGGGACTGTCTTGCATTAACAGACTTATGATTTTGTTCGGCTTGTCGACTGTATAATTGACGATGCTGTACAAAACCAGGTACCCTGTAAATCACCCCGAGCTCTAGGGAATAGGGAAGCATACTGATGGATTTGTCAACACACGTGGGAACATCGGCTGCCCCGTCGGCAGCCGAACTGAGCCCCAAAGTTACCGTCTGGTTCTCAGGTCCGTCATTCCAAAAGACTTCCAATCAATCGATTATTCCCGGGCCCTGGATTTGGGAGGAGAGGAGGAGGAAAAGCTGTTTCTATCGCAAGGAGAGGGCACTCTCCCTGTGCTCCTGCTTGTGCCTTCCCCAAGCTGGGTCAGTAGCTGGCTGCCTCGGTAACAGGAATCCACTTCTAGCACTTGTGGCAGCCAGAGAAGCCGACGTTTAAGACAGTCCCTTGCCCATAAAGTGCACATCATCTTGTGGACGGTCCCACTCATTCTCTGACTTCGCTTTGCCATTGCCTATTCTTGGATAGAAAAGGATAGACATGTGTCATTAAATGTCCTTGGACGTTGTGGCTGCAAGGCTACTTTAGGCCTCTCCAGGTCAAGTTCTTATCTTGCTTATGGCATCTGGGAGGTCCGGAGGAAGCTGAGTCTGTTGCCCAAGATCACAAAGCTAGGAAAATGGCCGATCTAGGACACCGCTTCAGGCTGCTTGATTCCTGTCCAAGTCTCTGCCTTCCTAACTACTGTGGCGCCTGATCTTTCACGTCCTTGGTTCCTCTAGGTGATCCGGTGAATAGCATGCTAGACCCAGGATCAGGAAAACCTGAGTTCATGGATGACTCTAGCGGTGTGACGTTGGGTGATCTCTCTTGCCTCGGTTTACTCATCTACAAAATGGGGCTAATAATAATATTGTCTCTCAAGATTTTGAAGATAGAATGAAATACCATACACATAATGCTTTGCAAACCTTAAAGTGCTTTATAAATGCTAGTGATTATTATTATTCCTTCCTTGCCTTGTCCTCTTATTAAGCAGAAGTAGAAAATTCAGGTCCTTAGAGGGCTGGCCAAATTTTCTTCATTTAGTCCAATACTTGGCTCTAGGGGAAATTCCACCTTTGCTCATTTAAAGGAGTTTAGATTGGAATAATCCACACCCATCCTGAAGTCCACAGTGGGCCACTCCCAGGCAGATCCTGGCTACAGGGACAGCTGCCCAGGACTGCCCGGTATTATTACACAGGCCAAGGGATCTTGGGCAAGCCAGCGGCATCTCCCTGTCCCCAAGTTCTTAATGTGTCATTAAAACAACAACAAAGGGCTCAGGAATCTCTTGAAACCCTAGCAAAATGTGGATTCTCTCTCAGGCCAGGATGCAGAGAGTGGTTGGGAGAAGGGAGAAGAGCGGATGGCTCTCCCGTCGGCCTTCAGCACAAATACCACTTCTCTGCTGCTGTTCCTCCTCTGCCCTGCCATCCTTCCACCCCCTTGTGCAAGCGCCACTCCACATCCAACGTTCTAATTAAGTCCCAACCGCTAATCCCGAGTAGTCCTGCCTTACTTCCTGCGTGATGATTGCTTGCCTGAGAAAATCAGAGAAGACAATTACACCAAATTGCTAACTCCCTTTTGTTTTCGGCAAATCCCCTCCATACGGTTAATGATAAGAGTCATTTTCCTTTATTTATACGGCTCGTAGTCCTTCCCCTTCCCCTCAACCCCTCATTATCCCCGCGTCCATTAGAATCTCCACAGATAATCTCATGTTTGTTAAAGCCTGGTATGTCTTTGACTCAACATGTGGTCTCAGCCTGGGGGAGGGCCAAAAGAAGGGAGCCATTCCCAGAGGTGGCTGGGCGGCCGATGCAAATGTGGTGGTGACATTAGCCACAGGAAGCGCCTCTGAGGGCTCCAGTCCCTCTTCTGTGATACGGAGCACGGGGCCATGCCCGTCCCCCATCTATCTGGCACTTTCATTCTGTCCCTCTATTTGTGTTTCTCTCTTTCCTGTCCTCTATGGGTACTTCTGTGTCTGTTACACACACACACACACACACACACACACACACACACAAACACACAGTCACACACACCACACACACACACATACCACATACAAACACACATACACACTCACACACACCACACACAATCACACACACCACACACACACTCACTCACTCACACACAGTCACACACACACCACACAAACACACACTCACAGTCACACACACACCACACACAAACACACACACTCACTCACACAGTCACACACACCACACAAACACACACACACACAGTCACACACATACCACACACAAACACACACACATTCACTCCCAGTCACACACACCCCCCCCCCCCCACACACACACACACACCCTCCCTTGGAACCTGACTCCTATGGTCTTAGTAAGATTTGGGCTTCCTAAAGCAAAATGAAGAATTGGATCTTTTTTTAGAACTTCTGGGTTTCTTATAGACAGTCTGGTCCAACCCTTTAATTTTATAAATGAGGGAGATATCCAGTGATGGCAATAATAGTGCGCTAAGGTCTACAAAGCACAGTCAGAACAACAACATTGCCTACAACCGTGCTCAAAGGGCTAACAAACTGGGCATACCCTTTGACCCCGCCGTGCCATGACTATGTCTGTATCCCAAGGAAATCATAAAGGAGGGGAAAGGATCCAATATTTGTAGCAGCTTTTTGTGGTAGTAAAGAATTGGAAATTGAGTAAGTGCCCATCAGTTGGGGAACGGCTGAACAAACTGTTGTATATGAAGGTAAAGGAATATTATTGGTGTATAAGCAATGATGAACAAGCTGATTTTAGAAAGGCCTGGAAAGATTTACTTGAACTGATTTTGAGAGAAATAAGCAGAACCAGGATTACATTGTACACAATAACAGCAAGAATGTGTGATGATCAGTTATGAAAGGCCTGGTTCTCCTCAGTAGTTCAGTGATCCAAAGCAATCCCAATAGACTTTGGACAGAAAATGCCATCTGCATCCAGAAAAAGAACTAAGGAAACCAAATGGAAATCAACACATGCTTTGTTCACTTCTTTTTTTCTGTTTTTTATGATTTTCCCTTTTACTCTGATTTTTCTCTCCCAATATGATTCATAAAGAAAAGAAAGAAAGGGGGAAAAAATTGCCTATTTCTAATTGTCAAACCTATTCTCCCATTTTATTGATAAGAAAGTAATTAAAGGTACAAAGATGTAAAATGATTTGGCAAAGAAATAGAACAAAAAAACTTTGAATTCCAAACCAGTCTTTTCCTAATATAGGGAACAGTAACACTAAAGGTCATATATCTTCTCTCGTCTGTTTCCTCCATGTTGACGCCTTTAAGCTTCTTAGCCTTCTTTCTACCCCTACTCTTCCTACATTTATACTGGAAATTGTTATGCACTCAAATATTTTCTTCTTTTCTCCCTTCTCCACTAGCCCCATTAATACTTACCTGTTCTTTCAAAAACTTCTGCAACTCACTAAACTATATTTAGCATTTTATGATGAACTCATCTTTGAAAATGAACTCATTCATTGGGCCCTTCAAGGGTCAATGTCTCAGCTCCTGTACCCAATGAACATCTAAATATTTTGACTGGGACTTTCTAGAAAGAAAAATTTTTTAAACACACTATAGGACTCTCAGTGGGAATTTCAGGCAGTATGGCCAGCCAGATATCAGAGCAGCACATGTTTTTTTTTTTTTTTTTTTTTTTTTTTTTCAGCCTCTTTCCAACAAAGGCAGCTTTCCATGAATAAGATATCCCCAATTAAAGTCAGATTTCAGAATTTTGGAGGCTTTGGTAAGGGAAAAGTGAATTTGGGAGAAGGCCAGGAGGCCCATGGTGGGAAAATATGTAAAAGAAGAAGAAAGGACCAGGATTTTTGGTCCACCAAACACCAGTAAGGTTTGCCATCCTTCATCTTCATTGCACCATGGACGACTTTCCTACGGGTCACCTGCCATTGGATGCAGTAATGCTGGGGGATGGGAAACCCAGGGAGACTGGCCTGAGTCTATCCTACCACGGTGTGTACTGCAGTCCTCAGAACCTTGCAATCATTCTTTCCCCTCCTAAGAGTTAGGGAAGAGGAAAGACAGTCTCCCTTGAGCTAGGGGTGTGGATAGAAAGTAGGTTATGGGCCACTGTTCCCAAGAGAGGGTCCAGATGTCAGGGGAGCTGATCTGATAGATCTAGCAAACAGAGGAAGGTTATTCCTTCAGACGCCAGGTTATTGGGGTAGCACTAATGCCACCATGTAGTGCTAGTGACAGGGAGAAGGATATATCTGTCTATCAGTGCTCCAGAACCTCAGTCCAACCAGCTCCCATTCCTATATTCCAGATCCTTCTCACCATTCTCTCAACCCAAGCTGACATTTCACTCAATTGTCTGGTGGCAGTATGGGTGATGATTAAGCTTTTGAAGCTACTCTGCAAATATTCCCCTTTGCATATTGAGAGGTCAGAGGCTGGAAGCAATGGCCTTGCTATGGAAAGTCAGTAACTTGCTTAGGGATTTTATAATGATAATAGTGTTTATACTTTACTTTAGATCCTTTCTTTGGGTCAGGTCAGTTGGGAAAAGCAAAGCTCATAAGAAGAACTTGGAAGCAGAATTTGGGGATGCTTTATCTGCAATGTAAATATAGATTGTCATGACAATTTATGTTTCCTAAGACTTTGCTTCTAAATACTTTATGATATTTGTTTGTATAAAGGGTTATTGCTTTGTTCTAAGTATTCCTTGAAGAGAAACATGAAGAAAATATTGTTGAGAGTGTTCAGAGAAAAGTAAGAGCTGAACGAGAGGAAGCTTTAATAAGGGATCTGAGAAAAAGAAAGGCAATACTCTTGAATTTTATGTTTGGTCCCTAATCTCCAGGAATTAATCATCCTGCAAAATGAGATCAACTCTGAAACTCACACTTCTTCAGTACTCTGCCCTTAGGACTTCTCTGTCTCTGTCTCTGTCTCTCTGTCTCTGTCTCTCTGTCTCTGTCACACATACACACACACACACACACACACACACACACACACACACACACACACAGTGTGTGTGTTTCTCTGTCTCTTTTATTGGAGAAGGTGGAGGACAGATATTGAATAGCCCCTCAAAGAGACTCCATTTAAGAAGGAGACCCAGGACAGCCATCTTCTTAATTTCCCAGACTTCACAAAGTACCATTTCCTCCTCCTTTCCCCATCATTTTCAATTTCTTTTGATATGTTGTTATTCTTCTCCTCTTCCTCCCATAAACTGTAATGTCCTTGAAGTCAGAAACTGTCTTTTGCCTTTATTTGGGTCTCTAGTGGCTGGAATGAAGCTGGGGCTTAATGGGTGTTTATTCATTGACTGATGGTTACTAATTTTTATTGACCATTTGCTGAGGGAGGAAGTGATATTCTTTAAACTTCAGCACCTCAATAAACGCCATGCTTGCCTAATCTCAGTTCTGAACCTGGCTCACATCCCAGAATGCTCACAACTGTTTGAATGGAAACCCGAGGTGCTATTAGAAAATCGGTAAGTACCTTCAGGAGATTACCCTGATCTCAAGCTATTTTCTTGACCAGAGCAACATTAAATAGTCGATCAACATTTATTAAATACCTACAATGTCCTAGGCACAGTGCTAATTGCTAGGGATATGAAAAGAGGCAAAAGACAATAGCCATCCTCGAAGAGCTCACAATCTATGTTTTTAGAGGGGAAAGACAAACAAATATATGCAAACAAGCTATCTACAAGATGGAAGGCACTAGAATTGAAAGGAATTAGGAAAAACTTCTTATAAAAATGTATTTTAGTTGAGACTTAAAGGAAGCCAGAGAATCCAGTAGGTAAAGATGAGGAGAGGGAGCATTGGAGAAAGCGAGCATGTCTTGTTCAAAGAAAAGGAAGGCGACCAGTGTCACTGAACCAAACACCACATTTTGGGGAGCAAAGTATCAGACTAGAAAGCTGAGGAAAAGCTAAGTGTGAAGATCTTTGGACGACAAGCAGAGGATTTTGTGTTTGATCCTGAAGGTGACAGGGAGGCACTAGAGCTTAATATGTAAAAGGAGAACAGGTTAGAGCAGCACCTTAGGAAACTCACTTTGCAGTCCAGAGGAGGAGATTTGCGTAAGGAGAGACTTGAGGCGGGGAGACCCTTCAGTAAGTTATTATAACTTACTGTGCATGAGTGGTGAGGTTTAGGACTAAGGCATGGGCCAACCCAAGGGAGAGAAAGGAAATAGTAGAGATCTTGCCCAGGTGATATCAGCAGCTCTTGGCTACATGGCAGGTGAGAGAGCTAGTGAGGGGTTTGAGTCTGAGGGATTGGGAAGACCTACAATTGGAAAAGGTAGGAGCAGGGGAGGTTTTGGGGTGGGAAGCAACGGATTCTGTTTTGGATTTGCTGAGTTTAAACTGTCTACTGAACATCCAGCTCAAGATGTCTGGAAGGCAGCGGAGGTGCGAGATGATCCGAGGGCAGTAGAGACATTGGGATAGGATAGAGTGGTATGAGAATGGTCAGGGTAGGGATGGTAATTAAATCCAAGAGAGCTGATGAGATCGCCAAGTAAAGTAGAGAGAGGAGAAGGCCCACCAAGGACAGTCACACTGAGCTGAAGGAGGATCCAGCAAAGGAGAGGTTGTACAAGGAGGAGAATCAGGAGAGAGACGTGCCCCGAGAATCCAGAGAGAAGAAAGTATCCGGAAGGAGAGAATGATCGACAATGTCACGGCCTTCGAAGATCCCAAGAAGGAGGAAGATTGAAAAAAGACCATTAGAACTTAAAAAAATAAATAGAATAATGTAAGAAAATGTACTAAGTTGCTTATACGTGTTGACTAGCCCAGCCAGATGGCACCATAATGGATAGTGTGCCAGGCCTGAAGTCAGGAAGGCTCATCTCAGATGCAAATCCGGCTTTAAACACTCACTCGCTGTGTGACCACGGGCAAGTCACTTAACGTGTTTGTCTCAGTTTTCTCATCCGTAAAATGAGCTGGAGAAGGAAATGGCAAACTGATATCTCTGCCAAGAAAAGCCCAAATAGGCTCACAATAAGTCGTACGGGACTAAATCGACCGAACAACAACAAACACATTGACTCATCGATCCTAATTCATTATTGGGAATAACTTCCTTCCAAGGTAGTTCCTGACAAGTACAGAGCTATTTCTCTAAAAACATTTATAGCAAAATTCTTTGTAATAACACGTCACTTAAAATATTTAACTCTGCACTTTGACTCTGTTCTCAAGATTTTTCCCTTTAGTATAATCCTGCCAGCATGTCGATTTGTGTCCACATCTACTGACATTCAGCTATTTGCACACAAGTATTAAGTATTCATCTTTAAAAGAAAACTTTCTAAGGAAAATTATACTTTAAAGAAAGTCACAGTGTAATTTGTACCCTGGAAGCCACATTAATAAGGATCTTGGGTTTCATATTGCCTCATTGTTAAATTGTTAATGATTATTAAATTTCCAATATAATTAAAAATGGATAAAAACTATAAATAAGGGCTTGATTTATTCTTTTTTTTTTTTTTTTTTTGGTTACTTAGACTGAAGTAAGTAATGAAGAAAATGTTAATAATGCAAATTAAATTAAAAGTGTGTTTCACATATAGTCCCCCCTCCTCCCAGGCTTGATAGTTAAATATTTACCATCATTCTCCTATACTTATAAAGCTTTCAAAAACTCATATAACTTCTCTAGGTCTCAGTTTCCTCATCTGTAAAGTGGAGTCAGACCAAATGACTTCAAAATACCCTTTCAGCTCTAGCTCCATGATCATAAAATTCTAATCACGTTGAATGAAAAGGAAGGCCTTAGGATGCAAGGTTCTATGCAGAAGAGAGACATCAGGGATTAGTTTCATGGTGGGGAGAAGTTGAGACTCAGTAAAAATGGCACCTCTAGGCTGGAGAAGGATGGGTCAGATCAGGGAGGATCTCACCTGGAAAATGATTCCTGATGAAAAAGAAGCTAGACATTTAGAAGTTTCCTTATTTGACTTGATTGTTTGATTACTTGATTCCAAGATCAATTGTTTCTATGTTGCCGAAGAAGTGAAACTTATGAAAATGTAGATTTAACGAATATAAAAATTATACAATCATTGAAAATCAGTATTTAAAATGTACATGCCCTCGAAAGTTTAGTATCTTCTAGCTGAAGTCCCAGTGGTCTCTCTCTAGTCATGATTCTGCCCGTTGTGATACAGAAAACAATCCCGTCACACTTTAGCAGATAGCACGAATAATGAATCCCCTGAGAAGTAACATTGTTTTGAATACACATCACACATTTTCATTAGGCTAGAACCAATTACAATACTGAATATAATTATAACTTCCAGTAGTGAAAACTCTAATACAACTTCAGGGATTAATAATAATTCATATTAATATTAGTGTTAGTAGTGTGTTATTATATAGTATTATTATATAGTTATATTAGTATTATTAGTATTCATACTAATCCAGACTTAATTATAGTCTTCCTAATTATTGGGGTCCCCTAAAAAATCATTCACTTGCTCATCAATTCTTTGACTAGACCCCGCAGCCTTAGGTAGGATCATCCTCAGCCAACAAACGTACTTCTCCCATAGGGCCTGTATTCAAATCTTTCCATTTCGGTGGGGATTGCTAAAGGTAGGAAAGTAGCTTTCGAGAGTCCCGCCTCATTTCTCCAGCAGCATCGGGCATCTAGAAGGACTCGACTGGATTGTGCCTCGGGTTATTTAAAACCCAAAATAGCATGCATGCCCCACGGACTCAAGTCTATGTCAAGTCGTTTTGCATATATTCACTTGATGCAGATTGGTATTTCTTCATTCCATAACAAGTCAGAATGATCCAGCTTGTATTTTGGAGTGTGCATTTGACAATATTGCCGTTGCCTGGGGCTGCTCAGAGCCCTGGCAAAATATATACATCCATAGATCACTGCTGCCTTCGTCTAGATATCCTGTTAGTGAAGTCCTAAATATTAAGAGCCTCCTAGTGCAGAATTAGTTGGACATTAGATCGATATATATTTGTTATTGCAAAGCCAACTCCATATCCTCAGGGCTGGGAACACTTGGGCTACAAGAAAGACTAGAGATAGACACGACTGGCAAAGACAGTCAATAAGCGCTTATTACATGCTTACTATGGGATGGGCACCAGGTGGCCCAGGGGACAAAACACCAGGCCTGGGGTCATCTTCCAGAGCTATGTGACCCTGGGTGAGTCAGTCACTTCACCCACTTTACCTCAATTTCCATATCTGTAAAAGGAGCAGAAGAAGCAAATAGCAAACCACTTTGCCAAGATAGAAAAGTTGGACGCGACTGAAAAATAACTAAACAATAACAAAGATGAAAAAAATTTAAATAGTCACTGTCTACAATGGAACAGGGGAGGAGGGGGAGAGAAGAGGATGCAGCAATCGATCGATCAATAATAATTTATTGAGCATTTATTACGTACCAGGCACGGGATATAAATAGATACATATAAAAGGAAGCATATTTTCTGTAGCTCCTTCCCCACCTGCCATTCACAGTGGGAGGCCGAGTTCCCAGAGGGTGGCTGACTCTGAGGGGCCAGGCTTCTAGCACTGTTCTCCTGATTTTCCACTAATTTGCCATTGACAATCAGCCAGACTTAATTAGCATTTAGCCAAGATGTTTACTAAGATGCCATATTGCAAGCACAATAGTTACAAAAGTCTGCAGCGTCCTCCCATAAATACCCACAGAGTCTTTGGGGGGAGTGGACCCGGGCAGGGTATAGAGGTTGCAATGAGAGCTTGTAAAGAACACAGATGGCAGAGCAGTAACTCCTCCTTTATTCCCCCAGATAAAGTCCTCTCGAATCCCCCTTAGCTTAGCTGGACTCTAAAGCCGAGTGCTTTTGTAGAATCCACAAACAGAACCCCTTCGCCCCACAAAAGGTCACGCTTTCTGAAGCTGACTCACTATCATTATTCCTGGCCGGATGTGTGGTCTCCTACCGGTGCAGGGTCTCTGATCCCTGCTTGATGTAGCATCCACTCTTAGAACTGTCTCCGATGTCATGTGCAATAGAGGAGGAGTTCTCCTCCTGCCCCACAGTCACCTAAAAGCAACGCCCAGATGCTTGGCGTGAGAAAGGATACTCTGAACCAGAGAGCTTCCCCCAGAACGACTCTCCATTGAACTGAGCCCCACAGAAGAGTGACTGTCCTTTTATATGTGGGCCTGTTGGGCATCTCAGCCAATCACATTGATTTTCTTCCTTGACATAACTCCCTGATTTGTAAAATTCTCAGACACTGGCCCCCTCCTCTTTTTAGCATTGTTGCATATTATCCCCTCTATCCATAACTCTCTATGATCTAAGCAAATGAAATCTCCCACACGATACTCAAGCTTTCCCATTAGCACTGACCCTCTTTCCAATATGCTCCACCCTCAAATCTGAGTCCACCTTGAAGACTGAGGTCCAGTATCCCCACGGGTCTCTCCTTATCATCACAACTTTGGGTGCCAGTACTTTTCTGTTGGCAATTCTGCTATAATATGATGTATGTATTCCCCCTGAGCACCATCCCACAGAAAACAAACAAAAACCACAGGGTTTATAGGGAAAACGAGTTTATGGGCACAATATTTTTTTTAAAAAAAACACTTCATCAGAGACATTTTTAAAACATAGAAAAACATAACTAAAAATAATAGCAAATGTGAACTAGTCCAACCATGCTGGAGAATAACTGGGAACTACATCCACATTTTAATGGAGTCTCACCTGGGATTGGTGACCACGAGGAAGCGGAAACAAGCTGAGCTGGTAGTTTAGAGATGGCAACAATGAGAAACAAAGAAGATCACCTGATATTCTTGGAAAACTGTACAATATTTAGGGAGACAGTTATCACCCAACTCAAATATACCAACAGCGCCTCTTTTCAAGCATATTCAACCATGGAATAAAGACACATTTTAAAAACACTATACTAATGACTCCAAAATTCTTTCTGCCCTCCATATTTATTGGAAATAAGGTCAGCAGAGTTCAGTCCAATGACCTTCATGTTGGTTCCTCTTTTAATAAATTTCCTCTTGGCCATGTCTATTTAACTGGACAACAGGGAGCTGAAGGTTTTGTGTGTATATGATCATCTATAGGTATGTATGTACCCATGTATGTGTGTGGGAATGCATTTTTTGCAATCACAGATCCCTTGGCAGATCTCTTTCACTAGAAATAGCTCATTTCTTTATATATATATATATATATATATATATATATATATATATATATATATATATATTATATACGTATATATATGTATATATATACATATATATACACATATATATATATATATATATGAAGGAGTTACCCAGTTTAATACATTTCTTCCTCTTGCATCCTTTGGCTGTTTCTAAAATAGTTCATTTATTATACTTCTAGGTCCTCTCAATTTCAAATGCTGACCAAGTTTAGCAGGCTTAGCTTCTGACCAGAGCTTGAGCATATTTGGACATTACAGTTAGAAATGAACAGAAACAAACAATATATATTTTATATATATTCATATGTAGTAGTTTTGTGATATACAGACCATATATTATACAAATGTATACTATAGCTACATGTATCTATATGCATATGTGCATAGTATATCTGTATTTGTGTATACACAACACACACACACACACACACACACACACACACACACTGAGATGAGATATCTAAATTTCTCCCAGATTCTGTAATAATGGAGTAGTTGCTTAATAAATATTTATTAAAGTCGATATGATATATCAATGTTATTGTAAAGTGACACTGATTGGGTCGATGGTATATATTATTTATGTCTATCTGCATTCTTAAATGAATATATTTCTTAAGTGAAAATGACAAATATCAAATCATTACTTAGGTAGGGTTTCATGAGAAAGTGAGCATACTTAGATATTAACAAAGAGAACCTGCTTCCCCAAGACAAGTGAATTGTTGAGTTCTTAGATATCATTTTTATTATGGTGAGAGAATTTTTTTTCCTTTCTGGAATAACCTACTCCTTCAATAAAAACAAAAACCAATAATGAAAAGAAATTCTATTTGTACAATCAATTTTATAAGAAATAAGCTAGGTTTATAAGATCAAATTATCAACACTTAGCAACAAAAAAAATTAAATTAAACCTTGACTCACCATCAAACATGAGAAATGGGGTCCTTTGATTTAATTTCCTGTTTAACTGAAATTTAACTAGACAACTCTTTTCTTTCAAAATTCGCTGTTGAAAATAATTTTAAAAAAAAACTATTGCATGCTCTTGCTTCTGGAAAGACAATTTAATAATTTAATTGAATCTCTGATTTATAAAAATTTTACAAACTAAGGTTTCTTCATTTGAAATATCAGTGGCCCTTGGTCCAGACTGTAGATCTTGACTGAAGAAGAGGAAGAAGGTTCAGTGGAAAGCAAGCTAACTTGGGGGACATCCTCCTGAAGTTGATTACATCATAATTTCTTAAACTTCTCCCACTTGGACCCTTTTTCATCCAAGAAAATTTTATGTGACCCCAGATATTTAGTATATAAAGTAGGCACACAAATCAAACATTTACTGATGATAAATCATAATTTCACAACTCCCACATTCAGTTACGAGACCCCATATAGAGTCGTGACCCAGTTTAAGAAGCTGAAGCATATAGTCAGACTTGGATTTGGTCATCTATGGAAAGACTTCATTCAGGTGTTACTTGTTTTATGAAGTCTTAAGTGGTCCCCCTGATTGTTACCTCAGATTTACTTCTCTGTATGGGCCATCACGCCCTCTCAATGGAAAACCACTCTTTGTTTTCCCAATTCTGGAGCCTCGTATAGAGCTCACACATTGAAAGAGCTTAATAAATATTAGTTGAATTGAATTGCTTTATTAATTTTCTCCCCAGAGTACAGAAGGATAAATACTATGGTTATTAGACCTTCTAATTAATTGGATTCTGGTAAATTGAGGTTTTGTGAGAACAAGATTGTAGTTTTTAAAAGAGAGGGATTACTTTTTTCTGATGATTTAAATGCTACAGAATTTGGCTTATAAAGGACTTCTCAATTAGATATACTGCATAGATGGGAAATTTATTTCTTCTTCAATGAAGACTTTTTTTTTCTTTTTATGGGAACTCAACTACTCTCCAGTTCCCTTGATGGGAATATGAATTAGTTGAGTAAAGCAATGTTTACCCACAACAGCTGCAGCTTGCACCTGTGCTGTATTTTTAAACATTCTTTTTCACTATAGGGTGGAGGAATAAATAAACAAGGGGGAAATGCTTTCTGGGGCCTTCTGAGTGAAAAATGACTAATATATTATCAGTAACAGAAATGTTCCACAGGATATATCTAGAGCCATTAAGAATTATGCCTAGGGAGACCAACAAATCATTTGACTAGATTCTCCTGCACCGAGATAGGCAGAGTCTGTTCTAGTCATTCCCTGTTTCCATTAGATCATGACCATCGCCCCTGAAAAATGCCATCTTCCTTTTGCCTTTGTTATAGCACCCATTAATCCACTCTATCGACAGGTCCACCAGCATCAGGATGAGATCATTTGCCCACGCAGAACTGCTTAACTAACTCTATAGCTTGCTCATTCCCAATGATGCTAAATATTAATGAAGCCACTTTTAATTACTTTTCCTTGGTAGGTTCCTACTGTGGAAGCCTGTCAGCCGCCCATCGGCACTTCATCACCCAGGATGCTCTTGCCCTGGGAAAGCACTACGCTGCTCCCCACTTGGTGGAGAGTTTAGAAGACACAGGAAGGAATGTACTTGCCCACTGGACACAGAATAGCACTCCTTGCTTCCACAAATACTTTCTGAATCCCAACTCTCTGCTTCCATTTGCCGGGGCGTACCCAATTTACCTCAGCATTCTGCAGACGCCATTTCCAGGGAGATAAGAATATCGATATTTTTTTTTCTTCCAGGGATGATATACATATAAAGGAAATAAGTTTTAAAAATTTAAAAGAAACATAGGAAGAATTCTATAGAAAAGAGATGCTTTCACTCTATCCAAACAAAATATTTGTCTCATTAGAAGCGGGTATAATGAGAATCTTATTGATCTAGAATCTTATGGAAGTTATGTAAATTGTCGAAAGGAATCGATTTTTAAACAAAGAGGAAAAGAAGACCGAGCGCTATTACCGATTGTCACCCCACTTGACAAGTTAATAAGGGTTAGATTATGAGAGCCTTGATATCTTAGCAGACGTTCCGCTCTGAACCTCCCCAGAATTCCCGTCCAGAAAACCCCGCTGGGAAATCCCGGCCAAGTTCTCCGTTAGGTGACGGGGACCCAGCAAACTCCACCCAGCAAACTCCTTCCGTTGACCCGCCAGTACAAGAGACAGGAAGGGGCGCGGGTTAGGAGACGGACTCCGAAAACCTCAGGATTAGAGCCAGAAGCCTTTTCTTTTTTAATGAGGACTTGAGGGGTTTCGAGGACTCCCAGATATGTGGTTCTGATTAAAAAATATCAGTCACATGTTGCACGCGAGCCCTGAAGCTGATGCCGAACTACAGCCAAGGGCCTACGGAGTCAGATTACGTCCGAGCGCGCACTGGAGGAGCAGCTGATTAATATTAGAACGTGCAATACCAAAGCAGACACAGCAATTATTTCCCACTTATTATAAAATATTAGTGCACAAACTTGGCAGCGGGGGCAGAGACGGGGCTTCGGGCCTTGCCTCGAAACCGATGTAACTTCATCTCCCCCATCCCTCCCTTGCTGGGGGAGTCACTCCGAAGGCTCGGGCCCCACAGACACATCGGCCCACGCTGACTTAGCCGGCTGTCCCCACGTGGGGACTCACGTGTGTTCCGCCGGGTCCTCGTGAGGGCAAAAACCAGGGCGTCCCTCCCAGTTCCGGCGGCACTTCCGGGCAGAGCCCTCCCCCCGCCCCCTCCGAGCTCCACGAGGCCGCCATATTTCTGACTGTGTGTCCAGGGGAGACGCCCGCAGCTGTTGTTCCCCACCACCGCAGCGGCTGCACCGCGGAGTCCCCTCTGAACACCTCAGCTCGGGGGGCTCCAGTGCGGCGCAGACCGGGTCCCGAGGTCAGGCCCCACGTGGGCCGCTCCGCTCCACACGCAATCCGGGCCTGCTGCCTGGCTCATGGGCGCTTTGGCCGTTCCAAGGGGGTCGGGGAAAGAAAGCGCCAGAATCCTCTCCCGGAGCAGGCGCCCAAAGGAACACCTGCCGAGGGCGACATCCGGCGGCTCCCAGGACCGAGCTCCGACCCGAGCCAGATGTCGCTTCTAACTGACCGAACAGCCTCAGCTTCCTGGACTGTAAAATGGGGATACTAAGAGCGCGGAGATGAAACACACACAGGGATGGGATAACGGTAATGGACACTATTTTGTGCCTTTTATAACTGGGAAGGGGACCCATGTGCACATGCATGAACACGCACATGGCAGCCCTGGGAGGAAGGCAATTTAAACATTGTCATTCTCATTTTACAGTTAGGGAAACTGAGGTTTGGGAGGGTGAACCCTTTGCAGGGTCACAGAGCTAGTAAGCCAAGAACATGTTCCTGTGTTCCGATCTTCCAACTCTCTTCTCAGTCCTTTTTCCCCAAATTTATCACACTGAATAGGTAAAGGGCATAGATATACACACAGATATTTATATAGTTATAGAGAGAGAGAGCTATCCACAGATAGAGTGATTTCTGACTTAAATATGGCCCAGCACTAGGACAAGCTCAGTTGAATTAGTAGGATCCCAGAGGGGTTCTTACCGGGCTCTTGGACCCAAGGCTTCCCTTACTGATGTGTTTACTGAGATACAACAGGCACATGATTAGGAGAGCTGAAATTTGGACCCAAGTCTTGTGAATTCAAACTGGGTGTTCTAGACACGACATCTTTCCGCTTATTGCAACGTCAGAGAATTCCTTTGGATCAGGCTTAGGATTTGTCATGTTTTCCCATAACTCTTGTCTTTGATTCTAATATTAAATAAGTAGGTATTTTTCTTCCTTTGCTCCACTTGGCAGAATAGTTTGAATGCATTCAAATGTCTATTTTTCACGTTCAAACAATAAGAGGAAATCATTTCTAAAAGAATCATTCAAAATGATCAACAACTTTAGTAAATAAGCCCAAATATCCAATAACTCAATACTATAAAAAAATCACATTAAAATACCTGTTCAAAGTAACAAATATAATAATAGATATAACAATCAAAATTAGAATCGAGAGAAATGGATTGTGGATTGTAGTTCTAACATCTGGAATAAGATACTGGGTTATTTTTTAGATACCTTTTTAGATATTTTTAGGTATTTTTCGGTATTTAGGTACGTGGGTAAAATACCTTTACATTCAGAGGTTCTATTATTGACACTATTTCCCCATAGTCAGAAATAGAAAAGACTGACATATACCAAAAAATTCATATCAACCCATTTCATAATAGCCCCCGAAGCCACATGAAACAAAAGGCGTAGCATATGGATATAATCACAGAGGTCTGTTCTTGAGAAAGGATGATGGGCAGTATGGCATCGTGAAAAGACAGCCAATCTTGGAGGCAGGGAGACTTGGACTCAAACCTTGCGTCTGCCATGCACTTTAAGACTTTGATCAAGTCCCCCTACCCTCAAGCAAATCTATAAAACAATAAATTTTGAGTAAGACTTCATCTTAATTGCTAGAAGGAGATTCCTCGTTGGGAGTTCTCCATACCAAAAAAATCATAAAACTTATACCCAAAGCAGGGGCAGGGAGGGGGGAAGAGAGGAATGATTACCATGTGGAATTCAAAGAAAAATGGGAAGAATAGGGTAAGTTGATATAAGATCATTAGGAGTACAGTCCATGTAAGGGCTACTATGAGCCATTCAAAAACCAGTTTTGACCAGTACCAGTACCTCCTCTCCAGTCAAGCTCCAGATGCTGACTGACCACTTCCCTCACCAGCCGATGGCGCAGACTTCGATTTCCTGGATCCCTGCTCCTCATTCCTCATTAGTAACTCAGAAAATGCTTTTATTTCAATGGTCCTTAGTAGTCAATTGTCTTATCTCATGGGTGATGACCTTTGTCTAAATGGAAAATATCTGACCCCTGAGTGGCTTTGGGGCAACAGCCCACTGCCCATCCGAGGCCATGGCATTGTGTGCTGCCTCCAGATTTAAGGGCCATGGAGGTCATACATCTGTATTGCTACTTGTTGACAGCTGTTCTCCTGTCCCCGTGAGTAGCGATACATTTTGTTAACTATCCCCATGTGGCTCTTTATCCAAACCAACCCTTCACTTTGACTGTAGCTACAGTAAGGCAAGTAAAAACAACACTAAGAGAAAGCTAAACTAGGAATAATTTGTAATGATCAATATTGATTCCAAGGAATAGGAGCAACACAAATCCCACTTTTTTAGTTGGAAGACAAGGGTTGGGTGTGAAATTTTGGAATCAGTGGGGGTCAGTTGAAGCTGCTTAACATTTTTCTTAGTTACAAAGCCAATCCAAAATGAACTGTGCCGGGAAAACAAAAGACGAGTTTTGTCACCAGGGCCATTTGGTTGTACAAAGATGTTCTTGTCCAAAATATGTTATATTTCCTATTAGTGTTCCTTAAGAAACGATCAACAGGATGATATCAGAGAAGCTTGGAGAGACTTATATGAACTGATGTTTACGTGAAATAAGTAGAACCAGGAGAATATGGTACATACCAACAACAAGATTATACAAAGATCAATTCTGACAGAAGTGCTCTCTTCAACAATTAGACGATTCAATACAGTTGCAATGGTCTAGTGTTGGAGAGAGCCATCTGCACCCAGAGAGAGGACTGTGGGAACTGAGTGTAGATCACAATATTATATTTTCACTTTTTTATTATTGTTGTTTTCTTTCTCTTTTTTCCCTTTTTGATCTGATTTTTCTTGTGCAGCATGATAATTGTGGAAATATGTACAGAAGAATTACACATGTTAAAAATATATTGGATTGCTTGCCATCTGGGGGAGGAAATGGAAAAAAGGGAGGGAGAAAAAAATTTGCGATGCAAGGTTTTGCAAGGGTAGATGCTGAGGATTATCTATGTAAGTATTTTGAAAATAAAAAGCATTATACATTTTTAAATGAGTCATTTTCCCAGTTTTCTTCAACCAAAGGCTAATCTTATAGATTCTATCAAATTATATATAACCACATCTGAGCACCTCAAGCTCATTTCTCCACAGCAGATGGCTACCAAAAAGTGTTCAATTGGATGAAAGAAACATTTATTTAGTGCCTACTGTATGTAGAACAATATAAAGTACTTTCCTTAGATCTTGGGCACATGCTCACTCTCAAGGAAGGGAAAAAGGATTTTCAAAACATTCAGATAATTGGGAATCAGGAAGTAGTGTTCTCCCCATCCCCACTTTAAATCTGGTTTATAACATTATGCAATAATGTATAAGTATTCTGCACAATGCTACCACCTGTTCTATTGAAATGTTGATTTCATCATGTTGCTCACCTAGTCATAAATCTTAAATCTTCAATGACTTATTTCCTAGCATAGCAAAACCAAATTTCACTGACTGATCAACAACAAAATAAAACAAATGACATTTACAAGCATTTAGTATATGCCCATGAGCAGTCCAGTAGCACAGTAGATACAATGCCTGATTCAGAGTCATAAAGACCTGAGGGAATCAGATTCACATATGCACTAACTGTGTGATTCTGGAAAAGTCATTTAACCCTGTTTGTCTCAGTTTCCTCATCTGCAAAAAAAAGCTTGAACAAGAAATGGCAAATGACTGTAGCATCTACCCCCAAAAAACCCAAATGGGAACATGAAAAGTCAGACATGACTGAAACAACTGAACAATAACAATTCCCAAGGATTTTGCTAAGTGCTGAGAATTTGGAGATTAAAATGAGATAGCTCCAGTCTTCAAAGAGTTTCCATTCTTCCATTTAAGAGATTACTTTTGTTTTATAAAATACATGAAGATAAGCACATTTTCGTTTTTGTAAAAGAAATCTAGCTTATTATGCTACATGCAATAAATATGCTATGTGTGTGTGTGCGAGTGTACGTGTGTGAGTGTGAGTGTGTGTGTGTACTGAATTGGTCCCTAAACAAACTTAGCTGTCCACTGGAGAGGTTCTGAAACTTCTCCTACCTTCTCCCAGCGTACTCAAAACTTACATATGTAAGCAGAAGTGTTGAGGGGAACTGAAGGACGCAAATAGGTTAGATCTTCTTTGATAAGTTTTCTCCTATTGGCTTGTGACAGAGGGCTTTCTCCCCCTACTTCTGGCAACTTATCCTCTCCTCATGACTGATAGAGGATCGAGTGTCCACCCAGCAGCAGCATTCTCCACAGTAAGGTGTAGCCTAGTAGACTGGAGAAGTCATTCATTTCCATCTTCTTTTTAGGAGTACTTTCAGTTTTTTTGTCTTTAAAATGAACAAATCTGAGTGTAAATATGTGTGTATACATGTATAGATGCATGCATATGCATATATTTTCACTTTTAAATATTGTTTTGGTAGATTTGTGTACACTGAATTAGAAATTACTTTGAAAAGTGCATGCATTTGTAAAACCTTTTAAAATCTCTCTCCCCCACTCCAATAAGATTGCACTTAATTCAGGCTCTTTCTACTGTATTATTATTATTTTTTAAATTTTTTTGCTGAAGCAAATGGGGTTAAGTGACTTGCCCAGCGTCACACAGCTAGGAAGTGTTAAGTGTTTGAGATCAGATTTGAACTCAGATCCTCCTGACTTCAGGGCTGGTGATCTATACACTGCACCACCTAGCTGCCCCTACTATATTATTTTTAATATTCTTTGATAATGTCTTTTAAAGGGATAGGAATGAGTTCTGGTACCACATCTTTCCCCAAAGCTGTATTAACACTGTACAGACCATAAATCAAGGTTTGAGATACCTGAATGATAGCATTCATTTGCATTTAATGATTTGTGGTCACATGGCATTTTTTTATATTTTTCTCTTATTCTTTTAGCTGATTATTTATGAACATATGTTTAATCTCCCTAATTATTTTATAAGGGCCTTAATAACTATAAACTATACCTAAAAAATAAGGCAAAACATTTCCATATTAGCTGTATCAAAAAAAATTAGGAAAATGAAGAAAGCGAGAAAATTATATTTCCATTTGCACTCAGAATTTATCAGTTCTTTCTCTGGAGGTGGAAGGCACTTTTTGATCACGAGTCCTTTTGAATCGTCTTAGATACTACAGTTGAATTATTATAATGAATTGATTATTACAATGAATAAATCATTGTATTTATCACAGTAGTCAAGTTTTTCACAACTGATTATCAATACATCACTGCTACTGTGCACAACGATCAGGGTTTTCTCAGTTTACTTTATAATAATTCATATAAATCTTGCTTTATTTTTCTGAAATGACCCCCTCTATCATTTCTAACAGCGTAATAGTACTAATAGTGACACTCATATGTCACAACTTGTTCAGCTATTCCCCAAATGATGAACATCCCCTCAATTTCCAATTCTTTGTCACCATAAAAATAGTAAATATTTTCTGTAGGTGTAGGTTCTCCTTTTTCTTCGATGTCTTTGGAGTACAGGTCTAGTACTATTGGATCAAAGGGATATGTACAATTTTATAACTCTTTGTGTATAGTTTCAGATTGTTTTCCCGAGAGGTTGAATCACTTCACCACTCCACCAACAATTTATATTAATGAATATACTTTCCCTTATTCCTTTCCAGCATTTGTCATTTCTGATAGGTATGAAGTGGTAGCTCAGAGTTGTTTTAATTTGCTTTGTTCTAATCAATAGTAACTTAGAGCATTTTATATGACTTTAGGGAGCTTCAATTTCTTCTTCTAAAAGATGCCTGTTGACCTATATGTGCAAAATGTTTGTGGCAGTCCTTTTTGTAGTTGTAAGAAAAAATTGAATATCAATAATCAATTGGGGAAACTGCATGGATGCCCATCAGCTGGAGAATGACTGAATAAGTTATGGTATGTGAATGTTATGGAATATTATTGTTCTTTAAGAAATGACCAGCAGGATATTTCAGAGAGGCTGGGGAGGCTGACAGGAACTCAAGCTAAGTGAAGTGCGCAGAACCAGGAGATCATGGACACAACAACAACATGATTATATGGTGATCAGTTCTGATGGATGTGATCTTCAACAGCAAAGTGTCTCAGGACAGTTCTGATGGCCTTGGGATGAAAAGAGTCATCTGCCCAAAGAGACACTGTGGGGACCAAGTGTGGATCACAACATAGTATTTTCACTTTTTATTATGGTTTGCTTGCTTTTTGTTCTTTCTCATTTTTCTCATTTTGATCTGATTTTTCTTGTGAGATGTGATAATTGTGGAGATATGTATAGAAGAAGTGCGCATGTTTAACATATATTGGATTACTTGCCATCTAGGGAAGAGGGGAAGGTGAAAGGAGGGAAAAATTTGGAACACAAGGCTTTGCAAGGATGAATGTTGAAAATTATTTATGCATGTGTTTTGTAAATACAAAGCTTTAATAAAACTTTAAAAAATAATAAAAAATGTTTGTTCATGTATTTGATCATTTGTCAATTAGGGAATAGTTTTTATTTTTATAAATTTGACCCCATTGCCTATGTATTTGAGAAATGATACTTATGTCAGAAAAACTTGTTGTAAACTTTTTTGATATTATTTCATTATCTATAGTACTTTTCAGCATTATTAATTTTCTAATTATTTTTTAATTGGGTCCATTTCTGTTTTTACTTTGTCTGCAATAGCTATTTCTTTCTTTTTTACTTTAGCTGAAGCATAATAAATTCTACTCCAACTCTTTATTTTAACTTTGAATGTGTCTTTCAATTTCAAGTGTATCTCTTGTATACAACATATTGTTGGATTCTGATTTCTAATCCATTCTGCTTTCTGCTTCCATTTTATACATTAGCTCATCCCATTCACACATAATATCACCATTATGATTCTGTGTATTTCCCTCCATCCCATTTTCTTCCATTTATTCTTCTCTATAGCCTGTTTTGCTTCTGAACACTGCCTCTCTTAATCCACCTTCCCCTTTTATCATCATTCTCCCCACTTATCTCTTACTCCCTTTCCTCCTATTTCCCAATTGGGTAACATAGATTTCTATTCCCAGCAGAGAGTGAGTCTATAAATAAAAACACACGTGTGTATATACACATATGTACATATGTTTGTGTATATATACACTCATATTTATAGGATATACAGACATATTCTACCTTCTTTAAACCAGTTCTGTTGAGAATGAGATTCAGTCATTGTCCACCATCCTTCCATTTTCCCCTCCACCGTAACAGCTCTTCCTTACGTGCTCTTTTATACGAGAAATTGTTTTCCCTATTCTGCTTCTCTAGGGACCATGTCTTACAGAACTCTTTTTAAAGAGAAGTTCATTGAATATCTGTTGGATTTATCTTTTTTTACTGAAGACTGGCTTGGGAGGATAATTACACAGGCACAACCAGAATTCAGATCCTTGCTTAGTATTGAACATTACTTGTCAGGTCAACAAGGTTGAGTATACAGTAGACAAGTGTTTCCAGCTGTGCAGCCTTATCTGGCCTCCAACTTTTTTCCTTCAGCAGTCTATACAGCATAAAGCAAAAGGTGTTAAGAGGGTGTTAACAATAAGGCAGGGTGTGAGGGTTAAATCTCTTCCAGATGTGGAGGTTGACACCCTGTCTTAACAACTTTATCCTCCATCTAGCACTTCATTCATCATGTGCACAGGACCCACTGACAACGCGCCAATCAGGAAGCAGTCCCAAAGACAGGCGCATTGTGATTAGCTGTTAATTGTTTGGGCTAGGAAACTTATGACAGAAGCAACCATTTGGGGGAAAATGTTTCCCAGGACTTTGTCCGACATCTTTTTACATGACTTTGCAATTCCATTACTTTTTCCTTTGTTGTTGTTGTTTTTTGTTTGCTTTTGTTTATTTTCTTCCTGTTTGAACTTGGAAGTTCTCTGTACCATAATGCTATTCCTGACCAATCACTAAGTGGTTGGTGCTTGGTTTTGTTTTAGCATCTACTATATACCTCTCACGTGTGCAGTTAATAGAACATACTAAGTTTACATATATGAAAATGGAAGAACTAGAATTTGTACCCATGGTTCTTAATTCCAAGTCCAATATGATTTTAATAAGAATCGAAGGGAAAGAAAATACCACCATATAAGCAACATTGAGCAAAGACTTCACAGAAGAAGAAGAGCTTGTAAAATAATAGAGGATTGGGGTTGGAATCTAGACTCTGCCACTTAGTACTAGGGTGACTTTAGACAAGTGACCTTACCTCTTTGGGTCTCAGCACAACTTAGCCCAATGAGAGAAAGTGAACTAGGTGATCTCTAAGGTTCCTTCCAGTTCTAAATCTGTTTTTGTGATAAAGATTTGGGAATTAGAAAACTCAACAGATCCTCTACATTATGTATTCTAATATTTAAAGCTGACAAGGGTCTTGGAAGACAGATGGGTTCTAACTCAATCATTTTACAGATAAGGAGAAGGCAGCTCAAAAAGCTTAAATGACTTGCTCAAGGTGCTACCAGTAAACTATATCAGAGTCAGTATAAGGCCGACCTGTCGACTTCAAAGTAAGTGTCCTTTCTGCTACATCACAATAAGAAATCTATGGCTCAGAAGGACTAAATTGTCCAAAGTCAAACAAAAGTGACAAAGATTAGATTTAAGCTCAGGGCTTTTAATTCTAAATCCAATGTTTTCCTAGTATTCTACTTTCCTACATTGTGCATTGAAGGATGGGACTTGATCCTTTCTGATTGTAAAGAAGAATTTATTTTAATACCATTTCTTTTCTTTTTTCATTTTAATTTTTCTTTTTACTCTTCTCTAGAAGTTCCTCGGGGAATTTATCTATCAAAAAGAAGTATTTGGAATTTTCAATAGAAAACAAACAAAAACATCTTAAAACATTTTTCAGAATAGCTTTAAAAGGGAGTTTAAAAGATAAGACTAATTATCACTTCTGCTGATATAATTCCCCTCAGCTATATTTCCAGCCTGAATATCTCCCCTGAGATCTAATCATGCATTTTGAGTTGGCTGCAGGATGTCCCAATGGTCCACGAACTCAGCACTTGCACAAATAGATCTTCCTCTTCCTCATTCACCCTTTCTTCCGATTTCTTTCTTGCAGTTCATATCTCCATCATCCACTCAGTCTATGCACTAGAAAACCAGACTCATCTTTAAACCTTCCTTGTCCCATCCCTCTCCCCTGCCACATCCAATCACCTCATATCTGTTCCCATTCAATGCTATGACTTTCATAAAGTTAGAACCTCTTCACTCCACATCTGGATTATTAGAATTGCATCCAAAATGGTATCCTAGATTCCAATTTTTCCTCCCTCACCCCCAGTCCTTCCTTCCTGTTCTAAGTCCCATATTCAAAAATGTCAGTGCTTCTGTATTATTTATTCAAGAATATCAGACTTCAAATAATACACTGGGTGAGTCATTTAACCTTTCAAAGCCTCTTTTTTCTCACAGATAAAATAAGGATAATAATGCCTTTGAAAGAAAGCTTGACATCATGAACACAGAGCAACAGCTCTGAGTCCACCTCTGACACATAGGTGATCTCCCTCCAACAAGGAAATACAAGTGTAAAACACTAATTAACCAAAAACAAATGCTGAATAAATAAATAAGTGAATGAATAAATAAATAAATATGTGGATGACTAAATAAATGGACAGGTAAACACATAAATAGATCATAAATAGGCAAATAAATAAATTCATGCATAAAATACATGAATGAATGAAATCTGCTAACAGTCGCTATGAGATTCAAGTGAAATAGTATGTAAAGTATTTTGCCAACTTTCAAATGTTATATGCAATTCCACCATTCTTCTAAAATCCAAATTCCTTAGCATGGCACTTAAGCCTATTGCAATATGTTTTTAATCTGACTTTTTCAACTTCTTTCACATTACTCTTCTTCACATATCCTATGTTCTTTCAAAAGTAGAGTACTAGCTCTTCTCCGACTTCATGACGTATAATCCTACTTTCCTGCATTTGCTCAACTGTCTCTCCTAGCTAAATTTCATCCTTTTCATGGTTGTACCTATTGAGATGCTTCTTTCCTTCCTGGTTCAGATCAAGTGATCCTTTCTATTTCATGAAGCCTTTCTCATCCCACCTCTCTAGTTCACGATGATCTTTAGGCACTTCATGTGTTCCAAGAGCACTCTGCCTAGGTTTCTTATGTCCTATCTGACTTCCCTAAGAGTTCATAAACTCCTTGCTCACAAAGATGCATTTGTTTTTTAATCTTCCTACCCCTAGGGCCTAGCATAGGGATCTGTGAATAGTAGATGCTTAATAAATGTTTGCTGAGTTGAATTAAAGATAAGTTTTGGATAAATACAAAAAGTTTCTCACTAAGCAAAAAGATAATGGGTAGCCAAGGGCAACATCGGTTTAGAATCTAAACGTATTTGTGAAATCTCACACCGAAAGCTGGGGAGCAGTATCATGAGCACTATCATCTGATAAAAGAGAGAAGCTTAAAGAAATCTTGGCAAGAGATCTAACTAAGCAAAGTCACCCCAAAGGCATTTGGGGACAAAACTGGAGAGACAACAAACAGATAAAAGATAGAAAAAAAGATTTTCCATGACTTTTCTAACAGACCCTTTTTACCATCAAGAACAGTGGAGCCATCATATTTGGCTTCTAACATCCCAGCCCCAGATGTGTTTAGATTTAACCAAATATACACAGAGGACGTCTGTACTACAGATCGCAATTTGGAGGACGTGGACCAATTGCTTCTTATGGTATCTGAAGGAGGGGGAAACGCCAAAGGTCTGGAAAAGATCTCGAACTATATCTTTTTAAATGACTAAAAAGACATAAATAATCACAATCAATTAACTACATCTACTCTTCAAGCAAATTTTGTGGAAATAAATTACATATTCAAAATGACGTTTTGAATGAAACTTTTAGAAATACAGAAAAGAGAAGCTTCTACATGTCCAGAGGGCACATCTTTACCATCACATAATTGACTGAAAGACATAAAATACAAGGTTTCCAAATATTTTCTATTGATTGCATTATATATAATATATATGAACAAAATAGTCATATACATGTTTACATATATATATATATATGCATATGTGTGCATAGTTATATGTGGGTATATATTACCCAATAGAAATTTATTTAACTTCTCAATGTTTCTTATGTAAAATGAGGAAAATATTTGAAGTCTTTTTCCTACTTCATATGGTTAGTTTGGGGAATAAATTTCATAATTAACATACAATGATTTGTAAAATATAAAGTACAATATAAGGCCATATGTTCTTATTGTTATTATTATTACTACAGTGATCCTACCATATGACATCTCAGTGTATACCAGCCTATATCGATTTATCTCCATTGAAAGTCAAAGGGATACAACAGTGAATTAGCCTATGGGCAACAGAAGACTTAACTGGTATGCTGCAGTTATACTAAAGCGCCTTCAAATCCATATTTACATTAAGCTTTATTCTTTTTTCTCTTTAGCGCCTACAAAAATAAATTCTGTGCCTCCAACAGTGAAGTAAGATTGATTAATAATGAGAGCTACCAAAGAAAGAATAAGTAACGAAATGCTACCCCATTTCTTGGATGAGTTTCATTTTGTTTGTTTAGTATAGAAAGAAAATAAGCCTAACCTATATAGTTTAAAAGGAAAAAAGAAAAGAAAAGAGAGAAAAATAAGAGATCAATTTAAATACCAAGAGGAGCAAAATTAAGTAGCCACTTTTAAAGAAATAGAAGAAATGGCCATGGAGGAGGAATCCTGAAACGGCATGGACTAAATCCCCCAAACTCACTGAAGATGAATCGGTGTATTCTATGGAACTGAACTGTAGAACGGAAAGGTGCATAAATAGGGACAGGGGAAGTGAACTTCAAAGGAGAATGCGTGATGGACATTAATCATGTCCATAGGTGAACATCAAAAGGAATATAACTCCTATATTCTCTCAGAAAGAAGAAAGGGTATAGGAGAAATGAAGAGGAAGCAGAAAAAAGAGATTGAAAGAGGAGAAATAAAAGGGGAAAGTCTGAACCAATGGATTTAACAGAAAAAAGAAAACCAAATCTCTTTTATAAGTGGGTAAGTGGGTTCCAGAAAGATTGGAAGACATAGATGAAGACGTGGAATTGCATAATGATTGAGAATAAGAATGTTCATGGGGAGAGAAGGGAGACAAAACCAGGTCCCACAATTTGGGATACAGGATGATTTTTGTCATGGGGCAAAGTTTCTCTTCTCTTTGTCCACTATTGACCTGATAACTCATAGAGTGAGGCAAAGTGAAATGGGGGATAATGGGACAGGATCTACAAAAGCAATAATAATAGCAAAAGTTGCAAAAGACTTTAGTTAGGAGAGCTTAGATTTGGTCCTCCAAAAGTTTTCATTCTGTGAAAAACACAAATATATTAAAGAAGAAATAAATAAACTTTTTAAAAGTTCAGAATAGAAATAGAAATGATGAACAGAAAAAGAAGCAAAAACAAGAAATAAATTTACCTTAGGAAAAGGAAGTAATTTTAAAAAATAAGTAAAAGAAGTTGGAGGGAAAGGAAAAGCTTTTTTAAAAAGGCTTTAAAGAAGAGGTAGAAACGGTTTTTTGAAAAAGAATCTGAGATAATTATAGGAATGAAATACTAACTTTAAAAATGAAAGAATCAAAAATTCCTAAGAGAGACAAAAATGAAGGAAAACATATACCTAAACTCTCATATACTTTGTTATAAATTCAATTCAATCCATTATAAATGGATCAATCAGTACAGTAAAATGAAGGTAAACAGCAAATTGGATGAAAAAGTAAAACAATGCAATATGTTCCTTACAATAAAGACATCAGAAAAGTAAAAACATACACAGAAGCAAAATAAAAAGCTGAATTAAAATTTACTATATGTCAGTGATTCAAAAAAGCAGAGTGACTATTGAAAAGAAAAATTCATGGCAAAGATAAACAAAGATATTATATTATGCATACAGCAAGGTTTTTTAATATAGGGACCATAAGCTTGCTTCTTTCAAAAATATCTTGATAATCCTGTGAAATTTATTGTATGCATTTAAAAAGCTTTTTTCTGACAAAAAGCTCCCTGGCTTTGTTAGACTGCCAAGGGACCATAATGCACACAAAAAAGAGTAAGGAGTCTGGGCTTACAGGAACTATAGGCAATGAATCAATATCAACATTAAATAGATACACTCTCAATGGCATAGCATCTAAATTTATCAAGGACAAACCTTGTGCCAAACTAATTTAAAAAAGAACGAAAAATCACATCAATAAAGAGTAAACATTTACAAGATAAAATCATAAGAAAACCAAGAGAAATAAAAAAGAGGTGCTTAATAAATGCTTGTTTCCTCCTTCCTTCTCTCTCAATAACGAAGGAACAGAAGAGGGCTACTGGCAAGAAATGTAGATTACAAAAAAAATCCAACAGATATAAATGCAAATCAATCTTTTTTAAAAAGGAAACATATTGTGTGAATCCAATTATTACCATTTTGCATGTCAGAAACTTTTCAAAGTCTTTACTATGACAGGTTAGCAACAACTGCCAAACTGTGATGAATACTGAAGTAGGAGTGAGAAGACTTAGATTTGAATCTTATTTCTACCACTTATTAGCTGGGTGATTTAGGCAAATCTTGTTACATGTTTCAGCTTAAGTTTTTTTCATTTGTAAATGCATTTACAAGTAGAAGAGACTAGCATCACTTGGAAGAACATTTCAAACAGGTTGGTCAGATCTTTGAATTGACTGGTAGATAATTAGACTGTAATAGTATGGATATTTATATTTTATAATAACTCAACTGAAAACAGAGAATGAAAAAATTTCACTTTCTCTTTTCAAGAAATGACCAAGTCTACAGCTAAGAAATAGAACAGAGTGAAAAGATAATCACTAATTCTGACTAATCATGTGTTAACTGTTCAGTTTTGGCAAGTCATTAGTTTGTCTTGATATCCTCATCTTAAAATAGAGCACAAGTAGATGGCACAGAAAGATTCATCTTCTTGAGTTCAAATCTGGCCTCACACACTTACTAGATGTTTGACTGTGGGCAAATCACTTAACCTTGTTTGCCACCGTTTCCTTGTCTGTAAAATTAGCTAGAGAAGGAAATGGCAAACCACACAGAATCTTTGCCAGGAAAACCCTAAATGGGGTCAAAGTTGAACACAACTAAAATGACTGAACAATAATAATTGTGGGTATAGTATAGAGTATAGGTATAAAATGTAGGTTTTCATTCTTAATGCTAAAATATATCATTCCTTCTCAATTACTAAAGAATAAAGATACTGACTTTTTAAACTAGATTGATATATTTTCTATTTATAACACTTATATTTCCCAAAATGCACATTCTTGCATCTGCTCCCAGAGAGCTAAACTTTACAAGAAAAGAAGAAAAGGAGGAAGTGTAAAAGAAATAGTAATCAGGATGCCCATTATCACCACTAGTATTTAATTTTGTACTAGAAATATTGGCTTTGGCATAAGAAAAGAAAAACAAATTAAAGGAAATAGATTAGGCAATGAGGAGATAAAAGTATCACTCTTTTGCAGATATGATGATATATTTAGAGAATCTTAGAAAATAATCCAAAAACCTATTTAAAGCAATTAAAAGCTTTAGCAAAGTTGTAGGATATAAAATAAATCCTCACAAATCACGAGCATTTCTATATATTACTGATAAATCTCAGCAACAAGAAATAGAAAGAGAAATTTCCTTTAAAATAACTGGAGAAAAAATAAAATATCTGATTATCTAACTGTCAAGACAAACCCAGGAACTATATGAACACAATTACAAAACACTTCTCACAAAAATAACGTCAGATCTAAACAATTGAAAAAATATCAATTGTTCATGGGTAGGTGGAGCTGAATATATAAAATGATAGTTTTGCCTCAACTAGTCTACTTGTTCAGTCCATAACAATCAAACTGCCAAAAAATTATTTTATAGAGCTAGAAAAAAGTAACAAAATTCATTTGGAAGAATAAAAGGTCAAGAATATCAAAAATATAAAGCTGAATCATCAAAACCATTTGGTACTTTATAAGAAATATAGCCACCAACATTAGAAAGTTTAATGATTTAAATGTCTAAAAGACTCATGTGTTTGTTTAAATTCACCATATCCACCATTTTTTCTCATACATCATTCTAGTTAATTTTTGAATTTTGTAAAAATGTTTATCGACAGTTGCTCAGAGTCTGAAAAAGGCTACATTTGAAATTTTAGTTTTAAGATGATTCAAAATATGAGGTTTTGGTAAATACATGGCAGTTTTGACATGTCGGGATAAGAAGAACCCTAATGGAAATAGATCAGATGAAGGAGGTAGCCAATCAGTGTGAGAAAGGATCACCCAGAAACTATCAAGCATACAATACACAATGACAGTATTTCCTTTCTTATTAAAATTATTTGTTATTTAAAATTTACAAAAACCAATTAAATGTACAAAAATGAAATAAACTTTAAAGTGAAATTTTTTTGTACATGCATAGAATCTATACATTAAAAGGTACTAAAACTTAAACCTGCACCCAGTATTTGGAAATGCAGCTGGGTGACTTGAAATTAGGATTGTTTCCTGCATTGTATTTGTCCAGATCATAATTCAGCTGTTCTTTGTCACCTGATGTTATTCTTGCTTGTGACCTTCTAAACATTCTCAGTTGGAGGATCAGTGTAATCCACTGAGTCCTTTCTCAGGAGTTTTTTCATATTTTATGGAATCTGGTGCAACACTGAGACCGTCCAGCCCTAACTCTAAACCCACTCTTGACTGGCTCACCTCTTCCTCTGTTCCAAGGGGACCTTCATGTTATCACACTCCTTTTTCACGAGATCTTATTGGCAATATGCTAGAGCATGCGGATACCCACCTTTGTTTCCCTTTGGGCTCTCCTCACTTTTGAATCTTCAAATTTGTAGCGTTCCATGATCCACAACCACGAAAACATCACATGGAGAATATTGGTGTTAAAAAAATATATGCTTTGGCAGCAAGGAGCAACTTGGGAGCTTTGAAAACCATATATGGCTACATACGAAAGTGGAAAAAAGGAAAGGGGACTGGGTTTGGATGTCAAATCTTTTTTCCCCTGTATTTTAAAACTAATAGAAATGATTAGTGGAAATGCCACAACAAGTGATACTGAGAAAAGATTTCTGAATGGAATGAACGATGTGGCAAAACTAATTTCCCTTGCTTTGATTTGAAAGTGAGATTTCCATGCTGTACCCGGACACAGTTGATACCATTTGGGAGGAGGCCCTTTTATTGGTGGCGGTAGCATGCAAAACATCAGGGTCCAAAAAAAATTGAATTTGGGTCAATGCATTGAGGTTTTGTTGAATTTTCCATATTCCTGAAATATTTCACAACAGCTGGGTAAGGAGATGTAATATTTAAAAAACATACATTACAGGCTATCTCCCCTGTGGGACTGCCAGTTCTTGAGTCAATCTACATTAATATTTTGGGACAGGCACTTGTATTTTCAGACTCTCCTAAGGGTCTGCCCCTTTTGCTGTAAAAATTGCAAGTTTTCCATACTGTAGCCGAAACCTGTTTTGAATATCCCCCATGCTTTCTTTGCTCGCTGCTCAAATGCACACTCTCTAATTCCTCCAGCCACGCTCTGTGTTCTCATATTGATGGTATTTAAGCTGACACTGCAGCCCATCTGACAAGCAAACAAAGACTCTGAAGGGCTTCTGCTCAGAGCCAGTTTCATCCTTAACAGTTGACCTTGTCCTGCTAATTTTAACTGTCAAGCAGATTGGATTTGAGCCTCCAAGCAGGAATGAGATGCACACGCAGCAATATGGCTTGCATTTTGAGTTTGTGCTGATATGGGTAAGCAGCGACTGAAATCATACCATCCAGTTCAAGCTGTAGATATGGAGGTCATTCTGTCAATAGATGTATTCACATGGAAAGAATGCAATTAAGGTTCAATCAGCAATCCTGGCTTATCAGAGGCCAAGTAAATGCATCAAGGCTTTCTGTGACATAAAACAATGCTTTAAGGACCTCAGAACTATTAGCAGCAACAGGTTGGGGTGTCTCTTTGTGTCGGGAAATAATATGGTTCTCTTCATAGGTATAACTTGCGTTTTTCAGAATTGGAGCCTGAGGAAACAGTGGGATTACATTGCTGTCATCTCTCCCCTGCTAAAGTGACAGGCTCATAGCTGATGATTACAAGAAGCAAGAGAGATGGGCGGGACAACTTTTTAGGAATCCAGTCCTGCTCAATTTAGCAAAGACCTTGCCTTCCTTCTGTCACACTGTCATAAGAGTCTCCTCCCATCCACTCACTCCATGGAACTTCAGATACCGGGATATTCTTAAGCTCTCGTCACACCCTGGCCAAAGAGAAAGAACTCTATTTAAAAATCAGAGCAAAGTCTCAGGAGCTGCAAGTCAAAGAACAGATGCAATGGCCACAGACTACGATCAGATAGAGGGATTTCAGAGTTCGTGAACATGGATGTGGAACACTTGTGAGAGAAGCCAGATCCAGCATATGACTACCCCTGTGGACAGCTGTAGTGGGCTAGGGAAGTCCTAGGAAATTCAGTTGAGGAGTTAGGAAGTCAGGGTGTTGGAGAGAATACCGGTATGTCTAAGTTCCCTAGAATAAGGGTAGAAATAGGGGAGGGCAGAAAAACTGTGAGTCGGAAAGTGAAGGAGTGTGTTCTGGAGGTCTGTAGATTATCAGGACCAGAATCTTGATTGGGTGATAAATAATAAATTCATGAACCTTGAAAGTTACTGGGCATTGGTGGTAAATGGAGAGCCTGGAAGTGGAATCCTTCATGGAAATGGATCAGGATACAATAGAGATTGCAACCTGGAAAGAAGAGCTGAGGAAGTGGAGTTACCAAAGGGAAACCAAGGCTCGCTGAATGCAAGGAAGAGAGAGCTGGTTTAGAAAAGTCTTAAGATGAAAGCTAGTTGGTTGTTTCTGGAGCACAAAGGCAGAAGGGGCTGGTGGCTGTATCCTGGGGCAATATGTATATTGAGGGAAGAAGGATATAAACAGAGTGGAGACCACAGAGCAGAAAATGGGCTTGAAAACAAGGAACCAAGGATTAAGAATCACCGGAATGGAGAAGAGTATGAAAAATGTTGTCATTGTCCAGAGGGGTTCAGGTGCTGGGGCCTGAAACAGGGCCCAATAATCCATACAAAAAGGATCCCCGTAGGCTGTACCTTGAGTTAGTTTTTTCTTTTTTTTTTTGTTAACTGTTTTCATCTGGTTCACTTCAGAGTATCGTAGGCTATACAGGCTGCACGTTGGACACCTCTGTCCCAGGGCATTGGGTAGCTGTGTGTGTGTGTGTGTGTGGAAAGGAGACAGAGGGGGCTTTGATGGGGCCCAAACAGAGAAAGGTCAGTGATGGACAAATAGAGACGGTGATGTCATGGTATAATGACTACTCAGGTAAACAGGCTCAAGTAGGCATCTGTTCAGAGGCAAGTAGATGATCAGGAAGGATAAACAACGTAGTTTAGATGCTCGTAGAGACTGGAACAGGCAAGGAAGCTCTGGGGCTTTTAAGGGCAAGGAAAAGAGATGGTGAGATGGAAGGGGGCACTTCCTTCAGAGTATAACTTGTAGATTTACATTCTCATAGACACTCAAAGTCTGAGTCACTCTTACATCTCATTCTTTATTCCTACCTTTACTTCCTGAAAGTTAATCAAGTGGAGTGGGAGGTGAAGGGTGTTGATTGATTATAATCACTTGACAACCTCCCACTATTTAAAAAAAAAAAAAAAGGATTATAAAAAACTTTTTGAAAAGACAATACTACATTTTCATCATCATCATTAGTCAACATCAACCAACTTTGAGATCTCAGTTTTGCATTGTTTGCTCAAACCCTAGAAAACAGGAGTAACATCAACATTATTGACCCTAGAACCATGAACTTAATGCTCTATGTAGCAGGCAAGGAGTCTTGAAACAAACAGGATAAACTAAAACAAAGATGGTCTTTCTAAGTCTTTGTTATTCACAGCAAATTATAGGTATCTCTACTTAAGCTTCCATGATGGCATCATGATTTGCTTTTCTTCCATTTATCTGACTCAGAATTAGCAGTACTTTTCTCCAAAGTTTATTAAAAACTATTGTTCAACTTTCCTGTCCACCAGAAAAAATCTATCTCTCTTGGGAGTTTAGGGCTCAGCACAAGGTAATGAATAGAAAAGTTGGATTTGGATTCAGAAAAACCTCCATCAAATTCTGACTCTGACTCACAAGTCATGAATCCACAGACAACACATTTAATTTCTTTGAGCATTTGTTTTTACTTTTACAAAACGAGTAAGTTGGCAATCCGGAATGGATGTAAGTGAGATCAGCTCTTCAGAATCTTCAGGCTTTAGGGGACTCTTAAACAATGGTAAGGCCAAAAGTTGAGTCACTGCAGGATTATAATACTATATTCCCCCAGTGGAAACCAGGATACCTGATATTACATCTTAAAAACCTGGACGAAAACAAAAGAGATTTGATCTCTAAAATGTCGGTCTGTTCTGACAAAAAAAAAAAAAAAATGGCATTGAATCATCTGTATTTTAATGATCCATATAGTCAAATCAAGAAGTTCCAGCCAAATATATCCAAAGTTTTTGTGTGAAAAATAGTCATCTTTTACAGTTAAACTCTTGTCAATATTTGTTTTCATATGTGTTGTCTGTTTTTTTTGTAAAGCTAAATACTAAATATGAAAATATTTCTGATCTGTATATATTATTAGAATAATGTTCTGTGACCATCTCATCAACATAACCATTATTTCCTACAAATAAAACTGTAAATCCACAAAAGTAAATAAAATAGGAATTGTAATACCTGCTATATATTTCTCAGGGTTATTTTGAGCCTCATGGTATACAGCCAAAAATGGAACTGTTCATGAATATTATTGTTTCTCCTGAATAGGTGACCTTTCCAACTAGTTGGAATCCAGTTAGTTGGATAAAGAAAGCCTGGTTGTGAATCCCCAAAAAGGCATATTCCCTCTCCTACTTCAGCAAATTTCCAGCTTATAAAATGCATGATGCTCAATGCAAATTGTGCCAGCTAGCCTCTGCAACAGATAGAGAACCAGAATTTAAGTCAGGAAAACCTGAGTTCAATTCAGCCTCAGACACCTACTAGGTGAGTGGTCCTAAGCAAGCCACTTAACAACTTTCTGCCTCAGTTGTCTCCTCTGTCAAAATAAAACGTTATAATAACAGCACCTACTTCCCAGATTTGTTATGAAAAGAAAATGGGGTAATATCGATAGAGTCCTTTACAAATTTTAAAATACTGTATAATGTTAACTATTATTACTATTACTATACTATGCTATCATTATTTTATTATATGTTACTAAGACTGCATTTGTGCTTTGTAGATAGCAGTCCTCTTTCAGAAATGAGCACCTTATAAAGTAAATGAAGCTTTCAAAAGCTCACCTGCAAATAAAAGGCCAACAGAGATCATGAGGACCCCAATTATATCCCTGCACAGATTTCCTTTGTAATTTTCCTTAACAAAAAATAAATAAATAATAAATTTAAAAATTAAGAAACAAAAAAAAATTAAAAAGCAATTTTCCTTAGCCATCAGAAGAACTTTCCCATTTTTTGGTACATTTCCATTTATTTTACAACCCATGAACATGGAAATTCAAATAATAGTAAATAGTCATTATCTAATAATGGTCAAGCCTGCAGAGATGAAGATTTTAAAAATGGACTAGATAGTTCCCACAGTATAGGGCAAGATCTCACTAAAGACATCTATCCATGGGAAAGAAACAATCGTTGAAAGGAACAAGCACCAGCCAATCTGCTTACTGCCTAATAGATCGCAAAACCCCAGAGCTGAAGCTCTGATGGAGCTAGACATGAAAGGATTCTCTAAGTTGTAGGTTAAGGGAATCTCTCTGTTTGTCCTAAAATAGCGTCTCAGTACCCCAGCTACATAATATAGTGGATTCCGCCTGGAGTCAGCAACATGAGTCTTCCTGAGTTCAAAATCCAATCACCTAAGCTGGATTGTACATCCCAGTTGCTGAGGTGGCAGCCACAGTTTTAGGACCCAACCTGTAACCTAGTACAGGTTAAGGAGTGACCTAGAGGGGGTGCTATCCTAACAAATTTAAGGTGCTTCAGCTGAAATCCATCACCCATTAATTCCTTCGTTGAGATGCATCCAAAGTACATCTAAAATACTGGCAGCAGCCATTCCTTCAGCTTGTGCTAATTGTATTATGTCTTGTCACTGTGTACCTTCATCAATGTCCTTCAACTTAAGATAGTTCATTACCGAGTGACAGCGATACACTCATTCATTTTTAATATTGAATGACCTATTGGGGAGGGATGTCCTCATTGGAAGTGATAGATGTCTTTGCTGTATTCTTGGGCTGTATCCTTGTTGATTGGATTTGCACATGATGGGGGAAAGAAAGGGAAAGATAGAAACACAATGCCCTAGATCTTTTCGAGACAGTAACAAAAACTGACAAGTATAATTGTTTTCTTCTTCTGGGACTTACAAAAATAGATACCCGATCACACAGGGTCAGTTAATTCTCCTTATTTTAAATTTGGTTGAGAAGACATTAATATAGTAAAAATGTGAACTTTAACAATAAACAAAAATCCCGGCTCTGCCGGTAAGTCTGCTTCAATCAAATTCTTGCAGATTGTATTTTGTACATATTTTTCCCCTCATAATGGACAAATCCCCTAACCCCATTTCTGCCTCTTTCTATAGAAATACTGAACTAAAGGTTCATGAATAATAGACAAGAAGTATATATGTTCTAAGATGGAAATTTTAAATCCTGGCAGCTGACAAGTAATATAACTGTCACTAATTCACTTGTTATGATCTATTTTTACTAAAAATGGGACTTTTGCTCTTTTCTTTTCTGCCAGCATTTCCTCAATCAGAGGTCTCCAATAACTGACATCTCTAAGTATCGATATCTAAATTATAATTGTTGTTCCTAATTATGGGACCCTCAGATCACCATAACTTCTTGAATACCTTATAAATCCTCATTTTTAAAAAGGTTGGAAAATGATCCATAAAGTTTTGGTATCCAGTATATTGCATTTGAACCCATAGTTTCATGCGATTATATGTTTAGAGCTAGATGGAATATTAGACTAATGTTATACAACCTAACACTCTCTGACCAACCCCATTGAAAAGATGAGCAAATTGAGCTCCCCCAAGGGCAAGCAGTTTATCAAAGGATTGACATAGTCCAAGTGACAAAGCCGAGATTCTTTAGAAACGTGTAATTTCTGCTTTGGAACACTCTATTAAGAGCAACTGTGCATTAACCCGATGGCCTCACCCTCTGAGACCGGCAGGATGATAGAATGTTTACTGCCACGATGACCCAGTCTGCACTGGGAGATCCAAAGTCCCTTTCTTTGGAAAAGACAAGAATATTATTGGTGATTACTGAGACAGGTCTAGCCACGAGGAATCTGATTGTTATGACAATTCATGAGAAAAAGACACAAGTCAGTCTGACAGGAACCTCCTTAGGACAAAGGGAAGAACAAAACTCCGTGACTAAAACAAAGGGGATAATAAAGCATTGTGACCGATTATTTTTTAATATGAATACCAGAACATAAGCCTCTAAATAGTGTTCTTCCCTTCCAAGGCAGTCATTTTGATACGTAGTTCTAGAAAATAAAACAAAAATTCCTACTTGGACATTAGTGTATAGTGTGAGAGAAAAGGTCCTGGTCCAAAAGCATGGTTTTCTGTTTGACCTTGGACAGGTCAACCTCTCTGAAATCCAGTTTGTTCATCTATAAATTGGGGGAGTTGGACAAGAGGATGGTCTCTAAGGTTTCTTCCAATGCTGGTTCTATGCTCCCATGAAATCATAGAATCCCTACAGAATAAATACAGTTTGCTTACACAATACTGATCTGTAGACTTCTGTACATCTCTGTGTTTGCCATTTCATGAGGAACTATCCGCTCATTACACAAATAATGTTCAGGGTCTAGAGGACTGGAATTGAAAGGGAATTTTTCTTTACTCACCTGGCTTTTCTCATAATGCAGGTGTTAATCATCTCTTTTCTTGATGTTCATAAGAGCCTCCTAATATTATTTTTGTGGTTGAAGTCCCCTATTTCCCACCTTCTCTAATGACTCTTCCATGCAACTAAATAATACTAAATATTATTTAGTATTAAATACTAAATACTACTAAAATAATCTTTCTAAGGCACAGGTCTAACTACTTTTATAGCAGGAAGGAACCTTAAAAGATATCTGTTATAAGCTCATATTACATTTAAAGAAAAGAAACAAGCATTTATTAAGCGCCTACTATGTTCCAGGCACCGGACTAAGCACCCTTTAAAAATGTTCTAATAATAATTAATAAACAAGTATTCTAAACAAAATAATAAATAATACATTATGATATTATAATTATAGACACTATAATTGATAATGGTTCTGAATATTTTCTAATTATATCCTCCTGACAGTCCTGGAAAGTAAGTGACATCATTACCTGCTTTTTAAAGATTAAGAAACTGAGAAAAACTGCCCAGATTCACCCAGCTCATAATTGTCTGAAGCTGGATTTGAATTCATGTTTTTGTGATTCTAGGTCACATGCTTCCCATCTTGCCAGATGCACCAGTTATATATGCACATATGTATGTGTACAAAGACATGTAGGTATATGTATTATATGCATATGTATATATAAAAGGTGCACATCTATAATATTGCACACATACAGGTTGTGTCTAATAGGTTATAAATGTGGGATTTTGCCTTTTTTTTTTTAATCCAAGCATTAAATCCCCCATCAATTCTACTCTGATTTTTCATTGTATACTATGCTTTAGAGATATTTGGCAAGAGAAAGGAGAAAGACCAATTCTAGGCTAAAAAAAAATTGTTTCCATGTAGGACAAGGGCTAGCCTTAGTTGGAAGGCTTACTATTAGGCTGGCTACAGGATTATGGATTCTCTAAACACAGTAACTATAAAAAATTATCTGTGAATTGAAGATGGAGTTCAGTCTGCATGAGAGGAATGACCACCTATATATACCAACAAAAATATAGAGTGGTGAAGTTCTCAGGGAAGCTACACTCACTTTTAATTCGGGGTCTTCTGGATAGTAGGGGCTTAAGAAATATTTTTAATTAAATTAAACAGTAGCAGCCTTTCATCAATTTGAGCTGGAATATGGCCTTCAGAAACTGAAAAAGGCATTCCCATAAAAGAGCTTAATATTGTTTGTGATCAGAAAAATGATAACCAAAAAAATCAGGTACTCATTATGTTCAGAATACTGTGCTGGTATATGAAGGAAATATACAATTTAGCTTTGATATACTCCCAATCTTCCTTCACCCTAGTAGATTACAACTCTATCAAATTTAAACAATATTTCTAGAAGAATAAGTTCCTTGAAGGAAGGGAATTTTTTCATATATTCAGATATTTATTTTTTGGAATGGACTGTTTCATTGATGGTATAGAGAATTGCTGGTGAGAGACTTCTTTAAGTACTACCACTACTACTACTACTACCACCACCACCAAGAAGAAAAAAGATGAATCTGCAAAAGTAGCAATATTGAGGAGTAGAAAGTTAGAGCCAGAACTAGCAAGACAATCTACCTGTGACAAATGCCTGGTGAGCTCTTAGCAACTCTTCAAAATTATAATTTGTAGAGAAGATAATAATTTGGATCAGCAGAAGGAGTCTTTTTTGCCAGAAAAAAATTTAAGCTAATATCAATGAATCCCAGGTACAATCCCAATATCTATATTATATATACATATGAATATATATATATATATATGCATTTGTATATATTCACATATATGTATATATACATATATGTATATATATACATACATATATGTGTGTGTGATAAACATATGTGTATACATTCCCAATAAGGAAAATATATCCTAAAAAGGTAATTAATGACGTGCATGTTAGAGAATGAAAAAAATAAAATTATATTTGAAATACAAAAGAGAAGTTGACAATCAGATAAGAGAAAGTTTTCTAGTAAAAGCAGCATATGGGTTTGGGTCTTCTCAAGGAAAGAAGTCATTCCAGCTTTAAGAAACCCAATGGAGAAAACTAAATTAGCCCTCCAACATGAACTCCGTTATCTCAATCCTTAAATCTCTACATCATCTCCATCTTATTCCCTCTACCCACAGGAAAAGTCTCCTTGCCCTCCGCACTAAGCCTAAGAAGCTATAAGTATCATTTTTAAGATACTCTGCTCCCAAGGCCATTCCCCAAAAGAAGCCCTCAAGATGCTTGTTGCAATAATAGTGTCTTTGGAATAAAGTAGCCATTATCAGAAGGATAGCTTCAAGAACAACTATGTCAAACAACATTCATAATGCCTTTCTTTGGTGTTTTTTAAAAAGTATTCAATCACTTGAGTCTTTGTTGATTGACAAGTCTAACAAATGTGTCTGAATACTCTTTTTCTAATTATGATTCTTTTAATTCTAGTGTTGATTTAAAATATGAAACAAACAAAAAGTTCAAAACAGCCCGAGTTCTGAAATGTGCTTTAAAAATGTGATTTGAAAGGAAGGTGACCACATTCGCCAAGACTCACTTCTCACAGAAGGAACTAGGTACAGAGCATGGGCTCCTGGAGAAGTTCTTTTGGAATTCTACAACTTTTATTTCCTGGGGGCATGGGGAAAGGTGGGAGCAGGGGCGCCATTATTGTCTTTCTACAGAATAAGCCACGCAGCAATGACCTTCATTCTTCGAGATGTCAGAGATTCATAATCTTACTTCTGTGATCCCTCTCTACTCATCTTATTGGTCAAACAGCATAATTCTTATTGGAAGCCTCAGGATCCAATTTCAAATATCACAAAACAACCTAAATGCTTACTTAAAGCACAATGTGGCTGAGGTTTGGGAATTCTATTCCCCAAACTTACTCATTTCATCATATCTACGCTCTCTCCTTTTACCCCTCAAATTGTAACCATGAACTTGTTGGTCCCAAAAAAGGTCATGATGAAATGACAAGGTTGGGAGAAAATACATAGAGCTCATCCGTTTCGTTTCACTTTTTATAGGTAAGAAAACTTAGATGTCGACAAGTGAAATGCTTGCCTAAAGTCACATAGCCACTCAGATTAGAGTATAAGTTGCAGTCCCAAAGTCTAGCGCTCTTTCTATCACACCCTGCTTAGTGTAAAATCTACTTCCACATTTGGTTAAAGAGGTCAAATCACAGAATATCTTGGGATGAAGAGAGAACAATATATGATTCACTCATTAATTTACCAAGTAATTATGGAACATTAATATATGAGTACCCAACAAAAATTCTGCTCCCTCACCTCTTTCTGGGCTTCTAGAAGACTATACCATCAGAATGCTAGCTGTGATAGATCCTATCCACTAGGAAAGTCTTTGAGCATGAACCTGATCAAATCAGTGACATGAGGTCCATCCTACCAAACTCAGAGGCACCCATAATCAAAAGCTTGGCTTTGGGACCATAGAAACCAGAGAAAAACAAACTAAAAAACAATCTATCCATCAGCCTTGTTCAATTTTAATTGTGTTTACCAACTCTAATCTGCTTTATTAAATTTTATTTGAAAAATGATTAAATTGCATTGAGTCAAATCACCATTAAACAAAAGCTAATTTGCAAATAATTCTTTTTTAGTGAAAAATTAATTATTCCCTTTTTAACTGGACATTTTGATATAGTATGGTAGAGGTGGTAGAAGTGACTGGTAAAAAAAAAAAATACCACAAACTAATCCGAGAAACTCACGTTTAAATAGTATTTTAATTAAAAGAAAGCTATGCACAGACTCTTAAAATTTTTCCTAGCTGTGTGGCAAGATGTATACAAGGGACTATCTTGTGAAATAGTGAATTCCTAACCACCATACAAGAAGATATGAAATACCCATATGTCAAAGATATTAAAAAAGGGATTTTTATTTCAAGTTAGTTGAGATTATCAATAAGGTTCCAATTAATTTCAATATGTTATGATTCTCCACACATTATGAGAACTTATCTCTACCCACCACAGCAGAAAGAATTGGGCTACGTATGTTTTTGTAGCCTGTGAAGGTCAGGAACATTTGGCTATGTTTTCTCACATAGAAGCTTAACTAAATTTCCATGTTATTTAAATGTTTGCTATGTCTAGAACTACTTCAAGGACAAACAATCAAGAAAATCTAAGTGCAAAAGACATTTAGATAAAATATTCTGCAACCCTAAGAGTAGCATGAGGTTGATTTAATAAAGTGCCCTTCCTGTAGAAAATGCTTTGCTTCATCTGAAAAAAATAACACTACCTAATGCTGATATATAGTTTAAAAAGCATTTAGATACATTTAGAGTCTTTTGGCAAAAAGCGAATTAACCAAAACAGTTTAGGTATAAAGCCAAAATCAATTTAGGGACATTTTATGTAACCTTTTACTTTGAGTGTTATTAGGCAAGACAGAAATTTCTTGGAAAACTGGCTTTAAACTATTTTCTATAAACTGCAGAACAGAAAGAGATTTCAACTTTGATTATCTATACTTGGGGTATTCATAAATGGACAAAGAAGAACACTAGGAGAGATGGGTTCTTAGTGTTTTCTCATCTACAATATGAGACAACACCAATGAGCAGAAGCTCTATACTTTCTTCAGAAGAAATGACGAATCTTTAGACTCATCTTCATTCTTGAGTCAATTTAGGACTTGTAAGTAGTCTTGAGGAAGAGACCAGAAATGGATAGAAAAGCTGGCTTTCAATTACAAGACTCAAGAGATGGTTAAAATGAAAGAGAAGTCTTAAGAGCTTCAGTGAGATCAAATTATTTCCATTCCTACATGGGAAGATGATGCACGGAATTCCAAAAACTGTTGTCGTTATTAGGGTAGTTGGAGGAAAAGTACATGGAAGGCACGGGGAGAACATATACCAACATGGCGTGAGCCAGATATTAAGACAGCAAGGGCATGAGTGCTACTCCTGGCCCTCTCCCAAGCTCTCTATGGCCCAGAGGGACTCCCATCTGGTTCCTGAATCTGATCCAAAGCAGCCTTGGGATGAAGAAATCAAAGATGCTCTCCTATCCTTCCGGAGGCGGGGCTTCAGTTACCCTGTCCCAGGTGGCACTCCCTGAGAAGATGCTCTTGGTACCACTCAGGCAGAGCGGTTGTTTCCAGATCTGATCCAGTTGCATCGTCCACCACACTGACTGAGTCTGGTTTCCGCTCACCCAGGAGCCGGGGCCTGAGAAAGGCGAGGCTGGGGCGAGGAACAAACAGGGCCAGGCTTCTCTTGCTGGCTCCCAGGGACTTTCCAAGTGGCAATTTTCCGGGCTGCACCAAACAGATCCGAGGGGAAGAAAACTTCTGAAGGCAAAGCAGGGCCGTGGCGGGGGGAGGCAGGGCCGGGCAGCTGGAGCTGGGACAGGACCCCACAGCTTCCTCTCCATCACCCTGCCAGGGAGCCAGTCAGCCCGTGCTCCTCAGCGTGCCCAGTCACTTGGCGATAGGATGCATCTGATGGCCCACAGCCAAGGCCAACGGGGGTACCTCTGGCCAATCGCAGCAAGCCGACAGTGCTGGGCATTGCGCTCAATGGCAGCTGGCTCCTTGGCAGAAGATTTGTGGATGCTCGGAGATCACAGGCTTAACATCCAGTTAAGACGCATTCCCCAAAGGGAAACTAATAAAGGGTTGGGATCTGGCTCTTTGTTTCTCTCTCCCTCTCAAAAATTATAATTATCAGACGGGCTATAGGTGGTAGGATAACAAGTAGCTTAGCTCTGTCAAGTTTAGCACAGGCTTGTTTATTTTTTCCCCTTTACCTCCCATTGAACTTTCTTCTTTCTACCTTGAGGCTGTTGAGGGTGACCTAGACTACAAAAACCTGGTTTCTTCTCATTAGAAAGTAGCCAAAGGCTCTTTAAACCTAATAAAGAGGGAGAAAGATCAGAGATAAAAATGAGATAGCCCTTCCAGGTGGAGCTTGGGCCTTGCAGGGTTTATGTTAATAATTAGAGCTTTGGTATCCAGAACGGAGGACCCAGGAAACAAGGGGGTTTTATGATGTATTTACAAGCTTTTCAAAATGTGCCATACAATAAAACTGATTTTGAACTTTCCCCTTTCCTCAATCTCTCCATCCCCCAATAAACACAGACATTTCCCCTGCAGGAAATTATTCAGAAGGCAAAAATAAACACTTTCCCTCTGGAAGCAGACTCTGTTTTATAGCAGAAATAAATGAAATTTTAAAACGTAGCACAATCGACTTCAGATGGAAATAGCTGATAATCAGAAATGCAGAGTTCAGATTTTTTCCCCGTTTTTTTTTTTTTTTTTTTTTTTGATCAGTAAGATAATCTCCAAAGCTCAGGTCATTATAAATCTTAGTCTTTCTGCTCCTCCTCCTGGGCCTTTTTTCCATTTTCCTTTTCCTCCAAGTCTAGTTCCCTACCACTAGTCCACTTAGGGCTGGCTCCCCTTTCATTTACATTTACATTCAAATTTACATTTACATTGAGTTTTCTTCCTTCCTAAAATCATTCTCCCAGGTTATTAGGGATGTTCAGGGCAACAAGATACATCACTAACCAAAAGGATATAGCACTCTCCTGGAAGCTACTACGGCAAAAGGACCTCAGAAATCATCTGAAAGTCCAACCCCCTCATTTTGTAAGAGAAGGACAACACAGAAGCAATTGCTTTCACAGTGAGTTGATCCAGGACCCAAACAATGACTTAGTGGGACTTGGTCTGGGTCCCTTTGTTGGCCAGAAGCCAGGAGCATCCTCCTCTCCAAGATTAAATTAGATAGATATCAATATCAATATCAATGTGCATGTGTATATATGTGTGTGTCTATACATATATGTATATATTTCACTTGGTATAAAAAGCTATTGTCTGTCTCATTTCTTACCTAGCTTTAATCACAGATTGGCCTTTCCTCAATTAAACAGAGTGTTAAAGACCTTAGCTTAAAAAGGCTGCGGTTCCCACTGCAGCCAGGGCTATGATCGGTCATCCTGATCGCCAGACCCAGATGGACGGGAGGAGAAAGTAAGGCGGGTGACCTTGCACAGCCCTCCCTGCCTCACTTCCATCCAATTCATTTACATGTCATGGCCTCACTTCCCTGATGTTCAAGAACAAGGACAAAGACCAGTGGAAGAAAGGTACCGTGAGAGAGCAAAAACATCAAGTGAGTGCTCAATGTCATCCAACTAGTAAGTAATTGATTCAGGATTTGAATGTATAAGTTCTCTGACTCTACAATTATTATGATAGTGATAATAATAATAAATAGTCCTCGAAAATAGTTCTTAAGTATTATAAAGCTGTTGATCTTTACAATATTGTTGTTATTGTATAAATTGAATTAGTTCCGTTCATCGCCCTCTGCCTGAGGTCATGTGAGCCTTCACAAATTTTATCATTCCCAACAGCAAAAAAGTCTTATGTTACATTCACAAGCCATAATCAGCCATTCCCCTGCTGCTGGGCATTCCCACTCGTTCCCAGTGTTTGACACTACACAAATACGACGGCCAACCACGATTCTGCAGCACTACCTACCTCTAACATAGAGGTGATGAACTCAGACGTGTGTTTTGGGATTTGCCTAACATGGAGGTTTGTTTTCCTTGTTGATGCAGATTTGTTACAAGGAGGTTATTTTCCCCCATGCAAGGAGAAAGAGGGAGGAAAAAAAAAAAAACAAATGTTTATTAATTGAAAAGATATTTTAAGAGGAAAAAAATAAAAAAATAAGCAGCCAATCGTGATAGATTATCATATGCCTCTGCAAATGTCATTGTAGGGGGCTCAGAAACAATCACAGAAACACTAATCAATTTGTGGCGCAAATGGCAAATCCTCACAGACTAGTGCTAGAAGGAATTTTAGAAGTTATTTAGTTCCATCGGCTCATTTTACAGTTAAGAGAAGAGACCCACATCAGTGAAGTGACTTACTGCAAAGTCACACGTCAGAAGAAAATGGTCATAGAAAGAATCAAACCTGTGGTTCAAATGCAGCCCTCCCTTGTTTGGATCTCAATGGTTCTTCCCCAGGCAAAGCGTGCACCGTCCGTCCAATGTGATTTCAGGGATATCCCTGGATAAAAAAAAAAAAAAGCACCCTGTGACCGTCCAGCTTTCCGATCCTGGAAAATCCCACATCAGCCATTCTCTCTGTTCCTTACAGCTCTGGAACCTGCTCAGATCCTAAGACGTCGGGAGACCCCGGATTTAAGCTTTTTCTGGACAGAGGAAGTGGCTCCATTAGATAGGAAAGGAAAATGGCCCAGGAGATAGGAACCCCCCGCTCTTTCTCTCCCTTCTTTCTAAGAGTACTCTTGGAAGGGTGTTCACCTCCCCAGCTCTCAGTTTCCTTAGCTATGAAAGGAGTGGGAATTATAAGTTAGCTCTCGTCCAGTATTAACACTGTGTTCCCTGATTCTTATTCATCAGATTGTATTATTCTTCCCTCGAAGTATTTGTGACTATGGAATGGGGCGTTCAGGGTGTGAGGAAGTTGGGGAGAAGGGGGTGTGGAGGATGAGGACCTGCCCCCTAAGCAGTAAACCTGAGGCCAGGGTTCTTGGAAATTTCCTCCAGTTGTGGTTCTGCCCATCCGTGCCCCGAGCAAACCTTCCCAGTGCAGTCACACCATCTGTTTCTTTCATTTAATCTTTGGCTAGGCTCATATCTGTGAATGATGAAGCTTGCAGAAGCCATTTCCGAACCACCAGGGACAGGAACATGGCAAATAGGACCCCGCGTAAGAATTAAGGAGGTTTGTTTAAAAAACAAACAAACAATCCCTTAGAGGTGAATCACATAAAAGGAAAATCATTTCTGAGGCTGAAAATTGTAGGCTTATTGAAGGAGTTTCAATAAAATGCTCACACACTTTAGTAACAAATATATTTCCAATGAAGATGCAAATTTTCTATAATAAAACTGAATAGTTGGGCTTGAGGGAGAGGTAAAAGCCTTGGATTTGGAGGCGGGAGATAGAGATGTTAATACCATCTTTGCTATTTATTGGATATGTGACCTTCGGCACATCGTAGTCTTTCCCAAGTCTCAATTTCATCATCTATAAAATGATGGGGTTGGAGTAGAGAATCTCTCTGCTCCTTCCTTACTCATGTTCTAAATATATACTCATGAATATTTTATTCATCTCTTAGAATATTTCAGCCTTTTACTGAAGAACATTCTAAACATCCACTAATGGAAGTACTTCAATATCCACTGTCCCTCATATCCATTGTTCTAGGTAATTCCTCCAAGAATGTTGAGTGCCACAAGCCCCTCACTCCAACCCACTTTCAATTCATTCAGCTGCTTCTCCGTCCATCAACCATAATTCCTTGAGTTCTTTTTGAAGATTGCCTTTCACAGTTCCCCAGGTTCTATGACTCAGCCAAGCAACATCACCAGAGAATATTGATTTAAAAAAGACCCTTTGTTTTAGGGAATAAATTGGGCTCATTAAAAGAACATAATTTCCAAAATGTCACAAAGACCACTCTCTTCCTTCTGCTTAATTCCTTGGCCTAAATCATTATTAATTTAATGATGACAAAGATCATGATTGTGGTGGTGATGATGATGATGAGGAGGAGGAGTGAGGCCGATGATGATGATAGTAATGCTTTAAGTTTTGTAAAGTATTTTATATAATTTGATTCTTATAACCCCATTTTACAGTTAAAGAAAATGAGACTGCAAGAATTTAAATGATTTGTCCAGAATCACATAGTGAAGTAAATGTTTGGGGAACCTAAATCTTCTTGACTAAAGCTGTCAGTGAGGTAATGTGTGTATACACATATACTTATATATGTACATTTAAATTTATAAATTTTAGTGCATATGTGTATACAATAACACTTATATATTTTGGGAAGATTGTGCATTAAACATATGTGTGTGTGTGTGTGTGTGTATATATATATAATATATATATATATATATATATATATATGTATATATGTATGTCCTGGTGTACATCTATATCACACACACACACACACACATATATATATATTCATCTATTCATATTTCTAGCTAGCTACCAACCAACTATGATAAAGGAGACTGTGTATCTGAGTTGGAACAATACATATTTTCCATGCATTTCTTTTTTCCTGTGTGTATCACAGAATTTAAACCAAAAAAGTACCTCCACAAGTGCCCAGTTCAATTCAGACCTCAAAATAATCTCCATTATAATATTCTACAAAAGCAGTCACCTAGATTAAATATCTCCAGTGATATTTGGAATACTTACCAGTCTACATTTGAGCAACTCTAAAAGCTCCTTATAAAACTTTTCCAGATATCTAACTGACACTGGGCTCATTGCAACACTAATTATCATCCAATACTTCTTAATCATTTCAATTGTGTCATTTGCACATTTAATGAGCATAACATCTATGCCTTTATGCAAGTCACTGATAAATAAAATTAATAATAATAATAAAATCAGATAAGCCAAAACCTTTTAAGTGCATATAGATCTCTTATAGGAGTCTCTGAATAGTCTTACTTGATAAAATCAGTACATCATCCACAAGAAAGATCAACTACAGGATATTGTTAAATACTTGTTGTGTGTATACATATCTTGGTTTTTATGCCTCACTGATGTTAGTAATTAGTGGTCATTCAAAACAGGTATCTCTTATTTCAAGGAATGTAATCTAATTTTCCATATGTGTGGAAGACATTTTTTGATAGGGTGGGGTATTTATGGCTACATTTTGCCTTTCTGAAGCGATTTTTTATATTAAGTAAATGATTCCATTAAAAAGTCAAATCTGAGACAAAAAATTATTGCTTGTTTACCAATTGTGAAATTACATTTTATTTGCTAGAATAAAACATCACTTTTAAGCAAGTTTTTAACTTTTTAATTTTTAACTACCATCTGGAGATTTTAAAAAAATATTTTGATAACTACTAAAAATAAAAGTATTTTAACAATGCATTTTAATATAAATAGTTTTCTTTATAATCACATTAATTTTATTTTATGCTTTTACAAATATTAATCTGAGAAAATGCTAATAAAATTCATCAAACAGGCACGGGGTCTATAACACTCCAAAAAATGTCAAGAATTCCGCTTTAAAGTCTCTCTTCCAACAAGGTGTGTCCCATAAATGCATCAAAACCTTTCAAGATTCTTAGAATGATATCATAAGACAAATAATATTGTAAATGATCGTAAAACATCAGGTGAGATGTTAAAAAGGCAGATGTTGCTCTTATAAAAGTTTTTCTCATTATGCTGGAGAAGATCCAGTAAAGAGATCAAGACCTGGAAGAGATTCAGTAAAGATATCATCTTGTGGGCAGTGTGGTCCCTTCACATGCTTCTGTTCACAATGATACTGTGCTGGTTGTACCAAGCTCCAATACATTTTCCTGCCACTAGAACAATTTGTCATCAGTAGAATTGTTAAATTTATCATTATGTTTGCACAATAATTCCCTTTCTTCTCCCTCCTGCAGAGGCAATCTATGGATTCTTGCAGTTGACACTATGTTTTCTGGGTTCAGAAGTTCTGGGAACTTTTATAATATTATTTCTTTTGTATTACCATGCTCAATCTGTTTTTTTTTTTTTAAACTTGGGTTCTTCTGGGTGACTTCTCTAAGCTGTAAACTGTCTCCATGTAGCTAATATTTAAAATTAACATATGTTGTTTGTATGAAGATTTTATGTTTTCTTTTAATGTAATGGCAAAAGCTTTCATTTTCTCCCAAATTATCTATATATTTGCATCCTTTATTGATTATTTTATTTCTCATTTCTTTGGTGCTACTTGAACTGTGGATTCAAATTTTTTCTTCCATGATTATTATTCCTGCTGTCCATGCCATAAATTCTGCTTTCAGATAATTATTTATCTTTTAAACCATTCAGCAACACACTGGTATGGTTGTATTATCTTTTGGGACTGGGACCTTTGCCTCATCAGATATTGATTTTTGTACTTGCAATACTCATTCATTAATGTCTAGATTCTTTTAGCTTATCTGGAGGCAATATAGCCTTCTGTTATTAACATTTTCTCTACCAGTTAATACGCCAATGTTTGAATTCTTTAACTGAGATTTATTCTTCCTGAGATCTTGTAGTAATTTCAATCTTTTCTTTTTCATTATATTCCCCTATTGCTGATGTTCTGACTCTTTCCCTTGCTATGAGCAGGGGTCAAACATTTAAACTATTTCAACCTCTCCCCATGTTAGGCAAGAGACATTTCACTGGCATCAATCTCCATCCCAAGAGATTTCTGGGGCTCAGAACTGGCCCTAATTGGTTATTGTGCTCTCTTCCTCAGGATGAGTGCAGTGTTACACAGCCATGAATGTTTCTTGCCTAAATCCTCTCTATTCTTCAGTTGTCTCACTGATCTCTATTCCAAAACAGATCATCACTACATTGTTCTCTCAGATGAAAAAAGCTCCGGCCTTCTGTTTTTCCAGGGCATACAAGGATACAGAAAGAGTTGTTTTCTCTTGGAAGTCTGTGGATCAGTTTGAGCAGCTTTATTAGAGAATATTAGGAGATGGACAGTAGGTTGCCAACCGATCTTCTTAGTGTTTAGGAATTATTATTTTCTGCTGTTCATCTAATTGATATCTTGTTAGGATTCATGATGTCCTAGACTGCAAAAAGTTACTATTTTTGTCTTTTGCATGATTCCTATTTTGGAGAAGTTTAATAAAGTTGATATTTTTGCCTTAGTTTTGCTCAGTGTTATCACCATTTTTAATAAGAGTTTCTGGGATTGTTACATTAGAATCTAAAATACCCTTTGCAGTAGTGGGGAAGTAGTCGAAAAAAATCTTCATATATCTTTTTCATTTTTCATCTACTCATTGTCTTCCTTTTGGATTCATCCATAAGTGCCATTGGGATGAATCCACCCATATTTCCACCTTTTTATGAGACTGATAAACTTCCAACATCCTTCTCTGCAAGATTTTGCAAATGAGTTTATGCTTGAAACCAATGTTACTATAGGCTGCTGTATCCCTACCCTTGACAAATAGATTGTATTTTGGCAGCTAGTGTGATTTTTTAGGCCCATTTGTTCTCATTGTGACAATTAATTTACATTTGCTAAACTTCAGTATGAAATTATTATGATTGCTTTCAAAGTCATTTAGCTAATTCATTTTCCATTTTTGCTGTTGTCAATATTTAAATTTAATTTAAATGTATCAAGATTGAGTGGTTTAATTGAATGCCGCATTAATTTTAATAGTTATTGTATCAAAGTGACTATACACAGATAGTCAATTCAAAAGTAAACCCCCACATCTGTAACTAATAATTTTATATTGTTAAATATAATTTCATTTTTTAATATTATTCACATTATCTCATACCTTCTGATTACTTTCTCAAAAAAAGCAATCAAAATCTGGAGATTGTTGTGAAACAACTTCGAAGTCTTCAAGTTTGGGCTTTCTCACATTCTCTACTCCTGAATCATGCTTTGAAAGATATTTTTCGCCATTAATACCTCTGTCCAATGTTGCATTGAAGTCAGAATATCAAAATATATATGGGCTTAATTTGGAATAGAAACTACAATATGTCCAGAGTAGTGTGCAAACATCAATAATGAACCCTGCAATACTAGATCACCCAAAGTTCCCTGAAATCATGTTTCTTATTGCCTTTGGATGCATGATAACATCATCTCCACCAGAGCCTCTTTGTCTCACAAAGAAGGATTTCTGGTCATCGCTCCATTTAAGTGTACCTTCTAGATATTTTCTGGGTTTATGGCAAAACTGTCAAGATTAATAAAGTTTACTTCCTCCAGAAGACTGCCTGCTCATTTAGTCTTTGAACAAAGATGGTTCATATTATAAAACCAATAGCTAAATTAATTATTGAGATCTGAAATGATAAAAATAGATAATTTTTATAGAGAGCTTACTATGCATCAGGTATTGCGCTAAGTAATCCACGGTGGCTGAAATTGTATGATTCTCTTTCTCTACTCTGCCATTGTCATTACAGAAGCTAAAGAGGATCCAAAAAGGCTAAAACGCAACACTATAAGGATATTTGATTTTTAGTTCTATGGGCTGCATTGCCAAAAAATTCACCAACTGTGATGAGATCCTCTCTATTTATTGAGCTGATCCTTGAAAGGCTTTCTAGCATGTGGAAAATGTTCGCTAGAGGTTAATCACTTCCCTGTTAGGATGAAGCACTGGAGTAGGACTTTGTGGAGCTTTAAAGAAGTCAATGTTTTACATGTCTACCATTGAAAAGTGTCCTTCACTCATTCAGATGTTCTTGTACTCTGGCATGAATACTTCTCCTTCTTCTCCTTTCTAAATGAAGCCATGAAGCTGTCAAAGCTATAATCATTCTTGTCTCTTCTAAAAAAAAGAAAGCAAAGTCCAGATCACCTCCTTCCCTTCACCTCCTCTTCCTCATTTCTCCCTTCTCTCCTTCATGGACCCATCCTTAAACTGGTTCCGATGCCCTGATGAGGCAGGGCATGCTAAATAGACGGCTCCCACACGGACTTCATCTGTACTGCATTGGTGAAAGGTGAGGGCTGAACGGGCTGATGGCTGCAGCATCCCGAGACCTTAGCCCAGTCATTTCTCTGGCTCTTCTATTTCCTCATCCCTCTCCAACTGGATCCTAGATCCTACTCAAACATTTCCATTGGTACTGGACAAAATCCATCTCCCCAGGCTCTGATCTCTGGTTTTCTGCTTATCTTGCCTCCATGGCAACTTCTGGCCTTTCTAGGCCATAGCATCCCATGCATCCCTTCTAATTTCTCTTTATTTGTTTCTTCCCATCATTAGAAAAAAAGCAACTTGAGAGCACAGAATTTCTTTCTTATTTTTTCTATCTCTAGTGTTTGGCACAGTGTCTGCCACATGGTAATCACCGTATAAATGTGTGCACATTAATCGATCTACATCTCATGAGCCTACATTTCTATCCAATCTTCTAATACCAGTGTTGTCCTAGGCCATTTTTTCCTATTCACCCTCCAGCTTTATTCTCTGATCTCCCAGGGAGCTACAACCCAATGATCCCTCGGCTCCAGTCCTGGCTCACAAAAAACAGTATCAAGAAACTTAAATGATCCTGTTTCTATTTTAACTTTTAGGGAAAGATAGAAAACTGCCCCCCAAGAGTTGTCCCGGAACATAGAGAAATAAGGTTGACTAGGGGACAATCCTGTTAAAATACAGCTTTGATCACCTTCTGATAAAGGGTGGGCAGCTATCCAATTTTGTCGTTAATAGTCTAAAAGTTGTCGACAGCCAGGCACCAAGGAAGCATTTATCTCTTGCTCCTGCTGCTCCTTTAATCTGGCACTGCTTTTAAGGAGATAGTCCATGATTCTAAGGGATGGAGAGATAAGTAAAATTGGGCTAATGGGAGAATAGCCTCATCTACAATAAAGACATCATACATTTCATGTCACAAACTATAACTTTTTGACACATAATTAATTTTTAATCTATCTAAATTGATAGACCTGAACATTCAATTTGTAATTTCTTCAGCGACCAAGCTAGCCTGGGCATAAACAATTGCCTATATTCCCTCAACATTTTTTCAGATTCAATATCAATTTGTTAGTCTCTGTCTTTGCTTTTGTCATCTCTCTTTTTCTCTCTCTTGTCTTTGTCTGTCTCTCTGTCTCTCTGTCTCTTTGTCTCTCTCTGTCTCTTGCTCTCTCTCTGTCTCTTTTTCTCTCTCTTGTCTCTGTCTGTCTCTCTGTCTCTTTGTCTCTCTCTGTCTCTCTGTCTCTGTCTCTCTCTGTCTCTCGCTCTCTCTCTGTCTCTCTGTCTCTTTTTCTCTCTCTTGTCTTTGTCTCTCTGTCTCTCTGTCTCTCTCTCTCTCTTGTCTTTGTCTCTCTGTCTCTCTGTCTCTCTCTCTCTTTCTCTCTTTCTCTCTCTTTCACACACACACACACACACACACACACACACACACACACAGTTTATTCATGAGCTGACACACCTCCCAAGGATCAGTTCAACATTAACAATTGTCTTAGACTTCTCCCTCTGGCTATCCCATGACAAGTTTTCAACATGTCTAGAACCAGACTTCTCATCTGCCCTCCCAAAGTGGCTTATCCCTTCGACTTCTTGACTCCTATTGATGTCATCACCATTCTCCCAGTTTCCAAGGACTGAGACCTCTGTGACCCTTGACTCCTCAGGCTCCCATCATCCAATTACCTGCTAAGTCCTCGTTAGCCCTGTCTCTATTCCCGCATTCTTCCTTCCGTTCCCCCTTCCGTTCGGGCCCTTCTTGCCTCTCCTATGAACCATTAAAAAGGACTCTTACCCAGTCTTTAGCCCCATCTCTCCCTTTTAACCTCTCCTACACACTTTCCTAAAGCACAGATTAATCTTAAACCACGGTTTTGCTCATAATCTTAAAGCACAGTTTTGCTCACGACAAACACCTACACAAACACTTCCATTGGGACTGGACAAAATCCTTGCTCTTTAGTTTCTCCTGCAAGCTCCTCCAGGATCTGTCCCCACCCCGCCTTTGGAGCTGCATCTGTAGCTACTCCATCCAAAGGAGCCATGCTTCTGGGAGCCCGGATGACTTAGAGCTCCTAGCACCTGCCCCTGTCCCCATGCTGCCGTTTGTGCCATCCCTGGTACCCAGCACACGCCATCTCACTGATTTGTGTGTGTCTGAACCTTAACCACCCTTCAAATGCGACTTAAAAACAGCCCTGTATCAAGTCTCCTTTAATCTCCTCCAGGAGGAAGTCAGTTCTTCCTCTGCACGCACAAAGTCAATGGGGGGAGAGGTAGTTTTAAGATCCCACTTAAACATGCTGCCTTTTATTTTAAGTATTTATCTATGTTTCTAAACTAATCTGCTAAACTTTAAGCTCCACGAGGACAGAGAATGCATCCTGTTTTTCTTTATATTTGCCACTGGATCAAGCATTGGACTTTGCATAGAGTAAGCGCTCAATAAATATTCATCAAATGAATAAATCAGATACCGGAAATTACTCATAAATAAAGTGGGACATTTTTAAAAATAATTTGCATTTCTATTTACAATCTGAATTATAATCATTATCATCCTGTGTCTCTATTCCCCTGGGAAACTATTGTCTGTTTCCTAAAGAAATAAGTGGTAAGTGGTAACATGACAAACTAACATGTACTGCACTGTTCGTGATTAATAATCTATGGAGGTTTTTGTTCTAGGGTGCACGTACTTAGCCATTGTACTGTTCTTGTTATTGTTGTTTTTAACTTTGATAAATCCATTTCAATATGTTTCCCTTTATAATCTATTATATTTTAGTTAAAAAAAAAACTAATCTTATATGTGATCCTTAAGTTTAACCAGAAAGCCAAAAAATCCTTAACAGAAAAAACAAAAATAATGTGATGATCCACTGAAACATGGTCCCACAGAACTAGAGATGCTAAGACTAGACAGACTACCATGGGTCAATTAATGCAAATCTTTCATTTTAGCCAAAGATAACTGAGCTCAGGAGGCTAATTGGTAGCAGAACGGAACCAGGGTCTCAGTCTTCCGAATCTATCACTTGCTGCTTTGGGGCATATGCTTATTAATAGATAAATCTCCTTGAATCAGAGAGTATAGCAGCAGTGTAGGTTGGGACATGACAAAAGAGAAATCCTGGAGCAGGAAGAGTGAGTTGTGTTTACTCTGGCAATACCCAGAATACACAATATACACAAGGGGCAGCTTTCTGGACTCCTCAGATGTCACCATTGAGCCGGCTGATAAGATTCCACACTATCATAGAACTGATCTTGGTCACTTGGGTCCAGGAAAGTACATAGATAAGAATATGTCCTGATTACCATCAGTTCTAGGCCCCACACTGGTACCCAAGCGTAAATCTCCCATGGACTGTCTCTGTATATTTAGGAGAGGGCCATGGTTGCTGTCATAGAAGGATAATTGGAGTGGGATTGGAAGGACCCGAATTCTAGTTCCGTCTCTGTTTTGTGTGACTTTGAGCAAGTGAGCCTCAGTATCCTCCTCTCTAAAATGACAGGAACATTAAGAACTTTTTTCAAACATCCCAAACAAATTCACTTTGACTCCTAAGACATGTCTAGTTGAATCTGGATTTCATAGGTTGACATAAAAATATCTTGCTAATTTTTTAAATAATTAAATAAACTTGTCTTAAAAATCATCCACACAAAGAAACATAGGCATCCATCTCCATAGGAAGATTGACTACTTATTTGAAATTTTGCCAAGTTTCTAACAGAGAAAGCAGACTTCACAAAGTGTAAACAATCCCTCAGAGAGCACAACAAAAGCTCTTTTGTGGCTTAGGAAAGCAGCATCAAAAATGGAAACAGCCAGGGACCTTCTTTCATGTAAGAAGGAATATAAAAGATCTAGCTTTGCAGGAGCGAGGAAGAATTCAAGGACAGTGACCATAATCTAATTAAGGTCTATAATTACCAAAAAATAAAGTGCATTTCACGTGAGAAAAAATATATCTGTTCCTTTCAGCAGAACCAAGTTTTGTCATGGTTAAAAGGCTAAGGTGAAAACAAATGCAATTTATTAATGGAGAGAAAGAAATAGGAAAGGATGAGTTTCTCTGTCACTGCTAGTTACTTAGTTTATAAAGTAATAAATAGACTGAAAGTCAATGGCAACAACAGAAAGGAAAATGAGAAAGAAAAGAATAGTGGTTGCAAGGCGAGGCAGCGGCCCCAGCAAACACAATTACGGGAACCAGGAGATTTGAAAATGTGACAATAAATAGGAGAGACATCTGTCTTGGAGGGGAAAGAGCACACTTGACTGGGATTCAGTAGCCCTGGGTTCTGTCTAATCTGAACGCTGCTTTTAATTGTCTGGTCAAGAGCCAGCCAACATCTCCCCATTCTTTCCTCCGTCAAAGGAGGGGCTCAGAGGAGGGGAGCTCTAAGCTCACTCTCAAGAAACCAGGATCAAACGTAACTTGTCCCATGTTAATCATTTCTAGGAATGAGGAGGGTAATATGTCCTCAGTCCGCAGGGACTGAGGGAGTGACCCTCCTCCCCAAGTACTCCCCAGAATGTTCGCTGCTGCCGAAGTCTCGGTCCCAGGAAATGAAGCTTTTCACTAGGTGGTGGACAATAGGATTTAAAGCAAAGACACTTCAGGGGCCCGTCATGCTGGCTTCCCTTGGCACTGAGGTCCAAAGAGATGAGTGGTGTGAGTGCTTTAGAGACTAAGCTCTGACAGAAAGTGAGGACAGGAGATACTGGGAGTCTTTCTAAACAATGAAAGGACTCAAAAGGGGGCTGAGGCAGGGCAGAACAGAATTGTCTCCAGATTACAAAGGAAGGAGGAAAAGGGGCTTCTGTCAGAGAATACTCATGAACAGGGACGATCAGATGGATTCCTCTGTAATCTTCCCAAAAGGATAGAATGACAAAGAGGATGGAGACTGAATTTAGCAGGAAGAGTTGGATTCAGATCCTTCCTTTGAGGTCTGCTAACTGTACCTGCATGGGCTGGTTACTTCCTGTTTCAGTTTCCTCATCTGTAAAATGGAGTCAGAAATGAGAGATGTTCTGTAGTAACTAACTCACAATGTGATTATTGTTAATGTTAAAATAATATACATTCCAGGTAGTGCTGGTGGTAATTTCATTAAATGATGAACAAAAGATGAGGTATATTGTCAGGTGACTGTAGACAGAGGGAGAAAATGGAGACAGAGAGATTGAGAGATTGAGAGAGAGAGAGAGAGAGAAAGAGAGAGAGAGAGATGGAGGGAGACAGAGACAGACAGAGAGAAATGAAGGGAGAGAGCAGAAGGGAGGGAGGGAGGGAGGGAGATAGGGAGGTGAAAGAAAGAAAAGGAAAAAAGAAAAAAGAAAGAAAGAAGAGAAAAAGAAAGAAAGAAGAGAGAAAGAAAGAAGAGAGAAAAAGAAAGAAAGAAGAAAGGAAAGAAAGAAGAGAGAAAAAGAGAGAGAAAGAAAAAGAAAGAGAGAAAGAAAGAAAGAAAAGGAAAAAAGAAAGAGAAAAAAGAACTGAAAGAGAAAGAAAGAGCAAACTGAAAAAAAATTAAAATTCTGACTAGAATTTCAGTTTGAAAGATTCCTGAAGATTACCAATTTTTCCCAATAGATTAGCTTTTTGATGGGGTTGTAAGAAGCAAAGACAAATGATAAATGTTAAGTATCTTTAAAGCCAAAAAAAAAAAAAAAAAAGGACTAGTCCAAGATGCTGAATCAGTAATTGAAGATGGGAGATTCAGTATTCTTGGTTCAGCTACTTTTTACCCAAAAAAAGTACTAGAAATATTCTAAAAAATCTAAAAAAAAATAAATTAGATTTTAGATTTTTTTTAAAAAGCAGTTAGTGGTTAGTTCAGTGGATGTTTGAAGCTTAAGCATGTGGACTTACTCTACTACCTTTAACTTCAAGCAGAAGGAACTCAATCTTTGAAAATGAAAAAACTCAATCCAATCTGCTTTTTGTCACAATAGCAGGGAGAATACGATCTTTCTGGGGCGTGAGGAACGGCTGGATGGAATGGAGGTTGATAAGCCTGATGCTTTGCCTGGTATACTCAGAGAAGGCAGATAGTATGGTGGGAGGCATTGACTCATTGATTAGACTGACAGATCTGTCTGCTAGTGAACGTGGCCTGCTGGGAGAATGAGCAAACCAAAGAGACTGCTTTTAAAGAGCTATGCTCTCCAGCTTTAGCATCCATGGTGATGGAGGATCGTTCTCCCTTCTCCATCACTATGGCGACTAAGGTTGTCCAAAGGGGTCTCTCTTGGCCCAGAGTATATGGACAGTAAGAGAAGCTATTTGTAGGAGTCATGGCTAAGGTCATTAGCAATTCATTCCCAGAGAAGGGATGCGTAGGGGTCAATATCTGGATGTTATGACCCTACAGATGTTCCATTTTCTTTGATTGGTAGATTGAATTAATAGGTTGTTATACAGGGATTAGGCTGAACCAATGCTTTTTTGACTTCTCAACCAGCCAGTGGCATAAGACCCAAGTACAAGAGGATCATACAGAAAGAAAAAAGTTCAGAAAACAGCCCCAGAGGGAAAGCTCCGGGACTGACTGTCAGTGCCTGGGCTATGGCCATTGCCAAATGGGCCAGCGCTCCCAGAATGCTACAGTGCAGATATGAGTCTGACGGATATCATTGGGAAATGGAGGAAACGGCCGTCGTCGTCCCCGGTGTTCAGTGCCGTGCCTGACACGCCATAGGCGCTTGATAATTGCGCTTATTGAGTGCTTTCCCAAACACACACTTGTCAGCCTCTCCCAATACCCCTTAGCTCTCACTTCAAATGTACCTTATGCATATTTAAAGTGGATTGCAACTTGGCTACTATGATTGGAAGCATGAATTAATGAACCCAAAAGCAGTTATTAAGTATTTAGTATGGGCCAGACACTTTGCTAAGTGCTTATAATACAGATGTAAAAGGAAAGCAGCCCCTGCCAAGAAGATGCTTACATGGGAAGGAGAGAGAACATAGGGAGAAGGGGGACCTAGGGAAGGGGCTTTGATATAGGAAGTCTCATGCTTGAGAATTGATCCATAGACCAGACAATCAATATGCTCCTTCCAGAGGAAATGCAAAGGATTGAAAATGGGAAGGAGGGAGGGGAGATTCAGAATGCCAGTCAAGGAAGGGTGGCAAGATGGCCCAGAGGGAGGCCACAAGGGACGGATGTGAAGTCTGGTCTGCTCTGGAGTCACTTACACATAAAAGGCCCAGGGAATTTGTACTTAATTATTCATCAATCAACAAGCTCAGTCCCAGAGTGAGGATTCCAAAAGGAGTCCCGAGGACTGGGGGCATTTTCTGGAGGTCACGTCTGAAGGAGACCGTTCCAACCTGGAAGAAAGCGGATAGTGAAGAACTTGGGCCAAATTTCCAAAAATCCCACCTTGTTCAAATTCTCCTTGCTTTTAAGTAAAAATAAAATAAAAACATTTGTTTGCTTTTTGGGGGGTCAAAATTCATTTGGAAATCTTATTGCCCAGCAAACCATCTTTTCCTTGAAGGACACAGGCTCTGAGCTATTTTCCTAACAGACAGGATGGATTCATCAAGCCTCCCAAATGGAGAAAGCTCCTAATGTGCAAGATAGAGATACAGAAAGGAGCTGTACAACTACAACTTTTATGTTGCAATGAAGGAACTCTGTTGAAGGCCTCAGGTAAAGACTGAATATAGTTTTTAGGAGGAACAATCTATGAGCTGGGGAAATGAGAGGAGATGTTCATGACAAGTGATGGAAGTGTTTGGGAGAGGGAACAATTCTGACACACGAGATGTTGTCCATGGAGGAGCCCTAAGCAACTGAAGAGGAAGAAGGAAGGTTGGAAATTGGGCTTCTGGGCCCAGGAAAAGAAATATTTAGTGGCACGGGAACTAGGGATCTAGACCTAGTGCCAGGAAGACCTGTGTCCAGATATAGTCTCAGACATTATGTGAAAAGAGCTTTGCAAACCTCAAGGTGCTAATCGATGTAAAATTATTAAACTGAGGGGAATAGGGTGTGGCTAATACAACTGCCAGCAGGTTTCTCTTAAGAACTTTAGAACTGATTGTGTGACATGGGGGACATCCATGCACGGGTGCTCTCCTCAGAGAAGGTGCTGTGCTCTAGGAACTGAATTCACCCAAATGCGAGATGCACAACGTTAGAGATGCCCCCGGATATCCCCAGGGACTGTCTGTGTCTGGCCCGTGGCAGAATGTTCCAAGCCCATACCAGACTGATCAGCCCCAGTCGGACACACTGTAATTCGACTCTGTCATGTTGGTCTCTGCGTACAAAGGACAGCAACCGACCAATCAATACAACTACTCAATACAACACGGCCCACTCATGTTAGAAATCACGGCAGCCTGGAGAGAGCTCTCTGGATCAAGCGTTAAGAAGACTTGAATTTCCGTCTTGGTTCTTTCCTCAGCTAGCTGGGTGAATTGGAGCAAAGCACTGAAGCCTCAGGTTCCCCGTCTGGGGAATGCAAGGAGAACCAGTCTGAAGTGGGGGATAGAGAGCCCGGACTCTGACCTGGAAGTCAGAAAAGCCTCTGCTCAAATCCTGCCTCCAACATATACTATCTATGAGATCGGGTCAAGCCATGTAATCTTCCCAGGTTTCAACTAACTCATCTGTAAAATGGAGTGATCTACAGGGTCTCTTCCAGTTCTAATCCTAGACTAGATGGTCTCTGAGATTCCTCCCACTAGAAATATGAAGACATCTTAGGCTTCCACAGGAAGATCCCGCAATCCTCAGGTCAGCTTTGCCCTTAAAAGAAAGGGCTGGCTTTCTTTGCCTTCGGGGTTTCTATCTTGGGCCAATTTTATTTATCTACATGTGATTTGATCAGTGTACTCCTAAAAGTTGGGCTTGTCTCTGGAAAATAATAATTCCCAGAAATAATCTCCCTTTAAATAAATAACATTTGTTTCATTGTTGTCAAAATTCACTTGGAAATCCTATTGCCAACCAAAGCATCCCTTCCTTGTACAACACAGACTTGGAGCTATTTTTCTTGACAGACAGGATGGATACACTTAGCCTCCCCTATGGAAAAGGTCCTAATGTGCAAAATAGGAAGATAAAGAGAGGATCTGTGAGATCTGGATTCTGTAAAGAGAGTTTGGGTTCTTGCCATCCCCTTCCCAGTTCTGACTTGGAGTGAATGGCTTAATCCCTCATAGTTGGCTTCTTTATCTGGTAAAATGGAAATAATCCATGACATGCTGCCTTCCTGGATTTGGGGGAGAATCAAATGAGAAAAAAAAAGTTTAAGTTCCTTAATAAATATTACTAATAGCTAATATATATTATGTGTCAGGCCCTGTGCTGGGTGCTTTATAAATGTTATCTCATTTAATCCTCACAGCAACCTTGTTATTATTATCCCTATTTAAGCTAAGGCAAACAGGGTAAAGCAACTTGCTCACGGTCATACAGCTAGTAAGTGTCTGAGATTGGATTTGAACACAGATCTTCATGACCCAAATCTCTCAGAATGGTCATTTGCAGCTGGGAGCAAAGCCATTGGAAAGAAACAGGCTGATTTTGATCTTGCCTGGAACCTTTGCCTCAACAGTAGTCAGAAAGCTGTGACCATGACAGAGCTTACTCATTCAGAGGTAAGAGGAAATTACCTCTGAATTTCAATATCTGAAAAATGTGCTGAGTGAGACTGATATATTTTAAGGAAACATCTAAAATATACTCCATGGGACTATCCCACAATTCTTTGGTCTTCATTGAAGTCTGATTTTCATTTTAAAACCACGGTCATTCTCAGATATATTTCCCCTAACCCAGTGAATCGTCTATTGCCAAGAGGAAAAAAAAGCAAAAAAAAATTACATAAACTCAATCTATACAACGACTCTATATGGAGGTATCTTCAGAATTCTGTCCTTACAGTCCCAGCCACTCCAAGAAATGTAGAAAAGATCATCCATTCCCTGTCTTTTCTATTGGTCCAAGAATAATTACTCAGCTTTTACTGTTATTTTCATTTCCATAATAATTGTTTATATTATATTTCTGTTTCTAAAGATTTCCCCACGTATCAGTCCATTCAAGTCTTCCCATGTTTCTCTGAACTCCTTACAGTCACAATTTCTTAGACTACACTAATAGTCCACTCTCCTCACATTGCAAAGTATATTCAGCTATCTTCTCCTGATCATCGAGCTCTCCCTTGGTTTCCAGGTTTTGTTTTCGGAGCTAGTTTTGCTACCACAAAAATGTTGCTAGGAATATTTTCAAATTCCTGGGGCCTTTCTGGTTTTTGGTCCCCTATTGGTTCCTTATCAGAACAACATCTCTTCCACACTGGCAAGCACAGGTAAGGTCAATGAATTCTTTCCAGGTGCTTTTTTTTTTTTTTTTTTCTTGCATGAGAGATTTTTTACAAACTTATCTACAAGGGGCAACAATCCGATTGTTCCACATTTCAGAACTTCCCTAAGTGTAGTCAGCTTCATCCACTGCAGGGATCTGGGGGCACCGATCAGAGCTGGCTCTTGGGGTTAAATAAAGGTAGCCCCATATGCTACAGCACGTGCCGGAGATGTCTGGGTGATGTTTCAAGTCCTCCTCAATAATACTTATACAAGGCCCATATACATCGGACTGTAATTTTCCTAGAATATGAATACATTCCACACCCTGACTCTATCCTATAAAAATTCAAAGGGAACCATGAAACCGACTTAATGGCATATTATATGAAAGTCCTATGTTTCTGAGAGGACATTCCCCCCAGGCAGTGGTTCAAAGGAAACTGGGAATTTTCCATCAGAAAGTGTTCTTATTAATGATCTCGCATGACATGCATTCCTTCTGCTTGCTCCCTTTTTGTTTCTCCCCGAGCCTGTCTTCAGCTAGTCCACGCCATGGGAAATGCTATTTGTTTTTGAACTGTTGGAGTGGGAAGAATCTTTAAGAAATGGGATCATTGGAGGAAGCGGGTTAGAAAGCTTCAGATTCGCTCGCCCCCACACGAGATGCATCCCCAAACTATTTTTTCCAAAGAAAGGCCAGGATCTGCTCATCGTCAGCCCAAGCCAGAATCCACGACTTCCCGACTTGTTCCTCTTCTAATGGGCCCTTTCACGAAACCCTTCAATGAATCAGACGTCCCATGGTTCTGCTCTGCCGGCCCAAGAGCATCTGTTTCCCTCTTTGACAAATCTCTGAGTCAAACCTGACAAATAACAGCCAATGGGGCCGATTTTTTAAATCCCAAGGATTTTACAGCTTTTCAAAAGGAAGGTTGTAGATTTTCAAGTTGATTTCCAATTGTAAACCTTGGTTGAAATATGTATCTTTTGAGATTCTGTCATGGGAGTCAAGGAGAAAAAGGGTTGTTATGGATGAAGTATTTATTGTTATCTTGTTTTGTGGAGGGATGATCCAGCCCCAGAGAGACCAGGACCAATTTGTGTGAGAGACGGGAAGATGCATGATGGCGTTAACTCAAGAGGATTTCTTTGGTTTGGGTTATAAAAGAGCTTCAAATTCCCTCTCAGAACATTACAAAGCAAAGTCCTTTTTTCTGCCCATTGAAAGTACTCCAAAGAAAATGCAAAATTCCTCTTCCTTCTCCTCCAACATGTTTCAACAATGATGGAGGGCTAGCTAGATCCCTCAAAATGAAAGAAGCTTCCTTCCAACCCTCTTGTTGAGGACTGCTAATAATGAGACAGCGAGGCGTATTTGGGAGATAAAAGTACAATTCTCCCAGAGATAGAATCAGATCTTTGAGTCCCCCTTTGTTAGATACCGAGGAGGAAGGAAAGGAAGTTTGTCAATAGCCTAATGATGAAAAAGGCTCTCTTTTCTCAGCTGAATTTCTCTGGTTCTATCATTATGAACTGAAGAACTATTAGAAGATGTTTGACAGAAATAAATAGATCTTTTAACTCAATGTCCACTATGTCTCTGAACTGGGGAGCCAGAGGAAGGGGTCTCAGGGTCTGCAGCACAGTAGAAAGCCAAGACTTGGAAGGGCTTCCAATCCTGCTCCTGCCATTTACCAGCTGGAGTCTCAGACAATTAATTCACGTCACCCTGTAGGTCTGACTCAGAAGCCTCATGCTATTAAAACAAAGGAGATGGTGAGGAGACCTATTCCAGGAAGCATCAATATTCTATGTTTTACTGCAAAGTCTACTTTCATTCTATTGCTCTAAGGCCTTTTCAGCCTCCTACATTCTATGAAGAGTAGAAAGACATGTGATATTAAACATTATTTCCGTTCTGCAGAGGTGACATTTTTAGATTGTCTGGCAAAGATAGTCTAATGGTATAGGAGATAGTTGGGGATTTTGTCATAGGGTTGCGACGCATGAAGTATCCATGGTTATCTTGTATGGTGGAGGGATGATTTTGCCCCAGAGAAACCTGAACCAATCTGTGTAAGAGACGGGAAGATGCATGATGGTGTTAACTCAAGAGGGTCTTTTCAATCTATGGGCTTTGTAGATGAAGAGAGGAAGCCCATCTCATCATCATTTGCTCTTGATTGACATTTTTTTTAACATGGAACAAAAAGTTTGATTTAGATCATAACTGCATTGCAAAAATCATGCCTTATGTCACCAAACATGTTTTGCAAGCAAATAATCAGGTGACTAGATAGTCATCTTGTAGAATTGAATTGAATTAGAAACTTATTTGCTCCTATTTATTTTGTTATTTTTGTTTTCACTACTACCTAGAATTATTACCTACTACTACTCCTAATTATTACTATACACTACTGCTAATAACTACTATCCTAGTATTACTACACTGTTACTATTACTACTACTAATGACTAAGTATTAATTATGCTCTACTATATACTATACTAAGGCTACTAACAACTACTACCACTACTATTACTACTAGTCCTAACAATGATAACAAAATAGTAGTATTTTGTTGTTATTGTTCATTCATTTCAGCCATATCTTACTCTTTGTGACTCTATTTGAGTCACAATCTAATATCTAATCACAATATCTAATAGAGATATTGGTTGGCCATTCCCTTCTCCAGATCATTTGACAGATGAGGAAATTGAGGCAGACAGGATTAAATGACTTGTCCAGGGTCATACAACTGGTAACTCTCTGAGGTTGGACTAGAACTCACATCTTCCTTAATTGAGGGCCCATGAAGCTCAACCTACTGTGCCAATGACTTGCCCAGGTCTATTTTTATTACCTACATCTAGTTACTACTAGTAGTATATTACTACAGCTGCTAATGACTAACACTATGACTGCTACTATTACTAATACTAACTGCTGTTACTATTTCTATGCTATAAGTACTGATTACTACAATTCTACTATTATTCTACTAGTCTACTATTTACTACTAGGAGTAATTACTACTATTACCAACTAGTAATATTATTACTGCCAGTAAATAGAATCAACACTACTCACTGCTACTGCTGTCACTATAACTAGCTACTACTATTATATTACTACTACTGTTATTATGACTATTATTACTAGCTACACTATTACTATTGCTATCACCTGCTACAATTACAACTGTTTTCTAATACTATTACTACTACTATTGTTACCATTATTAACTACTACTGTTGCCACTAACTGCTATTGTTATTGCTACCTATTACAACCACTATTAATGCTATTAACTGCTACTTGTCCTACTACCATTATTACCATTATTAACTATTATTACTATTATTACTACCTAGTACTGCTACTATTGCTATTAATAGCTATTGTTTCTACTATTCTCACTCCCATCACTACTATAACTAATACTACTATGACCTACTATTATTAACTATTATTGTTACTACTACTAATACTACCACTACTTCTTCTACTACTATTACTACCAGTACTACTGCTGCTACTATTGCTGCTATATTTCTAGCCTTATTTCATACTACTCCCATATGTGGGGGACAGTTAACTGCCCAATTCAACTAGAGTATAATACTCTGAAACCACTGGGAATCAGGAAAAAGAAAGAAAAGCACACTGGATTTGGACAACCCACTGCCCCCCCCCCCAATCTTGTACTTCATTTGCCTGCTTCTACATATTTACTGTCCTTGAAACTCTCCTTGAACCCAGAGCCTCCTCTGTCTAAATGTTGAACCTTTCTCTTTTTAAGGGCCAGTTTCAATGCCATCTTCTCCATGAATCTTTCTCTGCTGCTCTCCCTGAGAGTGAATTCTCCCTTTAAGGCAGCCTTCCTCAACACCAGCACATTCTGCTTTTGGTAGGGTCATTTGTACACACTTCTTTTCCCATTTATGAACTCTTTAGGTGAAGCACCATATTCTGTTTCATTTTTTGTCTCCCCGGTCCTGAGCATGAGCCTGGGTCCTAGTAGGCATTTGATACAGTCATACTGAATTCACTTGAATGCCAGTGTTACCAAGACCCCCACTCCAGCAGGAAGCTTTGATGTGCCCTGGATATTGAGGCTCTTTTTTTATAACACTACTACCCTTGGGGCAATGCCTTCGGGCTTCGCAAGATCTTTTTTGAACTTAAAAGATGTAGTCCTTGGTGGGTTTGTCAAACTGTAAAGCTAGGAACTTTGCCAGAAGGCAAATGGAATTGTCATCATTATGTTTGGCTCCCACAGGTGGCTAATGCTGAAGGTCAGGGCTTGCCCTAGGAGCTCTTCACAGCAGCATTTCTTCCTCCACACTCTATCATTGGGTAAAATAATATCGTTGCCATGTTCAGCCCCACACTGCTAATATCCATGTCTACTTAATTGGTAGCCACCTCCTGGGAGATAAAAAGAGCTACGCTGGTATGAGCCTTTGTTCTTCTGCGTTCCTAGAGATTAGGAACAAAGTGTGTGGGAACAAAAAATTCTGTTAGGTCCCTAAAATCTGACATTTGGAATTCTTTCCTTTTCTTTTATCTTCTTTTGTTTTTTTTTTAATTATGACCATCATAATTATCGATAAAACAATCACTTATCGACAGCCAACTTGTAAGAAGGCAGAACCAAAAGAATTAACAAGACAATAATGTGTTTTTGCTTCTGTTCTGTTTTGTTTTTCATGAATCTTTTCAAGTCTGGATGAAATTCTCCCCCCACTCCCCTGGTTTTTCTTTAGGTCCTACAGAAAGGGGGGAAAGGGACAGGAAAGGTCATGATGTCCAACTGTCTCGTTTTACAGACAAAACTAAGGCCCAGAGAGCTTATGTGACCCGGCTATGGTCACCAGCCAGAAAGTGTCTGAGTCAGCATCTGTGCTCTCGTCTCCCCGACTTCGAGTTCAGCTTCAGCTCTCCGCCTACCTCACCAACCTGGCCACTTGGGTCCATTCTTTTCTTGGCCAGCTAAAGATGGACCAAGTGAGTGTGCAGTCTTGCATATTTCTCTCACCCACCTCTCTTGGTCCTTCCATAGCTCCAGATTTCTCATTTTAATGAAGCTGCAATATCCTAGAGTATTAATCCCCCACATTCTATTCAGCCATTTTCCAAACGGTTCCAAAGCAGTCTCCAAAGACTGCTTTGTATGTTTGTACTGTTCATGCTACATCTAGAAGGAAATGTGTCTAAATGTGTTTATATTGGAGCTGCGTTGGACTGGGGAGTCTCCAGCTCAGGATCGAGGCACAGACTGAAACTATTCCAAACCCATTCTCCCCGTGGGAGTCTTTCTCTGAGACAACAAAGAATACAGGGCTTTTTTTTCCAATTCTGGGAAGAGGGAAGGTTGGAAGGAATTCACCCAGTGCCTTTACAATTTTCTGTAGGGTGCACCAAAAGGGATACCTCATTTCCAATGGGCACATCAGTTTTTAAACAAGGTCCAGTCCTGATAACAACAGAAAATTGTCCCTCGAATCCTGTCACTTTCCTCACATCTGTATTTACTTGAATCTGAGTCAGAGAGCGACATGTTGTCATTATTCTTTGTCCCACTCCCTACTCTACACAAATAGAAAATAACTTGGTCTTCATTACAATGAGGCTATTTCCAGGGAATGGTAAGATTAGCAGGGACTTTCTGGAGTCAGATGCCCAAATCCCCATGTTGCTCTTTAGTCCCTCTGTTAAACATTAACATTTAACATTAAATATAATTTAATAAAACATGAAATTAATTTAAAAACATTAAAATTAAACCATAAAATCTCTCATATCTGATTTCATCATCGGAACAAAAATAAAATAAAATCTGTGGCTGAAGATTGCACTTCCGGTTTCTTGTCAGGAAAATGAAGCCATGAAACTCATCCTTTCTGAGGTGTCTTCCAGCTCTAACGCTTATGTTCAGCTGCCATAATCACTAGGTAATCTATAAATCCACTCGCAACTTGAACACCCTATGAACGTCTAAATTACATGGGATAGAGGAGGGAGGGAGAAGTTTCACAGACACCTCAACTTGCGTGAAGGATTGTTAAGTTCTAAGTATTTTCAGGCCTCCGTCACATCAAGGGGCACAGCTCAGTGAATCTGGAAATAGTTCAGAGGCAAAAATGCTAGAACCCACTGCAGTCATCAATCAATCATTCCTTCCTTTTCTCCCCTTGGGATCCCTAACCCATTTCCACCTGCCTTTGTCTAGGAGCCCACAATGGATTCTAGTACAAAACAGAACTAGGGTGCGCTTGCCCAGGGGCTCCTCAGATTGGCTGAAGTCGCATTTGTATAATGGATAGATGACTGATTTGCAATTACAAGGTCCAGACCCATTTGATGGCATTTATCACGTTTGGAAACCGGGAGTGAGACAACCGACAGGCGAGGCTGATTGATGGCTTTCTTTAAAGAGCCGAGCTGCTAATCAGCCCATCATGGAACCAGAAGGGGACTGCCGAGAACGTGTGAGAATTTCTGCCGGTGCCGGATCTGGCTCGACAAGCATGAATTACTGCCACAGTCAATACTCTCCCAGGCCTAGTCCAATTAGACAGTGCTGAGCAAACCCCAAGCCCAGACTCCCTGAGGAACCTGAGAAATCACATCGTCACTGCTGCGATCACATCCCTGAATAATCAGTCCTAGGGAGGAAAAAATGAGCCAGAAAATCATGGAGAAAGGGCTTGGGAGGGGGGGGGAGAGAGAGAGAGGTGACGGCATAAAATGTCTGAATTTTAAAAGGCACGGTAAAGCATTCACATCAACAACAGGTGCGCAAGGGAGGGACGCTGTTAGGGTTTCAGAATGGAAAGAGATTTCTGAATCTGGGTGAAGAGGAAGCAATTTTCTTCTATTCATAGCTGATTCAGTGCCGGTAAACAATTTTGATCCTGGCTGATCTTTGGTGAGATGGGGAGATCACAGTATAATGTGAATATCTAGGCAGAGAGTGAATATCTAAGCAAATTTCTGGAGATCTTGAGGAACCTAGACTATGGTGGTGCTCTTGCCCAATCCCTTCTGGGTTTTGTATTAACTTGACTGTTGCTCCCCCAAAAGTCATAGCTGGGATGACAAGTCGCCCTGATTTCTTCCATCTCTACCTTTTTTGGCCCTAGCCATGGACTTTCTAAGGCCCAAGTACTAAACCATGGAAGTTGAAACAGAAAAGAGAATCATCACTATATGGATATACATATATATATACATACATATATATATTCATACACACACACACACACATGCCTATATATGGATGCTAATTGTTGTGTGGAAGAAGGGCAGAAAAGAAAGAAAGGAGAAAGAGAGAGACAACAAAAGATAGAGAAATGGAGAAAGAGAGGGAGGAAGGAAAGGGGAGAGGCAGATAGACAGAAACAGAGAGAGAGAGATACCCACAGAGAGAAACAGAAACAAAAAGAGACAACAAAGACAGAGAAGGAGAGATTCAGAGACAGACAGAAAGACAGAGAGAGCATGGATCAGGCAAGTCAAATCACCAGTTTGACTATTATCTCCCCCTCAGATATAAAAGGGACAGTCTAAGATCCTGAATCCAAAAAAAAGCCTTTGGACTTGCAACATTTTCAGCCCAGTAGCTCAGTGTTGGTAACCATCATTCTCTAAAATAATCTCTGGGGGTTTGAAGTCTGATATATGCTCCTATAGATGTTGTAGCCACATCTTTTGAAGACTAAAAAAAAAAAAAGATTTTTCTTTGTTTGTTTTAGTCTGTTTTCCTCCATCAAAGTCCTTTGCACTGTCAACTGGTTCAACCCCAGAAACTGTTCTGATTTTATCAGTGGAAATGACATTAAAGGGGAGCCCTTACCATCTGCTTTGCTGCTGCCCCCTGGAACCTTGGGATTTTCCATCCCGCCAGCCGCTGAAGTGTTCCTTTTGTGAGGTCTTCCTCACGGGATGGGAGCTTTTCAAGAAGAGGGAGTGTTTCACTTTTCTCTGACTCCCTGGAGCTCGCCACAGGGTTTTGTACCTGGTACACACTTTACTAATATTTTGTTCCTTCATGGTGAGGGGTCCCATTTCCCCACTAGAGTATAGGCAGGGCCTTTATCCTCTGCATTTGGGTGTGTTTCTTTCATCTAGTCACTAAAAGCTGCTAGGAAGGACTTGTTGAGTGGGCACTCTCTCACACTCCAATGGAAAGCCACAGAGGGATCCCCTGAATGTTAGAGCTCACTCATGAAAGGACTTGGGAATTCAGGCTCCTGACTTCTCTCCTTTTTTTGAATATTTTATGTACTAAAGTTGGGAGTTCGCACTAACTGGCTAATTAATAAGTGCTGGTTTAGTACGCCTTGGCCGATATGACTCCATCTTCAGTATAGCCCAAGTCCCATAGGAACGAATGAACAATGCAATTGTTCTACCATATAACCGCCAAGTCACGGTGCATCCAACATCTGGCGACAGATTCCCTTTTCTCCACTGATGTTTTGTTCTTGGTCATTTCAGTCATGTCTAACTCTTCACAATCCCATTGAGGTTTTTGTGGCAAAGATACTGGAGTGATTGGTCATTTCCTTTCCCGGCCCATGTTACAGATGAGAAAACTGAAGCCAACATGGGTAAGTGACTTTCCCAGGCCCACATATCTAGCAAGCCTCTAAGGTCAGATTTGAACTCAGAAGATCACTCTTCCTGACATATGTCGCTGTCTTCCTCCCACTTATTTGGACAGCTGCTCCTCCCTGCATCAAGACTCTCCCCTCTCCAAAACTTCCACATGCCCACCAAAATAATCTTCTTTAAGCACAGGTCAGATGATTTTATCAACGTGTTCCCAAGTACTCTGTAGTTCTTCATTGATTCTAAAAATGAAATACAAACTCCTCAGCCCACACTTAATGCCCTTCAAAGTCTGTCCCCCCTCAGACCTATTTCACGTGGCTCCCTTTCCTGGGTTCTGCAACTGCTTCCCAAATGTGCCCTCCGAGCCCTCTTCCCATTCCATTCCATCACATCTTCAAACGCGTGCTCAGGCCGACCCAGAGGGAATGTCTTCCCTTCCTCCCTCCTCCTCCTCTTCGAATCCCTAGCTACTTCCAGGGGCCAGCTCCGAGACCACCCCTCCCCGGAAAGCTTCCCATGAGTCCGCGACTTCTGTCCTCCCCCAAGTAGGGTGTGCTTATATAACTATTAATACTCAGTACCTTCTAGTAGAAAGTAAACTCCTGGAGAACAAGAACATGCATTTGTTTGTTTTGCTTTGTCCTTGCAGCTCACTACCTGACCCAGTAAGTCACATGTCTGGTGCTTAATAAATGTCTAATTAATGGATTTATTGAGTTGAAACCAATGTCACCAGATTTATTTGTAAGAAGAAACGGGGGGACAGTTTGAGGGGAAAGGGGGAATGTGAGAGCACTTAGGTGGATTACAATCTAAAATTCTCTAAGCGAAAGAGAGTCCGATTCCTTGGGAAGAGATAAGCAAGAAATAACTTTCTGGGAAAATGTCCCCATTTGCTTCATGCCCTGATTTATAAATCTCCTTGGAGAGGTTAGTCCCTACGTTGTGCAGCGGCACTTTGCTACGGAGGCTCAGATAAGACTCCAGGCATATTTACATTTCAGGGTGCCGGTCTCTCCTGTCCCCTCCACAATAGCACACAGCCATCCCTCATGATTAACAATTTATGCTATGCTACTATAAATACCATTGGGGGCAGTGCAGAAATGTTTGACTGCCCGACCACGTTTTAATAACCGAGTTGTAAAAGCCATTACAGAACACGATCTGCCAGGTTTGCCCCCATATAAATATTTTATCAGGAGTTAAGAGCAACATGCAAGGAAGTTCTGCAGGAATAAAATGCTCTTCTGGCTCTGAGAAGCCAGGGAACGAGTCTGCAGGGGAGAAATCGAGTCATAACAGTGCAGGCCGGGCCACGTCCACTCAGGGGGTACCAAAGCGCCCCTTTACTCCCGTGCTCTCTGAACAAAGGCGTCAATGTGTTCGTTAGGAACGGGGAAACTGAGGCTCAGAGAACCTGGGAGGGGCCTTGGAGAGTATCTGGTTCAAAGCTCTCGTTGCATAGATAAGGGAGTTACATAAGGGGCCTCCAAGAATAGTCAAGGTGGGATTTAAAGCCCAGATCTCTAACTCCAAGCTCAGGGTTCTTTCTGCTATACCAATAGGCCTTCTGGCTAAGAGGCTAATGCGAAATGAAGAAATAAAATGGGGATCTCTCCTTGCATGAGTAGCTTCCATTTCTACTTCTGAAAATCCTCCATGTCCCTCAAAACTCAGTAGAAGTTCCAGCTTTTATCTGAAGTCTTTGCTGCTCCCCCAACTACCTTTTATCTATTTCATATTTATTTTGCATACCTTATTCCATGGGATTTAAGCCTCTCAAGGGCAGGGGCTTTCCCTACCCTTGGCTTTGGCTCACCGGCGCCCAACACAATGCATGGCACACAGGAAGGGGTTAGTAAATGATAACTGATAAATTTCTTGGCTCCCACAAGCTATCCTTTATGCTTTTGTCTTTCTAGATGCTAAAGATTCCACCTAAGAAAACAGAAACGAGAACAGTTTTCTGTGTGATAGTTAAACAGATTTAGAATTATCCTCCAAATGGCCAAGTTTCTTTAAATCTACATTGAGAATGGAAAGAAAGTCGGCCTCCTTTGAAATGTGGATGTATTTAGAAAAGTAATAGATCATGACTTGTGTGGGGGTAGGACAGGCCAAAAAGTTCCAGGAGACCAGGAGAAAGAGTATTTTGGGCTCAGCCCAGAGATGGGGCAATCATAAATCTCTTGAGACTGCCTTTTCGCTCAAGAATTATAGCTCGATTTTTTTTTTAGACTTAAGATTTATAAAGTTCATAAAAATTCAGATATGGTTCAGATAAATTTCAGATAAGGCTCTGAATTTTCACCACTTATCTAAGCCAAATAACCTCTCATTCTGTGGTGGCTTACCCTTCACTAATTAGGAAATAAATCTCATGCACTCTTTGGCAAGCATCCTGGAGGCAAATGGAACTTTAGCTGCCCCAAATGTCTTCTTTTCCTTCCTTTATTGAAGTTCCCCAAGATCCTGGCTTGTCTGGTGTCAACCAAACATTTATAGACTTGTAGACTCTTAGCTTTAGGGTTAACAGAGGTGGGAATTTTGGAATTCGTTTTCCAGAATTACAGAGAGTGGTTTTAGTTGGCGGTAATTGGAGCGGAATGGAAAGGAAACTAATCGAAAAGAATCAAGGGAAATCATATTATTCGCTGCATAAAATATAGGCCATTAATCCTGCTGAAGCAGGAAGTGAAGGTTTATTCTCCACAATACACTTCACCTGGCAAGGTTCCACTTCTCAGGTGGGCCCTGCACAGCCTTCGGGGATCCAAAACCAAAGTTCATCAGCGGTGATCTCAGCGTTGGCCACATGAGGTGATCAGAAATGGAGGATCAGGTCATCATGAGCCTGTCTGACCCTTCCCATCTGTGCTCAAGAAAGCCAAGAAATGAGAGGGCAGAAGCCAACAAGAGAAGGGAAACCCACTTATGGGAAACTGTATTAACAGGGCAAAGGGAATATGTCGAAAAAGATGGTCTTGGGTTTGGAAAGGCAGAATCATCAACTAAGAGAACAAGTGTAATTTCAAATGAGGACCATGAGGTCAAAAAAGAAAAAAAGCTCATAGAACAGGGTTTTTACAGCCTATCCAGAAATATCATTTTTGTTTCATGTTTTATTAAATCTTTACTAAATTGTAAGTTCCTTGAAAGCAAGTATGAACGCAATCAGGAAGACCTAGGTTTTATTGCTTTCTCAAATGTGTAACTCTAGGCAAGTCACTATGTGTCTCTGGGTCTCTGTAATCTAATCGCTACAATGAAAGCATTGGATCCAGTGTTCTCTAAGGTCTCTTCAATTTAAAAAATCTATCATTTCCAGAGTCTAACACATGGGAGACATTTAATAAATGTCTGTCGATGGTTGACCGATTAATAGACTATGTTTGGAAGAACTGATTGCATACAGGTTAAATGGTGCATTTATTGTTTTATGTAAAATACCTTTTTCTGGAATTTTATTCAACAATAAGTCAAAACTAAAAGAGATCAATTTAGGGAGAATCCAGACTTGGCTCTCTTATATAAAGTTATTAATATTAATATTTGTTTTCCAAGCATTTGTCACTTTTCCCTCAACTCCTGCACCCTAGAACAACATTTTTTAAATCCTTAGAGTAACTAAGCATGGTTCAGTGAAAAAAAAATCCCACATTGGCTCTGGGCAAATATGCATGTCTCACTGTATATCTGGAGTCCACCTCATTTCTGGGAAGAAGTGATATGGTATGATTCACCCTCCGTCCTTCAGACTCACGATTTATCACTGTATTATTCCAAGTTCTAACAACGTTTTTAGAGAATATTTTTTCAATTATGGATACAAGCAACTTTTACCATTTGTGTTTTATTTTAAATTTTCCCCTTCCCCCTCATTGAGAAGGTAAGCAATTTTAAATAGGTTATACGTTCATGGAAAACACATTGCTATATTAGTCATATTGTGAAAAGAAAATACTATCACCTTCCCCCCAAAAAAGATCAAATCGGCATTCAGATTCTATCAAGTCTATCTCAGAGATGGATAGCATTTTTTATCATCAATCCTTCAGAAATCTCCTTCTGCCCTTCAGTCGTTTTTCAGGCGTGTAGGACCCTCTGGGATCCTATTTAGGATTTTCATGGCAAAGATACTGGAATGCTTTGCTATTCTTTTGCAGCCCATTTTACAGATGAGGAAACAGAATTATGTTACTTGCCCAGGGTCATACAAATAGTAATGGTCTGAAACCATATTGGGACAAGATGAGGTCCAGGGTTCGGGGCATTATGGCTCCCCCCATAGTTGACCCACCCAGACTTGTCACAGATCATTGCATCGATAAGCAAAGCTAAGTACATGGTCAATCACTGCACAATATTGCCCTCACTGTGCACGATATCCTCCTGCTCCTGCTCACTTCACTTTGAGTCAGTTCATTTAAGTCTTTGAAGGTTTCTTGAACCCAACCTGTTTGTCATTTCTTTCAGAACCACAATACTCCAGGACAATCATGCACCACAACTCGTTCAGCCATTCCCCACTTTCCTTTCAATTTCCAATTCTTTGCTTCTACAAAGAGAGCTGCTATGAAACTTTTTTTGGTCCAGATAGATCCTTTTCCTTTTTTTTTCCTTTGATCCCTTTGAGATACAGACTTAGCAGTGACACTGCTGGATAAAAGTCTATGGACAGTTTTATAGCCCTTTGGGCAGAATTCCAGATTGTTATCCTTGACATCCTTCAAAGCTGTCTTTCTCTATAATGCCGTTGTATACATCGTTCTGCTAGTTCTGGGTCTCCTCTAACCCTAAATACTGCACCAGATCATAAAGATCATCCCTTTTTCCTCTGAAACGGTCCCTTTTCTCGTTTCTTATAGGATAACAATATTAAATTCATACACCACCCAGTGTTTAGACATTCGCTATTGGGTTTCATTAATTGGACATATTATTATCCCTTAATATAACTCAACTTGTTTGGACGTGTTCTGATAGGGGGGCACTCCCGTAAATGCCAGTTTGAGGCTATTCTGAAAAGAGTTACTATAAATATTTGTATACACGTGCAGTCCCTTTCCTCTTTCTGTGTACTCTAGTATTGACAGAATGGGATGGCAAAAAGGGATGGGAGAGAGAAGGGAGCGGGATGAGCATTTTTGTATTGCTTACTGCGGCACATGATAAAAAAATACTAGGTGCTTATTATAAATATTGTCTCACTTAATGCTCACAGCAACCCTGGGAGCCACGTTCTGTCACCATCCCCATTTTACAGTTAAGCAAACCGAGACAGACAGAGGTTGAGTGACTGGCCCCATCACAGAGCTAGGAAGTAAGTATCTCAGACTGAACAATTGAAATGGGGACTTCTTGTCTCCCTCTAGTTCTAACAGTCCAAGATTTGGGGTTACGGCTTTCGCCTTATAAAGGCTTGTGCCGGACCCTGAATGGATTTCAGATCAAATGGGAAATCCAGTGGTGTCTGCTTGCATTTAAGAAGGCTGAAGAGAAAAGATGATGGGGGCAGAGAGAGGAAGGAGAGAAAAAGGAAGGAGGGAGGGAAAGAGAGGTGAAGAGGGAGAGGGAAGGAGAGAAAGAGACAGAGACAGAGAAAGAGAAACAGAGAGGGGGAGAAGGGAGGGAGGGAAAGAGAGAGAGACAGAGACAGAAACACAGATACACAGAGAGAGAAACAGGCAGACAGACAGAAACAGAGAGAGAGAGACAGAGTCAGAGACAAGATAGAGACAGAGAGAGAGAGAGAGAGAAGAGAGGGAGAGAAAGAGAGAGAGACAGAGACAGAAACACAGATACACAGAGAGAGAAACAGGCAGACAGACAGAAACAGAGAAAGAGAGAGACAGAGTCAGAGACAAGATAGAGACAGACAGAGACAGAGAGAGAGAGAAACAGAAAGGGGGAGAAGGGAGGGAGGGGAAGAGAGAGAGACAGAGAGACAGAAACACAGATACACAGAGAGAGAAACAGACAGACAGACAAAAACCGAGAGAGAGAGACAGAGTCAGAAACAAGATAGAGACAGACAGAGAGGAGACAGAGACAGAAAAAGGGTTTTTATAATCCTCTGGCCTCTCCTATGGGGAGAAGATGTTGGGATAAGCTAATGCTCCTTAAGGGGATCTGGATCCAGGAGCGGACACATCCTGGAGCCCCTTCCCTGGGAATTCGCCTTTAAAAGGAGGCTCTCAGAGGACTGAGGATGGATCTGGCCTCAGGGCCCTTTGGCCCAGGCAGGAGAAAGTCCCTCACCTCCCCCTACCCAGCTGACAACTTCTCTGCCTGAGCCGTGGGCCGGCTCCCCAGAAACCTCGCTGCTTCTCTGCATATTTAAGACGGTGCCTTTGCGGGCCCAGGACCGAGAGCGTTTTCTCGGGGAAGTTATTTCGCCCTTACCCGGACACTTACTATTATTCGTCTCCTTGGATCTTCACTGAGAGAAGGCAGTGCAGACAGGCCCCTCCCGTACAAGTCGGGAAACTGAGCGCAAGCTCCTGATCCCCCAGAAAGAGGCCCAGCGTGGACCAGCTCCCAGAACTCCTTCACCAGACTCTGGAAAGGGGGGCCTTGCCACCACCCCCAATCCCCCCTGGAAGCAGAGCTCTGCTTTAGCATAAAGTTAAAAGCCAAGGAATGGTCTGGAAAAATGAGCAAACAATAGAATCAGCAGAAAAAATTCCTGACCATAGAAAGTTACTAGGGTCACTGGGAAGATCTAAACACACACTCAGAAGGAGAAGACAACAAAGTCAAAACTTCAGCATCCCAAGCCTCAAAAAAAAGGCCATGGAAGGCCTCAAAAATATTTTAAAAATCAAGTAACAGAAATTGAGGGGGAAATGGGAAGAGAATGAGAGTGATAAAAGAAAATCATGAGAAAAGAGTCAACAGCTTAGTAAAGGAAACACAAAAAGAATACTAAAGGAAATAACACCTAAAATACAGAATAGGTCAAATGGTTTTAAAAAAGACACAAAAATCCAATGAAAGTAAGAATATCTTGAAAAGAATAATTGGCCAAATAGAAAAAAGATAAATGAAAATAGCATGAAGATGCGAAAGCAAAACGTTTCATTAAGTTGAACCTGTGAGAAATGAGATGGAAGCACTAAAAACCAAAATCTTTCACTAGAGAATACTGAAAATACACTTTTCTGCACACATTTCTTTATAACAAAACAGCAATTTTAATAATATGCATTTTCCTAATGCAGTAACTATGAAATAACCCATAAAATGCAGTACACACAATAAAACATTTTTCTCACCAGTAATTCCCTAGAATTCAGTGACCTCTTACCTAACCTCTCAATTAAAAAACATCGACTTAGGTAATATTCACTTCTCATAACACATGAAATCTACAATATCACAAGCAAATAAAATTTCTAAACCTAAACTACTTTGAGTCTGAATATAACCTTCCACTGTGTTAGATGGTGGGATGAGGGTATTATAATGTAGATTATAATTCTGTAAATCTCTGTCATTTGGTAAGCCCTCCAAAAACCAAGGGAGACATTGCCAGTTCTTTGGTAACTGCTACTGGATCACCCCAAGACTGGCAAGATCTCTGCATCCCTCCAGCATTGGTCTTCCTATCTTCCCAGATGACGGTGGCACTTGAAGTAATCTGTCAACTGCATCTACTTTATGAGCCAGGTGACAGCTTTAAGGACCTGAGCATGACCACTCTATGGGGAAAAAAAACAAACAAACAAATAAACCTGCCATTGTGCCATTCTTTTGGTTTGGTTTTGTTTTCTCTCTATTCCATGAGTGCTAATGTGTGTGGATGCTGTTGGGAAAGAGAAAATTAAGTTATTAATAAAATCACAAGAATACTTGAAGTCGTGAAAGTTAAATGCAGTTAAATTGACTGTATATATATATATGCACATTTTTGTGTTTATATATTTAGCTGTTGAAAATCAAAACTCCACTAAGACTGTTGAGTCGCTGTGAGTGCCTGTGCTGTGTTTTGCCCCAGATGCCCCTTCTGGACTGGTAGTTACATAGCACTTTTAAGATTTATAAAGTGCCTTCCATGAATTATTTCATTTGTGCTCACAACATCCCTATGAAGCAGATGCTATTATTCCCATTTTACAGATGAGGAAAGTAAGACTGAGACAAGTTTTGTGATTCTGCCAATTTCACAATCCTGATAAGTGTCTGAGGCAGGGGCTGGATTCACATCCCTTCCAATTCCAGGGCTATCTGCTACAACACATAGATAGCTACTTTCCTAGTTCTTTGCCTACTCCAGGTGCCTAAGACTTTCCTAATCTGCTTCTCCAAGGAGGGAGAAAGTAGGTGATATAAATTACCTAATACCTAATATGAGTTAACTTAATGTGTAAATTAATTTAACTCCTCCCAGAAGTATTAAAATTTTAAAAGAAGAGAATAGAAAAGTCTGCCTAAGTAATTAATCATTAATGATTGGACTGCAGACACCTTGGCCCCTTGGTGAGAGCTTGCTGGGAAAATAAGAGGCTTTCCAGGTGAGATCGGTGATTTTGTTCTCCCTTAAGATCAAACCTAATTATATAATCCTTTTTATTGTTAAAAATAATTAGGAAAGATCTAAAATCATAGATTCATAAAAAATGACCGAAGATACTTTCGGACTATTAAGACTAGACAAATTATGATGGCACATTTCAATAAAAAGAGGAGGTGTACATAGTTTTTCTTCTATCTAATAATTATTAAAAGCACCCAGAAAAGCACATCAAAAGACCACAATAATATAGTCACTCCCAAAGTTTCTTTATGAATGATTCACCAAAGGTTCTGTCTCTGCTTATGGAGCAACTAAAACATCAGGGATCGTGGCCACAATCCTTTCAAATAGGTGGTTAGTAGGGGAGAGGGCTGGTGGGAACGGGGGACGGATCTAAGGAAGACGGCTGATGAGGTACAGAATTGGACTCTGGGAGAGGAATGAAGGCTCTCTTGCTACAATGGGTCCCTCAGATGCCAACACGATTCTGGAACTCCAACTACCTCTGAAGCCCCTGATGCTATTTTAAGTCATCAGCTATGTAAATCATGGCCTAAACTCCAATAAAAAGGTCGTCTCTATGTCAGATCATACAAAAGGCACATGAAATTAAAAAAACATAAAAAACCAAAAGGCATTTAATTATGACAGAATTGCAAGATAAATCACAAGGAATTGAATCAATTCAATTCAACAAGTGTTTATTATATACACAGGAAAATAAATTATTCTGAACATATATAGAACATGGATATTGTTTCCCATAATGACAAAATTGAAACAGCAGGTGGTGAAGTGGATAGAGCACCAATCCTAGAGTCGGGAAGACATACTCGTAGCCCATGGTTTTCTCACAGTAGTTCTTATCATTGTAACTAGGAGCTAACTGAAGCTGCAATGAACTCTAGTCATTAAAGGGTAACCAGAGGGAAAACAACCCACATTGTATTTATGTTCAAGGTCTACCCAATGGAAACCGGGATAGATACTGATTTGGAATCCCATTTTATACAAGTTTCAGGAATGCTTGTGCTTCTGTTGCTATACAACCTTCAATTTAATAGGAATTGTTTTAGAATTTATCTTGAGCCAGAACGTATCACGGAGCTTATATGTTTGTAGATTCTTCTCAAGTATTTCTATCCTTCCCTTGTATTTATGGGATTTGGTCTATCACAGCCTCATATTATTCATTAGCTTTAAAAGCTCCATGAATTGCTGGATGAGATGGGAAACCAATTACACTCTGAAGGACTTTCCTGGGGTAATGATTTGAAATAAGTGTGGTTCTAACCCAGTGTTTCTCCAACCTTTTGGTCTTAGAACCCCTCTATATACTAAAAAAAAAGTATTTATAAACCCCAAAGAGTTTTGTTTTATAAGACTTATGTCTAACATTACTTGTTATATCAAAAAAATCAAAATTGGTAAATATAAACTACTTATTAATTCACTAAAATATAATATTATGTGTTAATATAAGTAATATTTTGTGGTTTATTTGTGGGGCATTTAGGGGAGGGCATTATAAGGCAAGGGTTAAGTGACTTGTGCAGGATCACACAGTGAATAAGCATTAAGTGTCTGATTCAGAATTTAAACTCAGATCCGCCTGACTTCAGCCCCATGCTCTATCCATGACACCATCTAGTTGCCCCAAAGCAATATATTATTTTTGGAAAAATAAAAACAATATTTTCCAAAAAGTAGCCATTGTTTTATGCATTTTTGCAAATTTCTTTGATGTCTAGCTTAATAGAAAGCTGAATTACATCTGCTTCTGCATTCAGTTTGTTGCAAGGAATTGTTTTGGTTCAAAAATTTGAAGAAACCTCAGCTTGGCATTAAGTACTTGGAAAAGAAAAGAGTATTTTAATAGGTAAATCACACCTTTTGTATTGTTATAAAGATAATTTTAGCCTCTCAGACTATGAGATCAGAAGGATCTCATAGAACCACAAAGGCCCTAGGATCACACTTTGAGAATTCTTATTATCATTTAAATTCTATGCAATGAGAATTGTGTTCTCATTCGAGTTGAGTGGGAAGTCATGATTAAAAAAAAAAAAAAAGCTTAAAATGAATTAATCCTAGGATCCTAGATTATCTAACTGGTAATCAATCAATCAATCAATAAGGGCTTATCATCTGCCATGTACTGTGTTCAGATTTGGAGATACAAAAAGAAACAAAAAACAAACAAAAAATCTGTCCCTCTCCTCGAGGAGGAGATAGAGACAGAGAAATAGAGACACAGAAAAAGAGTGACAGAGACAGAAATAAAGAGATGTATTGTTGTGTCCATTAATAATTCCCTCTATCCTACTGGAAATGCTTTGCAAACTTCTAGCATCATGACAACGTGGCCATCAAAGTTGCCTGTCAATCTAGTAGAACTACATTCTATCCCACCCTACCTTTTCCCATTCCCCAAATGATTAGCTTCTTCTACAGCAAGACATTCGGCAGAGGCAGTGTTTCATGAAAATGTCATTTCAATCAAATGCAGACCCTCGGTCCCTTAACCACTAGAGTCCCTAAAACCTAATTCGGTAACCTGTTCCTTGGATACCATCCAAAGGACTAAAAAGTTATCCCTGCCCAAAGCCCAACCCTTCGGAGTCTTCATTGTCCTTCTTTGTCAAATGAAGGCTCCATATTAGCCATAAAGCATAGGTTCCTTCAAGGCTCTGATTCCATGTTCTTCTATGACAACCTGCACGAGTTTGGTAATCCTAACTATGTGGGGATGTCCCTGGGAAGACTAAAATTTTATTCATTGACATGCGATAAATTAACAGACCAAGGAAATGGAAAATAAAGTGAGAAAGGGAAGTTCTACTAAGTGTCTACTATATATACTATCTGAATAGTATAAATACATATGCTATTGTATGTAAGGAGAATACCCCCAAGAACTAATATTCCAAAAAGGATGATGCAATGGAGCCTCCTGATCAACCAGTGGCCAGCCTGAAAGTCTGGAATATTTAGGGTGGCAGCTCTCTGGGATTCAGTTTAATTTGTAAATTGAAAACATTGGACTAAATATTCTCTAAGACTCCCATCTAGTTTCAAACTTATTCTATGACCCTCTGATTCTTGAAGGGATCATGTATCTGCCCAAGGCAAGACATTAAACTTAGATAAATTTCTGAGAAGCAGATAAATTTCATCTGGGCAAAAATCAGGAGCAATATTGTTTATGAGAGATCTGAGACCATCATAGTTAGATGGTGCATTAGATGAGGAAACTGAAGGCTTGATTTTCAAGGTTAGAATCCAGTTAATGGCTCTCAATTTAGTGTTCATTTCACTGAACTAGATCATCATTCTTTTGGAAGGTCTCAGGCCAGTGTATGACTCAAGTTAATATGAAACTCTATTAAAGGTCCACAAAAACCATGAGTTTAGTAGTTAGTTAGTACCAAAAACTCAGTTCATTGGTTCATTCCCACAATGCTGCATTTTACGTATAAATGATAGGCTACGAGTCCCACACATGAATCCCTTTTTTCAGACTCATGTAGATTTTCATATATTATGGTCTTAAAAATAGTGCTGATGCAGTGAATATAAATTATTATAAAACTTGGGACTTAATCAGTGTGTAATAAACAAGTCATCTTCCAAAGAGCTGTAACACCGGGATGGCCAGGCCTTAGTGGAATTCCTCTGGAACTGATTACGCGCTGCGTTGCTAAGGATTAAGAGAGTGATTTATGGATGGGAAGAATGTCACCTCCGTCTCCAGGATGGGATGTTTCTCTCAGCTGGAAAGCTATTTGGTCTCGAGTTGCTCTCTCCATTCAGACCAAGTATAATATTTTAATTCTAAGTTGGATGACTGCGTTACAAAAAATCCAGAAGCAGCTCTCTATGAAGCAAATTGTTCTGTGAATGGAATAAGCACCAAGGATCCGGATCAGTGAGATTACTGGATCGAAAAATGTGCCCACTGTCTCCGGTCCCTGAGAGAAAGGTCAGATGCAGAGATCGCAGAGCTGGAAGGGACCTCGAAATTTGGGGAGTGCAGCCCTTCCTAACCCAGAATGCTCTATATAGCACCAGCAACAAATATCAGACTACACAAAGGCTCTATCATGATCGCTGTTACTAAGTTAATGTTTATTTTTCATTTTCTCTTGTTCTCAGTGTATAGTTTAGTAGCAAATCTGCCACATTTGGTACTAGCTATAATCCTGACTTTACAATTCAAAATCTGGGTGATCCAGGACCAGGAACTTTGGTTCACTGAATATCATTTACTCTTCTGTGATAGGAAGGAATGGATTAAATGGTTTTTAAGGTCCTTTCTACCCAGAGGTTTAGCATTTTTGTTTAGCAATCTCATCTCCAAAAAGCACAATGGAACTTCCCTACTCAATAAACTCCTGTGGCTCCCTAGTACCCCCTCAATTAAATACAAAATCCTCCATTGTAGCATTCAAATCTGGTCCCTCCATCCCAGCATCTTACTGGACTTCTTGCTCGTGTTGTCTGGCATTTAGTAAGTGACTAATAAATGTTAATCTTCTGATTGATCCTTAAGCCTAGGAAACCAACAACACAATAAAATAAGCCTTGATTTGTACCCATTGCCAATTTCTGAGATACAAATGCTCACCCTGAGAATGTATTTCTATTCCCACCTCTAAATCCTAGGAAACTAATATAATTCTGATGCAGGGCTTGAAGAGATTGAGGATTGGTTTTGAAAAGCACAGAAAAGAGAGGGCTTTGAAATGGGTTTTCCATTTGCACCGGCTGCTGCTGTCTCCAGATCTCTATCTGCATGTTCACTCTAATAACTGTTGACATTTATATTGTGCTTTAAAGTTTGCAAAGCACGTACATGCTTGTTTCATTTAAATCTTCCAACAATCTCTTGACCTTCCTTACAACATCCCCCTTTTACAGATGAGTAAACTGAAGATCAGGGAGTTTATGCTGTGTCAATGACCACTTAATCAGGGTTCAAATCCCACTCTGACACTGCCCAATGTCCTCTCTATTAAAGAATATCACATGACTCTGATGACATTACACTACAGGAGACTTCCCATGGATCACAGATCTGAATTTTCTTGTTCTTTTGTTTTTTTAATCATGAGATCTCGGAGCTCATTTTTCAGTGGGTAACTTGATTTTCCAGCTGTTTGTCTCTAAGATAGCAGCCCCCAATCACTACCCTTGTTAAACTAAAGAGAAACACTGACCTGAACATGAAGCCCACTTACAAAAACCAATCTGTAACCCAGCTTGCATTCTCCTAAAACCACTGGGCACTGAAGCCATTTATAGCAACGCCGATATTTTATTCACCATCTCCACCAGCACGATTTAAAGAGAAAAGTCTAACAAATGTGCCCTCTATTTTCTCCCAGGATCCAAATCCCTCACTAGTGTGGTTAAGTTGAAAGTAAAACCCTAATGGCCTTGCAAAGCCCTCCTGCTTTCAGCTGCATATTTCTTACTTGGCCATCTCCTCCCACTCCCCCACACTACTTCATTTTCCTCCTCTTTTCCCCTTCCTTCCTCCCTTGGAGAAAATTTTATAGCACAGCATAAAAGAGCTGTGGTGCACTATTTTTTTTATCCTGCAAGCCAAATGTCACTCCATCATTCCCATTTTAGCTGACTGGTTTAATGGCCAAGCCAACATAAGAGCAATAGGTGATCATGACAGGAGCCGGAGTCCAAGCTGAAGCAATCAAAGGCACATTAAGGCAACCTTAAAGGTGGCCCGAAGTAGGTCACAGGCCAACAAATGAAGCTGCCAAATGGGAAGGAAGGCCATGGACGGCACTTCAGGCCTGTAGATAAAGCAACCGCTTAGAAGCTTATTTCTGTAATCCAACAGTAGCACCCGCAAGGCTGGGGATCAGGCTGGGGAAAGCCTCCAGTCCCTGCCATATGCAGATCCGCTGAGGAAAGTGAATCCTGACTGGGGTTTGGAGAAGAAATCTAGGGTAAGCTTGGGGAAGGGGGCCATAAAGCCTTTTTTCAAGTAGCAGAAGGGTTATCAGATGCACACAGGAATCATGATAGTTCCATTTGACCCAGGGAGGAAAAACTAGCAGCAATGGGATGGAAATACCCAAATTTTGGATTGACTTAAGGAATAACTTGCAAGAAAAAGAGGTCATGGATTCTTTCTCAATGAAACAGAGGCCATGATGGGTATGGGATAGAGATATGGATTGGACTACATAGAGTTCTCTTTCAGCGCACACACACACACACACACACACACATACACACACATACATATGCATGAACATTTAGGAAAATGTGCACAAAATGGCAAAGAGTAAACTGAGCAGAACCAAGGGAACACTATATAGTAACAGCAATATTGTTTTAAGATTAATTTTGAGCAACTAAGTGATTTTGACTATTATCAATACCCAAATTAATTGCAAAAGATCTAAAAAAGAAGATGCTATCTATATCCAGAGGAGGAACTGATAAATAGAAGAATATGTAGGATTATTTTACATATATATGTCTGTGTGTGTGAGTAGATAATTTGTATCTATATACATATTTGTTTCTAATGATAGCCAGCCTAGAATGGGAGTAAAAGGGGAGAGGAAGGAAAGAAAATCATATGATAACTTTATTATATATTTTAAAGAAATAGCAAGCTGTCCCTAATAGATCTGCAATTTCATGTGCAAGCTTTTCTATTCTAAGGTTATAGAAATGCTTTGTTTCATTTCATAAATTAAAAATAAGTAAAAATTTTTAAAAACCAGGACCAATAATAGCGAACAAATTGTAGTATATGAAAATTACACAATATTATTGTTTTACCATAAGAAATAAGAAGTAATACAGAGTAAAGAAAGCAAAACAAAATAAAATTCAGAAATTTAGCATTTTAAAATATCACCATAAGAACTGAGGAATTTGGATATGATCAGTTCAAGAAGGTTTCAAAGAAGAAAGCATAAAAGAGTGGGACTTAAAATAGTTCCACACCTCTTCTAACCTTCCTTTTTATTACTTTTCAAACCCTTTGAAGATCGATCTTCCTTATGAAAATAAGATAGACAGGCACAGTCTCGAGCCCAGCAGGTCTCTGTAACACTGACTAATATTTGAAAACTTTTGACAGATAAATAATTGTTGGCTTGTGTTCTAAGTTATAGATCATTAGTCCCTCCCTGCGTCTGCTGTGACAGCCATGGAACACATGACCCTGGCGCCTCAGATGCCTAGACCATGAAAAAAATGGCAAGTAGTCACCACCAACTGCTAGCCTGAGTGAATTGTTCCCAGTGACACGGCTCACAATGACTTAACCCCTCCAAGAATTCAGCTGGAATTTGTAGTTCAGGGCATTTCCCCGAGGGATGCGGGCTGTTCTTCCCATTTAAAGAAAAATCCCATCAATACGGCACTCAAGCTTGGTAAATTGCATAACCACTTATGAGAGAATTCACCAGGAAATGGAAAGTAATCCAAGTGGCTGCTTTCTTCCCATGCACATGGTCATAAATTAAAATCATTATCTCTGAGAATGTGCACCTCGGGCTTGTGAAACCCGGGATGGCCCATTCCCTCGTGGACAAGCAGTCAGAGGAGATGAAGAGCCGAGTGTGATCAGTCACCACCTGGAAAATGGCTCCTCTCGCTAACATGGAGAAATACACTTTGGGAACAATTCCTGGATGCCCTTCCACCGATTACACTGGGATACAAAGGGAAAACGATCCAACCCAAGGCTTGCTGGGCTGAGGAGGATCAGCGCCCTCTAATCTATTTCCAGCAGAGCTAGAAACTGGCATTCTACCCTAAGCATTACCAATCTGTCCATACTCTAACACAGTACTATCACAACAAGGGCCTTAAGAAGGGTATTAAAAGTGGGGAAAACGGCTCTCGTGTTGGTATGTACATAGACGTAATTCTTTTAGCGTCTATGTGTCCAAATACCGGAATAGCTGGAGGTATATATAAACACAATAGAATATCATTGCACTATATAAAATGACAAACAACACAAAGAAATACGGGAAGTTATTCAGTGACAAAACTTGGATCAAAACAATAATATATACAAGGTGACTATAAAATAAATAATTATGACAGGACATACTAGAACGCACAGAAGCATGGAAGACATGGAAGTAAAGATATATTATGAAAGCATAAAAGTTTTCCTTTAGAGTCATTATAAATAAAGAGTAGTCATATCTTCGTGAATGTTTTTTAAAAGTGTTTATTTGATCGTCCTTTCTGATCATTACTAACTTTGGAATGTTAAAAAAAAAAAAAGAAATCAATAACGAATTCTTTTTCTTCACATATTCCACTGAACAAAAGATAAGAAAAAATAACTTAAATGATAAGCTATTTTAAGGGGGATTAATAAAAATGAAAGGTAATCTAAGAAATATATTTCTGTTGATTAGAACCAATGGAACAAGTGATTGAGGTCAGTAAGCTAAAACCACAGATAAATGAGAAGCCAAATGAAGAACCATCAAATTCCATAAGCAAGTTACTCTCACCAGTATTACACACTACTATCAAATTCAAGGGCAAAAAGGCTAATATTCTCTTCCCTCTGCTTGTCATTCTTACAGATTCCAGAGACATAGAAACTAGTCCAACATTAACAGAAAAAAGAAACAAGAATTATTTGGAAACTGTATGACTATGTTTGATATCCAATTTTTTAACCTAACTGCTCTTCTCTTCAATTTCTAGCATCTCACCAACTCCTCTCCAAAGGAAAACACAAAATGTTGATATTGAAAAGGACCTTGCAGAAGGATCAAGCTTTCTGATACTGCGAAAGTATCTGATCTTCACAATATTAAGGACCAGAGAATGTAAGACACAGCAGATTGTATAAATAATAAGAGATAAAGGGTAACTGGAATTGTCTACCGCAAGCATATTGATTTCTATTTCAGGACTTATCAGGTCATTGCTATATTAAAATGTGACTTGAAGAAATATGCATGCATTCGAACTCATCTATGATTCATAAATAGCCACCACAACATATAGATGTTATATAATGCTTTATCCTTAAAAAATTTAAAAAAATATTTCCATATATATTTGATCCTCCTAACTTTGTTGGGAAGTGCAGGGGACAGATATTATCCTCCTTTTCCCAGTAGATTATAGAATCATTTTTATTGCTAGAGGAATACCAAAACAACTCAATCTAGCATTTAGTAAATAACTACCAGAGGCGAGATACTATGGGAGACAGTAGGAGTACAAAGATGAAAATGATATATTCCCTAGCTTCCAGGTACTTTCAACTTAATATGGGAAAAAGAAAAGGTTTATGAGTGTGAAGCCCCCATAAAAACTGCCCAAGATTCAAGGTATTCTGTCACTCCACTTAATGTCATATAAAGAAGCTCTCACCAATGTGGCTTTATTTTTCCTAGTCTGACAGAGGACTCTCGATCTCTTGAAGCAAAAAGTATTGAATGAAAGAGCAGAATAAGAAAATTAAAAACAGAATTGTTATTTTGAATATATCTAAGGTACATTTTCCCACAAGTATATACATCATCATTATTAACCTCCTTTAAAGTTGCTTATCGTTGGTTAATTTTGGGGGTCTTATTTATTGTTCATCAGCATACATTTTGATTTATCTTAAACATTCTCAATTTAGTGCTCCCCAAAAAGATAAGCAATCCAAGCAAATAAAATTTTAATTTAATAATCATGAAATTGCGAACATTTTTATAATTGCTTAAAGGAAAACAGAATTTCCAAAAATGAAATTCTATAATTTCATAATTCCCATGTCCTTTCTGAACTCTTAGCTTATCATAAGCTTTTGACATTTTCATACTGTTATTATTTCATATCATGATCATTATTTCACATAGTTGCAGTGTATATATAAAATGGGGAGAGAATCACCCAAAGGGAAAACATAAGGAAGGGAAGCCATATAGACAATATATGTGGCCATGGAGCATACATAGAAATAAAACTCATCCCTCCAGTGTCTTCTGTTGAATTTTTCAGGCTCTTTTCCCTAGGACTGGCTTCCTGGTCACTAGTGCTGATTAATGTCTACCAGGTGTCTAATTTCTATTAAGTGTGTTCTCTTGGTCCTGTGATTGCCATCAGGCATCAGTCTATTAGACGGGATCATGGAGTTTCTTCTTACTCCCAGTATCTGGCTTCAGTTGGAGTCTTCAAGCTGTTACTACAAGTTCCCTAAAAAAAGAATGGGCTTTTTCGTCTTTCTTTTATCTCAGCGCTCCGATCAGTCAACACTAGGGAAAGACTATAACTACTTTTTCTCTGTGAGAAGTATCTTCCAGAGACTTAGCTGAGTGTGCCATGAAAGAAGAGTCCAGTTTCAAGCCTGGTAAGAAATGACATGATTGAGTATAGATTGTCAACCAGGAATAAGAGAATTTAAAGGGGGAATGTCAAACCACAGGTAACATAGAGGCTAGGGACAAGCATTGCCTATGGTGATCAGAAGGAGGTAATTTCAAATTTTAAGTGACTGTGGGATCTACTTTCTTATCTGGAAATTATGGGAACCTAAAGACAATCATGGGCACATCTCTCTAAGATTAAATTCAGAATCACAGATTTAAAAAAATAAGTAAATATATATATATATATATATATATATATATCCACTTATTAATATATTTTAAAATAAATAACATATATCCATCTATTTATTTTAAAATATATATTTATTTATATAGATAGATTTATATTTATACATAAGTACAAATAAATAGATAAGTATTATATATATATATAAAATTTCATTCTGAACTTAAGAAACAAAACAAGCATTTCTATAACTGAGTAGAATGAGGGAAAAGATGATTATATATGAAACTAAAATCCATTTTTACAATTTGCTATTTTTTTCAAATATATAATAAAGTTATCATATAACTTGCTATTTTTTCTTCCCTCTCCCCCCACACCATGCCCTAGAGATGGCTAATCTGGAGTTATGTCCAAAGAGTTATTAAATTGCCTACACCCTTTGACCCAGCAATACCACCACTAGGTCTATTTCCCAAGATGATTAGGGGAAAAGGAAAAGAATCCATATGTTCTAAAATATTTCTAGCAGCGCTCTTGTGGCAAAGAACTAGAAATTAAAAGGATGACCGTCGATTGGTGAATGACTAAACACAGGTAAAATTTGGGGGAAAGGACCTGCTCCTTTTCCTCCCCCCACATCAAGGCCACAACCCTCCAAAATATGCTCACTATTCTCCATTTGGAAGCCGATATTTTCCCGAGTCACAAAGCACGTCTGTTACTCCTTGGGAGTTATTGACCCCTATGCTCTCCAACCCTACTCTTTAAATTTGACCTTTGTTTATGTTAGCATATATTATCTGGCTGTGCTTGCAAATTCCTTGTGTGCTGTGGATAAACAGACTCATTTCCCCAGCTTTATTTTGCATGAACAGTAAATGTCAAATTTATAAGATTTTAGGCTTACAGGCAGAAGGGTCCTAGGATCTATTCTAAGTTTCTCATCTTTACAGATGAGAAAACTCAAGTCAAAGAGAGGAAGGGACTAATCCAAAGCCATCTGGGAAATAAACCGCAGAGCTGGGAT